>NC_143014.1:15321415-16033915 GCF_055824585.1 Amblyomma mixtum
TAAGCTGCATTCACGTGCTCATACTCCTGTATTCCTAAATTATTCCTTCAGTGATTCCTCTTCCTCAGAGAAACGCGCGCTTTCTGGTACACCCTGTGCCGCCTTAGAGAAATTTTCTCCTCATAAAAATCGACAGCTTCACACATTCCCTGTCCAGCCACAATTGAATCCACGCACTAAAAGATTTAAGGCAGTCGTTGGCAAGAAAAATCATCGTGTCATGGTCTGAAGGTGCATGAAAGAGCAAAGCCGAGTTTTCGGTCGAAGGCGCACACCTTTTCTCGGTGTCCACAGCCTAGCTTCACAGCTGCGAGCGTATGCGGCTCGCTTCGACAAGAATGACATGGTACTACGCCAACTCATGGTGGTACGCCAACAGCCGCTAGCTGATGGGACGTTTCTCCAACTTTTACTGCACTGATATCCATATGTTCGAATTTCGGCACAGATACCTTTTGAAGTAGGCGAGAACAGACACGGTACCTAGATAATCGTGCCGAGTGCAAACTTTTCACCACACCGATTATTCGAGACATGCGAATTTGTTTTAAGAAAGTGTTCGTGCTCGTAAGTTGTTCCAAAGTGCTGATATAACCCCTTCATATGGTAATATTTCTTCTGCTCCGGAGCATATATTTTTGTTCTCTAAGAGCTGCTCCAAAACCTATTTTGCCTGTCCCACCCATGTCAGAGGAGTTCATTGCTGTTGCTATGGAAGAGCGAAGGCTCTGCTACTTCCCTTCTTCAAGGTCACGTCTGTATTCAAATTAATGAAATAAATAAATAACCGCAATAATAATAAATAAAAAGAAAACAAACTAATCCAAAATCGAAAACAACATAAATAAAAGTAAAGAATGGCTGAAAAGCATCTTTCGCTCTGCGTTAAGGTTCAGCAGAACTGGAACGAACTTGCGTCAGTTTTTCTGTGTAGCATCAGCTGGATATCATCTTTGACATTCACGGGTTTACATTCTGCGCGTTTCTTTCAGAGACCTCAGCAACAACCAGATATCCATATTGCCCAACAACATTTTCTCGAACCTCTCCAAGCTTTCGACGCTGTGAGTCCTCGCTTAGTTCCTTCGTTCTTCCTACTTTGCTTGGAGAGACACTGCTTTAACAGGTCTTGATTTTTGTCCAGGATACTGAGTTACAACAAACTGCAGTGCATTCAAGTTGACAGCTTCTCTGGCCTCAAGGCTCTACGGATTCTGTGAGTGCCGTTTCATGGTTTTATTACAGCTGGAAAAACTGAGCGGGAGCACTAAATTTCTTTCTTACACAATACGCAATCCAACAGTCGACATGTAGGCGGCAAACACGGGGATTTTTTTTTAAACCGATTCCACATTAGCTGCTACGATTTGATAGTCCACTTCTCAGCTGCTCGTGGCATAGACGAAACCTGGAGGGGGCATCAAATTGAGCCTAGCGTAGACTGTAGCTTCGTGCAATGAACAGGGAGGCGGAGGGGAACACGTGGAACGCTAGGAAGGCGGTTGCACGCGCGCACAGGCATTACCGAGAAGCGGCTCAAGAAGTGCACCTCCGCTGACATCATATGGCGGTCAAAGCTAGCGCTCTTCTTTGTGTTTCCGCGCAATTAGTGCGTTCTTTTTGGCGGGGCGAAAAAATACTAAAAGGCAGGCTTATTTTCCTGGGAACTACTTTCGCACCTTTCACAGCTCTGTGAAACGGAGCGTACGCTTACACAGTAGCGACGGCTGCAGTGAGGTAGCAACGAAGATGCAACTCAGGTGGTGCGTCGGGCTCCCCAAGCGTTCTTCGTAACACACAATCATCGTATCGCCATGAATTGCACTAATCATTTCGCGAACCATCTACTGCTCGTCATACCTTTCGGGTAAGCGTAATTTATTCTTCAAGCTGAGATTTGTCTCCACTTTTCAGCTTCAGCGTCTGCGCACATGCCTTCTGCCGCGGATTGAATGTAACAAGTGTGTGCCGGCGGTCTTCCCAGGTCGTTGCATGGTAACGACGTCTCCATGATACCGGAAGGCACTTTTCGGGACCTGCAGTCGATCACGCACATGTGAGTGCAGCCTTGGATGGAACTTTCGATGCTGCGTTCCTTTACCGGGTGGTAACGTCTCTGCTATATTTAGCGCCATCAAAATATATTTGCTCAAATCAGAATACTGCTTCTGTATGTCGAAGTCTTTTATACTTGAGCGATATCTCCGTTCAGTACCGCCCTGGTAAAGGAGCGCTGCATTATGTCACAAAGTTGTATTTTTTGTGGCAGACTCCGAGCCTTTTTTCGTCCTTTCGGAGCAAGAGGTGGTATTTTTGGATACCAACTGCGTTGCCACGCAGATAGAGGCTGACCGTTTGGCTAGCTACGAATCAGGGCTCAACTGCGGAGGGGGCAACGTATATGGGTGCAACCGTTCATCCTGAGAGCAGGAGCTGAAAGAAGAAAACACTACAGAGAATGTTTCCTACATTCGAATCGGAGCGAAAGCACGGATTTGTGCTACACGGTGAGCAGGCAGTGCCGCGGGACGGAGCAGATGGAAGTTGATGAAGACGACGCTCTCCAATGCGCAGCGCGAAAGTGTGGTGCAGTTTAGCACGAGGCGTGTTGACTGCGGCGAGAGCCCAGTGGTCTCGCTGAGCGGCCCTTGAAGGAGATCTGCTCGCGCGGCCGCGTGTTCGGCTCCCAGTCATGAATATTGCTTCAGTTTCTCTTTTTCATAGTTTGACCTCTGACTTAGCTGGTGGTTAAATGTACAAGGCCCGCGATTAAAGCCCGAGGTACCGCAGTGAAGCTTTCGCTTGAGAAGGATTGCGTGCCGGCGGTGGGTTTATGCGCCGGGTGCGATGTCTACTAGACCACCGCTAAAGCTGTTTCCGCGTTCCTAATAAGTGTGTTATATGCGAATGTAATGTGGAAAGAAAAGTAGCGCAGTCACGATTTATTTAGTATTTATTATTTATTCAATATTTATTTATACAGTTCACGTAATGTACGGTTATTTTATTGCCATACGAAGCAGATTTGTCTGAGCCTTAAAACGAGCTAGAATGATGATCGAGCTGTGTATTACCGCTTCGCAGCCAACGTGCGGTGATCACGCCACATTTCACTCCCTGCGGCGCAATCTTCTTTCCTCGAGCGCAGCGGTAGAATTACTCTACTCGCTGGTCACTTTGGAGCATCGCGCCAACGAAACGAAATGGCGTATACTTTTTTGCACACCACTCGTGCACGTTTCGAAAAGCGTCATGTAGTGCATACTGCCGCATTCTCATCTGCCAATCGTCCCGGTGCCTCTCTTGAGGCAGCTGTCTTCGCCTGCGCACGGATATTGTTTTTCATGAACCTTACATCATTTTCTATTTGCTGCGTACTCTCGCGGACTGGGATTGCACAAGGCCACAATTTAACGAGCAGCAGATAAGAAAGTTGCTGACTTACGGCGAAGCAGAGCATGAAAGCGGGCTCTGAAATTGTTCTCATTCATCCCTCCGTTCGTCTCCTTCGCTTAACGTGTAGTCCTTGAAATCTTCACAAGGCTGCCTTTTCGCTGGCCAAGCTTCGTTTCCGGTCGTCGTTGCTCCCAAAAGAACGAAAAATTGCTTAAAGTGTAATAAGTTTCATGGACCGTTGATTGCTCGCAAAGGGAAATGGGTGCTGTTATGAATTTGGTCGGCAGGAAGAATCTGCCAAAATGTTGTCTGATTGCTTTTGTAAGTACTCTCGTTGTGCATGCAGTGTTGACTTGCGACATCCTGTGGATGTGAAAAACGTGATACTGTATGTCTGGTCCAAATAAAATTGAGAAATATACGCGCACGGGACTCAAGAGCAGTTTCCTTCGTGGCAATTTGTATGGTGACATTGCAACGAATTCTAAATCGTGCAGAGCCCTTGGCGCGAATCCGCTCTACTGCGACTGCAACCTTCGGTGGCTCTCAGACTGGATCAAGAAGGATTACATCGAGCCGGGCATCGCGCGGTGCTCCGAGCCGAGCAGCATGAAGGACAAGCTGGTGCTCACAGCGTCCTCCAACCATTTCGTGTGTGCCGGTGAGCGCTGCGGGCAATGTGCGGCCGCTTTTTTCTGCTTCTACGTCTTACTTGTGCTCTGCTGGGTTCTTTTGCGATTTCAGAACAATACTGTCCATTTTATTGCAGCGGAAATTGTGCCCCCTGCTGTTTTTCCAAAATAATTATTCCGATTCTTTGAGCAGAGCAAATGTTCAAGCATAGTAACTGTTCTGTTCTGAGCAGCAGACAGACGCTTCTGTGGCAGCAACGCAAAGAGCTTTTTGCTCGAGGCAGCAGCGTACTTTTATAGATAACGCTGCATGCCGGTTAGGCACACGTCATTGATGGTACAATCATATCAGACCGACTGGCCGATACAGATCAGTAACAAATAAGGGTCGTCGTGATCATGGCACGAATCTTCGTCTCAGTTCCATCCTTGTCGGCTGTGTTGGCTACCCTGGAGCGGTGTGCCAAAACTTCGCGATTTTTTGAAAACATGCGAATGAAGGGATACCTCAAGCTCTTCTGGTGTTTCCAAAGGTGCAGTACTAACTAGCTTGAGTGTCCGTATACCTTGGCCATCTCTAGCTGCCCGTAGGACCGGAATGGTATAGCCTGTTGCAGTAGACCTGTTATTCCCGAGCAAACCATCTGAAATTCTGAGCAATGATGACGTTGTAGTTCCTTGTTGTTTCCATCTTTTATGCGAAGCATATTGCTAGAGCTACCACTCACGCCGTCGGCGTGGGACCCCTAGACGTCACTCCACGTGACACCGTGACGTCACACCACGTGACACCGGATGAGAGAGGCGGCCTCCACCTCGCGCCGTCGCCGTGGGACCCCTAGCCATCACGCCACGTGACACCGTGACGTCGTCGTGACGATGCCATCGCACAGACGCCGGAATGTCCTCGAGCGGCATTCCCGCGCATTTCGAACGCGCGTTCACACTCGGTGTAGGTGAAACGCTCGCTCCACCGGGCAGGCAGACGCGGTTTCCGTGGCAATCCAGGCGCTCACCCAACGCGCGTCTCGGGGTTAGTCGGCGTTCCGCTGTAGCCATGCCGTTGTCTTCCCCCACGACGAAGGCTTCTAGTGGTTGTATTAAAATGACCAAGTATGCAACCAAGGAAAGCCATGTATTACCAAGCCTAGCCACCAATATGCTTCGCATCAGACTAGGCTTAACCTTAGCTAAGCCTCAGCCATAATTTTTAAGGCGGAAGCCTTTAATGTCTCATCGTTGTAAGCAGCAGTTGTCGACAGAAAATGTCACGCTTTTCAATTGGTGGAAACGGTCGTGACGTCACAGTGCGCGAATTTCAAACCGGGCCAATTGTACTTTGGCTAGTAACCATGCAACCAATTGAAGGGATCGTGTAGTGATGCTCCAAGTAAGTGGGACTGAGCTTAGTTAATTGCTTAATTACCCAAATTAGCTTTACTATTCAGGCCATATAAATAAATACAACCGATTAAGAAATTGGTCGAGCTCAGGAATCGAACCCCGGTCTTCGGCGTGAGAGACGAGCATGCTACCCACTCCGCCATGCCTGCTCGATGGTTTGGAATGAACAAAGGCGCGTCTAGTGAATACGGTGTGTTCACTCACTCTCATCCTCCTCCATTCCCTTCCCGCGAGGTTTAGGTGTCCACCGACAAATGAGAGACAGATAGATTTCCTTTCCTCAAAAACCAATTTACTCACGAGCGAGGCGTAGAACCGAATAGGCGATGGCGTTCTATGGACTCCTTGGCAGCGTTGCAAGACGCTGTCGCGGTCCACTCTTAGGGGCATCAGTGACCACACTTTAGGTCAAAAAAGTGCCCCCCTGAATTTTTTGAGACAGTTACTGCGTAATTTTCTTTCCTCAAATACAATTTTCATTTTCTTCATTATGGCTCCTCTTTATCTATCTTCTTTCACTCCCACTTCCTCCCTTCCTCTACGGTGCGGTTCAGGTGTCCACCGAGATGACAGAGAATTACTGCGCCATTTCCTTTCCTCAAAAAGCGTTGCGTTCAAAGGGCAAGGCATCGCGCTGAACGGGTGGTGTTCCGTGGACTCCCTGGTAGCGCTACAACGCGCTGTCGTGTTCCATTCCTAAAGGCGAAGCTTAAGCCTCATTAATTAGCAGTCAATTAGTATTCAGGCATTAATTAGTAATTAACCATTAATTAGTGATTAGTCATCACTTAGTAATTAGTACTCAATCATATGTGACGCCACCGGTGCCACAGAAACAGCGAAAGTGGTGCGGAAAACGCTTCCGCCTCTACCCACTTTAGACAGTCAAAGTGCCCTCTGAATTTTTTTTTGCCAAGAGCGCCATAAATCATTAATTCCAACTCACATAATTTGAACCTCCGGTTAATTCGGGCCGATGCTTTCGTTCTCTATTTCGACTCGAAAGAAAGCTGCCGAAATGCTTGGCGTTTACAAAGTTTCCGAAAGCGGCGCGCGCCAGTTTTAATTGAACGATGGGGTTCAACGTGGCTGAACGTTACCGCCGATATGTGTTTGCGCCTCTGAAGTAGATCTTTCAGCGTTTTGGCGTCTCTGGGCATTTTTGTTTCTCGGGTAGGGGCGCTTTCTTTCAGCACAAATGCAAATTCGCGCTTCTCCTTGTGCTCTCCTTTGTTCCGTCTTTTTTTGCGCACTTTTTTCAGTGCTGCTTCGGTTGTTCGAGCTGTACTTCTTTCAGCCTCATGCAGCGATAAATCGGTCAAATTCGTACTGTCGAGCGGAAAATTAGATGGAAGGGCTGTTGTTACGTCCCACCTCAGACAACCACCCTCGCGCTGGTGATTGTCACGCTTGATAAATTTCAATAGACCCTTTAGAAAATTCAGCGCCATCTGGTGTGTGGTGCGCAAACCGAGGTGCCTCCGCCATTACTTGGGCATACGCCTGCCGGTATGCGTTCGGGCCAGATTGAAAAGTACGGCGCCCGGCGAAGCCACAACAAGCGCAATTTTCTTGTTTCTGTGTCCTAGCCATGTTCCTTCACATTGGCTCTCTGCTCCAAGCTATAGTCGCGATGCCGGCATGCTGCTGTGTGCTTTTCTGCAGCCAGCGCGGCGAAGAAACGCGCACGGAAACAAGCTGTGTTTCCAGAGCACGGAGCGCATGGAGTAGCTGCATGCTTCTTTCTTCTCGTCCGTGACCTGTTTGTTTTCACATTAAAATAAATTATAGAAGTGTTGAAAGAGCAGCGAAAAGTTCCTTCTACCGTGTAGCCGCTGCGCTGTATAGTGAGCACAAAAATAAAGGTGCCACCTTCGGCGCACTCGAGGGTATGCATTCCGATGCTGGCGACTATTTCGGCTGTCACAAAATCAAAACGTAGCTCAAACGTGCTTGTTTTGGATTTTCAAGCATCCACTTCCATTAATAGAGAGTTCCGTGGGCGCAAACAAAGAGCACGACGATGCGGCGCGGCGAGGAGCGCCGTCGTTCTCTCCGTTGCGAACATGCAGCAAACGACGGCGACGTAGGCGGAGTGCAGCAGCAGCAGCAGCTGTGTGTTTCCGTTCGGTCAGTGCCTGTGCACTCTGGCTAAAGCAGGAGACGCATGCCCGGCGCGCCGCTCCGGTCACCGCTTCCGAACTGCCACACCACAGCAAGCAGGGACCCAAGCTCCGCCCACAACCGGTGTCGCACTTCGCCGCAGCGCAGCAGTGCCTGAGCGCTGCTTGGCTTGGTGTACAAATATTGCAAGAAAAAATTCAGGGGACACTTTGACTGTGTAAAGTGCATAGAGGCGAAAGCGTTTTCCGCACCACTTTGACTGCTTCTGTGTCACTCGTGGCGTCTTATGTAATTGAGTACTAATTACTAAGTGATGACAAATCACTAATTAATGTTTAATTACTGATTAATACCTGAATACTAATTAACTGCTAATTAATGACGCTTAAGCTTCGCCTTTAGGAGTGGAACGCGACAGCGTGTTGTAGCGCTGCCAGGGAGTCTACGGAACGCCACCACCCGTTCGGCGCGATGCGTTGCCGTTTGAACACCAACGGTTTTTGAGGAAAGGAAATTACGCAGTAACTGTCTCACATATCTCGGTGGACACCCGTCAAAATTCAGGGGGGGGGGGTGCACTTTTTTGACCTAAAGTTCGGTCACTGATATGTGGTTAAGATGTTAAGCTTCGCCTCTAAGAGTGGAACGCGAGAGCGTCTTGCAACGCTGCCAGGGAGTCCTTACAACGCCATCGCCCATTCGGTTCTACGCCTCGCTCGTCGGTAAATTGGTTTTTGAGGAAAGGAAATGTATTTCTCTCTCATATCTCGGTGGACACATAAACCTCGCCGGAAGGGAAGGGAGGAGGATTGCAGTGAGCGAAGACACCGTATTCACTAGACGTGCCTTTGATCACTCCAAACCATTGAGTTGGCATGGCGGAGTGGATAGCATGCTCGTCTCGCACTCCGAAGACCGGGGTTCGATTGCGGAGCTCGACCAATTTCTTACTCGGTTTTATTTATTTATATGGCCTGACTAGAAAAGTTAATTAGGCTAATTTGGTAATTAAGCAATTAAATAAGCACAGTCCCACTGACTTGGAGCATCACTATATGATCCCTTCAATTGGTTGCATGGTTACTAGCCAAAGTACAATTGGCCCCGTATGAAATTGGCGCACTGTGACGTCACGACCGTTTCGACCAACTGAAAAGCGTGACATTTCTGTCGACAACTGCTGCTTACAACGATGAGACATTAAAGGCATTAAAAGACATTAAAGACAGCATCGCCTTGTTATCAGAAAGACTGCCAGCTATACTCGAGCGGCGACAAAGCATGCCTGCTGATGTTGCGAGCTTTCGGCAACAGCACCGCTCGCGGGCGCTCCGGGAGACGCGCTCTGCGGCTGCCTGTCTGCCGTGGTCGTCGCTAGGCCTGTAGGCTGCTTCGCATCGAAGCGGCAGGGGCCGGCGCTTCGGAAGTCGCCCGCGCTATATTTGAAGGCCTATTCTTCACTCCGCTTTGCGGTCAACAGCATCATCTCACAATAAAATAAAAGTATGGTCAATTTCTACGGCGCCTTCAGCAGCGGAGCTAGCGGGCGCCAGTCGAGCCAGACCCCAGCGTCGGGCCAGCGGCAGCTGCGAGGCGGTTCTCGCAACAAATTCGCTCGTACCACAGTTTTCACTTTTACCAGCAACTCGGTATTGACCAATGACCCAGAAAAATGATATATTTTCTCATTTCCCTATCCCAGGGTTTATTATTTACGTCGAGAACCCTGATTAGCTCGTTTTTATGACGCCGGCAGACGCGATCCAGGCTGGCCGGCCGGCAGGCTCGGCTTACTTCACGTTCGCACAAGAAAATACAAAACAGCCATGCTACCAGAAAGGATGCTTCCTAGATTCTAGCAACGACAGCATGCCTGTGCTAGAGTGGAGCTTTTGGCAACGACACCGCCTGCGGCAACGCCGGGCGACGAACTGCTCGCTGGTCACCGACTGCCCTATTCGTCGCTAGGCCTAGATGGTGAACAGCTACAACGCGACTGATTTCGAACCGACGGCTAGCGCACCGGCACGATGGCGCCTCTGTCATTGCAGTCGTTGATGGGAATGGGCAGAAAGTGACAGCAGCATCGATTAATACTAGGAGTGCATTAGTGGCAGAGGAAGCTGCTATTGCTCTTGCGTGCGTCAGTACAAAAGCCAAGATAATCTTGTCTGACAGTAAGGCAGCTGTCCACAACTTTTGTAAGGGGGTGGTCTCCAGTCAAGCCGCCAAATTACTAAGAAGATACCCCTCAAGCAGAGAGGTCTCCCTCATATGGGTGCCTGCTCATGAGGGCATTCCGGGGAATTAGGCTGCTCACAGCCTCGCTCGAGAATTATACATCCGAGCAGCTCTGGAAGTGCCCCGGAGTGGGAATAAAGACCCTCTCATAACGTATAAAGAAATTACTGAGACACCAAGACTAGATAGGAGAACACTCACTTCCGGATAGGTCACTCACTCCAAAGGAGTGCAGGGCCTGGAGGAGGCTTCAGGTCAACAGATTCTTTCCCTACTTTATACTGCACGACGAAGACACTGGGGAGCCTGAGCTCTGCAGTAGCTGTCACAGAATCACTTCGCAAAATCACTTAATTTGGGAATGTCAGGATTCTCCTGGGGCTAAAACACAAATCATCCCAGACCTTGCCACCTGGGAAGCGCTGATCCGAAGCCACGACCCGGATCAGCAGAGACTCATCATCCGTCAGGCGGAGACAGCTTACCACAAGACTCTCTCCGCGGTCTCCGGTGCTGAGAGCCGGCTGGGAGGCGCCCCCTCCTAATTGCTGCGCCCCGACCGTGAGGCCCCATGATGACGGAAATAAAGTTCATTCATTCATTCATTCATTCATTCATTCATTCATTCATTCATTCATTCATTCATTCATTCATTTACTGCTGATCGAGCGCCCATATCCGGATCCACACGCATTTCGCCCTGCAGTGCGCCTGCTCGTAGTCGAGTCCGGTCCAAGTGTTGTTAGCCCTCCTTTATCGACAGTAGATTCGACCTGCAGGGTGACACGGCAACGCGCACTGTCGACGGATCGCAGTAATACCGGCTTGTAGCTTCGCTGAGAGGTGCGGCCGGATAATAGGAGTCCAAAGCCTTTCCGAAAATCCGCCCGGGATAACAGTCAGGTCCCTCGACCACTGCAAATTTTCCGCCATCGCTTTCACAAACGCAACCAGACATGCCACAAGGTGGAAACTAGAGCAAAGGCTGTGTAGATCGCTATAGCTGCGCGTCTTCCAGCCAAAGGTGCCCAAAATATGGCGCACGGCGCCGACGGAAGTTGCTGATGATGATGCCTGCCGAGTTGCCAGACTGAATTTTCTAAACGGTCTATTGTGGCGTTCGGGTGCTCTGCTGCTGACTATCTCGACGACGGCGCATCGCCAGTATTCGAGCACATCGCGCTATAGCAGAGCAAGCGGACGGCTGCCGGCTCTGTGTAGGAACGAGGCCCCATTTCGTTTTTCATGCGAAAGCATTTCTAGGCTATGTAGGCAGGGTCGTGTCACCGAAACGTGTCACCAAAGCGTGTCCGCAGCACTTGTGACGTTCTCAGAAGAGGTAGCATCAAACGAGCGGCTGTAATGGAAAGAGGATGATGTGAGGATGCTGCTCAAAAATTATTTCGATAGGATGATTAGTTCATTAATTAGAGCCAAAAATGTCGAAAAAACGTGGAAATAGCGTGAGTGAGTGAACAGGAAAACACCCATGGATGCTAAAATAGTGAAAATAGAGGTTGAAATGAATTGAAATGTATTTGATGAGTGATAATTAGTCGAACAAAAAGTTTCATTGGCGTAGATTAATTAATTATCAGCAACAACCACTGGATGGTTGAATAGGCTCGACGGGAATATAGTAAGTGTCGGGAAAGCAACCACGTTGCCAAATTTGAAAAAAAAAAACAAAATGGTGGATTGAGATAAAAGAAGCTCTCTCGATCTTTAATTAAAGCATAATATAATTACGCTAATTCAATGCTTAAATTATTTAAACAAAAAGAAAATGATCAAGATATGCAGAGAGAGACGACGAGTGCCGAGGAGGCGCCAGTGCTTTAGCATTCTCCCAATGCGGGTGGTCGCCGCAGTGATCTCTAATTTTTTGCTGTCTGTTTATATTGCCCTGATGTGGAATATCATCGCCTGCTACCTGCGTCCACCCGTGCTCCACTTTATGCCACATGGCCTGAGGCAAATCTTGCCGCCTCTTATCGCACCGGCTTGAAAAAAAGCACGTCATTGTAGCAGCCGTGTGTCCTAATATCGAGCAACGGTGGACGCAGGCGACAGGTAATGATATTTAACATGATGGAAATATAAATAGACAACAAAAATTGGCTGAGGCTTAGCTTGGTTAAGCCCGGAAATTGCGAAAGCAACTTCATCCGTTTCTTCAGCCCGCCGTCGTTTCCTAGCTTGAGTGAATCGTTGCAGCCTTGCCTTGTGCATGTCGGACGACATGGCCTGCCTGAAACGCACAGCGTGGTTACGCCGGGACGACTGCGACGAGCCGGCTCGGAGCCCGATATATCTCCGTCTGGCGTGACGTCATCACAGCGAGCGCCTCCTCGCGGCAGCGGCGCGCAGCTGCTGCTCGGCGCACCGTGGTTACGCTGGGACGACTGCGACGAGCCGGGTCGGAGCCCGAAATATCTCCGTCTGGCGTGACGTCATCATAGCGAGCGCCTCCTCGCGGCAGTGGTGCGCAGCTGCTGCTCGGCGCACCGTGGTTACGCTGGGACGACCGCGACGAGACGAGTTGGGGCTCTGTCTCTCTCCGTCTGGCGTGACGTCATCACAGCGAGCGCCTCCTCGCGGCAGCGGCGCGCAGCTGCTGTCGGCGCACCGTGGCTACGCTGGGACGACAGCGACGAGACGAGTTGGGGCTCTGTCTCTCTCCGTCTGGCGTGACGTCATCACAGCGAGCGCCTCCTCGCGGCAGCGGCGCGCAGCTGCTGTCGGCGCACCGTGGCTACGCTGGGACGACCGCGACGAGACGAGTTGGGGCTCTGTCTCTCTCCGTCTGGCGTGACGTCATCACAGCGAGCGCCTCCTCGCGGCAGCGGCGCGCAGCTGCTGTCGGCGCACCGTGGCTACGCTGGGACGACAGCGACGAGACGAGTTGGGGCTCTGTCTCTCTCCGTCTGGCGTGACGTCACAGCGGAGGTCATGCTAAAGGTCAAACGTGGTTACACTGCCGGGACGACGCTGAAGGGCTCAAACTGCGAGCAGTATTGCTTTCGCAATAAAAACTTGTACGACGCTTAAGCTTCGCCCTTAGGAGTAGAAAGCCATAGTTTATTATCGGCAGCCGGAGAGGGGGAAGCCGGTCAGGCACGAACGACGCCAGCTTTTCGGCCTTGTTCCCTCGCAGTGCAGCGGCTTGATGCCCTACAGCTGTCCACTTGCCGACCACTGGCGATGCGCGCTCCCCTTCAGTCAGCAGCAGAGCAGCCAAATTTATCAAGCGTGACGACACTCGGGGCACGCCGAAGCCACCGGGATAGTACCGCAACCGCCGCCATATTTGTCCCAGCGCAAGTAAGTCGGCATTGTCGACATTGTTCGGCATCATGTGGCGCTCCTCAGAATATTTTTTATTGCGCTTAATTAGATAATTAACTAAGATGAATAATGCAAATTTTCAAATATTCATTTTAGTGCCAAGACCGTTACGTTAGGTTGTACAGCAGGTTTATAAACAACCGGTCCAGTTTATTGCAGCATCGTATCTCCTACGGGGTCCTTTTTTTCCGGCGTCTAAAGAAAGCCCGCGAAATATGAAAAAATACCACGTGACTACGCTCGTGCGCTACCAAATTGCAGCGATCTCAACGGCGCTTGAAGCAAACGGAGCGTGCCCGCTGACCGTGGCGAAGTGAACGGCCGCCGCGCCGCTGCGGAAAGTGCTGACGCACTGTCAAGCCGCTGCTAAGCCGCTGCTTTTTCAAAGACACGAAAAAGTTTGTTAAATTTTTTTGTGAAGGGCGTAAACAACGGTAAAGGATTGTAGGCTAGGTTGAACTGCATACGCATCATTGTTGTCGCGCACACAGTGGTCTGTGTGGAGGGCGTTAACAATGGTAAAGGATTATCGGCTAGTTAACAGTAAGCATCATTTTTGTCGCGCACACAGTGGTCAGATAAGGCCTGGCTAGAGTAGTTTTCCATTGTTAGAATGGCAACGCCCCAGCACGCTTCGAGCTGCGATGAAGAAACAATGTATCATATCCTGGAATTCGAACAACATCGATATAGAAGAATACCACGTTTCAGAGAGCATGATTATGTCAGGTGGTTTGCTTTGGTTTATGGGTTTAATGTCCGAAAGCGACTCACGCCATGAGGGACGCCGCAGTGAAGGGCTCCGGGAATTTGGACCACCTGGGGTTCTTTACCATGCAAATTATGCCAGATGGACATGCAAGGCTTGTCAAAAGCTGTGTCAGTGGATATGTCTTATTTAGAGCAGTCTCCACGTTCAAATGTAAGATTTGCAAGCATTCACTGCGGTTACGTGTTTCGAGGTAATTTGCTTTTTCTTTTGTGAATGCCGCTCCGAGAAGTTTTCTTTTTTCAGATGTTACATGCTCATTTACTTACACTGGAACCTTGTTCTATATCCCGACGTCCTCACCAGCATTTTTTTTTTCGAACTTTGCAGCGTAACATTTCTTTCTGCTTTGGATTTCAATCGCACCATGATGTTAGATTTGCCAGAAGTGCGAATGGGAACACGGTGGGCGGCTGCAACATCAATTCAATTTCAATTTCAATTTTATTTCGAATCTCTTTTACGGAAAATACAAAACACTTTTTGGACCCATAGCCAAAGGCTATCCAAGCTCCGTTCTTAAAGGGAGTATGCAATGAACTAAAAGTCACTTGTAAATGTTTTCAATACTTAGAAATGATGCTAAGAAGCATTCACACCAAGTATGAGTCTCCGGAAGTGAGCCGGCAATTGTTGTGAATTTTTAAAAACGGCGTTTTTTAAAATTCGCGGGCCGATTGGTGTCTTCGTAGTGACCGATTCTTGAACTAAAATCGGGAAAATCACGTCACTAGTCCCGTGATGTCGGCAGGCCACCACACGCTGTTATTCGCTGGAGCCACAGCAGCTACGACGTCACGGGCGCGCTTCCGGTAGCATTGAAAATCGTTTGCTCATGCCGCCGCGCGACCCCCTCGGGCAAGCGCGAGCCAAGGCATTGCTTCACGCATATGTTTTCAATTTACCCCTGCCGCCTCTTTCTGTCGGGAGTTCGGGAGCCACTCGCAGTGCCTTTGTCGCGGTCACAAGCAAAGAAATGCGACGCGTGCCGCAATCCAGGAAGGCGAAGAGAGACCGGAGAGACGCTGCTGCTGGGGCGCTGGTTGCGACAACCAGAAGTCGGAAACCAAACTTCAGCGAATGACGTATTCATGGGCAGGGCCCAGTCCCAGAGCTCTTTTCTTTATTTTTTCCTGGTGCTTCGCGTATACGAGTTGAGGGGGGAGAGGAGGAGCGTAATTTTTATTCGTCTATAACTTCGCTGCTGGGGTGACGAGTGATGGAATGCCTATCTCTCATCTGCTTTGCGTAATCTCAATTAATTCATTGCATAGTCCCTTTAACTGTGTCCCCGAGTTCTCACAGGATCTCAGAGACATTTTCATCCTCATTTAGTTTCATTATGCATGTTTTGAGAATATTACTCAATTTGCACCAATCCCATCTGTAGGTCCCGAGATTTTTGTTCCATTTCTGCAGTACGTGGGGAACTGAGTTCCTCATTTTTGCTAGTTAGCTTTGAGGTTTTTGCAATTTTCAACTCCACTCTTTTCTCCAATTCCTCAATGTCCTTTTGTGTGTACTCAATCCTGTTTGTCAGCTCCGTTTGCTCCTTTATTATATTCTCGGATTTCAATCCGGAGGCAGTATAGGCTAGATTCAAGTAACGTCTTCAGTTTTCTTTGGAATTCGTCCTTTATTTTCCGGACCTCCTTACTGAATTTCTCCTACAATCTTGTAATATTTCAACGAACAAGACGAAGCTGGCAGTGGTGCGGGACGGAGCGCTCGTGCTAGGCCAGCGGCCATTAAATTATCTCAAAGCCGTCAGCCATCTCGTAACAGAATAGGCTTGGGCAGGTTGGTAATTCATTGCAACAGCTTAGTCATAGCGCGGGAAACAACACAGGACAAAGAGGAGACGGGACAAGCGCTACCAAGCGCTTGTTCCGTCTCCTCTTTGTCCTGTGTTCTTTGCCGCGCTATGATTACGCTGTAGCCATCTCGTCTCATTCTTCGGCTGGCCGCCACGTAAAATTTGGTGGGAGGTGCTGGGTATCATCGCCATCCTGGTCCCGGAGCTCCGGCGTCCTGCGCTTGCCGACACACCAGATTCTTCAGTTGTATTGCCGTGGTAGCTTGAATAAGATGACTTTACAAATAGAATGACTGGCTTGGCTAATTGGGGTTTGACGTCCCAAAGCGGCTCAGGCTATGAGGGACGCCGTAGTGGGGGGCTCCGGAAATTTCGAGCACCTGGAGTTCTTTGACGTGCACTGACATCGCACAGTACACGGGCCTCTAGAATTTCGCCTGCATCGAAATTCAGCCGCTGCGGCCGGGATTGAACCCGCGTCTTTCGGGTCAGCAGCCGAACATCGTAACCACTTAGCCACCGCGGCGGGGAAATGGAATGATGAATCTAGCACATGTAGATGTACAGTCGGGGACAAAATTTTGCGGGACGTCGGAGCTGCGTTTTCAAGCTGCCTCTGCGCCACTACGCGGCGCAGTGGCCGCGCTGAGGCTAGTCGAGGCTGTGATGGCCGATGATTAGGCTCATGCGCGTCCTACAGGATCTGTTCTGAAAGTAGTAGGACTGGTTTTTTCCTGGGCGAACGGGCGGACGAGAGGTGGTCTGTGCGTGCAGTATCCTTGAAGGGGGATATTGGGAATGCTGGGGAAAATCGGCAGTCGGCTCTCGGCCGTTGAAGAGAGGAGGTTGCTTGTACTGTGAACCCCTGTCGAAATGTCTCGTCACGCAGAATCATCGAGCGTTTACTGGATCAGCGATACGCGATCAAATTTTGAGTTAATCTTTGTAAAACGAGCAAAGAAACTCACAACATGATTAAGGAGGCCTACGGTGACGCTTCCATGGGTAGATCAGGTGTTTTTTGAGTGGCACAAGCTGTTCCGAGAAGGTAAGGAAAGAGTGGAGGAAGACGACCGCTCCAGACACCCTTCGACCAGCAAGACCAACGAAAATGTGTAGCGAGTGAAACAGTTACTTAACCGTGATCGTAGAATGAGTATCAGAATGATTGCTGATGACTTGAGCATTCCTCAAATTCAAGTTTTTGAGATCGTGACAGAAAACTTATCCATGAGGAAAGCGTGCGCGAATTGGGTGCCGGGAGTGTTGTCAGAGGAGGAAAAGGCCAACCGGTAGGATCTTCTTCGTCATGTGAATGAGGACCCCGATTTTTTGCCCAGCACAAGGCGGCAACGCTGCCTCAGCCCCCCTGCAGTCACGACTTGGCCCCGCCAGACTTTTTTCTACTCCCGAGAATAAAATCGACGCTCAAGGGGAAATATAACGGATCGGTAGAGGTGGTTCAACAGGCCGTGACGAGGGAGTTAAACAGCATTCCGGTCCAGGCGTTCCTGTAGGCGTACGAAAACTGTGAAACTCATTGGCAGCAGCGTGTAGGTGCGGAAGGGTGCTACCTTGAAAAATTGTAATCGTTTGTACTATTCTCTTGCATAAAATTTGTTTTAAAAAATGAGTCCTATTACTTTCAGAACAGACCATGTATATTCGTCCGCTTGCCTGTCTGATAGCTGGTTTCGCGTGAGTAACTGGTTTTTCTGTGCTTGGCCGCGGGCGGCCGCTTTTCGTCGCTTGCGCTCGGCAACCGCCACATGGCCGCCGTACTCGGCGCGCTGCCCGGCGACAGCGATGACGGTGCGCATTCACGGCGCCCGTCGCATTTATGTAACTTTTTTCTTATGGAGAGAAATAAAGCGCTGTTTTTTCCTTCATTTCACTAATCGTTTGTAACTTCGTGCCTACGTTGGAGGACGGGTTTGTTCTGCTGCGTGTTAGAACCGCTTTCTAACGCACCTTAACGGCGAGCGTGCATAGTAACCACTGCATAAATATTCTGCCGCTGTAAAGTGCAAAGAAAGGTGGGAATTCTTTCACAACAAATTTACTGCCACAAAAGAAAAAAAAGTGGACATAAACAAAAGCGCAATCCAGGCGTCCATCGCAGAAGCCACTTTTACTGTTTTGAGAAGCCACCGTCAGCAGAAGTCACGCTTATGAAACGCCGCAGCATCTATTTTGGATAAAGTCCTGTAAAGCACGAAGCCATTCCTACTGTCTTGATGGCCGCCTGTTAATTATCCGTGTTGGTTGGCATTCCCAAAGTGCGACTTCATATTGTAAGCTTTTATTAAGCCCCATGCATTTTCTATGGTGTCCGTCTGGCCCTCCGGTGACCGTGCTAGCTGCCGCACGCCACGACTTCCAGGAGCAGCCCTCACTCTCGGCGAAGTGTGCGCAGGACCTCTGTCCCGCTGAAATAGAAAGCATTTAACCCACAATAGTCCGCCAAGGACGCAGCGCAGGACACGTCCTCAATATTTTTCACGTAACAAGGCAAGGGTCCGTCGATTGTCACTATAGAGGTCTGAGCCCTCTCACTGACTTGCGGCTCAGAAAGCCTCTGCTTAAAAAATAAGTTACATAAATGCGACGGGCGCCGTGAATGGGCACCGTCATCGTTGTCGCCGGGCAGGGCGCCGAGTACGGCAGCCATATGGCGGCTAACGAGCGCAAGCGGCGAAAAGCGGCCAAGCTCAGAAAAACCAGCTACTCACGCGAAACGAGCTATCAGACAGGCAAGCGGACGAATATAGGACGCGCAAGCGCCTAATCATCGGCCAGCACAACCTCGACGCGCTCACCTCGCCGCCTAGTGGCGCAGATGCAGCTTGAAAACGCCGCTCCGGCGTCCCGCAAAATTTTGTCCATGACTGTACATTCCAGAGCAGCTGCCTGCAATCCACGGCGACAGAGCAATAAGGCATTTGGAGTACCTGCACTTTGCGGAAAGTGGCAAAACGATTTTGATTTAGCATAAATACGATGTACTGTTGCGCTCGTATGATTCGCGACACGCATCAGGTATACTACAAGCTCTCGTCACGAATCGATGCGAGTCCGGTGCTGCTGCAAAGTTCTGTATATAGCTGCCAAGCAACGTACCCGTGTGCCTGGTTCTGTGCAGCATAGCGTATCCATCCTCTACCTAACGCAGGCCAGGAGAAGGCGTCGCAGGTCATTCTGATCGCGACTGCAGTACAGTGGTAAGCTTGTTCGTAATCACTCAAGCTTTTGCATTCATTATACAGGTTGTACTATGTGGGGATACACATGAATCCCCTGCCCCATAGTAACGGCCGCGCGTAATTATCACCCTATGTTATGCTCGCGCCATTCGGGAGGTTTGAGAGGGGCGCCCCGCCGCGATGCCGCCGCGGAGACTTTTTAGAACGGAGAGACTTGCTCTCCACAGCCCGGGAGAAGGCGCGTTTCTCTCGAGGCTCGCTGGTCTTCTGGCGGGAGCCGTGCACACGCACGGATCAGAGATCTGCCACGGAGACCGCTGACCTTACCACATCGTCGGCCACCGCGTGCGACTTGACCGCCCCGGGCCGTGAGCGAGGAGGCACGCGGGGTGAGCGGAACGTTCTTCCGCCACTTTTTTGCGTGCGTTCTTTCCCTTTGTTCTTTTCGCTCCCGTACGTGAGCGGAACACTCCCTCGTTACGGCGGTTGTATTGTTGCTGCTGTATTGTATAGCTCGGGAGCAATAAACGCTCATTCGAGTAGAATACCCGTGTTCGTCCCCTCTGGCCCGAACCCGCCGTGGTGACGACTTACCGCACCGCGGGTTGGGGGTCACAGCTCTGACTGCTAGGGCTGGCACGCTGGCGCTAGAAAGCGGCAACTGCTTCTAGCCCTTTGAGCGTTATTACAAGAATAACACGCATAACTTAAAAACAGAATACGTGGTATGATAATAGCAGCACTGAAAAATTGCACCAAACGGTCGTTGCTTGCAGAGTACCTTGCAAATTATTCAAGTATTTTGCCCTCGACTTCAAGCAGCGAGGTTGGCGCCGGCCATCGCACCGCTGCCAGAACGAAATGTTGCGCTTACCATTGTCACTTTCGTCGTGCCGTCTTCAATGGACTGCTGATTGCCTGTCAGACGGGTTGGCCACCCTCACCGCAATATGGGACGGAAAATCTATTTCTGCGAGCCTCCGGTTCAAAGGCTCCGGCCGTGGACCTTCGCTTTTAATATGCCACATTTTAAACTTTGTAACTTATCACTTAAAGAAGAAACGGAAACTTACCCGTCGCTATCACTTGTATTGTTTGTCTCCCCTTCTCCTTTTAAGGTTTTGCTTCAAATTGTCCCACAACTTCTTCAGCTGTTTCACTCCTCGTGGGCAAACGTTGGGCATACTGTGGTAGTCCGTGCATAAGCGCTCCCACGTTCTTGATTTCGCGTTGATCGAAACGACATCAGTCTTCTTGCATTCCACTACATTTTTGTATTTCCGCACAAGCTCAACAAAGTCTCTCTCCTCTTCGGTGAAGTATGCTTTGCCGGGCATGGCACCACGACGTCCGACCGCACACCGCGCACACAAGTACTTGCTGCCAGAGGAGCTTGTTTCTCCGCCGAATGCAACAGTTTCAAAACTTTCAGCGAGTGTGCGTGAACAATAAAATTCCTATTACGCCCGGATATATCAATATAAATGTAGGTTCACAAACGCAGTTGGTCATTTTTGTGAAATATTGATATGTTCTTCATATTTATCGCATATAACCTCGACAGCAGAAGGGTCATGGGTGCCCCTCTTTCGTGAGGGAGTGTGAAAAAAGCTTTCAGAATTCAGGGTGGCCCTTGTAGGGTGTCTTACGTTTAGGAAACACGAATGCCTCCTTAGATAAGGTAAGGAAATGGTCTTTGGTAGGGAGAGTATTAGAATCCGGGCCTTAGTCTCCAATCAATGAAATCACCAGGCAGACTTTCGTAAAGGCGATCGGAGAATAGACCATAGTTACACTATCAATTAAGTGATAGAGAAATGTCTGGAATATAACCAACCCCCAATATAGCCTTCCTACATAACGAGAAATAATTTGTCTCAGTCAAAACCTCAGGAGCAATGCAGGCATTGCGGAAGCATGGGGTAGAAGAGCGTGATATAAAGATACTTGATATCTATAACGGCGGCGCAGCCTCCGTAGTCGTTTATAAAAATCTCAATAAAATTACAATAAAGACGGGCGTCATGCAGGGCGACATGCTCTCGCTCATGCTATTCCCATCCTGTTTACAGGAGGTATTCATGGACCTCGACTGCCAACAGTTGGGGATGAGGGTTAATCGATGATACCTTAGTAATGTGCGATTCGCTGAAGTCATTGCCTTGCTAAGTCACTGAGGGGATGATTGCAAAGTGTTATTTATGAACTTAATTAGCAGTGATAGCTGAAGGGCGAGTCTACAAATTAATATTAAGAAAACTTAGTTGCTCCTACATCTGTTTTTCATTGTATTATTGTGACTGCTTTCGAGGCAGCTCGCTATGGGCTACATTATTTTAAGAGCGTGAGCTCTTATTCATCACGTTTCTCGATTTCGTGGGGTCTGCTACCACCTCCCTTCGGCGTGAAATTTTCTAAGTGTGAGGAATTCAAGATGGCGACCACGATAGTAAATCGATGTAACAACACAATTGCTGATTGTTTGGTGCCGTCATTATTATCGAATTGGTGATGATGACGTCACTGGTTTGTGACGTCAAAAATAACTAGTCACATGACTATGTTTAATCGCGTTTTACTCAGTAATTAATGAGACATCATCAAACGAATGAGATATTTGGAATCCTCTATATAAGTATAACAGGTTAGACACCAAAATTAACTAATGAAGTTAATATTGAGTTATGGTTATGCTTATATTTAATTGTTTATAATTAACTAACCGATAACGTCATGATCTAACTAATGGATATTCTTAACGGGCCCGACGAGTAAGACATGTTAGACACCAATGTTGTCTAATTAGGTTAATATTTAATTATGGTTAGGCTTAACATGGCGGCCATGTCGTGAGCACTCGGCACCTCACAATTTCATAGCTCATGGCAACCGCGCGCCTACCGCCTTGAGGTAAGCAAAAATTTCCCTCCAAAGAGTCGATAAACTTTTTCGGCCCAGATTTTCCAAAAATATCCGACCTGAAGGCGGTAGGCGCGCGCTCGCCGTAAGGTATGGAAAAGTAGGCTAATCACGTGGCAACACATCACATGGACGATAGATGGCGCTACCGAACAGCTAACGCTCGTTACTTGAACGTCTTTCAGACGGTGGCGGCATTTTTTCTGTTGGTTATTAGCCTATGTGAATTGTATAATCATGCCTCCTTTCTTCCTCAGGGTTTATTTAGTAAATGATTGTATTGTTTTTTTTTCCCATGTGTCAACTGTATTTCTTAGCGTTTGGGCTTTTTCTTCTATTGCATTTCTGTCTCTTGAGCCAACTATATGTTTTTCTTTATGTATTAGTGCTGTGCCTGCCGCTGTTGCTCTCAGATAGGGTTTAAGGTGGGGTGAGGCTTCGGAAATGAGTTTCAGAAGTTTGCCATACAGCAGTTATAATAAAGGCTATGACTGTAAAATTTGCATGGAATCTCAGGTCCAACATTCTCGGAGAAGAATTTTTAAAATTGGGGAACTGTAAGACACTGTTACAGAAATATTGAAGTTGATAGTCCACTCTTCCTATATTTAGCAAAACTTTTACAGTGTTTCCATCGAGCGCATCGAACAGTTAAGAGTGCTATAGAAAAGCAATCGGGAGAGCTTTTGAAGACAGCAAAAACGTGAATACAATAAAAAAAATTGCAAGAGTGCTGTCGGGTGACCTCCGGATACATTGATTGTTATAATGAAATCTTACATTACATGAACAAATTGCGTCCATAAAAGCTTTCCCGCACAAAAATGCTTTTGTCGAGAACTGCTGGGTATTAGACGCAACTTTCATTAGAGCTTGAAACTAGTTTTAAATTTCGTTTTAGTAGTTTTCATTTTTGTTTTTACATTTTTTTCTTACGCACCTGTTTCTTAAAATCTACCATTCGCATAGTGCTGAAATTTTGTACGAAAGTAGCAACCAACGCTTCACACAACAAAAACTGGAATTGGTATGTTATTTGTTTTCGATGCAATGAAATTGCCGCATAATAATGATTTTTAGACTAAAAAATACAAATGCACCTGGGCTATTAACTCTAGTTTCAGTTATGTAAATACCGTGAATTAACAGCTGTGCGAAATTTTGTTTGCCTATGCCTTATAGTTCCCGTGAAAAAGGTACACAAACATCCAAAAATTTTCTGCGAAAAACTAAATAAAATCTCTGAAAACCGTTTTATTCACCAAAACATTCCTTCAGAGAAAACCTAGAGGAGGGGCCCCAGTGGCAGATAACATGTATCATGAACAAGGCCAAATTTTAAACGAAAACCAGAACCTGACTTTCTGATGAAAAAGTCACCGTACCTTAAGGTCCTCGAGTTGCTATGAACAATTTTTTCCTTAGACCCCCCGTAAATTGCATATTTATGGATATAAATGCAATTCTGTTCAATAAAGTAATGTCCAACAGGCTCGGAAGCCAAGATCAGTTTACGTTTGATTCCCAGGCGCTGGAATTGGCAATGGAATATGTCTACTTAGGGCAGGTAGGGATAGCAGATACGGACCACGAGAGCGAAATACTTGAAGAATAAGAATGGGATGGAATGCATTTTGGCAGGTTGTCTGAAATCATGAATCATGATCAAGCTGCAGCCGCCGCGGTGGCTCAGTGGTTATGACAGTCGGCTGCTGACACGGAAGGCGCGGGTTCAATCCCGGCCGCGGCGGTCGAATTCTAGAGGCCTGTGTACTGTGCGATGTCAGTGCACGTTGAAGAACCCCAGGCGAACGAAATTTCCGGAGCCCTCCACTACGACGTATGCTCGAGTCACTTTGGGACGTTAAACCACCATAAAGCAAAGCCAACCATACCAAACCGTGATCAAGCTGTAATCGTTATGAAGCTGTATATCGTACCGGTACTAATGAAAACGTGGAGGCTAATGAAAAGGGTTCAGATTAAATTGAGGACAGCAGCGAGCTATGGAAAGGAAAGTGATATGTGTAACGTTAAGACAGAGGAAGAGAGCACAGCGCGTCAGGAAAAAAGCGCGGGTTAATGACGGCCTGTTTGCAATCACTGGCGAAGAAATGGACTTGGGCAAGGTATATAATGTGAAGGCAAGGTGGCCGATGGTCGTTAAGGCTGACAAGCTGGTTTCCTAGAGAAGGCAAGCGTTGTATAGGGCGGCAGATAGTTAGGACTGCGGGAATACGTGGCTCTGGTTGGGCGGAAGAGCTTATCGAGTTTGCGGGGATAAGGTGACCTCGGCTGGCACAGGTCAGCGTTAATTGGAGAGGTATGGAAGAGGCCTTTGCCCTGCAGCGGGCATAGTCTCGCTGCTAGTGATGATGGTAAAACACAGTGCAGTACACTGGCGGAGTGGTAAGAGGAATATGCGATATGGTTCATGCTTTCGACTGGGTGAGCGGAGTTCTCTGGGCACCCAGTGCGCGCAGAATGGACCTAGTTTGAGACTTTGCACTTGTTTGCGCCCCCAGGCAAGCCGGAGCCGGACGTACTGGCCAAGTGCGACGCGTGCTACACGTTCCCGTGCCAGAACGGTGCCACATGCCGTGCCGTGCCGCTGCGGGACTATGAGTGCATCTGCCCGCCGGGGTACCACGGCCGCAACTGCGAGTACCTGGTGGACGCCTGCTACGGAAACCCGTGCGAAAACCACGGAACCTGCAAGGTGCTTGAAGCAGGGCGTTTCAGGTAGGTCACGCTGCCTTGTCCCGCCGCGCTCAGAGCTCAGTGCGCACCAGCACCTGTACACACTGTCTCTGATAACGAATCGATGTGCGATTTGTTCCCTCAGTTGTAGGGCGATGTCTGAGTGCGCACTTCATTTACCAGATATCACGGACCACTGCTTTTCCATGCAAATGTACTGCAGGCTTTAAGGGCGTCCGCAGAAATTTTTGCAAGGGGGGGGGGGGGGGGCACCCGATGGCCCGGGATGGGGCAGGCGGTAGATTAGCACTAAAAAGGCACTATTCGTGATCTAAACTACGCACATCAAACAAAAACTAGAAACAGCTAATTAGTGCCAGGCTTCGAGAACACACATTTTATTTCATTAATGTACAAAGAATTAAACTTAGTAAACAAAATTCGAAAAGTTATCACTTCGGGAAGCTGAATAGTCAGTCTAGCTGCGTGCGGGTTCTCGACTCACTCCAACTGATGACCAGCACACAACACAATATGTTCACCAGCATGTAGCTGCAGTCCATTAGTCTTCGTTGAATTGCAGCTGCAGATGTATCGGATTTTCGTTGCGAAAGCAACACTACACTAGTCGCCGAGCCATTCATTGGCCGAGCCGAGAAAATGCCATACTGCGCATGCGCGAGGAGCAGTGACGTTACACGGCGCACAGCTGGCGCGATGCCGCCGTTGCTGCGCGGGTGACTCAGAGGTGCGGCCGCCGCGCTCGCCAGTTCCGCATGTGCAGCGCATAGCTATTGTGCCGGCTATGCGCCGGCAGCGAAATATATTCTGGTGGCAGCGAAAAATATTCTGAACTCAGTGATGTGGTCGAGTACAGAATGGAAATCCATGGATATACTTTGCAGAACGTTTGTAACTGGTTCCAGTCGTGCGCTGTACTTCGCTGCAATGTGCAAGCAAACGATGAAATATGGGCTTGTTGTTGCACAATAGAGGATGTGAGCTAAGTGCCTAGTTGCAGCGCTCGAGCTTGATTCCATTGACGTGAGATCCTCGAGTGCTTCGACTATGGCCACGTAATGCTAAGACGAGATCCTAATTGACCTGTGTTTCGCAAACCATCTTGTTTCACACAGCATCAGAATGTTGGGCACCGATTTCTTTTCGAGCACGCTCTCACGGATGAAGTTTATGGTTTGGTTGATGATCTCTATTGTGTTTCGCATTTAAGAGATCTTCGAATCGTTGATCTCGAGGTTCAGTTTGTTACTTGCGCAGTGGAAGAATAGTGCCTTTAGAAGCTCTTTCTGCACAATTATCTCTGTTCCAGCTTCTTTTCCAGCCACTGTAGAACATCCATCGTACCCCTGTCCAGCAAGGTTTGAAAGAATCAGCCAGGCATCAGTGACTCCACTTGATCTCATTGGCGTATTACCGATCACGTGCACTTTTAGTTAATGTTACCAGATCACATAGCACACCAATGTCACGTGACAGAAGTGTACGCGCTTGCGTACACGCACCCCTTACAAGCATACACCTTGCGGCTTGCGTAATCACTACACACTTAATTAGTGCCTCTATAATCACACACATATTTCTTGGTGCACAGTCGTAAGCTACCACATCACGTGAAAGACCACACGACAAGCATATGTGTGGGCTCAGGCCCCACTGGTGGCAGGTGTTTATTTTTCCTTCTGCTTTCTGGTCAGTTATCTTTCAGAGATAAAATAATAGCGCTGTTAATTACCCATATATCTACATCACAAAAATAAAAATAGGATAGAAAAGAAAAAAATGCCCTGTGGTCTTTGATTTTGGTGACTGTTCGCTTCCCTTGTATTCCACATGTCGCAATGAGCCCCTCACTTCCCTTCCCTTCCCTACTCAACCTCTTTAAGTAAGCTATATGAACATGCTTGCGTGCTCTAGCGGTAGTGTGTGACTTGCAATCTGAGGGTCGGTAGTTCGATTGCCCACTAATTGCTCCAGCGTTTCTTTCACTGCAGTTTATTTACAGTTATATTCTTACATGTCGCAATGATGTTTGAGCCATTTTGCGGCCTTGTGGTTAATTATGTAATATTTCAATACCTGTTGTATTCCGCTGCTCCAAGTGTTTTCGACAAATCCGGAGTTTCGCAACGTAACGTCAGACGCCGACGGGACTACGCTGAGTTTCCGCTGCCCGGTAGCCTTCGGGCTATCGCTTTAAAAAAAAAATGGGAGGTGTGAAGTGGTTCCCCTTGCCTACACTGACGCGCACACTGTTTTTCACAATCACATTGTGAAAGACCACCTCACATACATGTAGACTTGCGCTTTAACCAAGCCGTAAAAACGTACCCGCGTGATTTAGCGTCTGTGCAGAGCGCGAGGGTCGGGGGTTTTCGATGCGCTGTTGGTGTGACTGGCGGCATTTGTGGGAACCTCTTGTAACAGACAGCTTTTCGACCAGTCCGTATTTTCCTGTCTGCCGACGGCAGCGGCGACGCCAGTTTTTATGCGACACGGGGTCTTTACGCTGTCGCGTAATATTGGCTAAACTAGGCAACGGTCCAGGTAAAGAAAGCACAAGGAAGGCCCCCATCGCCTTCGCCTCACGTACGTTGTCGCAAGCAGAACGCAATTACGCGCAACTTGACAAAGAAGGGCTAGCCATCGTCTACGCGGCGACACACTTTCGCCAGTACATTGCCGGCCGAAAGGTGACCTTTATAACAGATCACCGACCGCTATTGGGCATTCTGGGACCACCAAAGCCTATGCCACCAACTTTGTCTCCGCGAATGACACGTTGGTGCATCAAACTCTCAAGGTAGAACTACGATCTGGTCTACCAATAAACATCAAAACGCCGATGCGCTAAGCCGCCTGCCGCTAGACGCAACTGTTGACGAACCATTTCCACCTGGAGGCGTTCTGATTTTCGAAGCACTGCCAGAACCTCTGCTTACAGCAGGCACAGTTGCAGCATCTACGCAGAAGTGCGCAGCTCTTCGGCTAGTTTACACAGCTGTTCAACAAGGCAACGTGCACAAACTCAAAAGAGGACGACTTCGACGCTTACCGCAGGCGAGCTACAGAGTTGAGCAAACCGGCGTGCTGCTGCTTCGCGCCTCCTACGCTCACGCGGCAGTGCAGCCTTCCCAGCACGAACCTCCTCACAGTTTCGGAAGGTTCGCCCTTTATGCGCGCCACGGACGCCGCCGATCGGATTCTGTTTCGTCGGCGAGCCTCGCGAGCATCCTTTACATTTATTTTGCATTAGCTCTAAGCCCGGCAAAGCTATGCTGGTCCGGGCTCGTTGTCCCCATCTTTTACATTTTTAATGAAAAACAATTACTAGCCCCATTAGACGAAATTCCGTCGGCGACAGTCGTTGAGGCCGAGAGATTGTCCCAAAAAGATGAAGTCATCACGCCTGCTCTAAGCGAGGCGCACACGCTGCGTCAAGGGCAAGGCGCTACAGGAGGAGTAGATGGCCTCGCGTCTTGGGAGAGCCGCGGCAACGGCGCTTCAAGGTTGGAAAGCGCGCTGCATATGTGTGAAGCCGCGGCGAGAGCAAGGCAGTGTGCAGCTCCAAGTTCGAAGGTGTGCCGGTCTTGCACAACAAACCACGCACACGAACCATCGCGCAGAAAGAATTTTAACGAAACTCGGCCGCGCAAGAACTAATGCTTTCGCACAAGCGCACGTAAGCACTCGTGTCTACCGAATTTTGTATCTTGAGAAGGCTAGTAAAATGGTAATAAAAGGGCAGCTGCTGCGCCTTCCGGTCGCCCGCAGAGGGAATCTTTGGCT
Organism: Amblyomma mixtum; assembly: GCF_055824585.1. Taxonomy (NCBI): domain Eukaryota; kingdom Metazoa; phylum Arthropoda; class Arachnida; order Ixodida; family Ixodidae; genus Amblyomma; species Amblyomma mixtum. The sequence goes on from NC_143014.1 coordinate 15,349,775, forward strand.
GAGCTCGCTTCCAAGCTGCTCTTGGGGAGAGAGATCTCCGATGCCGCCGCTTAGATGTTGAGCGGTGGGCGGCGGCGCGCGCATGCAAGCTAGCCTGGCATTAGCTTGAGATATATTAAGGCCTTTAATGGCTCATACTGTCTTCCGTCAACAAAGGGTGTCACACGCGTTTAACTCGAGAACTAAAAATGATAGACGAAAACCAATGGTATAATCAGGAGCAAAAAATGAACCTAGAAGCCAAGTTTGGTGACTGTAGATTAATTAGTTAATTAATCATAGGCCAAGATGTTGAAATTGCCTCGAAAAGCGCGGACGTCGATTTAGCCACAGAAACGGTGTGACTTCACATCCACCGGAAGTCGTCACGGCATAGCGAAAATTGTCACAGAATGGCCGGAAAAACGTCTCATTTGTGTTAATTTAGTGGAAAAAATGTGTAATTAAGCGTAATTAACACTTCAGATCCCCGGATGATGTACAATTTGGGTATCGATATAGCCACGGGAACGGTGGGATGTCACATCCACCGGAAGTCGTCACATCATTGTGTCCTCGGCTTCCGCCTCTCAACACTTTAGTTGCCAAAGTGTCCTCGCAAATTTTTTATTCTCCGTAGCAGGGTTCCATCATTTTCTCCCCGTTCTTGTCTGGTTTTTTCCTTGGCCGCCCATCCTGTTTCTCTCCTGGCGAGCATATTTTATTTTCACTGATTTTTCTCTCGGGAACAACGCCCCTCTCTTTTCTTCTTCTGTTTCTTCTCTTCTTTGTCCCATCGCCGGCCGCCTGCAATTGTTGCACAACTTTATCTTCTGGCCGCTTCTATTAGGGAACTTGAATGGGCACCATCCATTCGACGGCTCGGCGTGCGTCGTAAAAATTTCTTAGGAGAGTGGAAGCACTGGCAGGCATGACCTAGTCAGCAGTATTTTTTTAAATCTGTAAACATCATTATAAAATAATAATTGGTCACCTGTATGAGTACGGCAGTCGGGAATGACATGTCAAAGCAGAAACTGGAGATCACCTTGAAAAACAGCCATGTTAAATGCTTGCACCAAAGTACCATTCACGTAGCTTTTCTTTTGCCGCTCATAAAAGAAAGCCTAGAGAACACAAAATATAAGGTAGTGATTTCACTAGACACATTTCGTGAGACATATGTCATGCAAATTTATACTGTCATAAGACGCTGTCAACCTCATCATGAGTACAAGCATGCCATTGTGGGCAACATTATTCGCACCGGTTGGGGCTTGATGTCAAGATGGACAAGAGTAACTGCACACCTGATAGCAATCATGGTGTCAGCGCACCCAACACGAGCAGGGCCACATAATCCTGCACACATAAAATATACGGGCACTGAGACTACACGTAGGGCCACGCAGAAATATTGAAATTATGTGCCTTGTGCATTGATAAGTAACACCCCTGCCAGCAGTGAGGACAGCGAAAACGTTTGTTGTTCAGTCCAGTGTGCATGGTTCCTCTAAGCTGCACCTGCTGTTCGTACTTGGGGCTCTAGCGAGCAGTGGGGAAAGAAAATGCTTCCTCTCCCTGAATGGCAACTTGTATGTGGCGGCAGAATATGGGGTAGATATCGACGGCGGACTTCGGCTTGGTTTCTCGTTCAGCCATCTGTGTGAATTCATGCGCGTTGCCTTCAATTGTGAGACGCGCGTGCAATCATTGCGCAGTTGTCACTGCCCGATGGGCTTTCAAGGGGACCGCTGCGAGACCAACATTGACGATTGCTACAAGAACAAATGCGAGAACAACGCAACTTGCATCGACTCCATTGGCAGCTACTCGTGCTCCTGCAGCCCCGGTTACACAGGTACTTCTCTTCTTTTACTTGCCACGTAGTGCATAGCAGCTCTCAAGGGTCGCTCAAGGATCCGCCGAGCATCACATGCGGCCATTTCGTGTGTGCACAGGAGAATGAGTTCAATTCCTGAGGCAGCTAAACTTGTTCTTTTTTGCACGCTTCTGTTGTTCACCATTTTCTACTTTGGAAAGTAGAAAATAATTGAAATCGTTTCAGCATTTCATGCGTGAGCCATAATACTGAAAATACAGGTCACCAAGGTAGAGTGTTTTCTATTTCTGTTTTTGTTTCCAGGCAACTATTGCGAGAAAAAAATTAACTTCTGCAGCAAGGAATTCAACCCCTGCAAGAACGGGGCTGCTTGCCATGACCATTTGACACATTATACGTGAGTAGCTTCGTGATCATTCGGTGTTTTCTTTCGTGACTTTGTTGTTTGCCTTTTTCTTCACCTGGTGTCGTTAAGGGTAGCCATAGCCACGGAATCGTTTTGCGATGTCTGAAACTGTGTACTGCTCGAAGAATTGAAAATCCTTTAATACGAGTATTTCTCAGACGCTTAGGGCACTGAACTTTGAATCCGTTTTAGGAGTACGGACTGAGTGTAGAAAATGTTTTTTTATTCTGTGGGAGTAGCGGTTAGATAATAAGGTTCTGCCAAATAAAAAAAGGGCCTCTACCCGCGCCACTACTTTATTCCAGGTAAATAGCAATGACATTCTTTAGTTTGGACGTTTAAAAATAACTTCAAATGTTTTTACTCTTCCGGCACCGAGTAACAATAACAGTCGATACGTCGGGGGCAGTAAAAAAAAGTCATATAGCAAACAACCGCGCTTGTGCTCGCGGAGAGTACCGCAGCAATGGCGTAGTGGTGAAGGCATCCGCCTCGTGTGTGGGAGGTTGGGAAGGTGCTGGGCTGGTATGTTGGAGATTAATTTTTATTTTTGCCAGCTGTTGTCCGAAGGCGCATTTTTACTTGTGTGCGAATTTTTACCGGAAGGTGCCATATCATTGGTGGGTTATGCAGACAGCGTCCCACCGGCCCATCACTTTTCATGTTCACACGCTCCACGCTGTTTTCGAGAACTGCGCTAACGCAGTAAGATTTCCGCAAGTGGCAGCAGTGTCGTGGTGGGCAGGTTCGTACCTAAAGAACGAATCCGTGTCACAGGACAACCATCAGTTTCGGCGTTTAAACAAAGAAATAAACACAATATCGCACAGCACCATAAATTGCAGAAGAATATATAGTTAGGCTTTGAAAATAGCAGAAAGAAATTTGCCTTCAAATTGAAATTTTAAAGGAGGTATTCACGTGACGTCATCCGCATGGGGCGCTGGCGGCAGGCGCGGCATTATCCATCTTGGTGGTGATGCCCGCGTGCGCCGCAGCCAGCCGCAGTATTTGACTCGCTGCCGATCTGTGAAATGCATTTCGCGTTTCGTCGCGGATAATTTCTGTCCGACCCATAAGACCATGTGCCTGAGCGGATGCAGAAAAGGGCGAGCTCGCTGAAAAGGTTCCACTTTGTGAAAACGTCGACCCGTAGCAACACGGAGGCGCCGGCGTGATGTGCGGCCGCGCGTTCAATTCACCGACATCGAGGCCTGCCTTGTGCACGGCTTGAGTTTGCCGACAGGCCAAAAAAATTAAAGCATAGAAATCTATGAGAGGGTACAGAACTGCTTCACCAGCGGGCGAGGCCGTGCCTCACGCGGGTGCCGACGGCCCAAGTTGGAGAGGTGAGTAAGTATCTGTTCTGTAGCCTAAAGGAGTATAGACACTTAGTTTTGGTGGCATGTTTTCTTCTCTGCAATGATGCCCAAGACCTTACCATGCATGAATCACATTCGCGTACGATCGATAAATAATTTAGAGTCGAATTTTTCTGTAATTCTGTTTTCAACAGACGAACGATGGCTGTGACGTCAAATTGTGGGTATTTATGTTACGTGGGGCTTGGAAAAACGTCAATATAATCGCTGTTTCATCGTTTTAATTCATTACAGTGCTGAAGCCGGTCTTGTTCAAGAGCCCGAATGACAATTAATATAGAAGCAGCGATTATATTGCAGTTTTTTCATGCGATCGCGTGACCTGTAACCAGAAACTGACGGCACAGTCATTGTTCGGCTGCTGAAACCCGAAACAACACGAGAAAAAAAATCGATTATAAATTATTTGGCGGTCGTAGGAGAATACCACTCGGTAATCCATGCAGAATAATGCCTTTCGCATCATTACAAACAAGAAAGCACCCACCCAAAAGTTTGCTTCTAAACTTGCCATCTCTATCTGCTGAAAGTGACTTGTTACTGCTGGATCTAGCGGAATCGCTGCACATGCGTTGCTGCGAACTGGCTTAGGTTCCAGGTATTGTGCATTCGAAGCAGCGCAACGTTGCTGCAGCCAACATTCTCGCTGGGTCGACTGCTTGTGCTTCGAGCGTATGGCATATTATTTTCTCGACTGTTCTGTCGTGTAAATAAGGCAGCTATGACGCTTCGCTTTTGTGCTGAAACACCGTCTATAAAGCTTCAGCAGTTCACAGACTGCAGCCGCTGGAAATTTTGCGCCGCCAGTTTTGGAATTTGGTAAATATAATCATGTGCTATTTATGGACGATGCGTCGTGCATGAGCAGCAGACAGTTAGAAACTGACATTAAAAGCTGCAAGTCATGTACAATCTTGCGTGCAGCGGAGCCGGCCAGTTTTGCTGCCGAGTTGCGGCATAGAGCGACCGCCGAACTGAAACACTGAGCGGTTATATCACGGCACCGAAGAATTCTGCTGCAAACGACACGCGCAAAACGCGTTCCGCACAAAATTAAAGTAGACGTTGACGCATTTACGAACGTGCGGGACGTTAAGGATCCTCATGGCGTACTGTGATGCTGCGCTAGGTGACGTGAAACGACCGCCAGCATGCCGTGCTAGCCGCGACGATCCGCTCGCGCCGTCTGGTAGCGCGGCCTTAGACATTTCCACCTAGAACCACTTGTAACGAACCTGACGGTCACGCAGATTGCATTCCAATACCATGTCTGGGCCCGGCAAAAGTGGCGTTTTTTCCGTAAAAAGTAGTGTGTTTTCAGGTTTCCAGAGCGCGCTCATGTCCTCGTCGAGACCAACAATCTGCTTTAGGGAAGCGATATGTGTGGTTGAAGCGTCCACGGCAAAGGCCCGCCAATTTATTCAGATTCGGGGAGCGGCCATGTTCAACGGATCTTTCTGAGGCAACATCCCGCCAGTTATACACATCGTCATGCTGGAACGAATGCACGCTGACTGTACCCGGCCTTGAGAGCTGCTCAAAAAGTTGAGCTCAAATATGCTGTTGGGCACTCTATGCGCAGTCGCTTCGCTTTCGGTGCTGCCCCAGTCTTCTGCTTCCACTTGGGATGCTTTGCCTAGCCGGCGCACACGCAGGCAATAGTGGACCTTGTAGGCCGTGGGTTATAGCTTGTTTCGGTGGACACATGTTCCTTCCGAGCTGGGAGACTATCCTTGATCTCCACAGTTCCTTGGAACGCGCATTTTCCAACCTTGGGGAGGAGTTTAGGGCGCCTCCTCGTTTGCTGTAACCTAGTGGTGCGGCCAAAGTTGCTCGTTTTATCTGCGACAAGCAGCTATTGCCCTAAAGCATAGTTTGATGTTAGCATTTCGTACTGGTTCGTAATGAGCGAACGTTTGTTGTATCTGCGGCTGTCATAAGTGGTCTGGACTGTGTCATATATTGTGGTGGGCCCTCCAAAAAAGTAATAATTAAAAAAGTCCATCCCGCACTGCCTCAGAAATTTTACAGTGACCGCACTCTTAGACCAAACTGCTCCAAACTCGCTGCTTTTGAATTTGGTGGTGCCGCTCCCCGGCAATCTGTCACTCGTGATCTCCTTATGTCCTAAATTTTCTAGTAAATGGACTAATAAAAACGTACGTTGCAGCGCGGGTTTCCATGGTGTACTTCTTATGCCATATATATATGCGCGAGCCACCTTCGGTCCGGCGGAGTTTTGGCAGGCGTTTTCGGGCCCCTGCTTGTTTCCCTCTTAAATAACACTAGCAGCACACGCGTAGAGTTGGAAGCCGGCCGACGACCTCAGACTTGTGTGTCTTTAAATGTCTACCTTTCGTTTTTGTGACTCTGACTGGCCGGCCGATTAGGCTTAGCCTGAGTCAAACGAGTGGGATGCAGCGATGGCTGTGGTAGAGCATCCGCCTTGCGTGCAAGATGACCGAGGTTCGAATCGCGGTTCCGCGCAGTCGTCCACCGGGTTTAAAAAAAAAAAGCCGCGTGCCGATAGAATTGCATAAACCAGGCGTGAGGTGCGGCCTGATCTCGGTGACCAGAACCGACAAAGCACTTCCTCACCACAGCAGGATTTTGCCACCCTGGTGTTGTACTTGGCCGCAACTTTCCATTAACGAACCAATTAAACCTCGGACCTCAGTTCCCGGCGGCTGCTGAGCAACTGAGCGAGGCGGCGATTAGACCTGTGACGCAGCGGAGGGCGCTAAGAATATTTGGCTCCAGACAGGCTGCCATTGAAAGATGAACCTGGCAACGTTTAACGCTAGGACCTTATCCAGTGAGGATAGCTGAGCAGTGCTGTTCGAGGAACTAGCGGGTATTTAATCGGATGTCACAGGGCTTAGTGAGGTTAGGAGGACACTGAAGGGCGGGCACGTACTGTGTTATCGTGGATTAGCTGACAGACGATAACTAGCTGTGGGATTCGTCATCAGTCAGGATATAGCTGGAAACATAGAGGGGTTCTGCAGTATTAAGCCTCGATGACCTACGTGCATGCCGACGGGCACAACGTCACATTCGACGCTACATGGATAAACTCAGTCGGGTAAAGTGGCGTGACTTTTGTTCTACGCTGGATGTGCGCAAACCAGTAACCAATATTTGGCGGATAGTTAGAGGTATGCGCACGCCACTTCAACAACTCCACCCCTTCGCTGCACTCTCCCTTCACGAACAAAAATCTATAAATGAAGTCTCAGAAGAATACTGCAAGCTACTGTCGGCAGGGTCAGGGCATTCGACACTATCCGCAGATGGTCAAACAGGCATCCCAAAGGCGGCAGTGCCAGCGTTAGACCTGCATTTCACAATTGAAAAACTATCCACAGCTATCGCGGAGACAAACAGGCACACGTCTCCGGGTCATGATGAGGTGACCTATGACGCCATTGCAAAGCTGCCCCACACCTCCCGTCTTCGACTCCTGGAGTATTACAATTCTTCCTGGATGGCTGGTGAGGTCCTCACGGAATGGAAGCTGGCGAAAATTGTGCCCGTTTTGAAACCCTGTAAGCAGCCAACAAGCTACGCATCATTCCGGCCCATTGCCCTACTGAGCTGCGTAGGTAAGCTCATGGAGCGCATGATCCGCAAGCGCATAACTTGGTTCCTAGAAAGCCGAAATGAGTTCCCCCAAGAAATGAACGGGTTCCGTCAAAACAGGTCTGCGACTGACAATATCATCTCCCTCGTCTCATCAATTGAGGAGTACCTTCATGCTGGGTACTGTTTCGTCTCGTTGTCCAGTGAAGTGACGCATGCCAGTGTGAAGGGAACAATGCCGTGCTGTTTATTCAGCGAGCATATTTAAAGAGAAATAGTGGCAAGGGGGTTAAGAAAGAGGGGACACAATATCAAGTCAGGGCGAGGGCACAGCGCTATCTTGCGCACGCAGGTTGCGATACGATACATCCTCCTCCGTCACAGTTTTTCGCAGCACATTTAACGCTGGTGGCTGATTTGCTTGAAGTTCTCGTCGTAATGAAGGCGGTCAAGCGGCTTTCTCACACGTGCGGACCGGCGGGGTTGCTGGGGCGCCGGACTGGTGTCTCTGGTCGGCATAACCGGAGCCGCTGGTGCCGGTGGTAGGGTTGACGACTCTTCCCGGGCTAAAATGCTGTCATCGCTAGATTCATCGCTGTCTGAGGCCTCAGTGTCAAACTTCTCCTTTGTTGCCAGTAAATGTTGTCGATTGCGCCGCAACGTCTTGCCCTCATTGGTTTGCACGTAGTAGGAGCGAGGAGCTGCCGCTGCAGTTACCTTGGCCTTGCGATCCCACGTTGTCCCCTTAATGCGCACGACGTCGTCTTTTTGAAGTGGGGCCAGGCATCGGGTGGCGTGACTCGCCTGCTCATGTTTCTTGACCCGTGTAACAGCCTGACGTCGAAAGTCTGGCAAAGTCGTGCGCAGGGTCCTCCCTTGGAGCAGTTCGCCGGGCGACCGGCCGTCTTCCAATGGGCTTGATCTGTAATTGAGCATACCAAGCCAAAAGTTTTCATTCGCCTCTGTGGTTTTCTTGAGGATACGCTTTACTACTTGCACTCCCTTTTCGGCCAGCCCATTGGACCGAGGAAACATCGGGCTTGACGTAACATGTTTGAAGTCGTACAGCTCAGCGAAAAGAGCGAACTCATGGCTGGAGAACTGTGGGCCATTATCTGTGCATACCTCCATCGGGATTCCGAATCGTGAAAACATGGCCCCAAGTTTTTCGATGACGCCGGATGCCGTTTGGTCGCAGAGCTCCTCGACATCTGGAAAATTCGACATGGCATCGTAAGCAATGAGGTAGTATTTTCCGCCATATTGAAATATGTCGACACCAACGCGGTACCAGGCTTGGGTTGGAGTGGCGCGGAGCATCAGTGGCTCTGATGGTTGGTTATAAGCATACTTTCTGCAGGTTGAACAACCCTCAATCATCGATGCAACGTCACTGTTGATGTTTGGCCAGTACACCAGCTGCCTTGCCCTTGCTCTGCACTTCGCAATGCCAAGATGCCCAGCATGAATGCGTTTCAATGTCTCGGCCCGCATGCTTCGAGGTATAACGACCTTCGTTCCTTTAAACAGTATTCCACCCACTACTGAAAGTTCAGCAGCCACAGATTTGAGCGGACCTTCAACCGTGACCCCGTCTGCGAGGTTCTGCATCACCACTTTGAGATAGGTATCAGCTCCCGTCTCACGCGCAAGTAGTGCAGCTGTTCTGTCACTCACCAGTGCAGACAAAATGCTGATGGCATGGACTTCAACATCTTCTGTCTCCGAGTGGCTGATGTCAGCAGGACCCGCCGACCTTGAGAGCATGTCTGCCAACTGCATCTGTTTACCCGGAACAAATGTTAGAGCGTAATCATATTTCAACAGTCTCAGGAAAAACCGCTGCAATCTCGGCGGCATGTCTGCTATGGCCTTTTTTGATATATTTATTAGCGGCTGATGGTCACTTTCAAGCAAGACTGGGCGACCGTATGTGAAGTGGTCAAACTTCTCACAGCCAAATACGAGAGCCATCGCTTCTTTTTCGATCTGTGAATAGCGCTGTTCACACTCTGTCAGTGTTTTCGACGCGTAAGCGACTGGCCTCCAATTTACGCCGTGCCGCTGTAGCAGAGCTGAACCGATGCCGTTCTGTGACGCGTCTGACGTCACTTTTGTTTCTTTCTGTGGGTCAAAAATTGCGAGTAATGGTGCCTTGGTGAGCGCGTCGCATATATCTTTCCACTCTCTCTCGTGATTGGCCGTCCATTCGAATAAAACATTTTTCTTTAGAAGAGAGCGGAGAATTGGTGTTCGCAGAGCTAGGGATGGCAAGTACTTGCTGAAGTAATTTACCACCCCGAGCAACCTGTGTACTGCCTGTTTGTTTTGTGGTTTTGGCATGTTCCTTACGCTTTCGACCAGGGCCGGACTAGGGCTTATTCCTTCGCTGCTGATCACGTCGCCTAAAAATGCTATTTTTTCGGCGCCAAACTCGCATTTTGCAACATTGAAGGTCAGGCCTGCAGCTTCAGCTGCTTTTAGTGCACATCTTAGTCGTTCATCGTGCTCTTCTCTGGTAGTGCCCCAAATGAGAACGTCATCCACGTACACCCGTACTCCAGGAACACCGTCAAAGACTTCATTCAGCGCCTTTTGAAACACCTCGCTGGCGGACGCGAGCCCGAAAGGAAGCCGGAGAAAGCAGTACCGGCCGAAGGGCGTTGCGAACGTACAAAGTTTCGACGACCGCTCCTCAAGCGGGATCTGGTGAAAGCCCGCATTTGCGTCTAGACGAGAAAAGAACTTAGCTCCCGCTAACTCCGCCTCGATATCTTCCCGACGCGGCATCTGGTAGTGCTCTCTTTTCAGGCTGTCGTTGATCCTTCTCGGATCCATGCACACCCTCATTTTTCCGTCTTTCTTGCGTGTAATGACTAGTGGGCTTACCCAGTCGGTTGGGTCGCTGACCTTTCTGATGATTCCTTCTTTCTCCATTCGCTGTAGCTCAGTACGCAATGGCTCCTGTAAGGCAATGGGCACCCTCCGAGCAGCTTGAACGACGGGCACAGCGTCCTTGCGCAGCAGTATCCTGTATTCACGTTGTAAGCACCCAGTGCCTTGAAAGAGCCCAGGGTACTCCCTAGCCACTTCATGAGAAGAGGTCGAGGTGTCCACTGTGCGGCGAAGTAGACCTAGCAGCTCGCTGGCTTGAAGTCCCAAGATGGCCTGGTGGTTTTTCTTGACTATGAAGAATTCAGTGCAAATTTTTCGTTCACCTACTTGCACCGGCGCTGAGCACGTGCCGCAGTGTTTGATGATACCACCTCCGTACGACCGCAGAACGGCACCACTGGGCTTCAGTGCACCTGCATTTAACGTCCGAAAGAGTGACATAGGTACAAGATTCGCCTGGGAGCCAGTGTCGACCTTGAACGTCACCTCCTTGCCGCCAAATTTGGCCTTCACACACCAGTCGCGGTTGCTTATGACACTGCCAATGGCTATGTCCAGAACGTCAAAATCGTCACCTTCGTGCTGTACTTCTTGAACGTGGGCATTCGCTCTGCAGCACGATGCGAAGTGGTTGGGCCTGCTGCACGAATAGCAAGTCTTGCCATAGGCAGGGCACTGTCGTGGGGCGTGAGTGCGGTCGCATCGACTGCACCTGGAAACTCGCCTCGAGAGCTGTTGTAGCTTCACTCCGGTTCTACTCGAAGAGACAGCGTTGATCTCGGACAGTTTCTTTGTTCGACTCCAGAACTCGTTCTGACGTGCTGATGTTTCTGCCGCCTTGCACAAATCTACGGCTTTTCCCAGAGTTAGCTTCTTTTCCCGCAGCATTTTTTCTCGCAGTTTTGGAGAGTTCGTGCCGAATACAATTTGGTCGCGAACCATATCGTCTGCACTTGTCCCAAAGTTGCAATTCATGGCCTGCTTTTTTAGGTCGCGAAGAAACTGTTCGAATGGCTCTGCTTCGCCTTGGATCCGTGAACGAAACACATACCGTTCGTGTACTTCGTTCTGTTGCTCGACGCAGTATTCCTCGAACTTCGCAATGACGGTGGCGTAGTCTTCTCTGTCTTCCCCGTCGGCAAACAAAAAATTATTGAACACTTCAATTGCATCCTCACCGGCCACGCTAAGGAAGAGTGCAGTTTTTGCTGCTTCTGATGCTGGCTTGCTGGCAGTGGTTTTTTTCTGCTTCTGATGCTGGCTTGCTGGAACTGGACGTTGCTTGCAAAAAGAGTTCAAATTTCTGTTTGAACAACTTCCAACTTCGACCGCCGTCTCCTGTTAGACGCAGTGGTTCTGGCGGCCTTAGGCGCTCCATTTCTTGCTTCCAGCAGCACGCCGCCGGCAGCCGTTCCAGGTCCTAGGTGCAGGGGCGTTCCTTAGGCCGAGCCTTATCCCACTTCTGACACCATGTTTCGTCTCGTTGTCCAGTGAAGTGACGCATGCCAGTGTGAAGGGAACAATGCCGTGCTGTTTATTCAGCGAGCATATTTAAAGAGAAATAGTGGCAAGGGGGTTAAGAAAGAGGGGACACAATATCAAGTCAGGGCGAGGGCACAGCGCTATCTTGCGCACGCAGGTTGCGATACGATACAGGTACATCCCGACAGCCGTTTTCCTAGACATCAAGGCCGCTTTTGACCCCGTCTTTCACCATGCAATTCTCGCAGCCTTTGACAGTCTTGGCCTTGGAGGAAGGCTATAAAAGTGGATTGGGCATTATTTAAAAGAACGGCAAATTTTTATTACCACTCCAAACGGTCGAACACGCTTTCACGCAGTGGAGAGGGGCGTACCACAGGGAGCGGTGTTCAGCTTTCTCCTGTTCAAAATTACGAGGAACTTTAGCGGCTAAAGTGGTGAAAGGCGAAAGCCTGAGTGCTGCATTCTGCTACGCGATTGTTTACTTCACATTCTGTTGGTACATTAATTAACTGCCAATTAATGACGCTTAATCTTTGCCTTTAGTAGTGGAACGCGACAGCGTGTTGTAGCGCTTCCAGGCAGTCCACGGAACGCAACCACCCGTTCGGCGTGATGCGTTGCCCTTTGAATACAACGCTTTTTGAGGAAAGGTCCTACGCCTTGCTCGTGGGAAAATTGGTTTTTGAGGAAAGGAAATGTATCTGTCTCTCATATCTCGGTGGACACCTAAACCTCGCCGTAACGCGAAGGGAGGAAGATGAAATTTAACGAAGACACCGTATTCATTTGACGCACCTTTGTTCATTCCAAACCATCAAGCTGGCTTGGCGGAGTGGTAGCGTGGTCGTCTCACACACCGGAGACCGGGGTTCGATTCCCGAGCTCGGCCAATTTCCTACTCGGTTTTATTTATTTAGGTGGTCTGACTAGAAAGGTTAATTAGGGCTAACTGGTTAAGTAAGTTCCACTAACTTGGAGCATCATTATACGATCCATTTAATTGCTTGCATGGTAAGTAGCCAAAGTACAATTGGCCCCGTTTGAAATTCGCGCACGGTGACGTCACGACCGTTTCGACCATTTGAAAAGCGTGACATTTCTGTCGACAGCTTCTGCTTACAACGATGAGGCATTAAAGGCTTCCGCCTTAATATTTTCCTTATTCACATAAGAAGAAACCTTCCGCGAGGGGTCCGCATAGCAATTTATGCTGATGATATCTGCATCTGGACCGCATCACGTTCGCGCTATATTACCCAGCAACGTCTTCAGCGAGCGCTATTGCACGTTTCGATGTACCTGGCTTCCAGAGGTCTTCGTCTCTCGCCAGAAAAGAGTGTTGCAATGGCGTTTACAAGAAAAACGATGACCCGATATCCGCTGCTCCTCGGCGGACGATCGCTGCCATATGTACGATCTCACCGATTCCTGGGTGTTGTAATCGACTATAATCTGTCATGGTCACCTCAGATCAAAAAACTCTGCGAGAGGATTACTGCAGCATCGCAAGTGTTCAGGTTCATGGCGGGAACAAGGTGGGGTAGCAAGTGCCGATCAATGCTTCTGCTTGAAAAAGCCTACGTTGAAGGAACCTTGCGCTACTGTCTACCAGTGCTTCAAAGATTATCTACATCAAGCAATAAGACTCTCAATGCAGCACGGAACAACTGCCTGCGTGCCTGCGAATATGTCTTGGCCTCCCAAAGGGTTCCTCTGCATCAGGAACAGTAGCGGAGGCAGGATGTCTCCCACTAGAGGTGATTGCCGCCCAGGAAACTATGCGTACCCATCTCCGCCATGTCCTGCAAGGGAAGAAGCACTTCCTACACCGTGTCCACCTAACTCCCAGCAACTCTAGCTTTGGCCAGGCAGTGCAGCTCCTGCCCCTTTCTACTATTAATCAGCCACAGAAACTACTACCTCTGGCCTTTCCTCCATGGACACTCTCTCCTCTAAAGGTGAAGTCTGTTCCAGGTGTGAATGCAAAGAGCCGCATGCCACAGGCAGCGCTTCTGCAAGCTACTCTCGCCTACTTAATCGCAGAATATACGCAGCACACCCATATCTTCACCGATGGCTCAACTACTAAAGAAACCTCTTTTTGTGGCCTTTATGTGCCCTCAACAGGCCATGCCCTTTCTTACCGGCTGCAGCGGAGGACATCCTCTACAACAGCTGAGCTTCACGGCATTAAGGAAGCTGTTTCTTACATCCTGCGCCGAACCGCCGGCCGTTGGGTTATCTTCACCGATTCAAAAGCATCTCTGCAGATCCTGGCCAACCTGCTGAAGAAAACGAATCACCAGCCAGTTTCCCTGGACATCGGGTATATACATCATTTAGCTATTGCCGCAGGCCACTGCATAACATTTCAGTGGTTACCTGCTCACTGTGGCATTCTGGCTAATGAAAAAGCAGATGAAGCGGCCCGTAAGGGCCATCAACATCAGAGATACATTCGAAGTTTTTTCACGAAATCTGATGCGTCCCAAATGGCTAAAAGTTTTGCTTACGAAGAAACGTATCGGCTTTGGAGTTTGCCGACACATCAGTACCAATTTCTTCACTCAATCGACCCACATCTTAGATCAAGACTCTCACCCAGAATTCCTCGAGAACTGGAAACACTTTATCACCGACTTCGTCTGAATGCTGCATATACAAACGGCTTGCGATACCGTTTTGGACAAATGAACAGTCCGCATTGTGACAACTGTGCCTCGATAGAAACTGTGGAACATATCCTGCTTGAGTGCCCTGCGTATGCTAACGAGCGTGCGTACTATGGACATTGCATGCAGAAGCTCTGCCCAGTGCCTCTAACAATGGACAAAGTTTTAGGTCCCTTAGCCTGCTTCAGGCAACAGAGACTTGCAATGAACTTTCTTTTTACATATTTGAAAGACATTGGACATCTCGGTAAGCTGTAAATTCACTTGCAGGTTACCTTCATGCATTCTTCATGCAGTGAACTTCGTCAGCCCATTTGTCGGACTATGCACTCCATCATTCAATAGGTTACATCAATACTCGCCATTGCATTTTTAGTACCCATTTCATAGCCGCATTTTATCTTCGTTTTTTTTTTCTTTCACCTCTTCCGCGCTGCTCTCCTTCAGTCTTTCTCTCCCAAATTCCCCTCCCTACGCAGAGTATCATGCCAGCGATATTGAAACGCCTGCTAAATTCTCTGTTTTTCATTAAAGAGTCTCTCTCTCTTTTAACGACAGGATGGCAGCTATCGTAATTAGGCTTCATAAGATCTACAAGCTGAAGGTAGTGCAGGCCTACGCGCCTGCATCCAGCCATGACGACCAGATCGCTGAAAACTTAGTCGGGAATGAACAAAGTAAAATCACAGTACATGGTACTAATGGGCGGCTTCAATGCGAAGGTGGGCAAGAAGCAGGTCGGAGACCCGGCAGTTGGCCACTATGACATATGCACCAGGAATAGCAGGAGGGAGTTATTAGTAGAGTTCGCTGAGATAAATAATTATGGATCATGAACACTTTCTTCCGGAAACGAAAGAACAGGAAGTGGACGTGGAAGAGCTCCATGGGGAGACTATAGTGAAATAGACTTCATACTTTGCGCTGACCCTAGTATCGTGCAGGATGTGGAGGTCCTCGGAAAGGGGTGTTGTAGCGACCACAGCATGGTAAGCTTAGACTTGAGAAGGAAACGGAAGAAATTAGTGAATTGGAAGCCCATTAACGAGCTAGCGGTAAGAGGGGAAGTAGAGGATATCGCTGCAGAACAGATATTCGGCTCTAACTGAGGAAGACGATTTGAAGGTTGAAAAAATCGACGATAATCTCACAGCTACCATTGCGAAGTGTGCCGTAGAAGTAAGCAGTGGGATGGTTCGCCAGGATACCGGCAAGCTATGTCATGAGACGAAAAATCTGATTAAGAAATGCCATGGCATGAAAGCTAACCCTACATGGAGAAGAGAGCTGGCAGATCTATGAAAGTTAATAAATAAGCGCAAGGTAGCCAACAGAAGGAAGTTTAAAATGAAGCAAATCGAGCATGCTCTACAGAACGGAGGTAGCCTAAAACCAGTGAATAGGAAACTAGGCGTAAGTAAAAACCAGATGTATGAGCGCAACGAGCGCAGTGTCATTAGCAATATGGATAAGATAGTTAAAGTAACCGAAGAGTTCGACACGAATCTATACTGTAGCCAATTTAATCACAACGTTAATGAGAGAGACAGTAGCACAGCAATTAGACGTCCAACTAGTAACGAAAGAGCAAGTAATGAAAGCCTTAGGAGCAACGCAAAGGGGGGAAGCAGCTGGTCAGGATCAGGTAACAGCTGATCTCTTCAAGGGCGGAGGGGAGATTGTGCTGGAAAAACTAGTCACCCTGTGTGCGCAATGCCTAATGACCTCGAGTGTACCAGATGCCTCGACGAACGTGAACATTATCTTAATTCTTGAGAAAGGAGACGGCTTCAAAAGTTACAGAC
The DNA here is from genome assembly GCF_055824585.1 of Amblyomma mixtum. Classification (NCBI taxonomy): domain Eukaryota; kingdom Metazoa; phylum Arthropoda; class Arachnida; order Ixodida; family Ixodidae; genus Amblyomma; species Amblyomma mixtum. Next base: position 15,365,824 of record NC_143014.1, read on the forward strand.
CAATCAGCGTATTTGCCGTTGCCTACAAGGTAATCGCTAATATAGTCAGGACAACCTTAGGCTATAATCAAGGAAATGATCAGGCAGGCTTTCCTAATGGCTGCTCTACAATAGACCCTATTCAAACTATCAGTTTTTCCTAATGGCTCTACAATAGATCCTATTCAAACTATGAATTAGGTGATAGCGAAACGCGCAGAATACAACCAACCCCTATATATATATAGCGTTCATTGATTATGAGAAAACATTTCACTCGAGCTCCCCGCAGGGGGGCGTCTGCAGCATGCAGACGTTGGTGAGTGGCGACACCACGGGGTTTCCCGAGCATCCGCGGGGACATCCCCGCAGGGGGATGATGGTGAGCAATGCGTCACCACGGACCCGAGCACCCGCGCTTAACCGTGCGTGGCATCGCCGTGTCCGGGGAAAAGGGGATGCCGGTGGTTGAGCCGATGCCGAGCGTTTGGACCTTTAGGGCCCCTCGGTGGAGGCAACACACCACTTTGGCCCCAGCTTCCTGTAGACGGCACCTCCGACCCGACCGGCGGAAATCGGCAGTCGCCTTTTCCTGTCCTCCCCTCTATCTTTCACTTTCCTATTTCCTTTCTCACAACTCTCCTGTCTTCTACTCACTTGTTTTTTTTTTTCTTTTTTCTGGCGGCGAAGGTTAACCTTGTGTGGCCAACTACCCTGAGTTTCGTCACATTTGGTTATAGTTGGGGTGTACAGCCGTCGTGGGTAGGGCTTGCTTGCAAGTATACAGTCTTTGTCAAAAGTAACCAGGCTGCATGGTTTGCTTCTAGCTCGTACAGTGGAGCCTTTACAGCTTCCCTGAAGCTGAAATGGTCGTCAAAGGTAAGGGCTGGGGGTCTTCTTACCTTCCAGCACGTTTTGATCTTTAGAGAAGCCACAAGGGCTCCACTATACAATCTAGAAGCGAACCATACAGCCTGGTTACTTTTGACAAAGACTGTACCTGTCCCGTCCCCGTGTTGGGCTCCATGGTGGGTGGCTGGCACCGTAGCCGAACAATACACATATCCTATGGCTCCCCCTCCTTCATCAAACGATCGCCCTCTCAAGAGAGGGCGGACCGAAGTAAGGAAGCAGTTTGTAAACAAAACGAAAGAAGTCTTCTCAAAATATCACGTAGTTTACAGTGAAGATCGTGAAAAACCAGCAAGGAAAATATCACCATTTATGGTTGCGAAGAGTCTCAAAGAAGCCTTGGGCCCCGGTTACAAGGTGACGAAACTAGCTAGCGGAGACTTTCTCCTAGAAATACGTGACAAAGTTCAAGTTTCTAAACTCTCAATTATTCTGACATTTGGGGTCATTCGTGTCTCCGTCACACCCCACAGGTCACTAAACACAGTCCGCGGAGTGATCTCTGAAATTTACTTACTGGATATCACCGAAGAGAAATGCTGGATTGCCTAACCGATCGAAATGTTACCAAAGTTCAACGGATCAAAATAAGGAAACAAAACAAAGAAATCCCAACGAAGCATCTAGTACTTACTTTCACTTGTTGCACACTCTCCGACTCCATCGAAGTGAGGTACACAAAGATTGCCGTGAGACCTTATATTCCCAATCCCAGACGCTGTTTCAATTGCCAAAGATTTGGTCATGGATCCCAGAGTTGCCATGGCCGCAAAACGTGCGCGAAATATGCTTCAAAAGAACACACCTCAGAAAACTCATCATCATCATCATCATCATCATTTATTTGACCCTTAAAGGCCCCTGGGAGGGGGTATTACATAAGGGGGGGGGGGGGGAGTAGTACATTCATCATGACTCACATTGGTGGGGAAAAAAGAATTTAAAAAAAGCAGCGAAGCAGCATTCCGCTGCGCTAACTGCAAAGGCGAACACCCAGCCTACTCCAGGTCTTGCCCATCGTGGAAGACGGAAAAAGAAATCATCACACTGAAAACGAAAGAAAACATTTCATTTAAAGAAGCAAGAACACGTATCAGAATGGCAAGCAATTTTTCTTTCACTGTATATACAAGCTTTGCCGATGTGGTGCGACGGGGCGACCCATCACACCGGCCTCCTGCCCAGACCTCGCGCAGTGAGGCTGCGGCGGAGCCATCCTCGCCCCATGTGGAAGTAGCTAACACTACTCCACCACCTCCAAAGCAGTTCATGCTGCCTCTCGGGGCAGTGGACCTCAAGACCTCTGCCCACGAGGCGAGGTCTGTCACAAAGAGCCACGTGCAGTCTGCACGATCGTCCATTGCCTCTGAAGAGGTGATGGACGGCAGCATAAAAATCTAGGTCGGCAGCATAAAAATCTACTAACAAATATAAGTTATTTCGGCGTGACCGAGAACATGCAAACAGGCTCTCGGGAGGGGTAGCCATCATCGTGCAAAGTGGAACAGCAGCCCGTGAGGTGAAACTTAATACTAAATTAAAGGCTGTAGCAGCCACTCTACTTACATACAAAACTCTTTCAGTGTGCTCTGTATACCTGGAACCACACCTTAAAGTCACAAACATAAAGCTAGAAAACCTTTTAGCGCAACTAAAAAGCCTTATTTGGTAGTTGGCAATTTTAATGGACATTCCTCCTTCTTGGGAAGTGAAAAAACAGATACCAGAGGCCAAATTATAGAGGATCTTATTCTTAGCAGTAGTATTTGTTTGTTAAACTCGGGTAAAAGTACATATTGCTCCCAAACCTTGGGGAAAATCAGTTGTTTAGATTTGCATTTTAGTTCACCGTCTCTTTCTAACGATTTTAAAACGGATGTCATTGACAACCCACATGGCAGTGATCACTTTCCAGTACTAATCAGTCTAACGTCTCCAACAGAAATCATCCCAACAAAACCGCGACGTTGGAAATTTCATTTAGCAGACTGGGAACTTTTTAGAACAGAAGCCAATTTATAAAAAAATACTGTTAGATAATTTTAACATCGATGAGATAAATAAAAATTTCACAAGTTGCATTCTAGCTGCCGCACACTTAGCTGTTCCTCAGTGTTCTGGAGTGGTGCGACAGAACCACAAACTATGGTGGACACAAGACTGCAAGGAAGCAAAAAAAAAACAACAAAACAAAGCGTGGGGTATATTTCGCAGGTACCCGACAAAAGAAAACCTCATAAATTAAAAAAAAAAAACAGAGCTAAAGCTCGGTACATCCGTCGCAGCGCCGAGAAAGCATCATGTCAAAGTTACGTCTCATCTATAAACAGCCAGGTCGCATCGAAAAAAAAATGTGGGAGCAGGTTCCGAAATTGAATGGCACCTTCTCACCGTTCACAATTCCTCTTTTGACAACACCCGGTACACAAACAAGTATAAAAGAACAGGCAGACATATTAGGGGAGCACTTTGCTGCAGTTTCAAGTTCGTCAAATTATACCGTCATTTCTAAAGTACAAAAATATAGCCGAAAAGCAAAAACTCCCAACTAGTGGCGGCACTAATGAACAATACAATAGTCTCTTCACACTCCCAGAAATAAACAGAGTGCTGTCTGCCGGAAAACTAACTGCTCTGGGGCCTGACGAAATACACTATTCAATGCTGTCCCATCTCTCCGAGCCTGCTATAGAGGCACTTTTGAAAATTTTCAACAAAATATTCATACTAGGGAGAATACCTGAAGATTGGAAGGAAGCTATTATTGTACCGTTTCTTAAACCTGAAAAGCCACCAACCTCCCCAGGCAGTTATAGGCCAATAGCCCTTACGAGTTGCTTAGCCAAATCCTTCGAAAGTGTGCTTACTATAAGATTGAATTTTGGCCTTGAATCGCGCGAACTCGTTGATACCCACGAATGCGGTTATAAAAAAGGATACTCAACGACCGACCATCTAGTTCGCCTTGAAAATACTGTGCGCAATTTTTATACATAAATAAGACTGCCTAGCCGTATTTTTCGATCTGGAGAAAGCATACGACACAATATGGAGGTTTGGGATTTTTCGCGATCTTGCACAACTTGGCATTCGCGGCAGGATGTTAAACTACCTAAATGATTTCCTGTCGAACCGCTCATTTCAAGTACGCCTTGGAACTACCCTTTCTAGGAACTTCATTCAAGAGCACGGGGTTCCTCAGGGGTGTGTTTTAAGCACAACACTCTTTGTTGTAAAAATGAATTCCATAAGCAAAATAATCCCGAAGTCCATTATGTATTCTGTCTATGTCGATGATCTCCAAATAGCTTCCACGTCCTCCAACGTAGCAACCTGTGAGAGACAAATACAGCTAACAATAAATAAACTGGCAACACGGTGTCACCCAACTCCGCGAACTTTTAAGCGTGCAGTTCCCAGACACCCTTAGAGCGTGTGGGGGTAGCGGTCTCGGACTCAAAGGAGATGCCTCGACTCAGCGTGGCAGGCTCAGCGGAGACCAGCTACCAAGTGACAAGAGATTTTTGGTCGTTTGGTGCCCAGCTTTCGCCGGTCGCAAGCCAGAGAATGGGTCGGAGCCAAAGGTTCACAAAAAACAAAGTTTATACAGCAATAAGACGATACAGAGGATTTCACAATCACTAGTACAAGCACATACAAAGTGATTAACAAAACAAGGCAACTCGTGCAAAGTTAAACTCAAGAGAGAATGCAATACTCAAAGGAAATATTACACCTAAAGTGCACTAACACAAGAGAGAGACAAACAAACAAAACACAATTTGTTCACCGGGCACTGCAGCAGTCCGACGACCAGAGTTCCACGACGATGCCGTCCCGCAGACTGGCGAACGTTGCCTCGTTGGTCCGATGCTGGCCGAGTGGTGTTTTCCCGGGAGTCGAACGGGCGCGCTTCGATGAAGCTTAAACGGCGGTCCGGACTAATCTGTCAGCGGTCAACGTCCTTCTTTTATAGGCTCGCTCTCACGTCTGTTTGTTCTACGCGCCAGAGTAGGTGCGCACATACACGCAGCATCGGTAGTCTGTCTCCTTTTCCTCTTCACACCGGCCGTGGGTCCCCATTGGTCAGAGGTCGGGGGTCGCATCTCGAAGGTTCGGGCTAGTTCTGGCGTGGCGCCGTCGCCGACGTCCGAGTGCAGAGGAGGGGGACATGTCTTAGTGCAGGCAAGGCTACCCCGTTTTCCCCCGGTTAGCAGTAGAAGCGACTCGGACGTTCGAGAGAAATCAGCATGGATGACTCATCATTCCCACCGCGCACGCCGTGTCTGTGAGCGGTGGTGGAGCGAGAGGGAGCCACGCACACAGGCTAGGCGCTCAGCGGGGGTTTCCTTCTCCCCCGTTCGGCTCGCGCCGGCGAGACGCGTCCGGGCGGCGCTCTTCTTGTTTCTTTGTTTCCAAAATTGCGCCGAATTTTATGACACATGGGCAGACAAAAATGGATTCCAATTCTCCACACAGAAAACAGTGGGTGCCCTGTTCTCACTAAAACGAGGCCTACAATCCAACCCCACATTACATCTGAACAAAACCGAACTACCTATAAAGAATGAAAAAATTTCTAGGCATTACTTTTGACAAAAAACTAACTTTCCTTCCCTACCTCATATTAACGGTCTCAAAAAGAAAGTCTCTCGATCCTTGAACTTACTTAAGGTACTCTCGAAAACACCGGGGTTCCAATAGGACCTGTCTTTTACAAATTTATCGCTCTGTAGTGCGCTCTACCTTAGATTATGGTTGTATAGTGTACGGGTCCGCGAGATCATCGTATCTTAAACGACTGGATCCAATACACAATTTAGGTTTACGTCTCTCCACTGGTGCATACAGATCATCGCCCATTAACAGTCTGCGTGTAGAAACTAACGAACCATCACTTACACAAAGAATAGCCATGCTCACATGCTCGTACATCCTAAATATCCGGTCACTGCAGAAACATCTATGTTATCATATGGCCACAAAGTGCCCATCTAGAATATTCGCTAACAACAAACCGCAAGCTACCAGACCACTACTACTCCGATTTGAAAAGGCAATTCCCCTTCTTAGGCAGACCCCTTCTTAGGAAAACGTCTAAGCAACAAATAAAAAGAGGAAGAAAGAAAAGAAAGATGTTCCAGGATCTTGGAGTACTAAACACATTGCCTGGTATTTCGCAAAGACGAAATCCACTGCCACCCAGGTACAATTTCCCTGCAGTCTGCCATATCACCCTTACACAGTCCCGTGAAAAACAAACTCCACAACAACATAGATTACAAGAATTTCTTGCACTCCAGGAAAAGTACAGTACTTTCACAGCATTTTACACAAATGGTTCAAAAACAGATCTCTATGTTGGAAGCGCAGTGGTACAAGGGGATTGGAATCAAATAGTAAGGCTTCCACAATGTGCATCTATCTTCACTGCTAAATGTCACGCCATCTCTCTAGCCATAAAAAAATAGTAAATGAGACCCTCGAAAACAGTATTATATACAAAGACTCACTTAGTGTATTTAGAGCCCTTCACTCAAGAAATGCAATCAGTCCACTACTTGGTGACCTCATACACAACATAACAGCCATAGCTCAAGGACAAAACATAAAACTCTGCTGGGTGCCAAGTCACATTGGAATTCAAGGCAACGACAGAGCGGACTTGTGTGCTGCTAAAGCCCGTTGCAAGCAAATAAACGCAGTAAACATACCCTTTAATGATTGCATGCACTTAGTACAACATAAATTAGGGAAAAAATGGCAGTTCACTTTGAACAATGCAGTAAGTAACAAACTACATTTGATAAAGCCAGTTTTTAGATGAATGGAAGTCTTGCACACACCGGGAACGTTTTAAGGAAGTAATTCTCTGCCGGCTTCGTATAGGACACACACATCTCACTTCTCACAAGCAAAACCTCTTTGTGAGAAGTGCGGAGCAGAATTAACAGTAAATCACTTTTGACTAACATGTGCCAAAGTAGAAAAACCAAGGAAGAAGTGTTTTACACAGTTTTATAACTACTACATTCCTTTGCACCCGATGTTATTGTTGGGAAAAGATGCAATTGTTAACACAGCTTGCGTGTTTGGATTTTTAAGAGAAGCAGGTCTGCTCAACAGACTCTAAATTTCCATCCACTGCCTCACTTTACATTAAATTTCAGCCACCTTCTCATTCCTGAGAAAGGGTCTGAAGTTTTTATTTGGTTGGTTGGGAGGCTCAACGTCCTTGCCCAGCCAAGGATGGCCGCGGAGCCTACCTGACCTTCTTAAAGCTTTTATCATTAGCCATTTATAAAATTATTTCCTCTGTCGTCACTAGATAACACATACCAATGTTATAGGCTCTCTACACCGGCGATTATTTCAATATTCCTATAAAATTCTGCACAGGACAATTCCCTCATACCCTGAGCTTGGCGCATGATGGTCTCAGTTGCCTATGTGCCATAAAACCCAACAAACAAACAACAATTTCACTCGACCGAAACATAAGCAGTCATGCAGGCATCGCGAAATCAAGGTGTAGAAGTGTCTATGTGAAAAAACTGAAAGACTGTATAGACTGCAGAGCTACCGTTTTCCTCCATAAAGTCAGTAATAAAATTCCAATAAGGAAGGGTGTGAGGCAGGGAGACACGATCTCGCCAATGCTCTTCACCGCCTGTTTACAGGAGGTGTTCCGAGGCCTGAGTTGGGAACAGTTGGGGATACGAGTTAATGGAGAATACCTAAATAATTTGCGAATCGCCTATGATATTTCCTTGCTAAATCATTCAGGAGATGAGCTGCAAAGTATGATGAATGAGTTAGACGGGCAGAGCAGAACAGTAGGTCTTAAAATTCACTTGCAGAAAACAAAAGTAATGTTCAGCAGTCTTGCAAGGGAACAGCAGTTCACAAATGGTAGCGAGGTACTGCAAGTGGTAAGGGAATACGTCCCTTTAGGGCAGGTAGTGGCCGCTGATCCGTATCTTGAGAGGGAAGTAACTAGAAGAATAAGAATGGGGTGGAGCGCATATGGCAGGTCCTCTCAGATCATGGATGGCAGTTTACCAGTATCCCTCAAGATAAAAGTGTACAACAGCTGTATCTTACTGGCACTCACCTAAGGGACAGAAGCGTGGAGGCTTACGAAACGGGTTCGGCTTAAATTAAGGATAATGCAGCGAGCTATGGAAAGAAAAATGATATGTGTAACGTTAAGAGACCGGAATGGGGCAGAGTGGCCGAGGGAACGAACGCAAGCTAATGACATCCTATAGTAGGATACAACTTAAGTCTGCAGTGAAGCTCCGCCCACATTCAGCCTCCGTGCACAGAATTCCCCCACGACAAAAAATTTGTCCGCTGCTGAAACGTTTCTTGTTACCTAAACAAGAAGCTTAGCAAATGAAAAAGATTATGAGCGCTAGAATTTTGATACTTTAATTGTTTGATACAGTCAAACATTAAAAAGTTGATTTCGTTTACTGTTGCGATTGGTCAGCGGAGTAATACAAGCGCCGCGGACCGCGGCCCAGTTTTAGCAACTGCTGTTTTTTTAAGTTGTATCCTACTATAGTCGAAATCAAGAGGAAGCAATTGGTCTGGGCTGAGCATGTAATGCGAAGGCAAGATAACCGCTGATCCTTAAGGGTAACGGAACGGATTCCAAGACAAGGCAAGCATAGGAGGGGGCGGCAGAAAGTTAGATGGGCGGATGAGATTAAGAAGTTTTCGGGAGTGGATGGAAACAACTTTTATTAGACAAAAAAAATCTCTCAGGGTGGTTCCCTACTGTTCCAAGAGTCCACGGGCTTGCGGGGATACGGTGGCCGCAGTTGGCAAAGGACAGGATTAATTGGAGAGACATTGGAGATGCGTTTTCCCTGCATTGGGCGTAGTCAGGCTGATGATTATGATCATGAGTCAAGCGATCGAAGGTTGCGTTTAGTTTTGACGCAGAAATCATTTGGTGGCGTAATATTAACACACGCGCATTTCCGCGCACTGGCAGTACATCGGATTTGCCAGAATATACAGTTCTAGTTTTTTAGCGTAGCCGTACAGCCGTCCGGTAAATACGGCAACGTGGTGCCGTTGCGGGAGTATGTCCGCCTGTATGCATTGGCTGCCGAGGCGAGTTAGTCCAAATCCATGAACTGCACGCGCGTAGGTAGGCTGCGAAGGTAGGCTGAGCTTGTCGCTTGGCGCGGTCTACCTTCTCGCCGTTTGGAGCTGAGGGGTCTGGGATACGATAATGTTCGTCCATCGCCCTCACGTACTCAAGCAAGGATTCGTCGGGATGCTGAGTACGCAGCTCCAACTCGCGCCGCAGACGACGCTCGTAATATGCGGGCAAGAACTCCTCGCGAAACCTCGCTCGGAATTCCTCCATTGTGGGGGACCGCTGGCGAGGGAGGCGGAACCAGCGGGAGCCTCATCGGTCAGTGAGACTGGCACGACACGTGCCAGAATCTCGCCATCGGTAAGCCCCGTCGCCTGCTGGTAAGTCAGCATGCGCTCAAGGTACTCGTTGGCACTGACAAGATCATGATAGCCGCCGTAGCTGTGAATGTCCATCTTTAGCCTGGGACTCGCCGCTGGCGCGGGTTTTTGCAGGGTGTTCTGCAGGATACCCGTGAGGCTCTCTATGAGGCGCAAGGCGTTGCGCAACACAGCCTCTTGGGGGTTGGCCTGGCCAGGTAGTTCTGGCTGAGGGGCCGCGTGGGATAAACAAGGCTACACAGGTCACTCCCTGCTTTCCCTACCTGGCGGCATAACGCCTGGCGAGAAGTGCCTAGCGTCGCCGTTCGTCTGAGACAGTGTGTAGCGTGAATCACCGCCCGGCTCAAACGGTATGAGCTCGCAGGGGCTAGCATCAGCCTCTGGGAATACAACTGCAGTACTTGTTACTGCCGTGTCAAGATGTTGCTGCTGAGATGCCATATCGCACAACCACAGCAAGGACTGGATGTCAATGCCGCTCGCCGCCATGGCTAACCTGTGTGTCGGCAGTCGGTCACACAGACACTCGGTTTGTCACACCTCTGGCCCCATGTTGGGAGCCTAGAATACAGGGGTTATTCTTGTAATAACGCTCAAATGACCAGAAGCAGTTGTCGCTTTCTAGCACCAGTGTGCCAGCCCTAGCCCTCAAGCTGTGACCCCCAACCCCCGGTGCGGTAACTCGCCACCACGGCTGGTGCGACCCAGAGGGGACAAACACGAGTATGCTACTCGGATGAGCGTTTATTGCTCCCGCGCAATACAAAACAGCAACAACAAACAACTGCCGTAACGAGGGAGTGTTCCGCTCGCGTACGGGGTGAAAACCACAAAAGGAAAGAATGCACGCAAAATGGTGGCTGAGAAAGGTTCCGCTCACCTCGCGTAGCTCCTCGCTCACGGCCCGCGGCGGTCAAGTCGCACGCGATGGCCGGGCGATATAAACAGCGGTCTACGTGGCAGATCTCAGATCCGTGCGTGTGCACGGCTCCCGCCAGAAGACGAGCGGGCCTCGGGAGGAACGCGCCTTCTCCCGGGCTGTGGAGAGGAGGTCTCTCCGTTCTAAGAGGGGAAAGAGGGAAAGTCCCCGCAGCGGCGTCGCGGCGTGCCCTCCCTCGCAAACCTCCCGAACGGCGCGAGCATAATAAGCTTTTAGTTGGGCGTACGCAGTAAGCTTGCGCAGCATCGCTTACTGCGTTGCGTACGCTGTAAATAGTGTAAGCACGACAGTTTTAGCTGGCCGTGCCGTAGCGTCCCTCAGGGGCACACGTAAGCGGTAACGCCATCTAGTGACAAGAAGCCAAAGCACATCAACTCTGTGCTGAAGACATTTTCATCCGTAATTACTGATAACTAGGGTGGGTGCACTGCGAGCCTTTTTCGTTCCAAGAAGAAAAACTATGCAAATAGAGCAAAATGTAACAAATGACTAAAAGCTAGACAACTGCTTCGCCAGGTGTCGTTCTTGTGAGGTAAACATAGGGCATTTAGTTATGCCTAAGATCTTGACAATCGACAAATGATCTCAAAAACCTGGGCTAGTTATCGCTTATACCTCTACGCGTGGGCGAGAGTGTGCGAAATAACAGCGAACCGCTACCATTTGAGCGAGCTATCGCGTCGAAGAATCCAGCGGTGGCATGCATTTATTCCGAAGCGGGCGAGCAGGGCGCCGCCATCTTGTAAACGCAACCCGTAATGTGCCCTGTTGGCGCTGCCACCAGTTGCTGGCGCAGATGGGTCGGTTCGGGGTCGCTTGCTAGCTCGCTGCTGCTGCTGCTGCTCGCTTGACGGAACCGTGGTCAAGCTTCGACACCCGTTCCCACCACCACCAGGACAGGAGGTTTATTTACATCTTTTTACAAGCATAAGAGACTGAAGTGAGGCTCCAAATGAGGCTCTAGTGAGGCTGATCTGCCGCATTCGTTGTCGACATTTATAGCCTTCTCGTTCCCCAAAGTCCCTAGGTTGAGGACCCCCACGCTGGGATGGGAGGGGCCCAGATCACAGACAACACAAACTTGTGCGCACAAACACACCGCCGCACATATGGTCACGCCTCCTCACGTGTTCAGTACGAGGGAAAGAAGGTTGTCGTCGAGGTAGCGTCGACTGCGGTAGGTGATGGCCTCCGGCCAGCCGAAGGTTTCTGCGGGTCACCGACATCTGTTGATCATCAAATGACACCCGCCGCTCGAGGCCGGAAAGCGAGGTCACGAAAAGGCCGAAAGTGGTTCCCCGTGCTTGGAGAAGTTCGCGAGGGTCGGAGATGATGCCCGCCAGCTTGTCGCGGTGCTTGGCACGCCAAAGAGCCACAGCAAACGAGGCCCTTTGTTCCCCGGCATGGCCACGGCAAATGGGGAAGATAACATTCGTCTCCCCGAGGCGGCGATGGCGTTCTACACGTGCAGGCACTTCGGAAAGGGGGCCTGGTTTTGCTTAAACTCAGCCCCTTCGTTTTGGTCCTGTACTCCGACCGGGCAAACTCCGTAATTGAAGTCAGCTGTCACCTGGGTCCTCTCCGTGCGTGCGGTCCATGGCGGCAGGCCCGAAAGTAATCACGCTGAAGTTGCTCGCAGCCATATCTATACAGTAGAAACAGGTGTGCTGGCCGGCTCCGAACGAGACCCGCTGACGTCGATCTTAATAGCCCGCAGCCATAGCCGTAGCGCACGCACGCAAGCGGCCCAGCGGTACGGAACGTTCTGCGCATGCGCACTCACAACTCGCAACGCTCCTGCGTACGTAAGCCCGTTCCGTACGGCCAACTAAAAGTGTCTAATACCGCGTGATAATTACGCGCGGCTGTTAGTATGGGGCAGGGGATTCATGTGTATCCCCACAATGTGTATCGCCGATCATTTCCACGTTGTGCGCGGTAAATTTTAAGGCGAAAGCCTTTAATGTCTCATCGTTGTAAGCAGCAGTTCTCGACAGAAATGTCACGCTTTTCAATTGGTCGAAGCGGTCGTGACACGTCACAATGCGCGAATTTCAAACGGGGCCAATTGTACTTTGGCTAGTAACCATGCAACCAATTGAAGGGATCGTATAGTCATGTTCCAAGTGGGACTGAGCTTAGTTAATTGCTTAATTACCTAATTAGCCTAATTAACTTTTCTAGTCAGGCCATATAAATAAATAAAACCGAGTAGGAAATTGGCCGAGCTCGGGAATCGAACCCCGGTCTTCGGCGTGCGAGACGAGCATGCTATCCACTTCGCCATGCCAGCGCGATGGTTTGGAATGAACACAGGCGCGTCTAGTGAATACGGTGTCTTCTTTCACTCCCATCTTCCTCCCTTCCCGTTACGATGAGGTTTAGGTGTCCACCGAGATATGAGAGACAGATACATTTCCTTTCCTCAAAAACCAATTTACCGACGAGCGAGGCGAAGAACCGAATGGGCGATGGCGTTCTATGGACTCCCTGGCAGCGTTGCAAGACGCTGTCGCGTTCCACTCTTAGAGGCGAAGCTTAACATCTTAACCACACATCAGTGACCACACTTTAGGTCAAAAAAGTGCCCCCCTGAATTTTGACGGCTGTCCATCGAGATGTGCGAGACAGTTACTGCGCAATTTCCTTTCCTCAAATACAATTTTTATTTTCTTCATTACGGGCCCTCTTTGTCTTCTTTCACTCACCCTCCCTTCCTCTACGGTGTGGTCCAGGTGTCCACCGAGAAGACAGAATTACTGCGCCATTTCCTTTCCTCAAAAAGCGTTGCGTTCAAAGGGCTAGGCGTCGCGCCGAACGGGTGGTGGCGTTCCGTGGACTCCCTGGCAGCGCTACAACACGCTGTCGCGTTCCACTTGTAAAGGCGAAACTTAAGCGCCATTAATTAGCAGTGAATTAGTATTCAGGCATTAATCGGTAATTAAGCATTAATTAGTGATTTGTAATTAGTAATTAGTGTTCAATTATATTTGACGCCACCAGTGCCACAGAAGCAGCGAAAGTGGTGCGGAAAACGCTTTCGCCTCTACGCACTTAAGACAGTCAAAGTGCCCCCTGAATTTTTTTGGCGCTAATTGTAGTACGTTCGCGATGAAGATCGCGGCCGCGTTCTTGCTCGCGGGCTTCTGGTCTTTGCGTCTTCGTTGCAACCGAGCACCGCATCCAGGACGTTCGATCAGTACGGAACTCGGCGCTGTAGACGTTTGCCCATTCATTTTACTGTCGCATCGATCTCGTTTGGTTTATGGGGGTTTAACGTCCCAAAGCGACTCAGGGTATGAGGGACGCCGTAATGAAGGGCACCGGAAAATTCGACCGCCTGGGGTTCTTTAACGTGCACTGACATCGCACAGTACACGGGCCTCTGGGATTTCGCCTCCATCGAAATTCGACCGCCGCGGCCGGGATGAACCCGCATTTGTTGGGTCAGCAGCCGAGCGCCATAGCCACTGAGCTACTGCGGCGGCTGCATCATACTCATACTTCGTCATCTCATATTAAGGCGAAAGCCTTTAATGTCTCATCGTTGTAAGCAGCAGTTGTCGACAGAAATGTCACGCTTTTCAGTTGGTCGAAACGGTCGTGACGTCACAGTGAGCCAATTTCATACGGGGCCAATTGTACTTTGGCTAGTAACCATGCAACCAATTGAAGGGATCATATAGTGATGCTCCAAGTAAGTGGGACTGTGCTTAGTTAATTGCTTAATTACCAAATTAGCCTCATTAACTTTTCTAGTCAGGCCATATAAATAAATAAAACCGAGTAAGAAACTGGTCGAGCTCCGGAATCGAACCCCGGTCTTCGGAGTGCGAGACGAGCATGCTATCCACTCCGCCATGCCAACTCGATGGTTTGGAGTGATCAAAGGCACGTCTAGTGAATACGGTGTCTTCGCTCACTGCCATCCTCCTCCCTTCCCTTCCGGCGAGGTTTATGTGTCCACCGAGATATGAGAGAGAAATACATTTCCGTTCCTCAAAAACCAATTTACCGACGAGCGAGGCGTAGAACCGAATGGGCGATGGCGTTCTAAGGACTCCCTGGCAGCGTTGCAAGACGCTCTCGCGTTCCACTCTTAGAGGCGAAGCTTAACATCTTAACCACATATCAGTGACCGAACTTTAGGTCAAAAAAGTGCACCCCCCCCCCTGAATTTTGACGGGTGTCCACCGAGATATGCGAGACAGTTACTGCGTAATTTTCTTTCCTCAAATACAATTTTCATTTTCTTCATTACGGGCCATCTTCGTCTCTCTTTCACTCCCACTTCCTCCGTTCCTCTACGGTGCGGGTCAGGTGTCCACCGAGATGACAGAGATTTACTGCGCCATTTCCTTTCCTCAAAAACCGTTGCGTTCAAACGGCAAGGCATCGCGCCGAACGGGTGGTGGCGTTCCATGGACTCCCTGGCAGCGCTACAACACGCTGTCACGTTCCACTCCTAAAGGCGAAGCTTAAGCGACATTAATTAGCGGTTAATTAGTGTTCAGGCATTAATCAGTAATTAACCATTAATTAGTGATTTGTCATCCCTTAGTAATTAGTACTCAATTACATGTGACGCCACCAGTGCCACACAAGCAGTGGAAAGTGGTGCGAAAACGCTTTCGGCTCTACGCACTTTAAACAGTCAAAGTGCCCCCTGAATTTTTCGCACAATAGGTATCGCATTCATGCTAGGCGTTTGTTCGTTAACCGTGGGCACAACTGCATGAAGTTGCTACGTTTCCACTTCGTTGTTCTTTCCAGTTGTGCAACATGATGACCATGGTGCTCCGTGATTTGTTGAAAAAAATTGGCCATGGCTTAGCTCTGCTATGACAGCATATACCGGGTGTCCCAGCTAACTTGAACCAAGGGTTTAAAAATGAAATATTGGGGTCAGGAGAGTGAAACTACCTGCATATTGGTGACAGGCATTTGGCGCACCACAGGAAATTTTTTGTATTGCAATTACTTAACTAGTAATTAAAATAATTTTTTTTTAATTTTTAATATTGACTTTAGACACTAAGTCTGATTCGCAAAGTTGGAGAGCACTTTCAGAAACCCCCATTCCATTATTCGCCATAAAGAAAACCTTACGTGTACCTCTTTTTTCGAGCTCGAAAGAAAGCCCGCGAAATACAAAAAAAACCACGTGACGAGCGCATTCGCGCGCCGCGATCGTGCTGCTCTCAACCGTGCTTTCAGTGAACGAAATCAGCTCCGGTATTCATTCGGCGGCCCCGTTTCAGAGGCAGGCCGATATCTTGGTGGTGGTTTCTTCGGCCGTGTCAGCCAGTTCGCGCGTGACGGTGTAAATTGCAGCGAGTGCGCTGCGCTTTGCAGTCGCGATAAAGACTGCCAAGCTCGAAGTTTTCAAATGAGAGGAGTTTTATTTGCCAGTTGCAAAGAAAATAAAAGTGGCGGTTTATGGCTTGGCTGTGCGGCGATGACAGCCGTGGCATGCGGTTGTCCTGACTCCATTTCATTTCGGTTTCTTACCAATTATAAAAAGTGCTCGAATAGGTCACCTTGTGCGACGATACAGCTATGGCATCTTGTAACCAAATCAGCCGTTGCATTTCGTATGACAGCCTCAGGCATGTTTAAACAGACTTCCGTTATTTTGTCTTTAAGGTCTTGCGGTGTGGAAGTTGGTGTGCTGTACACCTTGTCCTTGATATGACCCCACAAAAAGTAGTCCAGAGGTGTCATATCAGGAGACCTGGCTGGCCAGTTCACGGGACCTAGTCGTCCTATCCATTTCTGCGGGAACGCTGCGTCGAGCCAGGTCCGAGCCTTGGCGCTGCTGTGCGCGGGGGCGCCATCGTGTTGAAACCACACATTTGTGGCCCTGGCGAGCGGTAGATCCGAAAGGAAGTCGTCAACGGGTCCTCTGAGGATATCATTGGTGTAGCGATCTGCTGTCAGCGTCTGGTCGAAAAACACAGGCCCGATCAAACTACCGTCGAAAAGTCCACACCAAACACTAAATGACCACTGGTACTGGTGCTGCGTCTGTAAAACCCAGTAGGGATTTGAATCGCTCCAGTAATGAGCATTGTGCAGGTTCACCTGTGAATTGCGCGAAAAACTAGCTTCGTCACTCCATATCACTTTGTTCAAAAAATCCGGGTCGTCCTGCATCTTTATCAGAATCCAATTAGCAAAATCGGTCCTGTTTTGGAAGTCCCGTGGCAACAGATTTTGATGAAGCTGTACGTGGTACGGATGCAGGCGGTGTTTGCGCAGTATTCGCCAAACTGATGACCTGGAGACTCCGGTATCCTCGCTCACGCTGCGCACGCTTGCTTGGGGTTCCAGAGCGAACAGCGATAAAATATGCGTCTCGAAGTCCTCGTCAAAAACAGGTGCTCTGTGTCGTGTGGACGTAAAACTGCCCATCCGTCGCAGCGTCTCGAAGGCACGCAGGATCGTTACTGAACTTGGCCGCCTGCCTGGGTGCCATTGTTGCATAAGGTCTGCAGCGCGCCTTCTGTTCCCATGACATGCACCTAGAGCCAGAACCATGTCTGCTTTCTCTTCATTTGTAAACGGCATGTCTGCAGTGCTAGTAATCACTACACCAAAGATTCAGTCTCGCATGAGAGTGGCATAAGAAGAGCACACGACAAACTGTGCTTCACCGCTGCTTCCAGCTTTCAAAATCCTCATTAGGAAACTGCAACACACAGCCGCCAACACCTCGCGGCGAAACATTATTCCCTGTATTTCTCTTTTGCTTCTGAGTGACAAAGCAGACTCGCCATCTCAGTATCTTATCAGATTGGGACTAAGTCGTCGTCGCCGGGTGCCAACTAGCTGACGCGGACGAAAAACCCCCGCCAAGATATCGGCCTGCCGCTGCAACGGGGCCGTCGAATAAAGGCCGGAGCTGATTTCGTTCACTGAAAGCACGGTTGAGAGCAGCACGATCGCGACGCGCAAATGTGCTCGTCACGTGATTTTTTTTGTATTTCGCGGGCTTTCTTTCGAGCTCGGAAAAAGAGGTACACGTAAGGTTTTCTTTATGGCGAATAATGGAATGCGGGTTTCTGAAAGTGCTCTCCAACTTTGCGAATCACATTTAGTGTCTAAAGTCAATATTAAAAAATTTAAAAAATTATCTTAATTACTAGTTAAGTAATTGCGATAAAAAAAATTTCCCGTGGTGCGCCAAATGCCTATCACCAATATGCAGGTAGTTTCACTCTCCTGACTCCAATATTTCATTTTTAAACCCTTGGTTCAAGTTAGCTGGGACACCCGGTATACGTAGAGTAAGGTATTGGTACATCTTGATTAAACTTGTTGTTAATAGCTTTTTTCCCCCCTGTTAAACTTTGAAATTCCGGTACGTGTAACTATGACTAAATTAAAGACGATGCAATGTGCAGTTTCAATTGTAAAGCGTTTATTTATTTCTTAGGGTTTGTCTTCTTTATCTCCTCGTTGGTGAAGCAATAGGCCGTCGGCGTTCGTTGTGTTCATGGGCGTTGACAACGTTTTACACTCCGATCATTTTAAGGCAAGGAAGAGCGCATAATGGCGCCCTGGGTCAGTGGGCACCTGAATCGTGCTTATTAGGTACGTGGGGTGGTGAGAGGTGATGTGGGCGGCAGACACTGACAAGGTTGTGCAAGGAACGCGGCGCTGAAACCGTAGGCCTTCGGCGTCCATTGTGTTCATTGCCGTTGGCGTTTTTCCTCCGTGGAACACGGCGCAGTAGCTGTGTATCCCTCCACATTTATACACGAGGCGCAATCTCCTCGCCCATGCGCAGTATTCCGCAGCGGCGAGCTCGCGTAGCGAGGCACGCCAACTGTACGTAGTGACGTCACTTGCTGCTCGCGCATGAGCAGTATGGTCGAGTAAGAGAGCACGCGAAACGGCGAGACTGTGGCCAGTGTAGCTCACGCTGCAAAAAAATGAAGTGCTATACTTCGTGCCGGGTTAGTACGATACTGCAGCGAGCGGCGGGGCTGATTATGACTGGCCTGGCTCACAAGGGTATGGAGGCGGCGAGTCTTATTGCTTTCGACGGAAAAAAACACAAGTGCGAAAGAAAATGTGACAGAACTGGCTGGCATTATAACCAGATAAGTTTCAATGCGGAGCAAATTTAAGAACGCATAAAGAAAAGTGGAGAGCCACATAAGCCCTGTGAGTTAATTGGTGGACCGAACTTATTAAAGTGTCCGTCATTATCTTGAGCCATCCAGCATCAGTCGTGAGGTCCGAAAGATCGGAGTCTTGCTACTGTTCCAAAGTAACCACGCCTTATGCTCGAACAAGCCATGATTTCAGTAAAAACGAAGATAGGCATAGCTAACTTGATCTTGACCAAAGCTTGTAACACTTGGATTCATGCTTTCTTGGCCAGTTTTAGTGCGCAATTCAGGTGCTTTTTTGCGCAGGGATACTTGTTGTACCAGTCTCGGTTTGTAGCTGCGCTTGTGCTCAACGATCTGTCAGTGGTGTGCGGAACTAGTGAGAGGAGGGAGAAGGGAAAAGGTGGCTATAGCAATCCACGTGCGTTACTGCTTCCGTGGTAGCTTGCGGGCGGTTCTGCCTGACGTGTCCTCGCCGTGAGAGGCACTTAGTTGCTGCTTTCTCTTGTTTCCTCAGATTCACTTCTGCTTTTCCGAGACTTGCGTGCCAAATCGGAGTTGTGCATCTTTGCGCAGGTGCGCTTGCGCGCTGGGCTTCGAGGGGGCCAACTGCAGCGTCAACGTGGACGACTGTGCCCAGCAGCCGTGTCTGAATGGCGCCACCTGTGTGGACGGCGTCAACAGCTACCACTGCGTGTGCCCTCGAGGGTTCGGCGGCGCGCACTGCGAGCTGGCGCCCATGGTTGCTATGCTGTACCCGCGCACCAGCCCCTGCCAGCAACACGACTGCAAGCACGGCGTTTGCTTCCAGCCCGGGGGCGCCGACTACGTCTGCAAGTGCAGCCCGGGCTTCAGCGGCCCCCGCTGCGAGTCGCTGTCGAGCGTCAGCTTTCGCGAGGACTCGTTCCTGGAGTTCGAGCCCTTGCAGACGCGGCCGCGGGCCAACATCACGCTCAAGCTGGCGACGCGCCGCGAGTTTGGCGTCATCGCCTACACCGCCGAAGGCCAGCACCTGGCCGTCGAGCTGTTCAAGGGGCGCGTGCGCGTGAGCTACGACGCGGGCAACTACCCGGTATCGACCATGTTCAGCTTCGAGACGCTGCCAGACGGCGAATACCACTCGCTGGTGCTGGTCATCGACAAGAAGAACGTCACGCTGACGGTGGACGGGGGCACTGCCCGTTCCGTGGTCAACGAGGGACCCCGCGAATACCTGGAGCTCCGCTCGCCGCTCTACGTGGGCGGGCTGCCCGCCGACGTGGCATCCGCCGCACTGCGCAAGTGGCACCTGCGCAACGCCTCCAGCTTCCTCGGTGCGTGGCAACTAACCTTTGAAAACCCGGGGCGAGAACCCCAGAGCTGAAGCCTGTCGACTAGTCCAGAGCGGCGGCACCTTCAGTGGGATGCGCAGCGTGGATTTGCATTGTTAAACAGTTGCAGCCAATGAGCCGCTGTTCGACGAGGGGGGGGGGGGGGGGCCTGGATTTTTCACACTTGAGTAAAGTAAAATGCATGCAAGGCTGCAGCGCTTGTTGTCATAGAAGAATGCTGTTTTCGCGAAAGGCGAATGCCAGACAAACAGCGTACAGCCGGCCAAATCTTTAGCTGGCGTGCGTGACGGCCGCGTTTTCCGAGCTCCTGTAGCTAATGACAGAGCAAACTTGCGAAAATATCAAATTTAAGCACAGGCTCACTAAGCCCATGCTTAGTATTGAGCTTTCCGCAAGTTTGCTTCATCCCAAAGCGCAGAAGCACAGAAAAAGCGGCTGTCGCGCACGCCAGCTAAAGATTTGGCCGGCTGCACGTGTCGACCAGTAGAGTGGCTTTTTTCAGAGTGCTGTAATGACTTGAAAGTTTTCAGAGCACGTTGAAAAACACTACATACTTCAATTTGCTACAGCATAATTCTGATGTGATCTTTTTTCTCACGCTTCGAAAAGAGTTAAGGAAATACAAATCAAAATAATATAATTTCGCAATTGTTTTCATGGATTACTGCATTCCTAAATTTATGTTCATAGAACCATACCCACTTGTTTCCTGTGTGAGCAAGCACATTAAGCCCCCGATGCCTGTGTGTTGTTCATAGTGTGTTCTGGATTCTTAACCCTTTCAGGCGCACCGCTCGTTATTTGGGCTTTGCGAGAGAACTTGGAATGTCCGGTGGTACCTCAGGACCCGCGAAAAGCGGCTCTTTGGCGCCCCGCATGCTCGCTTCTCTCGTCGCTGCCGCGATCAACGCGTCACCGCTCAGGGAACTGGTGCCAGGAGCTCTATGGCAAACGAAGAAGGCTGGCATCATGGCTTGCCACAACATGCACGCTTTCCCAGCAGCTCGACCACAGGTCGCGATGCTGCAACGATAATGCAGGCGCTGCTCACACTGCTTAATAGGCGGCTGTGTGCCTACAGAGCATAGAAAATAACAACTCCGATCTTTCTAAATGCCGGTCACTTCTTTCCGCGCCTAACTTGAAGATGACATGATTGGAGATAAGACCGGGGATACTCTACAGCATCGCAGGAATTGACGGGTGATTATTGGCTCATTCGATTGGCACGACAAGAGCGCCCAAAAGCATCCCAGAAGTGCTCTTTCAAAAGTAGCTGCGTTCCAATGGGCGAACAGGAACAGGAGCAATGTGATCCAATCGCAGAACAGGAGCAGTTTGGCGACGCCAAGAGCAGTTGGAGCTGCTCCTGCGCGTAAGGCGGAGTGTGTAGGCAGTCACTTGACGCAAACGCGACATATCCTCTTTTTTGGTTGTATTTTCGTCATTTTGGCTCGACTTGCATGCGAGAACAATGGCCCCTCAGGACCGAAGTTCGCATGATAATCAGCGTGAATTCGTCGCCGTTGAAAGCAGCGGAGACACCAATGACTCGGCCTCGTATGTTCAGCCTCTGCCGCTGAGTGAGCGCGAAATGGCGGCGGCGAAGCCTCATCGAATCGCGGAAGTAGTACTTGAGACGCCGGACGACAAGAGCAGTGACAGCTGCGGTGACAGCGTTAATCGTGGCGCGAACGCGTGTGGAACGAGCACAGCGGTGCAGTCGCGTCGCATTACACTTCGGCACGTATTGGTCAACAATGCAGCAGCCAGTCAGCGAAGTTAGGAGAAAGCGCGGTTCGGAGAGAAAGGTGTGATTTAATAATGCGGAAGTTACGATGCGTAAAGTCTAAGGAAAGGTATTTTTGCACAAATATCCGTGATTTCGGCCGCTTGTGACAGGGAACCTCAAACGCGTCTACTCTGACCGCCGTACCGGCCGCACATTGCAAGCGCGTTCGCCGGACAGGGTGCTGGGAAGGTAAACGATCCGCCCACGTAATTAACCTTCGGTCTCGCGCCTGTTCTCGTAGAAAACGGAAAGTTTCGATGAGAGAGCACTCACTTCCACTCACGCTGTGCTGCTGCTCTGTTCTTCATTGCCCGTTGCCTCTGCTCCTGTTCTGCCAATGGAATGCGCCTGCTCCAGAGAACTCCCATCATGCTTCGCGTTGCAAACAGAGACTGATAAGGCGTGTTCAGGCGTCTATAAACAAAGCATGTGAAAAACATAACAAAAAGAAAAGATGACGTTTATGGCCGTCGTTTGAGTTATGAGTATTTGTTTGTAAACAAACCCGGGAGTTGACGGTAGAAGCTGCTCAAAACTCTCCCGGAGGAAGAACTTGTAGAATCGTCGGCACGATGCTTCAAGCGGTGCCAGTGCAGATGCAACAGCGGTTGTGAACCCTATATGTCCAGCGTGCATTGGCCGATTATGAACGTTCAGTGAGCATCTGAAGGAGCTAGATACGCACTCAGATTAACCACAAACGCTGGTGGAAGCTTCCACTGCGCAAATCGCTGCAGTCAACAAGATACACATTATAGCAGGGAGCCAGTTCCTGCTTTTGCACAGAGCGCGAGCATTACTGCCTGTCATGTCTAGGGCGCAGGTGTAGCCCGACAGGCCACCGACGATCACTCGCTTCAAAGGAAGCTTTTTCTTTCCAGTGGTTGGAGTGATACGAGTTGGATACGGCACTGATGAGGCCGCCGCCGTAATCAGCTGAAAGTACAGCACCTTACTGAGCGGAACGTATCGTAGTTGCATGCAGCACGGTGGTGGATTTTACAGAGAATCGAAACAGCCTTCTTGCCCTGAGCAGTCCCCGAATAAAAACGCCGCACCAGAGTCCTCTTTTTCGTAGCAAGTGCCTCACGTGGAGGTCAATTGTTAACTTTGACACGGAAAGGGTCTGAGAGACTGACTGCATGGCGCCAGAGCATGAAGGGATTCGTCGGAAAGACGGATTTACCTGCGTGCGTGCGCGTGTATGCATATACAAGGACAAGCTTTTTGAGTATCCTTCGTAGAGATTTACAGTAGCGGACTGAATAAAATGGATCACGGCACCGGATTGAAAACGCGGATCAGCACATCAAGTTGTCGGGAAGCGGGAAATCAACATACTCATGCGCTTCCGCTCTGGCGTGCAGCCTGATTAATCGCTCGCATCCTCTCAATGTTCTCGTTGATCGTAGAAAGTGGTGTCAGACTGCGCCAGTGTACAGACTCCATGGGTTCGCGCTAACAGAGACGCTTGCCACGCGCCCTGCTCCGGCTGCGGCTAACGAGTGCTGCGGCAGTGTCGCCGGCGCTATGCAATTTTTCGACATGCAAAGGCGTCCTCTACGCAGGCATGGGAACGATGTGGCGGCTTGGCTGCTGCGCTGAGCATTATCGGCGTGCAACGGTTCGTGTGGGGTGATGGTTACACTTACAGCTTGAGTTATATATGAGGCATGCTTTCGAGCACTGCTTCGCTGCCGTCTGTTTTGTCGAAAGGTCATTCCTACAGTTGACGCACCTCTTTTCTTCTCCCTGGTAGCGAGCAGGGCTCAACAGCATGCCGCAAGTATAACCAGTCGACTGCTCGCCATCTTCCTACGCAATCCGTTGCGCACAGGACAGTGGTAGAATCGCAGTCCAGCAGGCGAGCCGCGACATCGTTGGTCTACCTACGCGGGGACGTCTTCCAGAGTTGAAAAATTCACACCGCCGGCGACAATGACGCAACACTCGTCAGCTGCTGCGGGAGCTGGGTGTGGAGCCTGACAGCCCGCGCGGGAAGCGGCAGCGCAAACGCCGTGGTGTCCGTACAGTGGCGCCATCTCGTGCGACTTACTACGGTGAAAAAGCGCATCCAGCGGAAGCGAGCTTTAGGCAGGCTGCACGCAAGAGAGGACGGGAATGCGCATGTTGACCACTAGACACCAGGTTGCCCGGCAGCTTGATCGCGCTGATCCGCGTTTTCAATCTAGAGTCATCACAGCCTATTTTATTCTGTCCGTAACTGTATTTATGCACTGTTAAATGTAGGCTTAGATGTGTGCGTATGTGTGCATATGTATACACACAACATATCTACCATTTGTCAAGAACAGGTGCCTTTAAAGCAGAGATAAGGTCGGCTTTATAAGTGCATAAGCCTGCGGTATATGAAAATTACTCTAGGTGTATTAGGTTGGCCCTTTGTGTCTACATAAACGGACTGTGAGCCACACAGAAGTGAGTCTCGCTTCATACCCAGGCAGTGCAACTAAATTCACAGAACATCCGGTGGAAGTACTTTTGAGAATATTGCATCATCCTGGGGCATCCTCCTTTGAAAGTACTGCATCATCATGAGGATGGTCTTTGGGAATTCTCAATTAGTCCTTACATTGTGTTATTGTCCAGCATCATTAGTATGTCCTCACAACTCCTGAAAAATGCCCCTGATTATCTTTCTGGGGCCGAATCCACGAAACTGTTCGCTTTGCAACCGGTTCGCTTTGCCGCTGCATCATTTTGACGTAGCCAAGGCTGGGGCGAACCTTGTAAGAAGGCGAGGGGAAGACCGCAGTCAATCGGAGATCACGCAGGCTTTTTCTCTCTTCACGAGACGGCGCCACTCATGTTTAACTTGCACGGGAAACTTACGGCATTGCAGAACTTTTGTTGCTGTCGTTTTTTCGTTGCAACTCGCTGCGCCAGTATGAGCTCCCATTTGAACTTATGGAGCAGTATAGTTGAAGTTAAACTATTTGGTGAACATGCAGTGCAGAAAAAACACTACTTGTCAACAGGCGCTGGACGAAGACACATGTCGACTAAATATTGATACGAATATCACAGAATATTTACAGTGCACCTAATAAAAAAGAAAACAGACGAGCAGAAGACAGCACCGCAAGTAAAGCGCCGTAGCTGTTCCAAGTAGCGTCCACGAATCGGACGTGGCTATCCACTATGCATGGCAGGCTGCAACATTCGCTACTAAACAGTCGCGGTGACACAGTGGCTATGGCATTTGTCTTCTGAACTGCAAGAGGCGGGTTTGATCCCGACCTCGGCGCGGTCAAATTTCGATGGAGGGGAAATGATAGAGACCCATATACTTTGCGACGTCACAGCGCGTTAAAGAACCCCAGGTGGTCAAAATTATCCGGAGCCCTCCACTACGACGTCCCTCATAGCCTGAGTTGCTTTGGGAGGTTAAACGCCATGAAACAACCCAGAAATCTGCTACTATTTTTATGGTGATATATGCCTCCATCATCTCGGGAGTAAACCTTATCCTTCTGGTAATGCAAAATGCCACTTTAGTTTTAGCTCAAAGCGTGCGGCATCCCTTTTTTGCTCACTCCGGAGACGAATGTTAACACAACTGGTCTAAGTAAAGCCTACTGCCAGAAAACGGGAGCTCGTTTACAACCACGCAAAGACGGCGTACCTACCATGTCTCATGGATGGTTAACTTGGCAAGGAAAGGGAGTATGGCCCGAGTCGGTCCTGTAGTTCAGTGGACCGCCGGCGTACGAATCCCTTCGAAAACCTGAAATGCCGCCTAAAAGCATCATCAGGCATGTCGAAGGGATCCTCACGTACGTTCGGCCGCCGATAACGATCACTCAGCAGCGCGCACCTCAAGGGGGCAAACGGAGAAACCACCATGTTTACAGTGAAGCGAACGCCAGTGTCTCGGTTCCACGGAGGGCCGACTTACTGGTTCGCTTTCACTAGATTAACAGCTCATGTGACGTGTACAAAAACCGTGGTCCCACCTCCGCGAGATGTCGTCACGCTGGTGGTGACCACACGCGGCCAATGGCGCTCGGCGGCACGCGGCTTCCGCCGGGGAAGCGAATGGATTCCAAAGCGAACTGCCTCGTGGGTCCGGCCCCTGGTAGGCTTGCAGGACGTGACTTTATCACTCTACGTACCAACGGTATTATGTGCCTCCTGTAGGCGATGTTTACTTAAACGCTGCAAAGCTCTCTTTTTCGTTTGTGTCAGGATCGGCCAAAAACAAATTTCACAAAGCTTTGATCATGCTTAGCGAGAGAGTCTTCTTTGTGACTGGCTACACGTTTTACTGTGACCATCTTTGTACAGAACATTTGTATAATGACTTCCTATCGAGCTTTTGTTTGTAATCTCAGCTGAATGCTAAAGTCGCTGACACAACCACACCTACTTTTTCCCAAAAATCGGACTGTCCAACACCACCATAAAACTGCGAGAACCCCCCCCCCCCCCCACCCCCACCCCCATCAGCTGTTTGTCTTTAAGTGCAGGCGATGTTTCGATCCCTTGTTGCAGGCTGCATGAAGGAGCTGTATGTGAATGACAAGCCAATGGACCTGATGAATGCACGCAAGCAGCAGCGCGTATCGCCTGGCTGTACAGAGTACGACGACCCCAAACCATGCAAGAACCACCTCTGCAAGCGGGGAAAGTGCATTCCTGTTGACCGCTACAACTACGAGTGCAGTTGCCGCAGCGGCTGGAGCGGGCCTTTCTGCGACCAGGGTGAGATCCCTGATTTCATCAGCATCATAATCATCATTATAACTGGGTCTATTGCAGGATAAAGATCTCATCCGTTACCTCCAGTTAACTGTCTTGTGCTCAGGCTACGTCCACCTCATCCCTGCATACTTTCTAATCTCATCCGCCTATCTGACCTTTGTCCGGTCCCCTGCTATGCTTGCCTTCCATTGGAATACACTCCGTTACCCTTAACATCCATTGGTTACCTTGCCTTCCCATTACATGACCTGCGCATGCCCATTTCTTTTTCTTAATTTCAGCTAGGATACCATTAACTTACGTTTTTCCCTGACCCACTCTGATCTCTTCCTGTCGCTTGGCCTTTCACCTACCATTCTCGTTTCCATAGCTCGTTGCGCTGTCCGCAGTCTAATTTCAAAAAGTTTCGTTGGCTCAACATTTCTTCCCCACTCATGTGTACGGAGTAGATACAACTGTTACATACTTTCCCCTAGAGGGATACTGGCAAGCTGCTATTCATGACCTGAGAGTACGTGCCATTCTACCCCGTTTTTATTCTTCTAGCTATTTAACTCTCAGGGTGCGAACCTGCAGTCAAAAACAGCTGTAAGTAGATGTATTGCTTTACCATTTTTATTTTTCGCTGCCTATCATAAACTTTTTTCCTTTCCTAGACTGTTGAATACGATGTTAGTTTTCCTCATATCAATTTTTAGACCCAACATTCTGCTTTGCCTCTCTGGGTCCTCGATCACACTATGAAAGTAATCCTCCATGTTAATTAGCAAGGCTGTGTCGTCAGCAGACTGGAAATTATCAAGATATTCTTCATGAACTTTTATTATTAACAGTTTAATTCTGTGAACACCTCTTCTAAAAAGATAATGGAAAAAGGAAGTCCAACATGCTTACTCGACCAACTAGTCATGTGTTGCCAACGAAGCGTCCAGCAGCGCTGTGGGGAAGGTGAAGTTTCCGAGACAAAGAAGTGGTTCCAAAAACGAAAGGCGTTTTCGGGCCCTTCAGAACTGAGTACAAACTTTGGATCTATTACTTGTCGCTCGCAAAGTACTTTAGAAACTTTGTGGTAGCCTCCGTGTAGTGTTATTTCGCTGCCGCGGTAGCTCAGTGGTTATGGCGCTCGGCTGCTGACCCGAAAGACGCCAGTTAGATAGCGGCCGCGGCGCTCGAATTTCGATGGAGGCAAAATCCTTGAGGTCCGTGTACTGTGCCATGTCAGTGCACAGTAAAGAACCCTAGGTGGTCGACATTTCCGGAGCCCTTCGTTATGGCGTCCCTGATGTCCGGAGTCGCTTTGGGACGCTAAACCCCTGTTACCTTTCGCGCACTTATTCGTGCACTCCCAGACACCTTAGAGCGTGTGGGGGTACCGGTCTCTGTTTCAAAAGAAATGTCGTGAATTCAGTGTGGCAAGCTCAGCCAGGAACCAGCTACCAAGTGACAAGGTGGGAGGTCGTTTGGTGGCCAGCTTTCACCAGATGGAAGCCAGAGAATGGGTCAGAGTCAAAGGTTCACAAACAAAACGAAGTTTATGCAGCAAAGAGACGATACAGAGGATTTCCAATTACTCATGCGAACATATATATACAAAGTGATCTACAAACAATGCCTCTCATCCAAAGTAACACTCGAGAGATATTACAGTATAAGAGAGATATTGCACCTAAAGCGCACTAACACTAGAAAGAGACAAACAAAACACTATTTGTTCTCCGGGCACAGCGATAGTCCGATCACCGAAGGATCACTACCGAGCCACCCCGCCGGAATCCGCTGACATATGCCAGTGTCATTGGCAGCCCTCGGTCGCCTACCTATCCTTCGCCTCCAGTACCTAACGGCGGCACCTTACTGGACTATTTGCTATATTGCCTGGTCATGTGGCACGACTTTCTCGTCGTCGTCTCCAAGTCTCAGCAACATCTCCTCAAGCTCCCGGGTACTGGTCTTTCACAAGTCACTACTCCGGGCCTGCTGAGCTGCCATCAAGTCGTCCTTTTTCCCCTGATCAATTCGCCCTCTATCGCCACTGTTCACCTTCGCCGTGACGCCGCTCCATCTCTCCTGTGCACCATCGCTCCAATATTACTCAAGAGGAAAACTAGCTGCGGCAGTGTCTGAGGTAAGAATACAGGGCCCCCGTCGGCCTTTCAAAGACCTCACCTGTCACCAGCTAATCTCGTAGAAGTTTCGTACGGCAGCGTTTCTGTAATGGCGCTTGTGGACACTGGTGCTGCGATTTCTGTAAAGGACGATAAGCTCTTTCGGTCTTTAATGAAAGTAAAGAAGCCAGTTTCTGGATTGTCGCTGCGCACGGCCAGTGCTCAGCTTATCAAGTTGTTTTACGAATTGGAAAAACAGCGCAATCAAAGACGAGACACAAGAGAAGGACAAAACACCAGCGCTGTGTTTTGTCCTTCTCTTGTGTCTCGTCTTTGATTGCGCTGTTTTTCCAATTCGTAAAACATGTACCAACCAGCCCGCATTTGCCCTCTTCTGGTTATCAAGTTGTCCGCAGCATGTA
This sequence comes from Amblyomma mixtum, assembly GCF_055824585.1. NCBI lineage: Eukaryota > Metazoa > Arthropoda > Arachnida > Ixodida > Ixodidae > Amblyomma > Amblyomma mixtum. Next base: position 15,394,646 of record NC_143014.1, read on the forward strand.
CCACTCGAGTCGTTATTCAGGACTTCCTCTATACGATAAAATTCGCCGTGCTGCCTTGTGTTCTCGTGTTACTATTCTGGTCTGCGATTATGTGTCATCGACTGTGCTCGAGCTAAAGTCGGGTTTTCTTTGCCCAATCTTTTACCTGACGCTACTCCTTCTGTTTTCCGTTTTGAAGCCCTCGCCGCAGAAAACATCGACCTTCCTCTATGCTCTTCCCTGCTTGTCCACCCCTCTTGCGTCTCTGTTAGCGATGACACCGTCCTCTTCACACCGGCCCATAATTTTGTGCACCGCAAGAGTCTTCCGTTGCCGTACGCCGTACTGACTGCATCCGCTGGCCTCAGAGTACTTTTGGTATCTAACCGATTTTCCTCCCGTATGGCTTTGCCCCTTGTTGAATGTCTCAGCAGTGTCCAACTCATAGCGTCTCTGCTCGTCCGCGAGTAGACTGACAATAAACTGCACTTTGCCACGAACGCGCTCAGCCCACCTTCTGCTCCAGATCCCTCTTCTACCGAAATGTTCCTTCACTTCATTGACGCCATTATTCCTTTGCCGCAACGTACACAGTTTCCCATCCTCCTTTATACCAGGGCATACCAGGGCATCTCAAAATGCCACGCGGTACTGCGATATGCTCAACAAAGCCAAGGGGGCGAGGAGCGGCATCGAGTTCTGAAACCAAGCGACTTGCTCGGGCCGATTCTAGTCAGCATACCGCGTATGCCAACGCGGTTTCTTGTTACACTACGCCAACGCCGATGCTCGGCGGTCGTCTGTGTTGGTGGCCCGTAGCCGACAGTGCGTCAGTGGGCCGATCCCCTGGTCGCATACAACGACACGATGTTTCACTGTTCGTGCCGACCAATATAGCTAGCTGTCTTCACTTCGCTCCGCCCGCGCAGCCGCGCTGCGAGACTGCTCACGATATCTGCTGCTTGTATAGCAAACAGTCGTTGTATTCGCTGAAGGAATGCTTCAAGATAATTCTGAACGATTCGGCATTTACCGTGCAAATACGGAATTCCACCAGGAATGCGCCCATGACGACGACTGCACCTCAGCGCTACTTTTGTTTACATTGCAGTAATTGTGGATTCGTTCTACATTAAATGTTTGGTTTTGGTTTTTGGTTTTGTGGGGTTTAACGTCCCAAAGCGACTAAGGCTATGAGAGACGCCGTAGTGAAGGGCTCCGGAAATTTCGACCACCTGGGGTTCTTTAACGTGCACTGACATCGCACAGTACACGGGCCTCTAGAATTTCTCCTCCAAAGAAATTCTAGCCGCCGCGGCCGGGATCGAACCCGCGTCTTTTGGGTCAGCAGCCGAGCACCATAGCCACTGAGCCACCGCGGCGGCTCTACATTAAATGTAAAGCTGCAGTCTACTTAGGAACAATAATCTCTTTTTTTTGCCCCATTTGCATCCGTTTACTTGTTTACGCAGTGCGGTAACTCCGCAACAATCGCCGATGAAAGCCAGCCTGGGGAACGCTTCATAGTGTGCACGCCGTTTCTTGCTCGTTGTAACTGGTTTCCCGTTGTGTCCAATACTTGACATTAAATTGTTTTAGCTAGAAGTATGTACGGTGTCCATTTGCAATAGTTAAAATAGCTGAATTTGTTGTCACGTGCGACGCCGACGGCTGCTGCCTGGCGCTGCAGTTGTCGGCAGAATGGGTCACATCGGCTATAGCCGCGGCGCTTCCCGCTCAATGTATTTTCGTCCTAAGATGTTAGTAATCGTTGATTTCAGGTCACTGTTGTTAAAACAGTGCTCGATAACCATTTGTATTCGCTAAAACTTGTCAACATGCTATTACAATCGTCGGAATAGCATATACAAAGCCTGCGGACTCGCTAGGCCTATCCGTACCTCGAAGGGTGAAGATATGAAATGTAGTTTCTCGTTCGGTTATTCGTAGTGCGGCGAAGGTGCAGACAATAGCAAATATAGTCATCGTCTCATCGAAGTAAAGGTTTCACTCGGCCGCCTTTGCTGGTGCCGGGTGGTGCGTCAGTTACTGCATATTTGCCGATCAGCACACCGACCGCTTAGTCGTCGACTCAGCGCCTGGCCGATGTCGCGCGTCGCCGTGTGTAGTGCGCCACGTTACGGTGCTATAATGTTACTAGTGTTTACTGATATTGTTCCCACAGCTGTACGACAGGAACTATAGTGCTAGCGATAGGTCTCGATCGTGAGAAGGAGCGTTTGAGGACCCTTTGGAGCTGAATTCAAATAATTTTTAATCGTTTCATGCATCCAATACTTCGCCGTGGGTGACCTTGCATACAGAGGAAACCCGTAATCTTTTATAGCCTCAGAATTTGATGTGTCAACTTCTTTCATAAGATCACGCGCAAAAAGGTCTATCCCCTGCCGCGCACAGGCGACGCCCTGGACTGTTTGCAGGAGGCAGAACTCTTTTCTTACCTCGATTTAGGTTCCGGGTACTTACAGGCCCCCATGGAAGCGGCTGATCGCCCCAAAACAGCTTTCGTGACTCCCAACGTCTTTTATGGATTTACTGTGGTGCCTTTCGTCCTTGGTAATGCCAATGCGACCTTCGAAAGGATGATGGAAACCATTTTGCGTGGGCTATAGTTGAAGATGTGTCTATGCTATCTGGATGGCTTTGACATCCGTCTTTTGCGCCAGAAGCGTGTCTTGACGTGCATCTCTGATGCCGGCTTGCAGCTTAAGTTGAAAAAAATGCTATTTTGCTGCGTGCCAACTGACGATTTTAGGCCACTTTGTCTCCAAGAAAGGCATTTGTCCCGACCTGGCCAAACTTTGTGCTGTGGCTGCCTTTCCTAAACCTACAACCATCAAAGACCTGCGCTGTTTCCCATAGTCGGATATGACTAGTCTGCAGTGAAGTTCCGCCCACATTCAGGAGCGCCGCACAGAATTCCTCCACGAAGAAAAAGTAGTCCGTTGTTGAAACTTCTCTTGTATACCTTAACAAGAAGCTTATCTCAAGAAAAAACTAGGCTCCGGCATTTTTATACCTGGCTTCTTTAAGATAGTCAAACATCAAAAAGCTGACTTCGTTTACTGTTACGATCGGATAGCGGAATACAATACGCTGCGGTCCGTGGCACAGTGTTAGCAACTGCTATTTTTTTATGTTGTATCATACTTTAGTTGTGTGCTCTATCTTTGGCCGGTTTATTGGCAACTCTGCATCCATTGCTGTACCTTTAATACTACTTCTGTCCAGCAGTTACGATTTATCACTATGGTCTCCATTGTGCGACGACGCCTACAACACCTTGCGCCGCCTTCGCACGGCGCCGCCCATACTGCACCATTTCGACACGACCGCTCCTACCGAGGTCCACGTACGCCAGTGGTGTTTTCCTCGGCACCGTACTCGCTCAGCGTTGTCGGGCTTCCATGAATATATGGTTGCCTATGCAAGCCGCATACTTACGATGCCGAATCTAATTACTCTGTAAGTGGAAAAGAGTGTTTGGCCATCGTTTGGGCCCTTGCCAAATTCCGCTCATACATCTATGACCTCTCTTTTGACGTTGTGACGGACCACCATGAGCTTTTTAAAGACACATCCGGTTGCCTTGCCAGGTGGGCTGTTTGTCTGCATGAACATGACATCTGCATCGCTTATCGCTTTGGCCGCAAGCATCTAGACGCTGATGCCCGGTCCCGCTGCCCACTTCCTCCTGGAATCGCTAGCCTTTCCACCTCTGACGCCTCCACGCCGTCGCTTTACATCAGCAACATGCGCTCAGCGCAACCTGCATGCCCTGGATCGCTTCTCTTCTCGACTTTCTCTCAAACCCCACGGCTGCTTCTCCGTCTCGTGCTCTCCGCCGCCACGCTTCCCACTTCGCAGTTCGTGATCATCTCTTCTATCGCAGAAACTACAACTCAGACGGCAGCAAATGGCTGCTCGTTGTTCTCTGCCACTTGCGCACACAAATATGCGTCTATTCCCACATTGACCCTCAGTGCGGTCACGCGAGAGTTTTCAAGAGAGACACCCGCATCCGGCTGCGCTACTACTGGCGGGGCATGTACAGCTTCGTCCATAAGTATGCGCGCTCCTGCCTGGCCTGCCAACTTGACAAGATTTCTCCTTATCATTCTGTTGAAGAGTAGCAGCCGCTGCCTAGCCCACCACGCCCTTTCGATTCAATCGGCATTGGTTTCTACGGCCCTCTTCCGTACACTGAAGGCGGCAACCGTTGGGCTATAGTTCGCGGTTTACCATCTGACGAGGTATGCAGAATTGCCGCCCTTCAGGCTGCCACAGCGACAGACGTCGCCTCCTTCCTATGGCAGCGCGTCTTACTTGATCTCTGTGCACCTCGTGAACTTCTTACGGGCCGAGGCCACGCCTCCTTGTCCGATGTTATCAAAGCCCTGCGCACCCAGTGCAGCATAATTAATCGAACCACCTTCGCCTATTATCTGCAGACCAACGGCCTCACTAAGCGATTTAACCGCAACCTCGGGGACTTGCTCATTGTGTACGTCGCTTCTAACAACTCCAATTGGGATCTCGCTCTTCCTTATGTGACGTATGCATACAAGACCGCTACGCAGTCCACTACCGGCTTCTGTCCTTCTTCTTTACGGCCGTCATCTGTTTTCTACAACAGACACCGTTCACCATTACCAACCCGACGTATCGAAATATACCCCTATTTCAGATGCTACGCAAACCAGAAGACAGTCGCCAAATCGCCCGCTCACTCATGACCGGCGCCCAGTATCGCCAGAAATCCCGCCTCGACAACACTCATACCATACCGCACTTTTCTCGCACCCTCGTGCGGCTGTGGGTATCATCAAGTACTCTTGGGCTGTCCTCGAAATTTCTTGCCAAATATTTCGGCCCGTGCTGTGTCCTGGAGCGCACATCTCCTGTTAACTATATATGTTGTTGAACCCCTCACGCCGTCTCCCAATCTACCACCACGGACGCGAGACAGTTCATGTACAGCGCCTGAAGCCTTACCACAACCGGCACCATCTTATCCTTCGCCGTAGTAGCCAAGCTGGCTCCTATTCTCCCCGGGGCCGGTTGTAAAGAAGACGGACATTTGTGGAAAATACGAATATGAAGCTGTGTTTCAGCAGGATTGCTATCGCCGCGTACGTGTGCGCTTGAGCTGGCTGGCCTCGGACTGTTCCCGCCGCTGCTCCCGTCGTCCTAATTATTTTCAATAAACCCTCCTTTTACATTACATTAAAAGTGTAAACCGCATGCTCGCACACTGAGTGCAGGCAATGTGTAGCATGCCTTTATTATCATGTCTTTTTTTGAACTGTCATTGCCATCTTTTTAGAACGACGGTTTTTCACCACTCAGCAGACAACGGAAGGGAAAAGAGGCGCCCATTGTGACATACATGATGGGAGCCAATGGCCATCGAAAGCAAAGAGCATAGGGCAGTGGCGGTCCCAGAGATCAGTTCCAGTGGGGGGGGGGGGGGGGGGGGGGGGACTTCAGTAGTATACCAAAAACAAAATTAGAAACAACAATTTTTCATTTAAATTTTGTTCGTACAATTTTTATACCCTTCGTTGTCGAAAAATAAATGGCGAACGATATAGATGTTATGCCATAACTCATGCTTTGAATGTTACCGGTTACATGAGCAATATTAATTTTGATACCTGGGAAAAACAGGTCGTCGGCTGAGATATCCCGCCATGGTGTGTCCAGGAAGGTCGAAGCAACTGCCCGGCATTTCACGAACGCGGTCAGAGGCCTTCATGACTCAGTTCGGGAAAGGTGCTTTCTTCCACCCTCGGCCGCCTCCGACAAGGCGCCCAGTCGACGCTCCTCGTCGAGCCAACAGAAGGGATGATCCCCTCGCTGTCGTCGCTGCGTCCTTTGGTGGGATAAAGACATCAATGAGTGGCTCGTTGCCGCCGCGAAGAGGTTGCTGGCACCGCAACCGCAGGTGAATGGCACCGCCGCCGTCGGCCCCAAGGCAATACAACGGTGGCGACACAGCGGGACGACGGGGACAATCACTACGAATTGTACTCCTATAACTACCAACCTGCCTGTAGAACGTAGACTTTTGTGAAGTAAGACAGCGTTAACATGTCGAACGTAGAAATTAGGGGAATGCTTGACGCATCACAGACGAAAAAGCGTTCTGGTTTGGTTTATTGGGGTTTAACGTCCCAAAGCGACTGAGGCTATGAGAGATGCCTAGTTCTACGTCAAAAATCACATCTCGCCCCATGAGAGCCTGAAAACGGACGTTCGGGAAGATGTGCAAAGGTTTCTTTTTTTTTGGGGGGGGGGGCACCGCCTCCTCCGCCCTCCCCCCCTTCAGAACCGCCATTGGCATAGGAGGTGTTTTTTTTAGAATTAAGGTTGTTGATTGCTTTCAAATTAAATGTTATTATTTTATGGCTTAAATTACAGAAAAACTAGCGCCAAACCATGCACACCTCAAGAAAAGAACGAGCACGAGACAAAAGCGCTAGCGCTTGTGTCTCGTCCTCGTTCTTTCCTTGTGGTGTGCATGGTTTGGGGCTGGTTTTCTGTAATTCTAGTATGCACCAACTAGCCCAAAAAGAGGTGTTAATACAGTTTATGGCTTAAAGATAATTGAAGACAACGCAGAAGAAAAACACATGTTGCAGGTGGGATCCGAAACCAGGACTGCCGTCATGTATGTCATAACGAGAATCATTTTGTATTTTCTTGCCTGCCCAAGAGCTTAAGGACGGCCATATTGGAAAACAGCGCGAAATACGACGGAAGAGAGGAGGCGACACAGACACACCGTCTTAAGGAAGCCGGTTTTCCGGAAGTGACCTTAGCGCCAATTTGCGAAAGATTGGCCAAGGAGATCAAGAGAGATGCTAAGCCAGAGAACTGCAAAGAAACGCCGAAAAAGGCTGTGGCCATCCCATACGTTGACGGAGTTTCCCACCTTTTAAAGAAGATTGGTGGCAGGTTCAGAGTCGGTTTCAAAGCAGAATACAAACTCAAAAAGATTTGCCCGGCTGTTAGCAAACGGGTGAGCGGGATGGCTAACATCACTAGGAGCGGATGCAGTTCTTTCCATGAAGAGGCTTTTTTGTCATGTATGTCAGGAGTGGGCCGCCGCGGTGGCTCACTGGTTATGGCTCTCGGCTGCTGACCCGGAAGACGTGGGTTCGATCCCGGTCGCGGCGGTCGACTTTCGGTGGAGGCGAAATTCTAGAGGCCCGTGTACTGTGCGATGTCAGTGCACGTTAAAGAACCCCAGGTGGTCGAAATTTGCAGAGCGCTTCTGTACGGCGTCCCTAATAGCCTGAGTCGCTTTGGGACGTTAAACTCCCATAAACCGAACCAGGTCAGCGGTAGTGTATGAAATTCCTCTGTCCTGTGGTAAGACATTGGACAGACGGGGCGCTGTGTCAGCACAAATTCAAATTCAAATTCAAACTTTATTTTGCCACCATGGTACAGATGATGGCGGGGACCCGTAGTAAAAGCTGCCGTTTGACAGCTTGACAAGGCCACGGGCCCCCACTTTGACAGCAATGCAGTGGTTTGGCACTTTCACACACACACGCAAAAAAAAAGAAAATGCAGAAAATACAGATAACAAAGGAAAAAAATACATATAGCAAAGCTCTTATCAGGTTACAGTGGTCAGCATAAAATCAACAGCATTGTGCTGGCTGGAAAGAAAACTTACAATGATGGTGAAAGAAAGAAGAATTAGGTAAACAAATTACAGAAAAAAAAGGTTAGGTGTAGTGCAAAAAATACTCGAACAGTTTGTGGCGTGTAGTATTTTGGAGATCAATATCGTTTTGTGCCAGTTTGTTAAGAAGTCGCGGTAGTTTATTTTGTAATGTTTGATTACCATAGAAAGTTCTGTATGTTTTTACGTTCCATTGCGCTATATTTCTTGTGCTGTACATTGCATCTCGTTTTTCGAAACCAGCTAATTTGGATAGAAAAGATATGTTGTTCAACACCTCGTTTTTCATACACTTGCTCAGACGATAGTCATAAAGCTTAGTAATTGGAAGTAAGTTATACTTTAAGAAAAGTGCGGTAGGTATGCGTAGGTATGCGAAACGTTTTCAACAATTCTTAATATTTTTTTCTGTATCAAGTGTAGTTTCTGAAGATTGCCGGCTGTTGTTGCACCCCAGGTTAAATGGCAATAGCTGTAATGAGATTGTATCAATGAATTATATAGCATTACATTTCGCGGCAGCATCTCATAGTTCTTAAAAGAAGACCAATAATACGTGAACATTTATTTACTACGAAGCTAACGTGATCATCCCATGACATTCTTTCATTAAATATTATACCTAATGTTTTAACTGAAGGCACAACTTCTAAGGGTACAGACTGAAGGAATATATTCTTGGTGAGACAGACCTTCTTGTTTCTGCCTCTGAAAACAACGACTTTACTCTTTGCTGTGTTAATCCGTAACGCGTTTCTGTTACCCCAGTTTTCTATTTGCTTCAGTGCATTGTTTGGAGTATCTATGAGTTCAGCTGTATTATCTCCGGCAAGAAAAATACTGTAATAAGGGAGTAATTACTCATTGGCATCCACCCAAGCGCAGCCATACGGCCACAAAGGAAAGCTATACAGCTTTCTCAGAAACTTCTTAGTTAAAGAAACCCGGACCAGGACGGGTTTTTCTTTAACTACGAAGTTTCTGAGAAAGCTATATAGCTTTCCTTTGTGGCCGTATGGCTGCGCTTGGGTGGATGCCAATGAGTAATTACTCCCTTATTACAAATTTACTCCACCTTGGGGGATTCCCCTAAACATTTGACCAAGAAAAATACTGGTGTCATCAGCATAGATGATAAATTTAACGAATGGAGTTGAATGTACAATGTCATTGATGTAAAGATTAAAGAGAAATGGACCCAAAATGCTACCCTGCGGAACGCCACAGCCTACAGATTGCATATCTGAGAGGAGACCATTTATTGCTACTGCCTGTTTGCGATCCATGAGGTACGACTGCACAAGCGGTAGTGCATGGCCGCGGAAGCCACAACGCTCAAGTTTACGAAGAAGTATTATATGGTTTAATAAGTCGAATGCCTTCGAAAAATCAAGAAAAATACCAATGACTATCCTATCATGTTCGATTTCGTTGAATATATATTCTCGTTGATCTAATAGTGCAAGTTCAGTAGAACGGTGCTTACGGAAGCCATACTGAGCCGCTGTTATAATTTTGTGTTTTTCTTCAAACTGCAAAAAGTTTCTGAGTGTTACTTTTTCTAGTAGCTTAGAAAACACGGGTAAGCTAGATATTGGCCTGTAATTTCCGAGCTGGTTTTTATCACCCTTTTTAAAGATAACTGTTACACGTGCAATCTGCATTTTACGAGGAAATACAGCGGTACTGACACAAAGGTTTAAGATATGCGTGATGTATGGTAAAATAAGGTCAAAAATATACCGTATAGGCTTTATTTGGAGGCCATCAATATCAGTGGATGTGCTATTGTTTAGTTCGTGGAAAGCTGCCGTTACATCTGCTTCTTCAACCGGTTTGAGAAATACAGTGTCGCTTATATGAACAACATCACTGAGATTGTTGGTCAAATGTTTTTAGGGGAATCCCCCAAGGTGGAGTAGATTTGTAATAAGGGAGTAATTACTCATTGGCATCCACCCGAGCGCAGCCATACGGCTACAAAGGAAAGCTATACAGCTTTCTCAGAAACTTCGTAGTTAAAGGAAAATTCGTCCTGGTCCAGGGTTCGAACCCGGGACCACCGCTACACCGGAGCAGTCGCTCTACCAATTGAGCTAACCGGGACGGCAAGCTTATGGTAGGGCGAGAGCGAATTGATCAATAACTCGAAGTGGGAACAGTGTTGGTCAAATGTTTTTAGGGGAATCCCCCAAGGTGGAGTAGATTTGTAATAAGGGAGTAATTACTCATTGGCATCCACCCGAGCGCAGCCATACGGCTACAAAGGAAAGCTATACAGCTTTCTCAGCTTTCTTTTTCCACCGTTATTCAAAGGACTCAAGTACAAAAAAGTATAACTCCTACCATCAACTTATAAACGTTTAAAAATGTGTGTGTTAACTACACTGTATGACACTTTTATCAACATTTTTTATCATGTCAAAATCATCTTGTGAAAACTGTACCCTAGACTCCTTGAAGACTAATAGAAGCAAAATGCAAATTGTTACATTGATTTATTCCGCACAAGCGTATATAAGCATTACAAGACATGCACGACACATCAAAGTATTTTTTTCTTGAGAAAAATAGAGGAATAGAACATTGCCTTCGGTACAGAAGACCTAGCCCCCTCATTTCGCTCTTGGTAACAATGACTGACACACACTATGGGGGGTTTATTCTTGTAGTAACGCTCAAAGGGCTAGAAGCAGTTGTCGCTCTCTAGCACCAGCGTGCCAGCCCTAGCAGTCAGAGCTGTGACCCCCAACCCGCGGTGCGGTGAGTCGCAACCACGGCGGGTTCGGGCCAGAGGGGACAAACACGAGTATGCTACTCGGATGAGCGTTTATTGCTCCCGAGCAATACAATGCAACAGCAACAATACAACCGCCGTAACGAGGGAGAGTGTTCCGCTCGCGTACGGGGGTGAAAAACACAAAGGGCAGAACGCACGCAAAAATGTGGGGGAAGAAGGTTCCGCTCACCTCGCGTGGCTCCTCGCTCACGGCCCGCGGCGGTCAAGTCACACACGGTGGCCGGGCGATAAGGGCAGCGGTCTCCGTGGCAGATCTCCGATCCGTGCGTGTGCACGGCTCCCGCCAGAAGACGAGCGAGCCTCGGGAGAAACGCGTCTCCTCCCGGGCTGTGGAGAGGAGGTCTCTCCGTTGTAAGAGGGGAAAGAAGAGAAAGTCTCTCGCGGCGGCGTCGCAGCGGGGAGCGATAGGAAGCGGGGGTGGCGAGAGTGCCCTCCCTCGCAAAACCTCCCGAACGGCGCGCGCATAGCATCGCGTGATAATTACGCGCGGCCGTTACAATGGGACAGGGGATTCATGTGCATCCCCACATCCCCCCCTCCTTAAAACTGCCCTACGGCCGAGAAGTGACCGCGTTCACAATAAGGGTGTACCGAGTGGGGCCGGCGAAACGCCGTTTAACTTTAAAACCGATAAAGAAAAGATTCAGCTCACAGCCAGCAGTGCCGTCGTCGAAGGCCTTGGACGCCAGGGCAGGAAGCTAGTGTAGACGACCGCCATGAACGACCGTGGAGCCCAGGGTTGAAGGGGGTCGATGACCGCAGGTCCCGTGAGTCGGCCAGGGCAGCTTTGTCGGGACGCGCGGGCGGCAGGCAGGCTCAGGGCAATTACGCACCGTGTCATTCCATTGTATAGCGTTCAGCAGGCCTCCACTCAGCTGGTCGAACCGTTCGCTTTCGGCTCGCCCTTTTTCCTCTCGGTGGGGGTGGCAATGGCACGCCGACCCATTTTCCCTCTGCCGCGGAGGGCTTGCGAGGCGGGCCCAGCGGGGCACCAAGCTTCTCTCGTGGGCGAAGCCGCTGCCGCGGGGACACGGGGAACTCGAAGGCGGCTTCTCTGCTGCAATTTTCGCCATGGTAGACATAGGCCCCGGTTTCTCCGAATTCTCGTTCGCTCGTCCCGCGGCCGACCGGAAGCTGTTCTTCTTCTGCGCAACTTGGTGGCGACAGCGGGCTCTTGGCTCCGGAATGCGGCCGCCTTCCAAACGGCCTGGCTCTCGGTGTTCGAAGCAGCAACGGTCATTGCGGCGTCCGCTGGCTCTCCTCCGGGCACGCTGTGAAGGCTGGCCTGCGGCTGCAAGGCTGTCTTTTCTTTCTAGTTACATTACCAATTTACACATTTTTTTTTGAGCTAGTCTAACCCCGCTCGGTCTTTTCCGACGAGAAAGCGTGTGCTTGCTCCGGAAGCCGTGGTGCGAAATATGGAAGGGGTGTTCCGTCCATATTAAGCAGTAGAAATTACTCCCTGCGCGTTGGTCAGAGTTGTTTCTGCCGTGGGCGCAAGTTGTAACGAGGCGCCGGGCTCTGTTGTCGAGCCTTGCGTCTCGGTGCGGCTGCCTGCTGGCGGGGGAGGGTGTTCTCCACAGGCCACTCGTTCCCTTTGTCAAAGTAGGGTTTGAGATCACAGACATGCACTGGCCCGCCGGTCGGTCTTAGCGTCAAGTCCGCCAGCCTGTAGACGAGAGAGGAAAGTTTCTCCCGAACTACATATGGTCCCGTCCATTTCGGCGCCAGAGAAGCAGAAAACCGCTTACTGGCATCGCTCAGAACGTGACTGCGCCTGGTTTGTAGTGAACTTCCCGGTGAGAGCGGTCATACTGCGCTTTCTGCTGGGCCCGAGCAGTGCTCAGATTCCGGCGTGCTTTGTCCAAAGCCTCCGTCATCCTCGCGCGCAACCCGGTCGCATAGTCGGCGCGTGCCGACCAAGCAATCGGGTTGTCGCTGCGAACCTGTAGAGTAAGTTCTAACGGGTTCGGCAGCTCCCTGCCAAGGTTGAGAGCGGCAGGTGTGTACCCAGTCGAGCGGTTCACGGTCGACCTGAGAGCAAACCCAATCTCGGGGAGACAGGTGTCCCAGTCGATGTGCGTCTCCGCAAATGCAACGAGCATGTGCTTGATGTTGCGGTTCACGCGTTCCGTAGGATTCGCCTGGGCGTGGTACGTGGTTGTTCTCCTGTGCTTAATGCCAAAGGCCGCACAGGAGTCCACGAAAAGTTTGGCAGTGAAGTACGATGCATTGTCCGTTATCAACTGCCCGGGGTAGCCGAATCGTGTGAACACCTCGATCAGCTTCCCCATGATTACGCGTGCCGTCAGCTTTCGAAGTGGGAACAGTTCCACCCATTTGCTGAAATGGTCTGTGACAACGAGCAGATATTGGTTTCCACTCGGAGTCCTGGGGTAAGGTCCCATGACGTCACAAGCCGCAATTTGCCAAGGTTGGTTGGTATATGGGGTTTAACGTCCCAAAGCGACTGAGGCTATGAGAGACGCCGTAGTGGAGGGCTCCGGAAATTTCGACCACCTGGGGTTCTTTAACGTGCACTGACATCGCACAGTACACGGGCCTCGAATTTCTCCTCCAAAGAAATTCAACCGCCGCGACCGGGATCGAACCCGCGTCTTTCGGGCCAGCAGCCGAGCACCATAGCCACTGAGCCACCGCGGCGGCGCAATTTGCCAAGGACCCTGGCTATTGATCGGCTGCATGAGCCCAGGTGGGCGTCCACCACGTGGCTTGACCCTTTGGCACACGTCGCACGAGCGGGCGTAGCGTATCGCATCTCGCTTCATGCCAGGCCAGGTAGCGAGGCGGCACAACTTGAGGTAAGTCTTAGGGCCACTCGCATGCCCAGCGATGCACGTGTCATGAAAGTAGCGTAAAAGTGCTCCTCTCAGCGTGCGTGGAATCACCACCTTGAAGGACTCGTGTGTATCCTTCTCGGAGGGGATATATCTCAGCAGGATGCCATCGGAGTCGAGCAGATAGGAATCCATCGCGCTCACAGCATTACCAGCTGTGTTCGAGCGCCCCGCACGGACAACAATACCAGTTGCCTCCATGTGCGCCGCGGCCGCGCCGCCCGGCTCCCTGAGTCCGTCGAACACTTTTCGACAAAATGGATCCTCCCGCTGTGCCTCCAACAGCTCCCTTCTGCTGAAAACGCTCACCACTGAACTGATGCCTTCAAATTGGTTTACGCTTTCGCCCTGGGAAGGCGGGGTGTCCCTTCCCTCGGGGCGTTGTGTGAGCTGCGCGGCAGTCGCGCTGCTCTGGCTGTCGGGCGCGGCGGAATGGGCAGTGTTGTTACTTCCCAAGCCGTCAACGGGCGCGCGCAAAAGTGCGTCCGCCACCACGTTGTTCTTGCCCCTCCTGTAGCGCACGGTAAAGTCGTAACGCTGGAGGAGTAGCGCCCATCGCGCTAGGCGTCCGGACGGCTCGCCTAGGCGTCTCAGCCAAGTGAGTGCCGTGACCAGGATGTTGCTGCTGAGAAGCCGTATTGGACAACCACAGCAGGGACTGGATGTCAATCCCGCTCGCCGCCATGGCTAGTCTGTGTGTCGGCAGTCGCTCACACAGACACTGGGTTTGTCACACCTCTGGCCCCACGTTGGGCGAAAAGAATATGGGGGGTTTATTCTTGTAGTAACGCTCAAAGGGCTAGAAGCAGTTGTCGCTCTCTAGCACCAGCGTGCCAGCCCTAGCAGTCAGAGCTGTGACCCCCAACCCGCGGTGCGGTGAGTCGCAACCACGGCGGGTTCGGGCCAGAGGGGACAAACACGAGTATGCTACTCGGATGAGCGTTTATTGCTCCCGAGCAATACAATGCAACAGCAACAATACAACCGCCGTAACGAGGGAGAGTGTTCCGCTCGCGTACGGGGGTGAAAAACACAAAGGGCAGAACGCACGCAAAAATGTGGGGGAAGAAGGTTCCGCTCACCTCGCGTGGCTCCTCGCTCACGGCCCGCGGCGGTCAAGTCACACACGGTGGCCGGGCGATAAGGGCAGCGGTCCCCAGGCAGCACAACAACATTGGCCGAACGTCGCGCAAGTGTTGGCAAAACTTGGCACGAACATCGGTCCTACACTGGCATTTGGGCCGAGCGCTACCACTTCACACATTGGCCTTACTTTCATGCCAGTTTTGGGCCAACGCTCGGCCGATCAAGCGGCCAACGCAGTCCCGATGTTCGTTCTGCAGCATGGACCAGCAAAGGTCTCATACTGGCATCCAACTTTCAAACATTGGTAGCCAACTTTCAAACATTGGTAGCCAGTTTTCGAATAATGGTTTCCAGCTTTCGAATATTGGCATCCAGCTTTCGAATAATGGTTTCCAGCTTTCGAATAATGGTTTCCAGCTTTCGAATAATGGCATCCAGCTTTCGAACGCTGGCACATGCAATTAACCCACTCGCCAATGACCGGCACTGTGGATGGATGTACATACATACCATTCTACCTAGCAAATATTCATAAATGAGGTTGCGAAAGAATTTCAGAAAAAAGACCCGTTTATTGCTTTGAGTTACAAGAATCACGCTTCTAGCGTACACAGGATGGTTTGCGCTACCACCAGCCACCGTGGGGAGTAAAGAAAAGGGGCCCAAGAGCATGGTGGCAGAGGCTGTGGGAAAACAATTTATTTTCAAGTTTGGTGCGTGCCGATCGGTTGGACAAAGCATCTCGGCAAGCTGCTGCGGCACGGCTAAGGCATCCATAAAGCGCTCAACGGAGCTGTCCTCCAGTGAACTGATCAGTCATATCCAAAGTAATCGTTGCACTCCACTTGCAAGGGGACTGCTGGACTGCATTCAAAGAAATTCCTCGTCTAGTTCTTGCACGATGGCCTCACGAAGCGCCAAGCCTGCAAAGAGATGCATGATGTCATGGTAAGTTGAATTATGGCCATCACAGAACAAAAACAAAAATGATTAAATAACACAGAATTTTGTGAAACACAGTCATCGTGAAGACACTAGCAACATATTTTACAGGATAATTTTTAATTTATTCTTAAGAATCAGCACCACATTAGTTGCACAAAGTGGAATTTAATTTACAAAACTTCCCTTATACCAAATGGTTTAATTTAGTTTAATGCGTCGTGTCGCACTCCCAGTAAATATATTCAATGCGAGATAAGCAAATTAATGTGATATTGAAAACAGATTAATGTATTATTTTGTTTTAATATAACTCGTATCTCTAAATTGCGAGGTAATTTTTTATTCCAGTAAACATGCACAGGTTGTAGCGTCTCTTCCACATGGACGTCCAAACAACATTTTTGATTAGTTTTATTTAATGGGGTAAAAAATGCGGCTTGCGATTTTTGACGAAATACGCTGAACGTAAGGAACTCAGGGCACCTTTGTTTTACCTTAGTTGCTTCGCATGCATGCTATAGTTGGATTCGAAACTGCAACTTGAAAACCACACAAAAATACTAGTCTTATAGTCCAGAGTAATGCCCTTTTTCATTGCGGGCAAAAGCTTTAACCAGTAATTGCGGATTTTCTATTGAGTCTGCAAGAGTAGACGGCAAAAAGAAACACTACGGAAGTATTACACATATCCTTACCAACTAGTCTGCAGTGGAAAATTAATTAAGCGGTTCTGATTTCCGTCGTGCATAAGCGGTAAAGGACATATTCCCGAATGCATTCTATCTCAAGTCATATGAGTTCAAACCCGCTGTTAGCCAAAGTAGTGAATCTTTAGTGAGTTCATCTCACCAAAGACGAAAAATTAAATTCTCACCATTCGGCCACAATTCCACTGCGCACGACGTCAAGCAAGCCATTTCGCAATGAGAGTGGGTACACAGAAGTCGTCCTCGTGCTTTTTGGCTCGCTCTCTTCTCCTGCCTAAAAAATAAAGGCGCATGTAGTCAAAGCAACATTTACTACAAAAACCACTTTAACTTCCAGACGTATATCAAGGTAAAAGAGTTTTAGTACTTACAAAAGATCTTGCAGGCGGTACGAACAGCGTCGGAGCTCTCCTAATATATGAGTGTGGCTTTTCGCTCGAGTGTGCATGCATTTTCGTCGCGTTGGTTGTGCACGTGGTTGAGCTCCGCCGTGCAGTCAAGAATGTGATGAGTCGCGCGGTTCCAAGACGAGCAGTGGAGACGATGGTGTGTGTGGGGGGGGGGGGGGGGTTGGCTGGAGGGGAGAGAGTAATTTTCCTTTACACAGGTTTTGTGGTTCCGAGAAAAGTCCTCGAGCTGAAAGGTGGAGACAGGGAGGTGGAGGAACAGCGAAGCGCGTAGCTGCGTGCGAGGGAAAACAGGTTTGAGAAAGTGACAACCAAAAAGAAAAAATAGCGCTTCGCGGGGTGGGGGGTTAGCCCGCTCCCTGGAAAAGGGCACGGCCGGGAGAACAGGTGGGGAGATATTCGACTTGAAGCCTTGAAAGAGAGAGGGAAAGAGGCCAAAACACGTGAAAAGGGTTTGGAATTTTTGGAGAATGAGTCACATGGCCACAGGCAGTACAGAAAGCAATATCTACAAGAGAGAAGTGGATGGGAAACACGGAAGCGTCAAAGTATTGCTACAAAGCTGCAGCAAAAGCCTGAAAATTTTGAAGTGAAAAACTTGGAGCTTCAAGATGCATTTCGCCAAAACGACTTGAGACACTAGCGTATTTTGTGGGGCCGTATGATGTGGCTTCTGTTAGTTCAAGATAGCTTAAAATGTTACCACATAACAAAAATATAAAGCAAAGAAAAATATCCAAGCAGAATGCGCGCTCTTTCATAGTTTCATGTACCGTACATGCGCCAAACAAGCTAGGTTAACATGCGTCTAACGCCAGTTGTCAGTCCATTTATTCAGTGGTCATCGAAGAATCCTCAAATTGTTTGTTGGGGTGGAAGTTTCGCGCAAAAAAAGCAAAAACAAACAAAGGCATGTTGAATTGTGGTTCGCAACTACTTTCGATGGTTTTCATCGATAAAGGTGATGTTCGAAAGAAAAAAATCCTGCGAGTAAATATGCAAAGACGTGAGCAAGAGCTATATAGCCCCCAATGCAAATTACACAACAGAAGAATAAAATGGTCAAAAACAACAATTTCCGACACAACGATTTGCAGAAAAGGAAGGAAATAGCAAATCAGAAAACACGGGAAAGGCGCGATCACAGGGCACGACGTAGGGAAGCGTAGGAATCGCTTAGCACGTGTCCGCGTGCGTTTATGAACCACCCGCCTAATATTTCACGAGCGCAACGCATAATTCGAAATTACGAGGCGACTGCTTCGTTTCTGGACGTTGCCAAAACTGAGCACAATTTCGGTTTAGCGAATGCACTTGCGCATCTATTACGTTTGTATCGCGATCTCCCTGAAGCAGACACCAGCTGCGTACTGCGGCAGTGAATTCCTAGAGCGAATAAAAATAAAGTGATTTTTTTATTCCAAAAATTTAATCAAATGAAACTTATTTGATTTTTGTTGACGGCACCTGTTGACAATTTTTGTTGAAGGCGTGTCGGGTGTAATCAGAACGTTAATTCTGATCAACAGGACTTCGATCGCAATTCTCCTAAACGTATTATTGCCGCTCACTGCGCAACCAGAGTGCAGCTTTTCCAACGGAATCATGGGTAGCTTTGCTCACAAACTGCAAAAGTGTTCGATAAAATATAATAATAAATAAAACCAAATCTTTGAACTCGCATGTTTTAGCGCGTTCGAAAATTATGAACTGCCGATATGGTACTCGACAATAAAAATAATTTTGAACCCATTTTAATGGATGACACAATGTTTACCAACGTTTGCCAGTATACTTTGAACACTGGATAAGCGGTGGCAATCCTAGGCCAATATAGCCAGCTCCCGGAAATGGCATAGCCAATTCTGGCAAAGAGTGGAACAACACTGGCTAACATGGCCCATGATAGCCAGGATTCGATGATGGCACAGCCAGCAATGGCAAACAGTGGGGCAATCCTGGCTAACCTGGCCCATGATAGCCAGGATCTAATTATGGCTCAGCCAATACTGGTAAAGCGTTGGACAACCAGGGCCATTGTTGGATGTGCTAAGGAGTGGCACAACCAATATCGGATGCTCACTGGCAACTCTGGGCCTAGTTAGGGCCACGCTGTGCCAGTGGATTTCCAATATTGGCCCGCTGCCGTGTGCTACCTGGGTCTCCGTGGCAGATCTCTGATCCGTGCGTGTGCACGGCTCCCGCCTGAAGACAAGCGAGCCTCGGGAGAAACGCGTCTCCTCCCGGGCTGTGGAGAGGAGGTCTCTCCGTTGTAAGAGGGGAAAGAGGGAAAGTCTCTCGCGGCGACGTCGCAGCGGGGAGCGAAAGGAAGCGGGGGTGGCGAGAGTGCCCTCCCTCGCAAAACCTCCCGAACGGCGCGCGCATAGCATCGTGTGATAATTACGCGCGGCCGTTACAATGGGACAGGGGATTCATGTGTATCCCCACAACACAAATCGAAAAACATAGGATTTAATTCATGACGTTTCTGGCGGGACCAGCTTTTTTCGAGTACATTAAAGCATTCGAAACAAAAGCTGTATGCTTCAAATGCTGTAGTACATTTTAAAAGAGCTGGCCCTCCAGCCAAAACATCGTGAATTAAATCCCGTTATGTTGCTCATATACATGGTCTGTTCTGAAAGTAGTAGGACTGGTTTTTTCCTGGGTGAACGGGCGGACGAGAGGTGGTCTGCTCATGCAGGATCGTTGAAGGGGGATATTGGGAATGCAGGGGAAAATCGGCAGTCGGCTCTCGGCCGTTGAAGAGAGGAGGTCGCTTGTACTGTGAACCCCTGTCGAAACGTCTCGTCACGCAGAATCGTCGAGCGTTTACTGCATCAGCGATACGCGATCAAATTTTGAGCAAATCTTCGTAAAACGGGCAAAAAGACTCACAACATGATTAAGGAGGCCTACGGTGACGCTCCCATGGGTAGATCAGGTGTTTTTGAGTGGCACAAGCTTTTCCGAGAAGGTAAGGAAAGAGTGGAGGAAGACGACCGCTTCAGACGCCCTTCGACCAGCAAGACCAACGAAAATGTGTAGCGAGGGAAACATTTACATAACAGTGATCGTAGAATGATATCAGAATGATTCCTGATGACTTCAGCATTCCTCAAACCCAATTTTTTGGGATCGTGACTGAAAACTTATCCACGAGGAAAGCGTGCGCGAAGTTGGTGCCGGGAGTGTTGTCAGAGGAGGAAAAGGCCAACCGGTAGGATCTTCTTCATCATCTGAATGAGGACCCCGATTTTTTGTCCAGCACAAGGCGGCAACGCTGCCTCAGTCCCCCCACAGCCTCGACTTGGCCCTGCCAGACTTTTTTCTATTCCTGAGAATAAAATCGACGCTGGAGGGGAAGAATCACGGATCGGTAGAGGTGGTTCGACAGGCCGTGACGAGGGACCTAAACAGCATTCCGGTCCGGGCGTTCCTGGAGGCGTACGAAAACTGTAAAACTCATTGGCAGCAGCGTGTAGGTGCGGAAGGGTGCTACCTTGAAAAATTGTAATCGTTTGTACTATTCTCTCGAATAGATTTTGTTTAAAAAAATCAGTCCTACTACTTTCAGAACAGACCATGTATATACATATATACCAGGTGTTTCAGGGAAGACTAAGTAATTTTCAACAAATACGTTTTTTCAGGTAAAAATAGGCCTGTTTCATCATAGTATTACCAGTGTTGGCGGTCACTAGAAAACTGGTGAATCATCTTGCATAGCAAGCTAGTTAACACATTTTTATTAATAAACCTTTTAACTATTAGAGTTAGGCGTCTAGTTGCAATTGAGAGATTTGTAGCAGTTACATGCAGTGGAGGGGTTGCTTTGCCTGCATGCTTTCAAAAGCGCATGCATTTCGCATGATGCAGCCAAATTTTGTCAAGCCACAGCGGTGAGGGTAATCACGTTTTGTAAATTCTAAAAGCTGATATGGCCACTACTACCGACTGGCTACAAATCTCGAATTGCAACCAGTTGCTCAACTGTGTTAGTTAAAAACTTAATTATCAGAAGTTAGCCAGTGTACTAAATACAATTCACCAGCTTTCTGGTGTCTGCTAACACTGCTAATACTATGCCGCAAAGTAATATTTTTGAAAACTACTTAGGCTTCCCTGAAACACCTGGTGTATATAAATACTGCTCACTTTCCAGCACAATGCAGAAGTGAAATAATTTCTTCTGTAACATGAAGGTTAAAGGAGCCACATAACAAACTTGTGGAAAAAAACTGTGCATGCATAGAGACACACCTCTCTAAAATAGCTAAAATAATCCCACATAGTGGAACAATGCTTACGCTGTCTTAAGAACAACATTAAAGGCTGAAAACACCAGTGAAATAAAAGTCAAACAGGATGATAAACGTATGCTAAAAGTCCACGTCGATGTAGATATCAAGCTGTGAGCTGAGTTCAAGAAACGTACATAAGCACAGGAAAAATTCAGGGGGTACTTTGTCTAAAGTGCGTAGAGGCGAAAGCGTTTTCCGAACCACTTTCGCTGCTTCTGTGGCACTGGTGGCGTCAGATATAATTGAGTACTAATTACTAAGTGATGACAAATCACTAATTAATGGTTAATTACTGATGAATGTCTGAATACTAATTAACTGCTAATTAATGACGCTTAAGGTTCGCCTTTAGGAGTGGAACGCGACAGCGTGTTGTAGAGCTGCCAGGGAGTCCACGGAACGTCACCACCCGTTCGGCGCGATGCCTTGCCCTTTCAACGCAACGCTTTTTGAGGAAAGGAAATGGCGCAGTAATTCTCTGTCATCTCGGTGGACACCTGAACCCCACCGTAGAGGAAGGGCGGAAGTGGGGGTAAAAGAAGAGAAAGAGGGCCCGTAATGAAGAAAATGAAAATTGTATTTGAGGAAAGGAAATTACGCAGTAACTGTCTCACATATCTTGGTGAACACCCGTCAAAATTCAGGGGGCACTTTTTTTACCTAAAGTTTGGTCACTGATGTGTGGGTAAGATTTTAAGCTTCGCCTCTGAGAGTGGAACGCGACAGCATCTTGCAACGCTGCCAGGGAGTCCATAGAACGCCATTGCCCATTCGGTTCTACGCCTCGCTCGTCGGTAAATTGGTTTTTGAGGAAAGGAAATGTATTTCTCTCTCATATCTCGGTGGACACATAAACCTCGCCGGAAGGGAAGGGAGGAGGATTGCAGTGAGCGAAGACACCGTATTCACTAGACGTGCCTTTGATCACTCCAAACCATTGAGTTGGCATGGCGGAGTGGATAGCATGCTCGTCTCGCACTCCGAAGACCGGGGTTCGATTCCCGAGCTCGACCAATTTTCTACTCGGTTTTATTTATTTATATGGCCTGACTAGAAAAGTTAATTAGGATAATTAGGTAATTAATCAATTAACTAAGCTCAGTCCCACTTACTTGGAGCATCACTATACGATCCCTTCAATTGGTTGCATGGTGACTAGCCAAAGTAAGTAACTTCAAGGGGAAGTAACTTCACTTTACTTCCTATTCATTTTATCTACCCGCTTGTAGATAATGTAGCACCATTTGGAGCTATATCAGCTGTTGAGGGAAAATGTATGAACAAAGAGTGCAGAGGTGAGCAAGTTTTTCAGGGCACTAGAGTGGCACTCTCTAAAGCAAATGAATCAAAATATTAAAACACACACTGCGTCAGATACAATACTTGTAAGTAAAGCCGCATAAACCTACGAGCGATAAAAGCCTCAGCAACGTGCCCCTAATTGAGCAGCTGAACTGGCAGTGTTTTATTTGTCCCGCAGCACATCACTGCAGTGCTGAGGCCTGCTCATATCTTTTAAGTTAAGAATACTAGGGAAACAAGTAAACAAGTGTTCCAAAGAAGGTAAAAATGAGTACTTAGGTTGTTCTTTATTCAATTAACGCAGCAATAAATGCCTCGTGAAAGTAACTGAAGTTATTTGCACAGCTTATTGCAAACTTTGATGGCTTGCGAGAGAGGCAACATCAAATGCATCGGTTTAAGTAAAGCAAGGGGTCTGGTTAAGGTCACGGCAATATTTGTTGATGTAGGCTCAGCTAGTGCAATGCAACCAGTTACTGAACGTCGGTGTGAATAAAATCGAGAATGCTTAATGAGCTCGTCCCGTCATGCATCCCCCCGACACATCGCAGAAGTCATTTTCCAGTTCTGTACTTACATTCGTCAGCAATCACGGCAAGCCATTTCTTTTATCGGGCACCGGCCGCTCCGGCGTGATGTTGGGTGCAGTACGTCAGAGCAGTTTTTGAGAACTCCATGCGCGTAAGAACGTCTTCCGCAGCGCAGGCGCCATCTGTCACCTTCCGAGTTCAGTCACACTGGTTGATTGGTTGGCCTCAAATAAAATGGCACGTACCCACTTCGGGGGAGTGGCAGTCACACTGCCACAGCACTAACGAGGCCGCACATTCAACACAAACAAGCTGAACAAAGCCACCCACACCTACAACCGTCGGAACTCGCCAACAGAGTCGTTTCAGCTTACTAAAAAAGGTAGTGTAATGTGCAGCCGATAGTGAGGCGCTCAATCCGCCACCAGCGAACGGAAAGGGGGCGATAAAATCGCCTAACGTTAAACGCTTTAAAAAATAATTGACAAAAGGATTTTTACTGCATACTTGCTGCATTAAACGACGAAATATTTCGTTTCAATCACGAAGTCAGAAGATTGAGAGTGATTTAAGTGAAGAAATGCGACTACTCACAACCATCTGTTTCTGGCGGCGCTGCGAACGAAAGCTTTGGAAAGCGGAGAGCTACAGGCGACGTAGCTGTTGTCATGCGGAAAGCCACGGACATGGGGATAAAGCTAAGCTAGCAAAGCGGTCCGCGCATGTAATTCGTCATCTTGGACGCCATCTTACAACACACTTTTTTGGCCAGCACAGTTTTTTTGTCGCCAAGTCAAGGATGGGTAAAGTTTGAACTTGAAATCTGAAAACTGCGACAGAGAAAATAATTATGTGTCCCTCTTACGCGTATTTTCAATGTTTTAAACATATTTTGTAATGTTTAGCATACTGATTGTGGTCATTTATTTTTGACATCGGACAATTGTGAACATGTTCGCGTGTTAACTGAGTAAATGCGCTCGGAGTTTCGGTTTTAAACTTGTGCTTTCGAACCTGATTTCAGGTTGCTTAAGCTACAGGATCAAGGCACTTAATGCAATGAGCTGCATACGACAAGGAGTCACTCGCGCTCTCGTGCACCGCGATGTCACCTCCGTGTTTTGATGCATGGCAAAAGCTCCAAAAGGATCGGGCATTTCGCATTATTTGTGAGTAAACGTGGGAAGTGACACATATGCACATTTCGCGACAACTGTGTACTGCAAAGCGTGTGAACGAAAATGTATTGCTCTCAGAACTCTTTTTGAAGGCGGATGACACCAACCGAATGAACCTTGCGGCTGTTTAATTTTCACGGCATTCGGCTTTCTTAACGCCATTGCCTCAATCTGCTTGACAGAGTACACATTGATACTACTTAAAAAGGATGTAGGTGTTCTTGCTATTGTTTTTCAGCACTAATGCATGCGGTAATTAAAGGTAATACTGCTGAAATGAGCGGCCGCGCAACGACAACGGCACAAGAAGGACTACACATGCGCATTCTACCAACTGTTTATTAGACGGAAAAGGGGCACACTTATGAACCTCAGCTCAAGCATGTGACAGCACATTATCGCTCCGAACGCAGCCAGTGACAGGAAATCGGCAAGAAATAAGACAGCATACATGTAATCGCAGGACCCTTTTTATCCAGGACGTATAAAGTACTAACGGCACTGGCTTCTCATAAATAGGTTTTGAAACCAAATAGAGTAATAAAAAAAATTTCAGCAAAAGCAGTGTCATACATTGGAAGCAAAAGCAGTCAGAAACCTAAAAAAAACAGCGCAAAAGCAAATAAGGACCAAAACCCACCACAACAACCAAACCAAGCACCCACAATTTAGTGTGCACAATGCTAGACATGAAACGAAGGTTTCTCGAGCGGTACATGTTGTTTCATGCATTTCTGCCTCCACCTTGTTTCAGTCATTTGTGATGAAGCTCTGAGCGTTGCTGCGTCCGAAAAATCCGATTATGAGCTCGTCCCGCGCAAGAAAAGACACGGCACCGCCTTCCCCGGCGAAGGAGAAAGATAAAAAAAATGCTAGAGGCCCGCGGTAGTTTAACAAACCTTCTACGTTTAATATAACAAAACGCTGAACATTCAAAACAAACCTCCATTTACCTTGGGCATTCGTTTTGCTTTGGGAATGGTGTTCGTCCTTTTGGGACCAAAACAAATTTCCGACGTGTATTTGCACTCGGCAACAGAGGACATGCAAAATCCCGCGCGCTCTACGAACGAAATACACTCCAAGCGCGTCGCAATCGCGGTAGTTGCCTTGAAATAACAATTCAGAAGACACAAGCCACCCATATGAAATTACAGCCGGTATGCCACACTGCATACAATTAGAAATGATCCGAACGCGACGATTTTCCCGTTGTTTACAGCATGTTTAGAGCAGTCGAGAGCTACTCTGCATACCGCCATCTTCCCACGGACTACGTTGCCGGGTTCCAACTCCGTTCTTTGTCCAGCTTTAGCAAGCGTCTAAACAGTTGGCAACACACACAAACCGTTGGATCATGGCGGCGTTCATGCGTTGCCCACTGGTACACATGGGCCCAATGGGCATTAAAGCGGAAGCTTGGGCGAGTTGGTACGACATTTTCCTGAATAACAGCGCGAACTTGGACGAGGACAGAAGAAAGACTCATGGACGGGCGCGGTTTGGGCAGCTTTCCCTCTAGAGTTGGTTATATTAACTGTATGCTATGGCCGCTGCACGGCTGCATTGTCTACCTAGTTCTAAAGCTATAGTCAACCTACCAGTAACTGCGTCGCAGAACGAGGAATGATAATGATGTTGGCGAACCCTACGGTTTCGGTTTTTATTTCTGCATATTGTGCGGCTTATTGTACTCTGCACAGCTTGGCTCATGCCATTTAGTGTACGTGTGTGTACCTTGGGAACGCGAGCGTTCGCACGCCGCCCTAGAGTGACATGCGAAACTTTCAAGCCCGAGCTGCAACATCGCCTCTGTTGTGTGTGTGTGTTACATCACGCCATTGGACACCTCGCACGCTCTTTGCTCGAGCGAGGCTCGCTGGCAGTCTCGCTACCGTAGTCTTTTGTGTGCTACCTTGATTAATTTTTGCATCTGCCTTTCGCGGTCTTCGGCTCTGCCTCACGTCCGCTGTTAAGAAGAGGCGAAGAATGGACACATGCTTTCGCACGTCTACTCGGTTTGGCTGCGTTAAAAATGAACACTTTTTTTCCGGGTTCGTAAGTCATATTGCATTCTGGGAAGATACAAAATACAACTATCACCGCGTTTTCCCTCGCCACAGCTTCGTACCGTTTTTGGGTTGCAGGAGATGCAAGTGAAGATGTGGCAGAGGCACTGCGCCGGTGCTTTAGCGGTGCTCAAAGCGGGGGCTGCTCTCATCCTAGCTTTTTCCATACTGGAAGCTCCTCTGTGGCTCAGTACTAGTGAAAAATGTAACAAGTGAAGAGTGAGGGCTCACAGTGCTCCAATTTCCGTGCACCTTCCTCATGCAAAGCCCTTGTTACCGAAGTTGAGTACAGCGGGCCGCTGTTACCTGTTTTGTTTCGCTATGCTTCTCTTTGTGGAATCGGTCTCTGAAAATTAACTACGCCCAGCCGTAGATGATAAGAAAACACTTTAACCAAGCTCGATTCTATTACGGGTGCATTCTCAGCACGACCTTGTTCATCATCAAAATGAACTCCATAGGAAAAGTAATCCCAAAATCCATAATGTACTCAGTTTACGTAGACGACCTCCAAATAGCATGCACGTCTTCCAACATACCTACCTGTGAGCAACAGATACAAATAACAATAAATAAACTGGCTTCCTGGGCAGATAGAAACGGATTTAGATTTTCTCCTCCGAAAACAGTAGCGGTTCTGTTCTCTTTGAGACGAGGCCTACAGGCCGACCCCACACTATATCTAAACCAGACCCCATTACCTGTCAAACAAGAGCATAAATTTCTAGGAGTAACTTTTGATAAAAAGCTCACTTTCTTGCCACATATAAATAGCTTAAAGAAAAAAGGCTCCCAGGCCCTCAATATACTGAAACTACTGTCAAGAAAACGCTGGGGGTCTGATAGGGCATGCCTGTTACATATATATCGTTCTCTGGTTCGCTCTAAGTTAGACTATGGGTCCATAGTATATGGCTCAGCAAGACCATCCTACATAAAACGACTGGCAATCCACAATCTTGGTTTAAGGTTGTCTTCCGGTGCTTACAGAACTTCACCAATAGCAAGTCTGTATGTGGAAACGAATGAACCTTCCTTAGAAGATCGAACAACTGCACTAACTTGTACATACATCCTCAAAATCCTTTCTCAGCCCAAACATCTCTGTTACCCAATTGTGACGAAATGCCCATCCTGAATACTCTTCAACAACAAGCCTCACGCGATTAAGCCGTTGCTCTTGCGCTTCGAAGAAAAATGCCAAGCTCTGAACATACTAAACGAAATTAAAAATATTGCCCCAAGACACGAAGCGCTACCACCGTGGTACTCTCCCCACAGTGTGTGACGTCACACTAACACGCCTCAGTAAAACCTATACGCCACACGACCATATAATACAAGAATATCTAGCACTACAAGAAAACTACAGAAATTACACTGCATTTTATACTGACAGGTCAAAAACTCATGCTCATGTAGGAAGCGCAGTAATAAAAGGAAAAAATGAAAATGCAGTACGACTGCCCTCATGTGCTAGTTTTCACCGCGGAGTGTTATGCTATTAGTGTTGCGGTACAGAAAATAACAAATGAAAACATCAAAAACAGCATCATTTATACAGATTCACTGAGCGTCCTTACAGCATTAAACTCCAAAAATGCCACGGAGCCACTGATTGGAAGCATCATACACAATATAGTAAAGGTCACAACACAAAAACATGTTATAAAATTCTGCTGGGCTCCCAGTCACATTGGCATTAGGGACAATGAGAGAGCCGACATGTGTGCTGCACAAACCACAACCATGGAAATAAAACATGTGAATTTGCCTCCTAGGGATTACATGAAGTTAGTGCATAGCAGACTAAGAGCCAAGTGGCAAGCTTCTTGGGAAAATGAAGGAGACAACAAGCTGCATACCATAAAGCCCATTTTAAAAGAATGGAAATCATGCCGCTATAAAGAGCGTTTTATCGAAGTAATTTTATGTCGTTTAGGCATAGGTCACACACACATCACCCATAACTTCTTATTAACAAAAAAAGACAAACCTGTGTGTGAAATGTGTGGTGAGGAGCTCACAGTAAATCACATTTGAATTTCTTGTTCGCATCTCGAAGAACTTAGAAAAAAAAATTTTACGGTATTTTACAATGAACACATTCCATTTCATCCCCCATTGCTTTTAGGCGAGCAAACACTTGTCGAGTTTTCACTTGTTTGTAAGTTTCTAAAGAAAGCCAATGTTTTAAATCTATTATAATGTAACCTCTGTTCACTTGACATAACATCATCTAACCTTGTGTTTGGCGCATGATAGCCATAGTTGCTTATGCGCCATAAGCTGATAAGAACAGATACTACACTTTGATCTTAGAAAATCCCGTATAACTAACTGACTTACTAACGATTCTATTACCCGCGTTCCTGCTTCACTTTTAAGCTACATTTCCGATGTACATTCGTCATATGTGGCAGCCCCCCCCCCTAAAAACATAAATAAAAAATAACAATTAATATTGCCTTGCCCGAAATCTCGTGTGCACACTGCACAGTCGCTCAGGAACGAAGCAACTTGAGTCGCTCAGGAACGAAGCCCAACCACCTGGCCTCGCTAGGCTAGGTGGTTGGGCTTCTGCCTGCGCAAGAATCTGCGCCCGCCGGAGGTGTTGGGCTTCTTCGGGATTCTTGGTTGCTCTGAGGGACACTGGAAAAGAATTGCAAAGATCCTGAGAAGCGAATGCTGGAGACACGTCCGCCTGTTGCAAGGCTGGCTACGGTTTCTGTGCTTCAGCTGGAAGGGAACGGGCCCGACAGGATTCCGGACACTCAAGGATTACCAGGTCCTGGCTGAGGCAAGTGCCGAGTTCCTTTGGAACATGCGGCTACTGAACCTACCCAAGGTCCCCAAAAAGCAGGTTGGTGTTGTTCCGGTTGTCTACCTTGGAGGGGCATCGGTTCCACACAACGTTGAAAGTGTCCTCAACAAGGGCCCCAAGTTCAGCGTGGAAGTCCCCCTGAGCAAGCCCGAGGCTTTGGCGGCGGCGCATAGGATTGCTGACAGAGTTCAAGGTCTGCGTTTGTCCCGTGTGGTTCTCTTTCTCTTGTCCCGTCCTTTTGCTCAGTTATTTTTTATTCTCATAATGTCATACCAACTAGCCCCTCACCTTACTCTTCTAGATTTCATTTCTTCTACATGGGGCTCTTTTCTGTGTACCCTTTCCTTCGAGGATCAGAGCGCTGCGTGCACTAGCCTCATCGCTGCAAAAACATGCGAGGCCAGGTGGTTGGGCTTCTGCCTGCGCAAGAATCTTCGCCCGCCGGGGGTATTGGGTTTCTTCGGGATTCTTGGCTGCTCCGAGGGACACTGGAAAAGAATTGTAAAGATCCTGAGAAGTGAATGCTGGAGACACGTCCGCCTGTTGCAAGACTGGCTACGGTTTCTGTGCTTCAGCTGGAAGGGAACGGGCCCGACAGGCTTCCGGACATTCAAGGATTACCAGGTCCTGGCTGAGGCAAGTGCTGAGTTCCTTTGGAACATGCGGCGACGGAACCTACCCAAGGTCCCCAAAAAGCAGGTCGGTGTTGTTCCGGTTGTCTACCTTTGATGGGCATCGGTTCAACACAACGTTGAAAGTGTCCTCAATAAGGGCGCCAAGTTCAGCGTGGAAGTCCCCCTGAGCAAGCCCGAGACTTTGGCGGCGGCGCATAGGATTCCTGACAAAGTTCAAGGTCTGCGTTTGTCCCGTGTGGTTCTCTTTCTCTTGTCCCGCCCTTTTGCGCAGTTATTTTTTGTTCTCACAAGGGGATCTGTAACATGCACTGGCATCGTACAGTAAAATGGGTTCCCAGCATTTCGGCTCCACTGAAATTCGACTGCCGCGGCTGGGACCGAACCCGCGTCTTTCAGGAGAGCAGCCAAGCACCATAACCACTAAGCCACCGCGGTGGATTAAATGGAAGGCTTACACTAAGGAAAAGCCATCCATATTTCAGACATGCGTTGATTGTATTGTATGTTTAAATATTGATGAAGCGCGTTTGTTTGCTTACTCAAGAAAGCAGAGTTTGAGCATAACTGCTGAGAGGGCTGAAAAATTTCTCTTCGAGTACATCCCTAAACTTGAAGGATATTATTTCAAGTATTCTTTAAGGCTACTAGCAACTTGTCGCGAAGGAATATTGGGGAATAATACGCTGCCCACCTAATTCCAGTTGCTTGTCTGAAATTGTTGTTTTCTTACCGTATGGCCAGAATTCAAAACGCTGAGTTGACAATGGAAACAATGTTCATTGCATTGAATGCATGCGTGATGTATACTTCATGTCATTGGAACAAAAATTGTTCCCAGTCTCACAGTGAGGTTCTGGGAATGTTGAGATGAACACTTATTTCGGCTCATTTCTTCCTAACAATGACCGGTCTGAGATGTCGGCACTCCTATACATTGTCAGGCCTTTGGCACTAAAGATTGTTGGCTGGAAGTTGGCAAGAATAAAACACATCCGCGTAATATTACTCATGTGGGAAATCAATTCAATGACGCTCTTGCACTCAATATTGAACATCTTCACACGCTGAATTACCCTTTTTACATGTATACGTACTTTGGGGGACATTGTATAGGTTGCCGCACTCCACCTTCCGCGCCAACGAAGAAAGAAATGCGGTGTTATCTCCAATCCCAACCTTGGAGAAAGAAAAAAACAGCTCAGGACAAAATGAGCACTTGTTTACCTTGCTGGTGGCACCGCTCTGATCCACCCTTACCGTCGCCCTTTTTCATGGATTTTACGCTGGAATCTATTGAAATTCATGCTCGGAATCTTCTCTGCAACATTGCTACAGCCTCGGTGGCAGCCGTACACGCAACAAAAAATTAGGCGTGGTTTATCTCTGGCTAAACCTGGGCACTTGCGTTAGCAGCGCGTTCTTCCGCTGTCTCTCGAGCGCGTTGTCTCTCTCCAGCTGGGTCCTGTCGCCGTTGCTTCCCTTTAGCGCTCTCCATAACGACAAGGTTCCACCGAGGCGAAGCGCCACCTCCTCACCCTCTACCTCGGCAGACAGCATGCATCTGGCGGGAGCGGGCGACTACGCGCGCGGCAGCGGCGCGTCGCCAGCGACAGTGACGCCATCTGGCGGAGCTCGGCTGAAACGGTTGCTAGGCAACGGTTGTTCAAGGCCGTTCGTGCCTACTGGCCGCCGGCAACGCGATGAGGCGAAAACCTGGCGTAGTGCTGCTAACGCAACAAAAACGCTTCCACCCTTTTTTCGTCCACTATTCTGTGCCGCCCGAGCGAGACGCCATGCTGACTGCACGGAGATTGCCTCCTTCGGGACGATGGGAAGTTCCACCGTGTTGTACAGGTAGCGCCACTTGTTAGGCTCAAAGCTGCAGTGCATGCGCAGCTCTGTTGCATCACTCTTGGTGTTGGCCTGGAGCAGCTGCTATATCAATGCGCAGAACCGGCACCTCCTCCCCACGCGCGTTGGCCGATGGCAGCTGTCGATAAGCATAAAACCGGCACCCGCCTCCCCACTGGTGTTTGCAGATTGCGGCTGCTGATAAGCGGTGGCGGGCTTATTACGCTATCGCGTTCTACCCTTGAAGGGGAAGCTTAAGCGTCGTCCAAGATCTTTTTTATTGCTTTCAACTGCGCACTCTGCGCTCAACGGAGTGTTAATAGTTGATGCAAGTCGCGGTTTCTATCGCGACGGCACCGCCACTCGGAACGGCGGCGGTGCCGGGGAATGTCGGTAGCCGACGCCGCTCACGCGTAGTTTCTCTTTGGCTCTGGCGCATTTGGCGACTGCTGGTCGCGTTTTGCAGGTTTTTAATGTAATGCTTCGTTAATCGTCATTTGTGTCCGGGCCCGGTAAGCGTCCGGTGTTCGTGCACTTCTACATTCAAGATTACTGTCATTATTTGCGCCTAAGAAATAACAACTGCGCGCCGGGCCGCAAGTTACGACGTCCACAACGGGTGATATAGGTGTGGCGGCTGCAGCGAGGCAAAATTTTCAGCTTTTCCAAGCGATGTCACTCTTTAGCTGTTTCTGAAGTCCGGGATTTCGCTGTACGATGACGTTAGCATGACGTGCTGTTGGACCACAGGTGCGATCACGACGGCAACGCTAGTGTGGACGGTGACTCAAGTGTAGACGAGTAGTCCAGTGACGAACACATTTTCGTTTTGGAATGTGCTGACGGGCATGCCCCCGCTCGGCACCCGACAGCGGCTAACAACCGGCAGTGCGGAAGCGGCGGCGTCTGTTAATGATATCGCGTTGTAAAGGCGGAGCTTAAGCGGCCTCGAGTTTTCTTTTCTTGACATGCGATAATGTTGGGTAGATATACAATTGTGTAAATACGGTATAAATTATCTTTAAGCCATAAAATAATAACACTCAATTTCATAGTCTCAACACCATGAATTGAGAAAGATGTCTCCTATGCTGCAAGAGTGTAGACTGCGCAAGAAAGAATTCAGCACTCGTCTTTATGTTCTTCCTACACCCCCGTTTTTTCCGCGCTGTGTGCACTCGTGGATTACCAACTCTCCTAAGCATCTGTTTTAGCTTCTATGCTCCTTGGTTTCTAGGACTTAAAGATAATTTATACCGTATTTACACAATTGTATATCTACCCAACACGAAAAGAGGCTGAGTGGTACTTCATTTACTTAATATCTACAGTGGTACAAATGCTCTACATGTATAGAACACGTCTCTGAACGCAGCCAGTGACATCAAGAGCTGCCAGTGTTCATGTCGCCTTGGAAGAACCGAGATTACAGAAAAAAGCCTGCATTTTTTCATCTCATGTCGCAACAGGACGTTAAAAATATGAATTAGTTATCGCACATGTTACGAAACTGATCGTGACGAGATTTCTAACAGAAAAAAATACCGACGATTACGTTACTTCTTAATGTGAAAATTGAGCGCAGATCATCAGCTGTTTCAGCTGTTCGATAGGTTAAGGCAAAGAATTCCAGCAATACATGTATGTACAATTACAGACAACTTATTTTTTACACATTTTCCTTAAAGAGACACTCCACTAACAGTTCTTGATTGTCATGAAGGAAGCTTTGTGGTCGGAGAAATAGATGGATATAAAAAATGGCTGAGGCTTAGCTTAGGTTAAGCCTAGTCAGATGCGAAGCATATTGTCGCTGAGTTGCATATCGAGCACGCCGCTTGGCTAGACGTTCTTCACGCTCTTCATCAGTCTCTGTAGCACGCCGCAACTTTTGCTTCTCATTCCAACGAGCAGCCCTGTCTCCAGGAGGCATCTCTATCCCGTGTACGCCTAGCAGAGGCAGGCGCACCCCCTTGTATACCGCCGCTCCAGCATCACGTGTTCACTACAGCGCACCTAGCGGCAGAAGCAGGAAACACATTGGTCGCGACGCCTCGCGCGACGGCGCGAGCTGGGGCCCCATTTCTCCTATGTCGTTACGTCACGCATCACGTGGTCCTCCTTGGTCGCGATGCCTCGCGCGACGGCGCGAGCTGGGCCCCCGTTTCTCATCTGCTGTGACGTCACGCACCACGTGGTCATCCTTGGTCACGACGCCTCGCGTGACGGCGCGATTTGGGCCCCCGTTTTTCATCTGCTGTAACGTCACGCATCACGTGGTATGACATGGAGGTCACGAAAGGTCAATGTATAACGACACCGCCGCGCTCGAGGAGCTGGGTTGGGCTATTTTAGTATGCTTCGCATAAAAATGGCTGAGGCTTAGCTTAGGTTAAGCCTAGTCAGATGCGAAGCATATTGTCGCCGAGTTGCATATCGAGCACGCCGCTTGGCTAGACGTTCTTCACGCTCTTCATCAGTCTCTGTAGCACGCCGCAACTTTTGCTTCTCATTCCAAGGAGCAGCCCTGTCTCCAAGAGGCATCTCTATCCCGTGTACGCCTAGCACAGGCAGGCGCACCCCCTTGTATACCGCCGCTCCAGCATCACGTGTTCACTACAGCGCACCTAGCGGCAGAAGCAGGAAACACATTGGTCGCGACGCCTCGCGCGACGGCGCGAGCTGGGGCCCCGTTTCTCCTATGTCCTTACGTCACGCATCACGTGGTCCTCCTTGGTCGCGACGCCTCGCGCGACGGCGCGAGCTGGGCCCCCGTTTCTCATCTGCTGTGACGTCACGCACCACGTGGTCATCCTTGGTCACGACGCCTCGCGCGATGGCGCGAGTTGGGCCCCCGTTTTTCATCTGCTGTGACGTCACGCATCACGTGGTATGACATGGAGGTCACGAAAGGTCAATGGTAACGACACCGCCGCGCTCGAGGAGCTGGGTTGGGCTCTTTTAGTATGCTTCGCATAATACTCGTCTTGCTGCACTAGTGCCTGGTTCTCAAAGACGAGGTCTCTGCAAGTATTTCGCGAGGTTGTGACAGCTTACGAGCGAGAGGAACGGGATGTTCCCCTGCATAAGTGGTAAGAAATTCCTGTTTGTCTCCATATGTACATTAAGGTTCCCAACCACCCTTGTCAGCGCTAACGCATGCAGCCTACATCTCTCTCTCATCACCCCACGTACCTATAATCGCGATTCAGGCGTCCACTGACCCAGAGAGCCGGTTATGCGCACTTTCTTTCATTAAAATGATCAGAGTGTAAAACGCTGTGAATGCCAACGCCAATGAACACAATGAACGCCGACGGCCTACAGCTTCAGTGTCGCATTTCTGGTACAATGTTGTCAATGCCTGCAGTCCACATCTCTCTCTCATCACCCCACGTACCTATAAGCGCGCTGAAGGCGTCCATTACCCAGGGAGCCAGTTATGCGCACTTCCTTTCCTTAAAATGGCACAACGTTGTCAATGCCAATTCATGGAGCGCACATCTGTCACTGCCGCCACGTAGCTTGAAGCACGATCGAGGTGTCCACTGTTGGTTGGTTTGGTTTATGGGGTTTAACGTCCCAAAGCGACTCAGGCTATGAGAAACGCCGTAGTGAAGGGCTCCGGAAATTTAGACCACCTGGGGTTCTTTAACGTCCACTGACATCGCACAGCACACGGGCCTCTAGAATTTCTCCTCCATCGAAATTCAACCGCCGCGGCCAGGATCGAACCCGCGTCTTTCGGGTCAGCAGCAGAGCACCATAACCACTGAGCCACCGCGGCGGCGTGTCCACTGTTCCAAGAGGCAATTATGCGCCTTTCCTTTGCTTTCCAAGCTCCCGCTCCATTGGTTTCGCAGCATAAAGCGCGACTGAGGTGTCCACTGCTAGTTACAACGGACGACTTTGACGGCGACGCCGCGAAACGCCGAAAAGGGCGCCAAAGAGCTGCGCTTTAAAATGCAACTTGTATCGTGGCTTGCGCCGGTAGAATAACAGCCGGGACCAGTTCCGAACAAGCAGGGTTGCACCAGCGTTTATTCGTGCTCGTTTTACTGTGAACGGTAAAGTGTACACAAGTTCCCAGCATGCACGCCGCAGATAGAGCATGGATAGAGCGCGCAGGGACGCATCTTGTCTTCATGATACACACTTAAATCAGATTGCTTAAAGCAATGGTAAGAAGTAATCCAACACATATAATAAAATTCAATTTATGTCACTAGAGTTTGGTGTTCATGGCTAACAAAGGGTGCAGAAGCATTCTCATAACAATGGTGCTGCGTAAGAGTGCACTTAACCAGTTTTTTTTCTGTTCACTTGAAAAGGTCCTCTTCATTTGTACCCACTTTATTCAGCTACAAAAAGGGAAGCATCAACCAACACCAGTTTCAACAATAAGCTTGGTGCAGTTTCTGATATAAGCAAATCAGTCAATGCATTTTAATAAAGTGCTTAATGATGTTAAAGGAATGAGACCTCTCACTACTGTGCAGCGTATTTGATATTTTATTAAGCATGAAATGCTTTTAGCTCCCGTTGTCGGCAGTGTGGTGACGTCCGAGACCGAGAGCCATCACGCCGAGACCGAGAGCCATCATCCGGGCACTGAAATCCACTCATCCGGGCACTGAATTCCAGTCATCCGGGCACTGAAATCCAGTCATCCGGGCACTGAATTCCAGTCATCCGGGCACTGAAATCCACTCATCCGGGCACTGAAATCCAGTCATCCGGGCACTGAAATCCACTCATCCGGGCACTGAAATCCACTCATCCGGGCACTGAATTCCAGTCATCCGGGCTCTGAAACGAGAACATCCGGGCACCGTACGAGACTTAACGAGACTCTCTAAGCCCTCCTACGCGACCGGCATGCAAGCGCCGGTTGGTCTCCAAATGAGACAAAAAATAACTGCTGCCAGTGTCTTCTCAATGTTTATCAAGATATCAGTGGAGCTGTGGGTTTGATAATGCACGGAATTATAATTTCCGATTTCTAATAACGCGTGCAAAAAGCACATAAATGCCACGTTACACTTCGTTGTCATACGTGATCCGGGGGAGAAGCGCTGCGTTCAAAGGGCAAGGCATCGCGCCGAACGGGTGGTGGCGTTCCTCCCTTCCTTTACGGTGCGGTTCGGGTGTCCACCGAGATGGCAGAGAATTACTGCGCCATTTCCTTTCCTCAAAAAACCTTGCGTTCAAATGGCAAGGCATTGCGTTGAACGGGTGGTGGCGTTCCTCCCTTCCTGTACGGTGCGGTTCGGGTGTCCACCGAGATGACGTTAGGCCCGTAAACATTTCATGCTTACTCTACTCTCGTTTACGGGAGAGGCAGAGATTTTTTTACTTTACTTTAATCTGAAGGTTCTGTGATTTACAGCTGTGAATGCACGGTCATAAGGCACTGACCTGCCCAGGAGTGTATGCGGCTACGAAGAGAAAGACACAAGCTTCCATTGCGATCCGCTGCTAACCACGCTCCTTAGTAATCTTGTGCCTTTCGCATGTTGGCCCTCCTTATTGGAACAGTGAACCTGATGATGCTTTAAAAATTCGGAACTTGTGAAAATGCTGTATCTCACAGCTTCTGAGCAGAGTTAAAACAACTGCGCAAAGACACGAAGAGGAAAGAAAGAACGGGCACATTAGCAATTTTGGTGTCTGTTGTTTCTTTGGCCTTCGTCTTTTTGCATTGTTTTTTTTAGATGCAGTGCCAACTAGTTCAATTTTCTGTATTACTGCTAAACAGAGGAGTGCAAATAAACACGGCATCCGGAGCTGTGTGGTACGCTCGCGAAAGCATGAAAACAGCACACTCAGCCATCCGCTTGCGTTTCTGACTCCTACTCTCTTTGAAACGAATGTTATCTGCTACCGCCGCAGTGTCCTAAAATCAATTTCCAAATACTGTTTTGTACTCATATTCGTGTGCAATCACACTACTGTTTATATCATAAAAATCGGCGTAAGTACAACATTCCAGATTTCCAGGAGAGTTTCAGCACTTCCCAGCACTTTCAAAGGGCTCAGCTTACACCACTTTTGTCCACAGACGAAACAAAGCCGTGCATTTTATTAACAAAGGACAAAAGCAACACGACGCTGCAGAACAAACCGACAACGGTGCCGCACTGTGTGACTGATATATTGGATTGGACTGACCACAGACTAACATTCAGGATGATTGTGATAGCTGCATTTGGCAAGCGTTTTGATTTTGCGCATGTCATAAGTGGCAAGTTCATCGAACAGAGCAGACGTGGCGTCACATAATTCCGCTAATCTCTACAGGTTTTTCTAAATATCAAATCAGTAATTTACCTGCTGTAAAATTTTGTAATATGGCTCATTTTCAGGCCCCGTACTGCATGGAGTATTCTGGAATCGCACCAGTTTATAGAAGTATTCGCGTCAAGCCCTATAGCTGATGCAAATAATTTCATGAAACAGATATGCAGTTTGGATGCAATTTTGATTCAACTCGCTTATAAAATTCAGAAAATGCCTGCAAAAAGTCGTTTGCGGTAAAAATTTACCATGTTTTGGGCTTTCAATACAGGAATGTCTAGTGTTCACCTTTAAAAAGTAATGAATTGGTGTTTACAACTAGTGTAAGGCGTATACTAGGGCGCATGCGTAAAGTATGGGACTCTAAACAAGAAAAGGTCCAAAATTCAGCTGTCTGTTTTGTTCTGAACAACTACAAGAGGAGTTTCAGTGTGCCATAAGTGAAGAATTCGTTAGAATCGGAGACACGTCCGAAACGCAGGGACGCATTTTATTCCAAAACCGATATTGCTTGTGACCAATATTTGTATCGACCAGCAACAAGGCCTCACACTTTCAATGAAAAGAAGTAAAATGCAAAGCCATTCACTAAAAATCTAATTTTTCTCTTCTCTCGAAAAGAATAATTAAATGGAATAAGTTGCCCTAAGAGCTGTGCCCACAATGTTTAATGTATCGTTTCCTTTGTCGTGTTATTTATTTACAGATGTTAATAGCCTCTTTGAAGGATTGGGGATACAACTCAAGAACGGAGCTGCTTCTCCCCGTAAAAGGGTCCAGCCAATGGCGTCGGCCGATTCTCGTGAGCCTGCCAGTGGCCGACGAAAGGCGACTGACCCCTTCGTTCATTCTCACGCCACTTCTTGCATTACCACGCTCGTTGATGAGGATCGGCCGACGCCATTGGATGGAAGGGGGGGCCCTTTGCCGGGCTCAAGCCGCTTCGTTCTTGAGTTGTATCCGACTATAGAAAACATGTGTTCACTAGAATGAAAAAAAGCTATGTACTTCACACGACCGGTCAAGAATTGGGGAAATTTCTATGAGATAAATGCATGTTCGGAAGAATCCGAAACGGACATCGCACTTTCACAGTACTGAAAACGAACATTGAGCCTTTTAGACGGTCTTCGCATGCCCTATTTCAGGATTCTTCAAGTTCCTTCTTCGTATGCAAACCTATGAAGATTGATTAAAAAATGGTGGTAGACGGGGAATCAATAAGATCTTGAAGCAGAGTGTCCCAATCACGAATTCCATATGGCAAAAAGAAAAATTGGCTAAACTAGGCTATGGCCGAATCAAACAATCGGCGTGACTCGGCGGCTGCTTCGCGCTGACACCTCCTACGCTGTCGCACCAGCGCGCCCCTCCTCGCCCGAGACGGCAGTTCCCGCTCTCGCTCCTACGAAATAGGCCTTGTCGACGGCGAGCCTCGCCATCACTACGAACGTCTGTCATGCTTTTCGTCTTTCTCAGTCGGACGCGAGCGAATCCTCCAAACAGCGAGGTCCGCTGTATTCCCAAAATCTGTGCTGTGGTACATGCATGCCATTTCGGGTGTCTTCAGGCAATTGTGTACCCCGCTGTTTTCTTTACTGCTCAACATTTCGATGGCGAAAAACCCAAATGACGGCTTTGTTTTCTTACAGCACCAACGTGCCAGAAGGAGCAGTACCGCGACCACATCGAGGAAGATGGCTGTCGGTCACAGAAGAAGGTCAAAATGGCTGAGTGCATTGGCTCATGCGGTGACCACTGCTGCCGCGCTCACAAGACCAAGCGGCGCAGTGTCAAGATGGTGTGCCCTTTGGGCAGAACGTACACCAAGCACGTGGAAGTGGTGCGCAAGTGCGGCTGCTCGCGCAAGTGCTGAAGGCCCGACAAACTCACTGCTTCTGACTGCTGCTCCGCATCGAGCAGCTACACAACCTGTCATTTTTGTTCCTAACAGTGTGCTCAGTTGCTTGTTCAAATGGTGTCAAGGGAGAAACGCATGCTTCTCCCTGAAGGGGAAACCCTCCCGAAAATTGGTGTTTTCAGCCTGTGGCTTATCGTTGCACGCTTTCGCGGGGCTGACAAAATCGCTGGAACCGCAGTGTGAAATGTTGCATTTGCAAATGAGAGGTTGGGCTGTTGCACTCGAAATGAGCAGCATTTTCAGCATGACAAACAGGCTGAGAAATTCTACAAGGGTCACATACTAAATTATCGCTTTTTACTGAAAACCTGTGAAGCGCAGGTAATGTTTTTCAGAGCACATTCCTGCATTCTGAGTGTTTGTATGATGGCTAAAAAACAATAATTAGAAAAACCAGTGGAGATCTTAGCCTATTAATGAAATGATGAGGATGCATCTCTTATCTGCTTATTGTGGTGCCACCTTTGGTCTTCTGTCAAAATTCGATTACAGTCTCATACGCATTCCAGAAGGTGATTGAATAGTCCCAATCCGAAATTTATTTGTACTTCATACCTACATGAGTGCACTCTCTCTTAGTGGGACTTCACAGAGTGCTTGAAACCACGTGCTTTCAACCATTTTTTTAAAATAATGCATCTGGTAAACCTGTATCGCTCCACAGAGCGCCTGAGCAAGTATGCATGCATTCATGACTTAAGCACTTCAGTTCTCTTGACTTGCGATTCACATTGTGACCCTGTGGAAGCATGCTGCATCTTTGTAGCGCTATAATTACTTGAAGACTAGCTCTTCAAGTAATTCTTTCAAGTAAAATCTTTTACATGCTCCAGGCTCTTCCTGAACAATATATAGCATAGGTCACAACAGCTGTAGGTTTAATTTATGCATCTGCCTGGTCCTATATGTAGCTAGCTATGAGAGGAGCCTTACCAAAGGAAATAAGCTCTCTTATAGAGGTTTAGAGGTTTTTGCCTGGCACCTCTCCACGTTCCACATCCCTTTTGTATACATTAGAGGACAATGGCTGAGGATGTAAGCGAACTTTGCTCACTGCTTTGGGGACCAATGGCAGTAAGTATGACATCTAAACTAGTGAAACTTTAAGTTCCACTGTTTGGCGGCCTCAAGCAACTATTTTTTTTCATGGTACTTTATTGATGTACACCTCATGTTTTGCATTCTTCTTATGTTCTATTCTCAGATTAGGTATTTTGATCTGCTTTTCACATTATTTATACCTTGCTGGTTTGTGTCTTTGCAACCGAAATTGCTCACCTATGTCACATGTATCACTAGTTAGCTAATCTTTTCATAGAAAGCTCTATGCTTTCATCGATCACCACCAGCATGTGTAGAATCTCAGTTACTAGTATATTTGCCAAGCTTGTGTACTCACAGGTCGAGCATATAATTAGTGTGAGAATGCATTGCTATGTTGTCTCAGTGAAGCTAGTGTTTGCTAGTGTTGTTAATGTGCATTCATTGACTATGTAATGGTAGTTGTAAGTTTTATGCCATACATGTGAAATGGTTCGAGTATGCAGGTAAAGGATTTAAAGTTTCCATTCCCTCTTTATAGCTCTATATGTGCTATTTTTTGTAGTGCAATCGTTAAACTTCTGCTTTGAAAACGAAGTATTGGTAGTGCATGATGCCCCTTGTTTCTGTGGCAAGAGAATATTGAACTCTCTCGAAGAGAGTAGAGGGCATGTGCCGGTCAGGCTTTGAGATCTTGCGTCATTCATCACGCCAGTATCATGCAACCTGTGCCAAAGAAAGAGTACCACTGCTTGTGTTCAGTGAGCTGAGCACTAATTCAGATGCCGTTAACAAACTTGCTGATAAAGTGACTTGTTTCACTGTATTAATTAGAAGGCACCAGATCAATGCTTTACTAACTGCCAGCTGCTGGATGGTTGTGCCCTGTGCCATGCCTCTCAGGATTTCAGTTTTATGTGCAGCAAATACGACATGCAAAGTTGTGCCACTAGGGGATCTACAGCTGAATTTGCTGAAGTGATGCCTTTAGTGCTTTAATGTGTTTGCCACTCATTCCACCAGTAAGAAATTTTTAATCGGTTCCAGAGTGCATTAATAATGCTTTGGTCTCAAGGATTTGTAAATGTGAGCAGCGTGAGCCATTGAGACCATGGTCTGTTGCTAGACCATTCTGAGTGCTTCAGTAGTTTTTTCATTTATGCAGCTGTGTTCTGATACAAGAGGGCATAGAAGGAAGGGCCAGCATGAATAATGTGTGAAAGATGGCATTGATACCTGGTGTAAACATTTTGATTGATATTTTGCTCACAGCAACCACATTGCCAAGTGCTAACAAGTGATACTACCATATCTTTTCCGAGTATGCTGAAATATCAGTTCGAAGCTCTGCTAGGACAAGGAAACCTGTTTAGCTCCTCTTGAACAGTCAAACCGAGCTTACAGATACAAAATGCAAAGCAGTTGTCCATACTTCTTGCAAAACATTGCCTTCACTGAGATGACGCAGTTGCAAGTGTTTTTCACTTCCCTGCTAGGAAACTGGTGCAGCTGGTGAGATGAAGCTGAAGGGTTTTCTAATTAGAGACCACTGCCCCAGAACAGCCAACTTCATTTTGCTACTATACATATTTTTACTCCTACAGACTTTGGTCGATAACTCTCAAAAGCTGCTGCCATCTTTTTGGGAAAGCTTTCATATTTGGTAGCAGCACAGGAATGATGCTCTCCATAGGCTATTGTAAGATGCTTTTCGCAGTGGTACAAAAATACATATTGCAGTTCAGCTTACAGCTGCTTGGTTGAAGCTCACTGCTGAGTACAGATTTTGACGTTTGCCATTATTTTAATGCAAACATTGTCCTGGACTTATTTCATTCAATAATGAAGACTGGCCTTCAATTGTTGGTCTTTTTCACATTTGCTTGCACTTTTACTTGTGGTGTGCAAAAAATACCCCCAGAGAATATTGGCGGGAAAGTCGATAGCTGCATTTTTACATATGTTTATACTTTGGGTAATTGCAAGCATCATATTTATTCTTGGTGTTACAAATATTTGTTGTGATGTTGAAGACAACTGTGAAGAAGTGAAAGTATAGATAACTATTGGATGTCAAGCTGAATTGATCAGAGAATCTACTAGCAATGTGCTGAGTTCCTGTTCACGCTTTTTATGGCACATTTCAAGCCCTTTCTGGCATTTATCACCACTGCTGTGCAAAGAGTAGGCAGATGGCTTGGTTGGGTGGGGTATTAGCATTGAAAGAGTGGTTTTATCGTTCACGCTGCAGACAACATTGAGGATCTGGAGACAGCCCCGATTCTGAAATGTGTCTTAGTGTAAAAAATCAGGGTTCAGGCTAAGGGGTACAATGAAGAAGAAGTACCACGTTCAACGACTTTTGCTTTGCACCTGATACGACTGCTCCACCAGTCAGGTATTTTGAGAACACACCTGCCACTATGGCTGCTTTTACTTAGTGTAGAGTTTCATATATGATCCTATAGCGGTCTGAAGCACTGTAGTGTGATCTTTCTGTATATAAGTGGTCCACTTCAAGAGTATATATATGTACGGCTAACTCGCATTGTTTATAAATTTACAGACACGTTGTGTGTACGCTAATACATTTATTTCTTGCTACTGAATGTGTATATAAGCAATGTAGTGACTATTGGCATGGCCCAAATACCTGAGGTCAAGATATTAGCATAAGCGTTTACAGCTTATCAACTGGAATCGAGGTCTCGGTTTTGTACAGTCAAGTGTATTTAGTCTGTTTGTAGAGCTCATTCTGAGTCTTGCCTAATGGCAGTTTTCTTGCTTGTACAAGTAAAATTTCAAGTTACACAACTGATCCATTACGCTTGATCCTTTCATTAGTACTTTTCTAATTTTCTCGTTCTATTTCAACTTGTGATTAAAGAATCAGAATGTTCTTGACTGGGGTGTCTCTGTATACGAAGCTAACCGCAGTGCATATGGCAGTGAACGTAGCTGAAGTGTGGCAGGCATCATTGTCGGAAGAGAGGAACAGATCACTTCGTGCAGGCGTTTCTGCACTTCCGCATCTTGCCCTGCCACGGTGGCTCAGTGGTTACGGCGCTTGGCTGCTTACCCGAAAGACGCGGGTTCGATCTCGGGCGCGGCAGGTTTATTTCGATGGAGGCGAAACTCTAGAGGCCCGTGTACTGTGCGATGTCAGTGCGCGTTAAAGAACCCTAGCTGGTCAAAATTTCCG
Source organism: Amblyomma mixtum (assembly GCF_055824585.1). NCBI lineage: Eukaryota > Metazoa > Arthropoda > Arachnida > Ixodida > Ixodidae > Amblyomma > Amblyomma mixtum. The sequence goes on from NC_143014.1 coordinate 15,438,302, forward strand.
GAGCCTTTCACTACGGCGTCTCTCACAGCCTGAAGCGCTTTGGGATGTTAAACCAGAAAAACCAATCTTGTGTGGAGCGCCAAGTACGCGGAACTTCGTATTTTCGAACGCCTACTCGAATAGTCTCCGCAAGCCTTTATAAACATACCCGAGCTTAGCAAGCCAACTTATCGCCCGTTTAGAGGCTCCTAGTCGGCAGCGAACAGGATCGGCAAAACAAGGTCGGCAACTGATCGTGCCGTCAGTACGTCACAACCTGCTTAGCTCAAGGCTGGCCTCAAAGGTCGGGCCAGCCTTCAGTCGTGACGTCAAGCCAGCCGTCTTTCAAAAGGCTTCCCATATGCAGATGGCCCGTTGTGGAGCCTACATGCACTGCTGGGCTACATTTACCACGGGAGCTAAACACTATACTTTGCTTTTATTCATGACGGCTCTTTTTTGGTTCTTCTGTTGTCTTAGTGGTTTAATATCGAAGTTTAAACACAAGCGATTTCGCTAGCGTTATTATCAAACTTTTTTGGCTCTAAGCGACGATTGCAAGAGTTTTGCTGTTTATCGCGCAAGTTCAAATGCACAAAGGCAGCCATGCGCCCTCCCACCAGCGAAACACGCACGCTTCAGCATGTATTGCTTTCTGGAGTTCTCCGCGCTACTCCGAGCTCAGGTGGGTCTAGGAGCGAGTGACATCCTATAAAGAAATTACAACCCAATTCAAGAAAGACAAATCTTCCCAGGACGCCATAGATCTCGTAAGTAAAAGACGTCAGTTGGCGGCAGCTCCAAACGGATATTTTCTTTAATCCGTACATATACTCCAAATGCTTCCTAGAGCACTTCAGCCCTGTCCTCTCTGCAGGCACCAAAAGGCAGACACACCACACATCCTATACTCACGTAATCAAGACAAGCCATCAAAAAGTCTACAGCTGTTTACCAATTGCAGTGGAAGGCCGCGCTGCTCAGCTCTGAGTCACGGACTGTCATGGTTGCCTAGTCCTAAACTCCAAAAAAGCCACAAAAATCACAAAAGTAGCCAAAATGTAGCCAACGTGCTGCCGAAGTCTCAAAAGTAGGCAAAAATAGCGCCAAGGTTGCTAAAAAGCTTCACCAGAAACAAAAAATTAGCAAGAAATTTATAATACTTGCAGGATGCACGGTAACAGTGGATGCGAATAACTGAAGTATACAAGCAACGCTCATCAAATTAAAGGGAATACATGAACATCAAGGGACAGGAGCATAGAAATGAGTGATGAATTTCTGAAAGGAAAGGAAGTGTGGGTAAAAGTAACCAGAAGAGTTTTTGTTCTCTCCAGAGAGAATTAATTTGTGTTCTTAAGCCACAGCGATAACAATTTTGATTCCCCCCTCACGCGCGCGCGCGCGTGTAAGGGGGAATCACACACACACACACACACACACACACACACACACACACACACACACACACACACACACACACACACACACACACACACACACACACACACACACACACACACACACACACACACACACACACACACACACACACACACACACACACACACACACACACACACACACACACACACACACACACACACACACACACACACACACACACACACACACACACACACACACACACACACACACACACACACACACACACACACACACACACACACACACACACACACACACACACACACACACACACACACACACACACACACACACACACACACACACACACACACACACACACACACACACACACACACACACACACACACACACACACACACACACACACACACACACACACACACACACACACACACACACACACACACACACACACACACACACACACACACACACACACACACACACACACACACACACACACACACACACACACACACACACACACACACACACACACACACACACACACACACACACACACACACACACACACACACACACACACACACACACACACACACACACACACACACACACACACACACACACACACACACACACACACACACACACACACACACACACACACACACACACACACACACACACACACACACACACACACACACACACACACACACACACACACACACACACACACACACACACACACACACACACACACACACACACACACACACGCACGCACACGCACACGCGCGCGCACACACACACACAGACGCGCTTGACGAAAACAGACGTGGGGCTGCAATTCTCAGCGTCGTACAACTGGTTCTGGGGCTGGCATGTGGGGCCGGTCATCGCGCTTTGAATTTATAGTCAACTGAGGACACCAGGTATATTAGCTAAGTAGCAAGTCACTCCCCTGTTTACTTGAGGCGCATTCAGTGAATGAGATAGGACATTCATTACTGCTGGTTCTAAGGAAACCTACATATCAGCATTGCATAGCGGAGCCGGAGTTTCGGAGTCTCGGCTGGGAGAGCAAGTCCGGCGAGCAATAAGTGAACACAGGTGCCAGCATTTTATGTCTAGGAAGGATTACAGGCAAATTTTCAACATAACGGCAGGCATTGCAGAAAAATGGATTTCACTTGTGGCATTCGGACGCACTCGAGCAAAGATGCATTGGGACTATTGGGGAAAAAATAGGTGGATTTTTCAGTCCTAACTTTGACTTCAGAAGTAGCCGAAAAGTAGCAAAGTTCAGTTTTTTGTCGCCAAAAGGTCCCAAAGTAGCTAATTTGGCGCAAAGTAGCCAAACCTGCCAACTCTGTTGACACGAAGTGGGCTGAAGAGAGTCGCCGAATTTGCTCCACGTCGCCGAACGACATCGTCGGTCGGCCACCTGGCGTTCGGCCTAGAAGAGGAGCCCACCGCGGCGAGAGCAACACCACTTCAACAACAGCAACAGGTAAACTTTAATAAAGTTTACCTCCTCCTCTAATGTGCACCTTTTTTTAAAGAATTCAACGCGACCGTGGTGCAAGGTGAGGCTATACCTGAAAATTTCATTTGTGTGTCTGGGTGGTAAATGAACTTGGAGAAAGATATTAGGGATGCTTAGTTTGTTCTTTAATGTTTTAGCGTCGGTCTGGCGTAATGCAACTTCGGACGGGCGCCTGAGCGTCTCTCGCTTTATTATGGCGCGCTACATTGTTTTCGAACGAGAACATCGGTAACATGGTACATGTTGCCGCATTAAGGTGGTTGTGCTCTCATAATTAGCAGCCACACCAGCAGTCAGTATCAAGCGATGCCGGTTTGGCCGCAGAGTAGATGTCTCTGGCCACTTGTGTGGCATTAGACGATGCAGCGCTGGAGACAAAATGATGGATTTGCTCCCCGGTGGGTAGGTGCACTGGACATGCAGGCGCAGTTCAGCCAGCATTTTGTGCTATCGTTCTTCATTTGCGCGGCAATGTATACACGCAGCTTTGGGGCCAATCTTTGGGGGTTCGCATGTCATTGCGTTCGTGTGCCGTGCTATTTCCAGTGCTTTCGCCCTTGCCTGGAATCAATGCCGCTACTTTGGGCTTATCACATCTGAGTCTGAATAGCCCTGTCTGCGCAACTTTCACTGCGCCGTCATTTGAAACGTGGGCGGCGCTTCGTCACTTTCTGAACTACTGAGTATTGTATTGAGACAACTTTCTGTGAGGCGGTCGCCTAGAACCCAAATCGGCATGCAGAGTGCTGCCGCTCTCTATGTGCCGGTCAACCGGATGTACTCGCGGGATGCCAAATCTAGCTGACTGAAGGCACATTGACAATAAGACTTTTGTATTCTGTGTGAAGGCAAAATGCTAAGGAAAATTTGCGCTTGCTAGGTTTGTAAAAAAGCTCCTTTGATAACACCTTCTCTAGTGCGCTTCACGGAAACCGTGCAGTCTCATGGAAAGTTAAAGCGACATGAGTTGGTCGCTCTCTGTATACAGCAGGTCACTAAGGCATGGAAACCATTTGCGTTTCACATGAGCCTTTGCATTCATATTGTTGGCTGCCAGCGCACAGTCGCCGGCTAATGTACGACCCGTTACTACTGTGCGCATTGTTGCACATTTGAATACTTGGTCAGCTGCTACCTTTTTTTTACTTCCAACCTCGCTGCATGGGCTTAGAAGGGGAAAATTCAGGGGAGCACTTTGACGACCTCAAGTGCGCACAGGCGCAAGCCTTTGACCGCCTCTGTCGCTGCCCTCTGCTTGGCAACTGATGAAGATCGTTTGGCGACTCTTCCTGCTGACTCTGTCTGGAACTAGACCTGTTTCAGGAGCAGGGCAGAATAGTGGGCCTGTTGGTAAGGCATGTCAAGGGAGAAAACCAGCCAGAAAAAACGGAAACACAAGAAGAGAACGACACAGGACAACGGCTGGACTAACAACTGAATTTTTCATTGAGTACAGACCACCAGGTAATCACCACGCATGCGCCAAGGCAACACTCAAACATGATCACTCAAATAATCAAATTCTTTTGCCGTTAATGCTATCGATGGTGAGCTGACGCAAGCATCACCATGTTTGGCAATCTGGAAGGCCTCAAAGATTTCACGAGCCTTCCGTGTTTTTCCGCAGCCCAGGATGGTGACATCTGCGAAACGTGGGGAACATTTTCCGGGACATCTACTGCAATGCAGAGCAAGATTACCATCTTCACCAGCGGCAACTTTTGTTCTGTGCTTGCGCAACCTCTCGTTCACACAGTCCCCTGTCTGACCTATGTAAAATTTTCCACAGGTCAGCGGAATCTTCTAGATCACTTCGGTCCGGCACTTTGTGTACATAGTTCTATGTTTGGTCGTGCAACGCTTCTTATTTCCGCCAGGCATAATTCGTGCGCAAAGACCTGAAAGCTTAACTGGTGCAGAAAACACCAAATTGACCCCCTGGTGCTCGGCGACTTTCTTAACATTGTGCGCCACTTTGTGCAAATAAGGCATGACTTGCACTTTTTTCCTTTTGTCAGTTGCATCATTGTTTCCCTTCTTGGCCATGCCATTCATCTCCTTTAATACGGATTCAGCGACCGCTCTCAACATTTCTCCTGGGAAGCCTGCATCAGATAGACGTTGGGCTTGCGTAGTGACACTGGTTGACACGGTGTGGAAGCAACTTTTTTTTCACGGCGTTATGGAAACAAGCCTTGGCAATACCTCGCTTGACTAGTTTAGAGTGGTTAGAGTCAAAGGGTAGCAGCCCCATTTTTGTTCTTGGTGAGTACATCCAGCACACATGGCCTTTTCCAGAAAAGTTTAACAGCAAGTCTAAAAAACGGATGGAATTGTTAGTGGCTAGTTCGTGAGTAAACTTCAAATGGGATGAGCAGCACCTAAAGGGAAAAGACACATCAACCAAGCGCTCATCACACATCTCGTATTACACCTGGTCCTGACTGTCTGGATCACTGCCGCAGCTTCCCGGCTCGCGAGGTCGCTCCAGCGATTGCCGAAGCAACCTCCTGGCTTGTACTCACCTCGTCACACAAGGCCCACTGGCTGCTGCGTAGGCGCATGTGCTCATGTTCCGGCTCTCCGGGTGCGACGCAATGAAACGGCAGGGCTTATAAAACCTGAGCTCCTGGCCCTGCACGAACCATTGCTGAGGACGATTCAGGCACAGAAACATCGGCACAACGCTCATCATACTTCTGGTATTACAGCTTGTCCTGAGTGTCTGGATCACTGCCGCTGCTTCGCGGTCCACCAGCTCGCTCCAGCGATTGTCTAAGCAACATCCTAGCATCTTGGGACCTCTTCACACCAGGCCCCGTAGCTGCTGCGTAGACGCACTTGCGCATGTTCCGGCTCTCCGGTTGTGGCGCACTGAAGCGACGGGGCGCGTGAAAGCTGAGCGCCCTGCCCTGGACGAACCATTGCTGAGGACTATTCAGGCACAAACACATCCGCACAACTCTCATCACACATCTCATATTACAGCGGGTCCAGTGTCTGGATCACTGCTGCGGCTTCCGAGTTCACCAGGTCGCTCCAGCGATTGCAAAAGCAACTTCCTGGCTTCTGCTGACCTCGTCACACTACGCCCAGTGGCTGCTGCGTAATCACATGTGCGCATGTTCCGGCTCTCCGGCTGTGGCACACTGAAGAGACGGGTCGTATAAAAGCTGTGCTCCCGGCCCTGTACGAACCATTGCTGAGGACTATTAAGGCACAGACACATCGGCACAACGATCATCATACTCCTCGTATTACAGCTGGTCCTGACTGGATCACTGCCGCGGCTTCCCAGTTCACCAGCTCGCTCCAGCGATTGTCGAAGGAAATTCCTGGCTTCTTCTGACCTCGTCACACTAGGCTGTTACGTCTCGCCTTCGTCGTGGGGAAGAAAACGGCATGGCTGCAGCGGAACGCCGACTAACCCCGAGACGCGCGTTGGGTGAGCGCCTGGATTGCCACGGAAGCCGCGTCCGTCTGCGCGGTTGAGCGAGCGTTTCCCATACACCGAGTGTGAACGCGCGTTCGAAATGCGCGGGAACGCCGCTCGTCGACATTCCGGCGTCTGTGCTACGTGGATGGCATCGTTCCCGCTCTCCCAGCGCGTGACGGCGGTGTTATCCCTCGGCAGTGAGTGTGTGTGTGTTTGTGATTGGTGCAAGAGAGAACTTCCTTCCTCGGCAGGCCCGGCCCCCATCTAGGGAACCGAGGGAAAGGAAACTCTTTAAAACCTCGGCAGCGGTACGGCCGAGGGCCTTTTTCATCTGGCTCTTTTTCATCTGATGGTCTCCTCATGTGCTCAGGCAGCGTTCCAGCAGTGAGCGTCTCATTACCGAGCTCACTTGCAAGTAGTGTAAATCTTTTTGTATAAAGTCATCTCTCCATGTCTTTTCCCGCATCCTCGTGTCCGACCTCTTTCATTCCCTCTCCGGCGCACGACCATGCTACGTCGTCTTTAACAAACTGGTTGGCAGCGGTGGGATGCGAAACAATGAACGCCAACGGAGAGTTGCGGTCAAAGGGACGCTGAGCAGCAGAACGGCGAGTCGGGGGCAGTGCAACGAGCCCTGTGTGTTGACTGGTTGCCTGCAGCGGAACGACTGCGCTGGATTCTTGGCTGCGAGGTTTCGCGAGTGCGGGACTTTCTTCTGCTGAGTTTTGCCAGGCTTTTGTTAGTGTCAGAAACAGAGCTGGTAATTGGGTTGTCGTTGCTGCTGGGTTAGTTGCAGCAAGACAATAGCGGGCAGTAGAGAAAGCAGCACTCGGAGCAGCCATGGATTTGAAGACGCTGCGCAAACCGAAGTTACTGGAACTTGCGAAATAGTTGGGTCTGGATGTCTCAGACAAACTCCGAAAACCAGAACTGTTAAAGGCTATTCTTGCGTTGTAGGCTGAGGATGACGAGCTTTTGGAATGCCTGGAGACCATTGAGGAGAGAGAGAGCTGCGGGAACAGGAACGCGAAAGAGAGCAGCGGGAACAGGAACGCGAAAGAAGCTGCGGGAACAGGAATACGAAAGAGAGATGCGGGAACTCACGCGTGAACTTAACGCGATCAGAGGAATGAGAGCGCGATCTCGGTTAAGTTTTCTCAGAAAAGGCGAAAATTTCAGGAATTTTCTAGAAAATTTTGTGAGAATATGCATGGAGGAGCAGCTAGACCAGGGTGATTGGCCAATTGTGTTGATGGGAACTTTACCGTATGAAGCCGCCAATGTATTAGCGCGGTTGTCTGACGAGGATTCCCACAACTATACGATAGCCAAAAGTGCGCTTTTCCGATACTTTCGAATTCCCGCGGAGGCAGATTTCGAAAGCCAAATTGACAGTGGTAAGTTACACCGCGAGAGTGTCAGGGAGCGAGTTAGGAGCTCCGCTCAGTCGCCGGATGACACGAGTGCTGTTCAGAAGTGGCGGCATAGGACAGGTTTGGTCCAGGAAAAAAAGGACACTTCGGCAGCGAGGGCCGATGATTTCGGTCAAGAAGCTAGCGAAGAGTGCAGATCCGCAAACCGTGAGGGCTCGGGGGATAATGTAGGCACTGCTAGGAATAAGGAAAGGGGCAATGCGTTGGTTTTGAGCCCAGAGAAGCATGCACTTTCCGGGAAGGAGGCTGATTGCTGCGATCGAGAAGGTAGTACCCAGGACAATAACGCTACGTTAGCCGAACAGCATCGCATAGTTCAAGTTCCGGACAAGAGCTTTAGGGTAGTAGGATCGATTAGCAAGCTTCAGGAGAGCAAGTTGTTATGCCCAGCAGAAAGTAAAGGGCAGTCGGGACACTTAAGTGCTGCGACACGCAGTGACTCCTCGAAAGAGTGAGCCGATAGTTCGAATTCTAGTAGAAAAGGCGGCTCGCTGCTGAGTCAAAAAGCTGATGAGAAGGCTGAGTGCCCCGCGAGAAAGGGAGGCGCGCAGGACGGAACAGCTAGGAAAGTTTCCGGAAGGCGACCGCGCGCTAGGAGAGCCATGCGAAAAAGCAGTCTGGACAGAAAGGACAAAGGACGGGCCCAAAGCATCGTAAGGGTGAAGGCCGGTCAACAATGTAATGGTCCAAGACTGTCACCGCGGCACGCCAGATGCGATAAGCACCGTACAAAGTCCAAGCTGACTAGGCGTGTACAGACACCGCGAAAGCCACCTGACCCATTGTGGCGACGCTGCGGTAGCAGGACGCGTAAAACTCGCAGCGGGCCACAGAGAAGCCCGCACTGCTACCTGACAAGGGAACGCAGCAGAGCGCGCCCAAGTCAAAAAAAAGGAGCGAAGGGTAGTCGTGAATGGACAAGCAGGCGTTTCTTTCATGCGCGACCGTCAACCCCTCGCTTTCAACTGTTCAGACGCTGCTCAGGCGTTGAAGACGCGCGGCCGGGGTGCGGAATGTATCGTCGTTGCATGGCGTCTGGGGCTCGCAGGTCTCGAAGCGCAGTTAAACCCTTCGATTTTGTGAATTGTCGGCTGCTAAAGGCACTGTTGGTGTGCGACCGCGCAGGGCGCGGTTGAAGAATAGGCGACCCCTTTGAGCCGCGGCGCGGCTTGTTCGCAGCGGATTACGAGGTTGTCTCTGCTGTTTGCTTTTTCTGTTTTGAGCCATTCCTGCAGAAAAAAAGTTTAGCAGAAAAAAAAAGGGAAGAAAAAAGTTTTGAGCAGGAATAGGTTTCGGACGCATTGTTACATTGGAAGCGTTTCTTTTGATAAAGATTGTTTCGAAACATGCACTAGTGGTGCCCATGTGTAGCAGCGCCCGTTTAAACGCGAAGTGCTAGCCAGACGGGCCATTTAGGCCACTAGCATAAGCGCCTGGAGTCGCTTGATTTTATGGCATTAGGAAAATTAATGCGACTTTGGCTCCGATGTTGAGCTAAGATTTGCACGGTTATGCAAGGTGGCGGCAGTATCCCGCCATGCAGAATGAAGGGAAAACAAGCGCTTTCGTAATTGTCGTGGTCATTACGAATCGGAATACATCACTAAAAAGGGAGTCTCAAAGGTAATGCCGATAGCTTAACTCGAGGTCCCTAGCGCAAGAATAAGCATCATAGTCGCAGTTTGCTGGTGGTTTTTTTCCTGATATAGGATTTTCAAGCTATTGGTTTTGTTTATTGTTTTAAATTGAGATACGCTTTGTGGTGTAATGTGCCGATTTGCGGGAATTTTCTGAGTGCTGCTGGACCACTCCCAGCGATTAATTGGCTTTGTAAGAGGGAAAGAGCCTGGCATTGCTTAGTGGGGATTGTGTCGTGCTTGCTGACTGAGCGGTTGGGTTTTCGGCGAGGTTCTAACGCTAGCGGAGCACGAGTCACTTTGCAGTGCCCTTTGTGAACCTGCACGTGCAAAGGAAGCCTTCGGGGTGCGCTGAGCTCCAGAACCACCGAGAGACAACCGACTCCGGTTGAGACCAGCCTCAAGCGACATTCCTCCGGACAGCGGATGCTGTCCCCTGTCCATCGGGATCTCCTTCCCCCGGCGGGGCAGTCTGTTACGTCTCGCCTTCGTCGTGGGGAAGAAAACAGCATGGCTGCAGCGGAACGCCGCCAAACCCCGAGACGCGCGTTGGGTGAGCGCCTGGATTGCCACGGAAGCCGCGTCCGTCTGCCCGGTTGAGCGAGCGTTTCTCCTACACCGAGTGTGAACGCGCGTTCGAAATGCGCGGGAACGCCGCTCGTGGACATTCCGGCGTCTGTGCTACGCGGATGGCATCGTTCCCCCTCTCCCAGCGCGTGACGGCGGTGTGATCCCTCGGGAGTGAGTGTGTGTGTGTTTGTGATTGGTGGAATAGAGAACTTCCTTCCTCGGCATGCCCGGCCCCCATCTAGGGAACCGAGGGAAAGGAAACTCTTTAAAACCTCGGCAGCGGTACGGCCGAGGGCCTTTTTCATCTGGCTCTTTTTCATCTGATGGTCTCCTCATGTGCTCAGGCAGCGTTCCAGCAGTGAGCGTCTCATTACCGAGCTCATTTGTAAATAGTGTAAATCTTTTGTATAAAGTCTTCTCTCCATGTCTTTTCCCGCATCCTCGTCTCCGACCTCCTTCCTTCCCTCTCCGGCGCACGACCATGCTACCTCATCTTTAACAAGGCCCAGTGGGTGCTGCCTAGGGGCATCTGCGCATGTTCCGGCTCTCCGGCTATGGCGCACTGAAGCGAGGGGGGTATAAAAGCTTAGCTCCCGCCCCTCGACGAACCATTGCTGAGCACGATTCATGTACAGACCCATCGGCACAACACTCATCATACCTATCGTATTACAGCTGGTCCTGAATGTCTAGATCAGTGCCGCTGCTTCCCGGCTCACCAGCTCCCTCGAGCGATTGCCGAAGCAATTTCATTTCTTCTACTGACTCATACTGAAAACTGCGCAAAAAACGAAGACACAGGACGAGAAGGCACAACACGGGCGCAGACTATCAACTGAATTTTTATTCACATGAAGAGGCCTATATACGTATCTTCTACCCACAGTGAGACAAGCACAAAAAACACAACAATCGCGAAAACCAACCCGAAACACAATCACACACTATCCCTTCGCGTGCACCGTGATGCAGCCGTCAATTACACTTCCAAAAAACCGCGCACAAACAAAATCACGACAACTTTAACGGTCACGCTGATATCACGCCAAAGACCCATATCGCCTGCTCGTCTTAAGAAAATTGGCCAAAAAGGTTATCTCCTTGTCAAGCAAGGCCACAGATGGTGATGCCACACAGGAATCCGAGTCTTTCTTGATTAGGTAAGCCTCCACCATCTCCCTGCATACCTGATCGCTATGTTTGAACAAGACGCTGGTCCTGTTCAAATGAGGGTAGCACTTTTCGCAACCCTTGCAATGCATGGCGAGATTGGAGGAAGCCGCTCCCTTCAACGAACTACGATGCTCCGCCATCCGCTCGTTTACACAACGACCTACGAAGGTCACTGTGGGTAGAAGATACGTATATAGGCCTCTTCATGTGAATAAAAATTCAGTTGATAGTCTGCGCCCGTGTTGTGCCTTCTCGTTCTGTGTCTTCGTTCTTTGCGCAGTTTTCAGTATGAATTCCTACCAACTAGCCCAGTTTACCGTTCTTACTTCTACTGACCTCGTCACACGAGGCCGGTGGCTTCTGCATAGGCGCATGTGCGCATGTTCCAGCTCTCCGGCTGTGGCGCACTGAAGCTACGGGGCTTGTAAAAGCTGAGCTCCCGGCCGTGGACAAACCATTGCTGAGGACGATTCAGGCACACAAACATCGACAGAACAATTATCATACTTGTCGTATTAGAGCCGGTCCTGACAGTCTTAATCACTGCCGCGGCTTCCCGGTTCACCAGCTCGCTCCAGTGATTCCCAAAGCAACTTCCTGCCTTCTGCTCACCACGTCACACCACTCCCAGTGGCTCCTACGTAGGCACATCTACGCATGTTGCGGCTCTCCGGCTGTGGTGCACTGAAGCGACGGGGCGTATAAAAGCTGAGCTCCCGGCACTGGAAGAACCATTGCTGGGGACAATTCAGGCAGGGACAGGTCAACACAACTCTCATCAAACTTGTATTACATCTGGTACTGACTGCCTGGATCACTGCCGCGGCTTCCCAGTTCATCAGCTCGCTCCAGCGATTGTCGAAGCATCTTCCTGCCTTCTATTGACCTCGTCACACCAGGCCCAGTGGCTGCTCCGTAGGCGCATGTGCGCATAATCCAGCTCTCCGCCTGTGGTACACTGAAGCGATGGGGCGTATAAAAGCTTAGCTCCCGCCCCTCGACGAACCATTGCTGAGCACGATTGAGGCACAGATACATCGGCACAACGCTCATCATACCTCTCGTATTAGAGCTGGTCCTGAACGTCTGGATCAGTGCCGCGGCTTCCCGCTTCACCAGCTCGCTCGAGCGATTGCCGAAGAAATTTCCTTTCTTCTACTGAGCTCGTCACACGAGGCCGGTGGCTGCTGCATAGGCGCATGTGCGCATGTTCCGGCTCCCCGGCTGTGGCGCACTGAAGCGACAGGGGATGTAAAAGCTGAACTCCCGGCCCTGGAACAACCATTGCTTAGGACAATTCAGGCACAGAGACATCGACAGAACAATTATCATTCTTGTATTATTAGAGCTGGTCCTGACAGTCTGGATCACTGCCGCGGATTCCCGTTTCACAAGCTCGGTCTAGCGATTCCCGAAGCAACTCATGGTTCTGCTGACTTCGTCAGACCAGGCTCAATAGCTACGCGTAGGCGCATGTGCGCATGTTCTGGCTCTCCGGCTGTGGCGCACTGAAGCAACGAGGCGTGTAAAAGCTGAGCTCCCAGCACTGGACGAACCATTGCTGAGGACGATCCAGGCACAGACACATCGAAACAAGTATCATCATACTTCTCGTATTACAGCTCGTCCTGACTGTCAGGATCACTGCCGCGGCTTCCTGGTTCACCAGCTCGTTCCAGCGATTGCCGAATCAACTTCCTGGCTTCTGCTGACCTCGTCACACAAGGCCATTGGTTGCTGCGTAGGTGCATATTGCGCATGTTCCGGCTCTCAGGCTGTGGCGCGCTGAAGCGACGGGGCGTATAAAAGCTGAGCTCCCAGCACTGGACGAACCATTGCTGAGGGTGATCCAGGTACAGACACATCATCATCATCATCATTTATTAGACCCTTAAAGGCCCCTGGGAGGGGGTATTACATAAGGGGGGGGAGTAGTACATTCATCATGACTCACATTGGTGGGGAAAAAAAGAATTAAAAAAAAAGAACAAACAAGAAAACACACACACACAACAAAAGCATAAAGAGAAATAAAATCACGAAAGGGAAATGAAACCATTTATACAGCAAGATAACACATCAGACGTTCTTTAAACCTTTCTGGATCGCTTTCAGTGACAACCGATTCTGGAAGCCGATTCCAGTCTTGAATAGCGGCTGGCAAAAAAGATTTGTTAAAGGCATTAGTTGATCCGTGTAAACGTTGGATGCTCATGGAGTTGAATAAACGGGATGACGTGCGCACAGGAGGGACTAGAACGGACTTGCGTAGGTTAGGAAAATTGTGATATAATTTGTGCAATAAACATAAGCGAGAAACTTTGCGTCTAAGGGCTAGTGGGCTGATAGCGATGGATGACTTGATAGCGGTAATGCTGTGGTGAAAATCGCAATCTGAAGTAATGAAGCGTGCCGCACGATTCTGAATGGATTCAATGGTGTTAATTAAGTAAGCCTGGTGAGGAGACCAAATTGCTGATGCGTACTCAAGTTTAGTGCGAATGAAAGTCTCGTATGCTAGTTTCGTATGCTCGTAAACAAGTATCGTCATACTTCTCGTATTACAGCTCGTCCTGACTGTCAGGATCACTGCCGCGGCTTGCCGGTTCACCAGCTCGTTCCAGCGATTGCCGAATCAACTTCCTGGCTTCTGCTGACCTCGTCACACAAGGCCATTGGCTGCTGCGTAGGCGCATATTGCGCATGTTCCGGCTCTCAGGCTGTGGCGCACTGAAGCGACGGGGCGTATAAAAGCTGAGCTCCCAGCACTGGACGAACCATTGCTGAGGATGATCCAGGCACAGACACATTGAAACAAGTATCATCATACTTCTCGTATTACAGCTCGTCCTGACTGTCAGGATCACTGCCGCGGCTTCCCCGTTCTCCAGCTCGCTCCAGCGATTGCCGAAGCAACTTAGTGGCTTCTGCTTACCTCGCCACACTAGGCCCAGTGGCTGCTGCGTAGGCGCATGTGCGTATGTTCCGGCTCTCCAGATGCGGCGCACTGAAGCGATGGGGCGTATAAAATCTGTGCTCCCGGCACTGGAAGAACCATTGTTGGGGGCAAATCAGGCAGGGACACGTGAACACAACTCTTATCATACTTGTTGTATTACATCCGGTACTGACTGTCTGGATCACTGCCGCGGCTTTCCAGTTCATCAACTCGCTCCAGCGATTATGGAAGCATCTTCCTGCCTTCTATTGACCTCGTCACACCAGGCCCAGTGGCTGCTCCGTAGGGGCATGTGCGCATAATCTGGCTCTCCGCCTGTGGTACACTGAATGCGACAGGGTGTATAAAAGCTGAGCTCCCGGCCCTGGACGAATCATTGTCGAGGACGATTCAGGCACAAACACATCGACACAACGCTCATCATACTTGTATTACAGCTGGTCCTGACTGTCTGGATCACTGCCGCGGCTTCCCGGTTCGCCAGCTCGCTCCGTCGTTTGCCGAAGCAACTTCCTAGCTTCTAGTGACCTCGTCACACCAGGCCCAGTTGCTGCTGCGTAGGCGCATGTGCTCATGTTCCGGCTCTCCGGCTGTGGCGCACTGAAGCCAGAGGGCGTATAAAAGCTGAGCTCCTGGTCCTGGACGAACCGTTGCTAAGGACGATTCAGGCACAGAAACATCGGCACAACGCTCATCATACTTCACGTATTACAGCTGGGCCTGACTGTCCGGATCACTGCCGCGCCTTCCCCGTTCAGCAGCTCGCTCCAGCGAATGTCGAAGCAACTTCATGGTTCTGCTGACTTTGTCACACCAGGCTCAATGGCTATTGCGTAGGTGCATGTGCGCATGTTCCGGCTCTCCGGCTGTTGCGCACTGAAGCGACGGGGCATATAAAAGCTGAGCTCCCGGCCCTGGACGAACCATTGCTGAGGCCGATTCAGGCACACAGACATCGACAAAACAATTATCATACTTGTCGTATTAGAGCTGGTCCTGACAGTCTGGATCAGTGCCGCGGATTCCCGGTTCACCAGGTCGGTCTAGGGATTCCAGAAGCAACTTCATAGTTCTGCTGACTTCGTCACACCATGCTCAATGGCTACTGCGTAATCGCATGTGCGCATGTTCCGGCTCTCCGGCTGTGGCGCACTGAAGCGATGGGGCATGTAAAAGCTGAGCCCCCGGCCCTGGACGAACCATTGCTGAGGACGATTCAGGCACACAGACATCGACTGAACAATTATCATACTTGTCGTATTAGAGCTGGTCCTGACAGTGTGAATCACTGCCGCGGCTTCCCTGTTCACCAGCTTGCTCCAGTGATTCCCCATGCAACTTCCTGCCTTCTCCTAACCTCGTCACACCAGGCCCAGTGGCTACTGCATAGGCGCATGTGCGCATCTTCCGGCTCTCCGACTGTGGCGCACTGAAGCGACGGGGAGTATAAAAGCTGGGCTCCCGACCCTGGACGAACCATTGCTGAGGACGATTGAGGCACAGACACATCAACACAACGCTCATGATATTTCTCGTATTTATTTATTTATACATACTGCAGCGCAATTATATGCGCCAAGGCAGGAGTGGGAAAAACACAAAATGCACGGTAACAAAATGCAGCAGTGTACAAAGTGAGCACAACAAAAAGTTAAAATCACAAACGAAATATCAAACAAGAAAGGAACTGTTAACGACAGGGTAAGAATACACAGCTATTATGCGTCTTCAACGGCAGTTACAAAGTTTTGAAATTGACAAGAACGAATGGACCCAGGTAGAGAATTCCAGGCTTCCATTGAACGGGCAAAAAAACTGAATTTGAACAAATTAGCATGCGCAAAATACGGTATCAAATTAAGCTCGTGATGACTTCTTGTAGATGATAGTGGTGCAAAGTTAATGTAGTGGTTAGCTGAGAGCCTTACTGAGGAATTGACGATAAAATGTAAGAATTTTAATGATTCAGTGTGGCGACGGGCAGACAGCGTGGTTAAATTCAATGAGAGAAGTGTTGAAAAGGGTGAGAAATCGCGATCATAACGATGACATATAAAACGCACAGCTTTCTTCTGGACTGCTTCTAACATATTGCTTGTACGGGTTCCACACCACAGCTTCGTAATCAAGAACAGGGCGGATTAGAGATTTATACAACAGTAGCTTTCTGTCTTTTGGTGAATTGGGTAGCGTGCGTCGTAGATAACCTAGTTTTTTTAGTTCTTTATTGGATACGTAATCAATGTGTTTAGACCAAGACATCTTATGCGTGAATATGACACCAAATATTTGTACTGAGAGACCCTATCTACCACACGGCCATTGAAATAGTAACTAAAATGGGAAACGGAAGATTTTTTACAAAAAGACATGAGGACGGTTTTGTCGAAATTAATTCTCATTTGCCAGGTACTACACCGACTACAAAACAGAGCAAATGACTCTTGGAGGTGACGATGATTATTAGGGCCATTATTTACTTCGTATAAAACGCAGTCATCAGCGTAAAGACGAATGTTAGAAGAAATATTATGTGGCAAGTCATTTATATATATTAAAAAGAGTAGTGGTCCAAAGACGGAGCCTTGAGGCACTCCTGACCTTACATCAACAGCAGCAGAATGAGAAGAATTATAGGATACGAACTGGGAACGAGATGAGAGAAAGCTAGAAATAAAATCAACCAAGTCAGGATTGTTTAGTATAGCATTTAGTTTAGCAAGAAGCTTGGAATGTAGAACAGTATCGAATGCTTTCGAGAAGTCTATAAAAATGGCATCAATTGGTTAGCGACATCGAGGTTATGTAATATATCACCTTTCACCTTTATTTACCAATCAATCAATCAATCACCTTTATTTCCTTTGCGAAGAAGGAGTACGGGACTTAAAGCTCGGAGAGCTTCACGAGGTCCCGACCCCTTACTAGTTGCCAAACAGCAAGATGACGGCCAGTCATTATCAAAGTTACAAAAACATACAAGTAAGACACACTGAAAGTGGCAAACACGAAAGAAACACAAACAAAAATGCCAGTACAAATAATTAACAATATAAACAGAAGCTGTCGCGAACAAAATGAAATTATTTTAGTCCTGCAAAAACACAAGTTGGCAAAAGCGTTTGACGATGTCGTTTCGGTTACAGGTAGGATCAAACTCCACACGGTTTCGTAAATTTAGCAATGAGGGCAACGTGTAAGATAAAGATTGTTCATCGTAGGATTTCCTAGGGGTGGGCACGGACCATATTTCTTTGTGTCTAGTTTGACGATCACTTGTGTTCACCTGTAGTCTTGCAAGACGAATTGCATAATCCATATGAAATTTAACGAAAGCTTTATAGCGTACAATCAACATATAATTGTATAAACAAACACAGGAAGAATATCAAACTTTGAGAAAAGAAGCTTGGCGGAGGAAGTGTAATGAACATCAGCAATATAACGCACGGCTCTTTTCTGCAGTAAATGTAGCCTGCGCAAATTGGTCACACCAGTTGTGCCCCACACCATGTTACAGTACTGCATGAGAGATAGCACTAAAGCATTGTAAAGCATAAGTTTCACTTTAGCAGGGATAAAGCGCCGCACACGCGCAATGGCACCAATGGCAGATGACAACTTGGATTGGAGGTAGTCGATATGCTCATTCCAGGTAAGATACTTTGAAAAATGTACTCCAAGACTATTTACAGAGTCATGAGCGAATTCTGTTAATTGTGTTACCGTACTAAAACCGCGCCTAAACTCATGCTGAATGTTAGATAGCAAATTATTGGATTCAAGAAAAAGCACGAAGTGTTTATGAATGATGTGTTCCAATATTTTGCATGACTGTGATGTCAATGAAATCGGTCTGTAGTTCGACAAGCACTGTCTATCACCGGATTTAAACAGAGGGAGCACTTTGGCTAATTTCCAAGAAGGAACGGTAGCAGATGATAAGGACTTGTTGAATATGATTGTCAGATATTTCGAAGACCACATGGAGTAACGAACCAGGAACGCATTGTGTATTCCATCTGGGCCGGTACATTTCTTAACGTCGAGGTTTAATACAAGATTTAGGATGCCATCAGTGTTTACGACAACATCGCTGATTGCTGGAGAAGAAATTATATTAATGAGTGGCGGAATGACGTTGTTATCCGGAACGAACACCGAGCGAAAATATTTGTTGAAAGCATCCGATATCACAGCCGGCTCACAGATGACGTCATTATCTAATCTGAACGAAGTGGTTGAAGTATCACGAGGTAAGATGGATGACCAAAATTTTCGGGGGTTAGTTGTTAAGAGATCGCGCAGGTGGACACGAAAAAAAGAAATCCTTGGCCATGCGCAACTTGAGAATAAGTTCTTTTTTTGCCTTGTGAAACCTGTCTAAGGTTATGGGATCGTTGCTTCTTCTAGAACGCCTTAGCCTACGAACGCGACGAGATAAATGCAAAATGTCTCGAGTCATCCAAGGAACATTAGTATTTCTTTTCTTAGTTTTAATAGGAACAAAGCGTTGGACGCAATCCTTGACAAGACATTCAAAGTAATTAGCAAGAAAATTTATGTCGTGGCTTGCTGAGAAAGCAGAGAATGTATCGAAACGATCAGCTAAAACATCAATAATGGAATTGTCGTCAGCACGAGTGAAGTCAGGCAAAGTGGTAAACAAATAGGGTGATTTGGAGACTGGACAAGAGAGTGAAACTAACACGCCTTTATGGTCTGAGAGCCCATCAATTACTTCACAAGAGAAGTCATTTTGCGCCAAAGTAGAGCTTAGAAAAACTAAGACGAGGATGGAATTCAGCCTAGTAGCACTAGAAACAACCTAAGTTAGTCCAAACAATAAGGAACTGTTTATTAGTTCTTTACAAATTGTAATGTCACGACCAAATGCAGACAACGATGGCCAGTGGATGCCAGGAGTGTTGAAGTCTCCCAAACAGATAAATCTTGATGAAGTAATGTTGATCTTGGTCATGAAATTTGCGACAGCGTGAAGAACATCAACGGAAAAACCACCTGGACGATAAATAACACTGATTAGAATAATATAATTGTTTACACAAACTTTGCACCACAAGGATTCTGTATCAGGGGGAGAAGGCAAAACTGAGAATCGTAAACCCGATCTGATAAGCAATGCCACACCGCCAACAGTACTGCAACTTCCGTCTAAGCGCACGGTGACAAAACCTGGTGGACTGAATTCGGAGTCGTAAATTCCACTATGCAGCCAAGTCCCCGTTATGCCAATAATATGAGGAGAGTGAACAGAAATAAGGGACAGTAAATCTGGAAATATTTTAACAATGTTGCGAGCGTTAATATTTAGAACAACTAGCTTATCAGGACGGCCAGAGCTAAGTCAGGGAGTCGATGATGCGGCAGTCAAGGACACAGGCGCAGAACAAGCAGGATCATTGTATACTTTTACCAACGAGTTAGAACTTTCATCCCAATTGTAACGAACCTTGTCAATGAAGGCATGATCGAAACTTAACATCACGATAGAACCGTTGTCACGAAAAGACACTCATGCGCCCCATATTTTTTTCCGAATGGACCTAACCCTTGCAGAAAAATCTCCTGTCCTTGAGTTTAGAGACGTTTTTAAAAACCACACTTCTGTCGTTGAAGCTAGAAATATTTAGGATAACTGGACGAGTATAACCTCTGCGAGCTGCACCGAGCCTGTGGAAGCGCTCAATACTGCGACAGCTAGTCTTCAATTTATCAGTAAATACAGATGAGATGCTAGGCAACAATGTCAGCGGTTTCATTCGGGTCTTCTGAAACTCCGTGTATTATAATGTTCTTTCTTAGAGAGCTAAGTTATTTGTTGTGTTATAATGTTATTTCTTACAGCTGGTCCTGAATGTCTGGATCACTGGCGCGGCTGCTAGGTTCACCAGCTCGCTAAAGCGATTGCCGAAGCAACTTCCTGCCTTCTGCTCACCTCGTCGCACCAGACCCTGTGCCGCTGCGTAGGCGCATATTGCGCATGTTCCGGCTCTCCGGCTGTGGCGCACTGAAGTGACGCGGCGTATAAAAGCTGAGCTCCCAGCACTGGACGAACCATTGCTGAGGACGACCCAGGCACAGACACCTCGAAACAAGTATCATCATACTTCTCGTATTTCAGCTCGTCCTAACTGTCAGGATCACTGCCGCGGCTTCCTGGTTCACCAGCTCGTTCCAGCGATTGCCGAAGCAACTTCCTGGCTTCTGCTGACCTCGTCACTCCTGCCCCATTGGCTGCTGCGTAGGCGCATGTGCTCATGTTCCGCCTCTCCGGCTGTGGCACACTGAAGCGACAGAGCATATAAAAGCAGAGCTCCTGGCCCTGAACGAACCGTTCCTGAGGACGATTCAAGCACACAAACATCGGCACAACGCTCATCATACTTCTAGTATTACAGCTGGAGCTAGCTGTTGAGATCACTACCGCGGCTACCCGGTTCACCAGCTCGGTCCAGCGATTGCCGAAGCAACTTCCTAGCTTCTAGTGACCTCTTCACACCAGACCCAGTACCTGCTGCCTAGGGGCATTTGCGCATGTTCCGGCTCTCCGGTTGTGGCGCACTGAAGCGATCGGGCGTATGAAAGCTGAGCCCCCGGCCCTGGATGAACCATTACTGAGGACAATTCAGGCACAGACACATCGGCACAACGCTCATCGCACTTCTCGTATTACAGATGGTCCTGACTGTCTGGATGAGTGCCGCGGCTTCCCCGTTCACCAGATCGCTCCAGAGATTGCCGAAGCTACTTAGTGGCTTCTGCTGACCTCGCCACACTAGGCCCGGTGGCTGCTGCGTAAGCGCATGTGCCTATGTTCCGGCGCTCCAGCTACGGCGCACTGAAGCGACGGGGCGTATAAAAGCTGAGCTCCCGGCACTGGAATAACCATTGCTGAAGACAATTCAGGCAGAGACACGTCGACACAACTCTCATCATACTTGTATTACATCTGGTACTGACTGTCTGGATCACTGCCGCGGCTTCCCAGTACATCAGCCCGCTCCAGCGGTTGTCGAAGCATCTTCCTGCCTTCTATTGACCTCGTCAAACCAGGCCCAGTGGCTGCTCCGTAGGTGCATGTGCGCATAATCCCGCTTTCCGGCTCTGGTACACTTAAGCGACGGGGCGTATAAAAGCTGAGCTCCCGGCCCTGGACGAATCATTGCCGAGGACGATTCAGGCACAAACACATCGACACAACGCTCATCATACTTGTTGTATTACAGCTGGTCCTCACTGTCTGGATCACTGCCGCGGCTTCCCGGTTCACCAGCTCGCTCCGTCGAAGGCCAAAGCAACTTCCTAAGGTTCTAGTGACCTCTTCACACCAGGCCCAGTAGCTGCTGCGCAGGCGCATTTGCGCATGTTCCGGCTATCCGGTTGAGGCGCACTGAAGTGATGGGGCGTAAGAAACCTGAGCGCCCGGCCCTGGATGAACCATTACTGAGGACGATTCAGGAACCAACACATCGGCACAACGCTCATCGTACTTCTCGTATTACAGCTGGTCCTGACTGTCTGGATCACTGCCGCGGCTTCCCCGTTCACCAGCTCGCTCCAGCGATTGCCGAAACAACTTAGCGGCTTCTGGTGACCTCGCCACACTAGGCCGAGTGGCTGCTGCGTAGACGCATGAGAGCATATTCCGAATCTCCAGCTGCGGCGCACTGAAGCGACGGGGCGTATAAAAGCTAAGCTCCCGGCACTGGAAGAACCATTGCTGAGGACAATTCAGGCAGACACATCGACACAACGCTCATAATACTTCTAGTATTACAGCTGGACCCAGCTGTGTCGATGACTGCCGCGGCTTCCCGGTTCACCAGCTCGGTCCAGCGATTGCCGAAGCAACTTCCTAGCTTCTAGTGACCTCTTCACACCAGGCCCAGTAGCTGCTGCGTACGCGCATTTGCACATGTTCCGGGAGCTCAGCGTGTAAAAGCTGGGCTCCCGGCCCTGGACGAACCATTGCTGAGGACGATTCAGGCACACATACATCGACAAAACAATTATCATACCTGTCGTATTAGAGCTGGTCCTGACAGTCGGTATCACTGCCGCGGATTCCCGGTTCACCAGCACGGTCTAGCGATTCCCGAAGCAACTTCATGGTTCTGCTGACTTTGTCACACCAGGCTCAAATTCTACTGCGTAGGCGCATGTGTGCATGTTCCGGCTCTAAGGCTGTGGCGCACTGAAGCGACGGGGCATGTAAATGCTGAGCTCCCGGCCCTGGACGAACCATTGCTGAGGACGATTCAGGCACCCAGACATCGACACATCAATTATCATACTTATCATATTAGAGCTGGTCCTGATAGTTTCAATCACTGCCGCGGCTTCCCGGTTCACCAGCTTTCTCCAGTGATTCCCGAAGCAACTTCCTGCTTTCTGTTCACCTACTCACATCAGTCCCAGTGGCTGCTGCATAGGCGCCTCTGCGCTTATTCCGGCTCTCCGGCTGTGGCGCACTGAAGCGACGGGCCGTATAAAAGCTGAGCTCCCGGCCCTGGACAAACACTTGCTGAGCACGATTCAGCCACAGACACCTCGGCACAACGCTCATCATACTTGTTGTATTAGAGCTGGTCCTGACAGTCTGAATCAATGCCGCGGATTCCCGGTTCACCAGCTCGGTCTAGCGATTTCCGAAGCAACTTCATGGTTCTGCTGACTTTGTCACACCAGGCTCAATGGCTACTGCGCAGGCGCATGTGCTTATGTTCCTGCTCTCCGACTGTGGCGCACTGAAGCGACGGGGAGTATAAAAGCTGGGCCCCCGACCCTGGACGAACCATTTCTGAGGACGATCCAGGCACAGACACATCGAAACAAGTATCATCATATTTCTTGTATTACAGCTCGTCCTGACTGTCAGGATCAGTGCCGCGGCTTCCTGGTTCACCAGCTCGTTCCAGCGATTGCCGAAGCAACTTCCTAGCTTCTGCTGACTCGTCACTCCTGGCCCAGTGGCTGCTGAGTAGGCGCATGTGCTCATATTCGGGCTCTCCGGCTGTGCGCACGGAAGCGACAGGGTGTACAAAAGCAGAGCTCCTGGCCCTGGACGAACCGTTGCTGAGGACGATTCAGGCACACAAACATCGGCACAACGCTCATCGTACTTCTAGTATTACAGCTGGTCCTAGCTGTCTGGATCACTGCCGCGGCTTCCCGGTTCACCAGCTCGGTCCAGCGATTGCCGAAGCAACTTCCTAGCTTCTAGTGACCTCTTCACACCAGGCCCAGTAGCTGCTGCGTAGGCGCATTTTCGCATGTTCCGGCTATCCGGTTGAGGCGCACTGAAGCGATGGGGCGTAAGAAACCTGAGCGTCCGGCCCTGGATGAACCATTACTGAGGACGATTCAGGCACCGACACATCGGCACAACGCTCATCGTACTTCTCGTATTCCAGCTGGTCCTGACTGTCTGGATCACTGCCGCGGCTTCCCGGCTCACCAGCTCGCAACATCGATCGCCGAAGCAACTTCCTAGCTTCTAGTGACCTCTTCACACAAGGCCCAGTAGCTGCTGCGTAGGCGCATGTGCTTTTGTTCCGGCTCTCCGCCTGCGGCGCACTGAAACGGCAGGGCGTATAAAAGCTGAGCTCCTGGCCCTGGACGAACCATTGCTGAGGACGATTCAGGCACAGAAACATCGGCACAACGCTCACCATACTTCTACTATTACAGCTGGCCCTGACTCTCTGGATCACTGCCGCGGCTTCCCAGTTCACCCCAGATCGCTCCAGCGATTGCCGAAGCAACTTACTGGCTTCTGTTGACCTCGTCACACCAGGCTCAATGGCTACTGCGTAGGCGCATATGCGCATGTTCCGGCTCTCCGGCTGTGGCGCACTGAAGCGACGGGGCGTGTAAAAGCTGAGTTCCCGACCCGGGACGAACCATTGCTGAGGACGATTCAGGCACACAGACATCGACAGAACAATTATCATACTTGTCGTATGAGAGCTGGTACTGACTGTCTGAGTCACTGCCGCGGCTTCCCGGTTCACCAGCTCGCTCCAGTGATTGCCCAGAAAAACTTCCTGCCTTCTACTAACCTCGTCACACCAGGCCCAGTGGCTGCGGCCCACTGAAACGGCAGGGCGTATAAAAGCTGAGCTCCTGGCCCTGGACGAACCATTGCCGAGGACAATTCAGGAACAGACACATCGACCAAACGCGCATCATACTTCTAGTATTACAGCTGGTCCTCAGTGTCTGGATCACTGCCGCGGCTTCCCGGTTCACCAGCTCGGTCCAGCGATTGTCGAAGCAACATCCTAGCTTCTAGTGACCTGTTCACACCAGGCCCCGTAGCTCCTCTGTAGGCGCATGTGCGCATGTTCAGGCTCTCCTGTTGTGGCGCAATGAAGCGAAGGGGCGTGTGGAAGCTGAGCTCCCTGCACTCTACGAACCATCGCTGAGTACGATAAAGGCACAGACATATCGGCACAACGTTCATTAACTTCTCGTATTTTAGCTGGTGCTGACTGTCTGGATCCCTGCCGCGGCTTCCCAGTCCACCAGCTCGCTCCAGCGATTGTCGAAGCAACTTCCTGGTTTCTGCTGACGTCGCCACACTAGGCCGAGTAGCTGCTGCGTAGGCGCATGTGCGCATGTTCCGGCTCTCCGGCTGTGGCGGACTCAAGCGACGGGGCGTGTAAAAGCTAATCTCCTGGCACTGGAAGAACCATTGCTGAGGACAATTCAGGCACAGACACATCAACACAACGCTTATCATACTTGTATTACATCTGGTCCTGACCGTCTGGATCACTGCGGCGGCTTCCCAGTTCACCAGCTCGCTCCAGCGATTGTCGAAGCAACTTCCTGGCTTCTGCTGACGTCGCCAGACTAGGCCCAGTGGCTAATGTGTAGGCGCATCTACGCATATTCCGGCTCTACGGCTGTGGCGCACTGAAGCGACGGGGCGTATAAAAGCTAAGCTCCCGGAACTGGAAGAACCATTGCTGAGGACAATTCAGGCACAGACACATCGACACAACGCTCATAATACTTCTAGTATTACAGCTGGACCCAGCTGTGTGGAGGAGTGCCGCGGCTTCCCGGTTCACCAGCTCGGTCCAGCGATTGCCGAAGCAACTTTCTAGCTTCTAGTGACCTCTTCACACCAGGCCCAGTAGCTGCTGCGTAGTCGCATTTGCACATATTCCGGGAGCTCAGCGTGTAAAAGCTGAGCTCCTGGCCCTGGACGAACCATTGCTGAGGTCGATTCAGGCACACATACATCGACAAAACAATTATCATACCTGTCGTATTAGAGCTGGTCCTGACAGTCGGTATCACTGCCGCAGATTCCCGGTTCACCAGCACGGTCTAGCGATTCCCGAAGCAACTTCATGGTTCTGCTGACTTTGTCACACCAGGCTCAAAGGCTACTGCGTGGGCGCATGTGTGCATGTTCTGGCTGTAAGGCTGTGGCGCACTGAAGCGACGGGGCATGTAAAAGCTGAGCTCCCGGCCCTGGACGAACCATTGCTGAAGACGATTCAGGCACCCAGACATCGACACATCAATTATCATACTTATCATATTAGAGCTGGTCCTGATAGTTTCAATCACGGCCGCGGCTTCCCGGTTCACCAGCTTTCTCCAGTGATTCCCGAAGCAACTTCCTGCTTTCTGTTCACCTGCTCACATTAGTCCCAGTGGCTGCTGCATATGCGCCTCTGCGCGTATTCCGGCTCTCCGGCTGTGGCGCACCGAAGCGACGGGCCGTATAAAAGCTGAGCTCCCGGCCCTGGACAAACACTTGCTGAGCACGATTCAGCCACAGACACCTCGGCACAACGCTCATCATACTTGTTGTATTAGAGCTGGTCCTGACAGTCTGAATCACTGCCGCGGATTCCCGGTTCACCAGCTCGATCTAGCGATTCCCGAAGCAACTTCATGGTTCTGCTGACTTCGTCACACCAGGCTCAATGGCTACTGCGTAGGCGCATGTGCTTATGTTCCTGCTCTCCGACTGTGGCGCACTGAAGCGACGGGGAGTATAAAAGCTGGGCTCCCGACCCTGGACGAACCATTGCTGAGGACGATCCAGGCACAGACACATCGAAACAAGAATAATCATATTTCTCGTATTAGAGCTCGTCCTGACTGTCAGGGTCAGTGCCGCGGCTTCCTGGTTCACCAGCTCGTTCCAGCGATTGCCGAAGCAACTTCCTAGCTTCTGCTGACTCGTCACTCCTGGCCCAGTGGCTGCAGAGTAGGCGCATGTGCTCATATTCGGGCTCTCCGGCTGTGCGCACGGAAGCGACAGGGTGTACAAAAGCAGAGCTCCTGGCCCTGGACGAACCGTTGCTGAGGACGATTCAGGCACACAAACATCGGCACAACGCTCATCGTACTTCTAGTATTACAGCTGGTCCTAGCTGTCTGGATCACTGCCGCGGCTTCCCGGTTCACCAGCTCGGTCCAGCGATTGCCGAAGCAACTTCCTAGCTTCTAGTGACCTCTTCACACCAGGCCCAGTAGCTGCTGCGTAGGCGCATTTTCGCATGTTCCGGCTATCCGGTTGAGGCGCACTGAAGCGATGGGGCGTAAGAAACCTGAGCGTCCGGCCCTGGATGAACCATTACTGAGGACGATTCAGGCACCGACACATCGGCACAACGCTCATCGTACTTCTCGTATTCCAGCTGGTCCTGACTGTCTGGATCACTGCCGCGGCTTCCCGGCTCACCAGCTCGCAACATCGATCGCCGAAGCAACTTCCTAGCTTCTAGTGACCTCTTCACACAAGGCCCAGTAGCTGCTGCGTAGGCGCATGTGCTTTTGTTCCGGCTCTCCGCCTGCGGCGCACTGAAACGGCAGGGCGTATAAAAGCTGAGCTCCTGGCCCTGGACGAACCATTGCTGAGGACGATTCAGGCACAGAAACATCGGCACAACGCTCACCATACTTCTACTATTACAGCTGGCCCTGACTCTCTGGATCACTGCCGCGGCTTCCCAGTTCACCCCAGATCGCTCCAGCGATTGCCGAAGCAACTTACTGGCTTCTGTTGACCTCGTCACACCAGGCTCAATGGCTACTGCGTAGGCGCATATGCGCATGTTCCGGCTCTCCGGCTGTGGCGCACTGAAGCGACGGGGCGTGTAAAAGCTGAGTTCCCGACCCGGGACGAACCATTGCTGAGGACGATTCAGGCACACAGACATCGACAGAACAATTATCATACTTGTCGTATGAGAGCTGGTACTGACTGTCTGAGTCACTGCCGCGGCTTCCCGGTTCACCAGCTCGCTCCAGTGATTGCCCAGAAAAACTTCCTGCCTTCTACTAACCTCGTCACACCAGGCCCAGTGGCTGCGGCCCACTGAAACGGCAGGGCGTATAAAAGCTGAGCTCCTGGCCCTGGACGAACCATTGCCGAGGACAATTCAGGAACAGACACATCGACCAAACGCGCATCATACTTCTAGTATTACAGCTGGTCCTCAGTGTCTGGATCACTGCCGCGGCTTCCCGGTTCACCAGCTCGGTCCAGCGATTGTCGAAGCAACATCCTAGCTTCTAGTGACCTGTTCACACCAGGCCCCGTAGCTCCTCTGTAGGCGCATGTGCGCATGTTCAGGCTCTCCTGTTGTGGCGCAATGAAGCGAAGGGGCGTGTGGAAGCTGAGCTCCCTGCACTCTACGAACCATCGCTGAGTACGATAAAGGCACAGACATATCGGCACAACGTTCATTAACTTCTCGTATTTTAGCTGGTGCTGACTGTCTGGATCCCTGCCGCGGCTTCCCAGTCCACCAGCTCGCTCCAGCGATTGTCGAAGCAACTTCCTGGTTTCTGCTGACGTCGCCACACTAGGCCGAGTAGCTGCTGCGTAGGCGCATGTGCGCATGTTCCGGCTCTCCGGCTGTGGCGGACTCAAGCGACGGGGCGTGTAAAAGCTAATCTCCTGGCACTGGAAGAACCATTGCTGAGGACAATTCAGGCACAGACACATCAACACAACGCTTATCATACTTGTATTACATCTGGTCCTGACCGTCTGGATCACTGCGGCGGCTTCCCAGTTCACCAGCTCGCTCCAGCGATTGTCGAAGCAACTTCCTGGCTTCTGCTGACGTCGCCAGACTAGGCCCAGTGGCTAATGTGTAGGCGCATCTACGCATATTCCGGCTCTACGGCTGTGGCGCACTGAAGCGACGGGGCGTATAAAAGCTAAGCTCCCGGAACTGGAAGAACCATTGCTGAGGACAATTCAGGCACAGACACATCGACACAACGCTCATAATACTTCTAGTATTACAGCTGGACCCAGCTGTGTGGAGGAGTGCCGCGGCTTCCCGGTTCACCAGCTCGGTCCAGCGATTGCCGAAGCAACTTTCTAGCTTCTAGTGACCTCTTCACACCAGGCCCAGTAGCTGCTGCGTAGTCGCATTTGCACATATTCCGGGAGCTCAGCGTGTAAAAGCTGAGCTCCTGGCCCTGGACGAACCATTGCTGAGGTCGATTCAGGCACACATACATCGACAAAACAATTATCATACCTGTCGTATTAGAGCTGGTCCTGACAGTCGGTATCACTGCCGCAGATTCCCGGTTCACCAGCACGGTCTAGCGATTCCCGAAGCAACTTCATGGTTCTGCTGACTTTGTCACACCAGGCTCAAAGGCTACTGCGTGGGCGCATGTGTGCATGTTCTGGCTGTAAGGCTGTGGCGCACTGAAGCGACGGGGCATCTAAAAGCTGAGCTCCCGGCCCTGGACGAACCATTGCTGAAGACGATTCAGGCACCCAGACATCGACACATCAATTATCATACTTATCATATTAGAGCTGGTCCTGATAGTTTCAATCACGGCCGCGGCTTCCCGGTTCACCAGCTTTCTCCAGTGATTCCCGAAGCAACTTCCTGCTTTCTGTTCACCTGCTCACATTAGTCCCAGTGGCTGCTGCATATGCGCCTCTGCGCGTATTCCGGCTCTCCGGCTGTGGCGCACCGAAGCGACGGGCCGTATAAAAGCTGAGCTCCCGGCCCTGGACAAACACTTGCTGAGCACGATTCAGCCACAGACACCTCGGCACAACGCTCATCATACTTGTTGTATTAGAGCTGGTCCTGACAGTCTGAATCACTGCCGCGGATTCCCGGTTCACCAGCTCGATCTAGCGATTCCCGAAGCAACTTCATGGTTCTGCTGACTTCGTCACACCAGGCTCAATGGCTACTGCGTAGGCGCATGTGCTTATGTTCCTGCTCTCCGACTGTGGCGCACTGAAGCGACGGGGAGTATAAAAGCTGGGCTCCCGACCCTGGACGAACCATTGCTGAGGACGATCCAGGCACAGACACATCGAAACAAGAATAATCATATTTCTCGTATTAGAGCTCGTCCTGACTGTCAGGGTCAGTGCCGCGGCTTCCTGGTTCACCAGCTCGTTCCAGCGATTGCCGAAGCAACTTCCTAGCTTCTGCTGACTCGTCACTCCTGGCCCAGTGGCTGCAGAGTAGGCGCATGTGCTCATATTCGGGCTCTCCGGCTGTGCGCACGGAAGCGACAGGGTGTACAAAAGCAGAGCTCCTGGCCCTGGACGAACCGTTGCTGAGGACGATTCATGCACACAAACATCGGCACAACGCTCATTGTACTTCTAGTATTACAGCTGGTCCTAGCTGTCTGGATCACTGCTGCGGCTTCCCGGTTCACCAGCTCGGTCCAGCGATTGCCGAAGCAACTTCCTAGCTTCTAGTGACCTCTTCACACCAGGCCCAGTAGCTGCTGCGTAGGCGCATTTGCGCATGTTCCGGCTATCCGGTTGAGGCGTACTGAAGCGATGGGGCGTAAGAAACCTGAGCGCCCGGCCCTGGATGAACCATTGCTGAGGACGATTCAGGCACAGAAACATCGGCACAACGCTCACCATACTTCTACTATTACAGCTGGCCCTGACTCTCTGGATCACTGCCGCGGCTTCCCAGTTCACCCCAGATCGCTCCAGCGATTGCCGAAGCAACTTACTGGCTTCTGTTGACCTCGTCACACCAGGCTCAATGGCTACTGCGTAGGCGCATATGCGCATGTTCCGGCTCTCCGGCTGTGGCGCACTGAAGCGACGGGGCGTGTAAAAGCTGAGTTCCCGACCCGGGACGAACCATTGCTGAGGACGATTCAGGCACACAGACATCGACAGAACAATTATCATACTTGTCGTATGAGAGCTGGTACTGACTGTCTGAGTCACTGCCGCGGCTTCCCGGTTCACCAGCTCGCTCCAGTGATTGCCCAGAAAAACTTCCTGCCTTCTACTAACCTCGTCACACCAGGCCCAGTGGCTGCGGCCCACTGAAACGGCAGGGCGTATAAAAGCTGAGCTCCTGGCCCTGGACGAACCATTGCCGAGGACAATTCAGGAACAGACACATCGACCAAACACGCATCATACTTCTAGTATTACAGCTGGTCCTCAGTGTCTGGATCACTGCCGCGGCTTCCCGGTTCACCAGCTCGGTCCAGCGATTGTCGAAGCAACATCCTAGCTTCTAGTGACCTGTTCACACCAGGCCCCGTAGCTCCTCTGTAGGCGCATGTGCGCATGTTCAGGCTCTCCTGTTGTGGCGCAATGAAGCGAAGGGGCGTGTGGAAGCTGAGCTCCCTGCACTCTACGAACCATCGCTGAGTACGATAAAGGCACAGACATATCGGCACAACGTTCATTAACTTCTCGTATTTTAGCTGGTGCTGACTGTCTGGATCCCTGCCGCGGCTTCCCAGTCCACCAGCTCGCTCCAGCGATTGTCGAAGCAACTTCCTGGTTTCTGCTGACGTCGCCACACTAGGCCGAGTAGCTGCTGCGTAGGCGCATGTGCGCATGTTCCGGCTCTCCGGCTGTGGCGGACTCAAGCGACGGGGCGTGTAAAAGCTAAGCTCCTGGCACTGGAAGAACCATTGCTGAGGACAATTCAGGCACAGACACATCAACACAACGCTTATCATACTTGTATTACATCTGGTCCTGACCGTCTGGATCACTGCGGCGGCTTCCCAGTTCACCAGCTCGCTCCAGCGATTGTCGAAGCAACTTCCTGGCTTCTGCTGACGTCGCCAGACTAGGCCCAGTGGCTAATGTGTAGGCGCATCTACGCATATTCCGGCTCTACGGCTGTGGCGCACTGAAGCGACGGGGCGTATAAAAGCTAAGCTCCCGGAACTGGAAGAACCATTGCTGAGGACAATTCAGGCACAGACACATCGACACAACGCTCATAATACTTCTAGTATTACAGCTGGACCCAGCTGTGTGGATGAGTGCCGCGGCTTCCCGGTTCACCAGCTCGGTCCAGCGATTGCCGAAGCAACTTTCTAGCTTCTAGTGACCTCTTCACACCAGGCCCAGTAGCTGCTGCGTAGTCGCATTTGCACATATTCCGGGAGCTCAGCGTGTAAAAGCTGAGCTCCTGGCCCTGGACGAACCATTGCTAAGGTCGATTCAGGCACACATACATCGACAAAACAATTATCATACCTGTCGTATTAGAGCTGGTCCTGACAGTCGGTATCACTGCCGCGGATTCCCGGTTCACCAGCACGGTCTAGCGATTCCCGAAGCAACTTCATGGTTCTGCTGACTTTGTCACACCAGGCTCAAAGGCTACTGCGTGGGCGCATGTGTGCATGTTCTGGCTGTAAGGCTGTGGCGCACTGAAGCGACGGGGCATGTAAAAGCTGAGCTCCCGGCCCTGGACGAACCATTGCTGAAGACGATTCAGGCACCCAGACATCGACACATCAATTATCATACTTATCATATTAGAGCTGGTCCTGATAGTTTCAATCACGGCCGCGGCTTCCCGGTTCACCAGCTTTCTCCAGTGATTCCCGAAGCAACTTCCTGCTTTCTGTTCACCTGCTCACATTAGTCCCAGTGGCTGCTGCATATGCGCCTCTGCGCGTATTCCGGCTCTCCGGCTGTGGCGCACCGAAGCGACGGGCCGTATAAAAGCTGAGCTCCCGGCCCTGGACAAACACTTGCTGAGCACGATTCAGCCACAGACACCTCGGCACAACGCTCATCATACTTGTTGTATTAGAGCTGGTCCTGACAGTCTGAATCACTGCCGCGGATTCCCGGTTCACCAGCTCGATCTAGCGATTCCCGAAGCAACTTCATGGTTCTGCTGACTTCGTCACACCAGGCTCAATGGCTACTGCGTAGGCGCATGTGCTTATGTTCCTGCTCTCCGACTGTGGCGCACTGAAGCGACGGGGAGTATAAAAGCTGGGCTCCCGACCCTGGACGAACCATTGCTGAGGACGATCCAGGCACAGACACATCGAAACAAGAATAATCATATTTCTCGTATTAGAGCTCGTCCTGACTGTCAGGGTCAGTGCCGCGGCTTCCTGGTTCACCAGCTCGTTCCAGCGATTGCCGAAGCAACTTCCTAGCTTCTGCTGACTCGTCACTCCTGGCCCAGTGGCTGCAGAGTAGGCGCATGTGCTCATATTCGGGCTCTCCGGCTGTGCGCACGGAAGCGACAGGGTGTACAAAAGCAGAGCTCCTGGCCCTGGACGAACCGTTGCTGAGGACGATTCATGCACACAAACATCGGCACAACGCTCATTGTACTTCTAGTATTACAGCTGGTCCTAGCTGTCTGGATCACTGCTGCGGCTTCCCGGTTCACCAGCTCGGTCCAGCGATTGCCGAAGCAACTTCCTAGCTTCTAGTGACCTCTTCACACCAGGCCCAGTAGCTGCTGCGTAGGCGCATTTGCGCATGTTCCGGCTATCCGGTTGAGGCGTACTGAAGCGATGGGGCGTAAGAAACCTGAGCACCCGGCCCTGGATGAACCATTGCTGAGGACGATTTAGGCACCGACACATCGGCACAACGCTCATCGTACTTCTCGTATTACAGCTGGTCCTGACTGTCTGGATCACTGCCGCGGCTTCCCGGCTCACCAGCTCGCTCCATCGATCGCCGAAGCAACTTCCTAGCTTCTAGTGACCTCGTCACACCAGGCTCAATGGCTACTGCGTTGGCGCATGTGCGCATGTTCCGGCTCTCCGGCTGTGGCGCACTGAAGCGACGGGGCGTGTACAAGCTGAGTTCCCGACCCGGGACGAACCATTGCTGAGGACGATTCAGGCACACAGACATCGACAGAACAATTATCATACTTGTCGTATGAGAGCTGGTACTGACTGTCTGAGTCACTACCGCGGCTTCCCGGTTCACCAGCTCGCTCCAGTGATTGCCCAAAAAAACTTCCTGCCTTCTACTAACCTCGTCACACCAGGCCCAGTGGCTGCTGAGTAGGCGAATGTGCGCATGTTCCGGCTCTCCGCCTGCGGCCCACTGAAACGGCAGGGCGTATAAAAGCTGAGCTCCTCGCCCTGGACGAACCATTGCCGAGGACAATTCAGGAACAGACACATCGACCAAACGCTCATCATACTTCTAGTATTACAGCTGGTCCTCACTGTCTGGATCACTGCCGCGGCTTACCGGTCCACCAGCTCGCTCCAGCGATTGTCGAAGCAACATCCTAGCTTCTAGTGACCTCTTCACACAAGGCACTATAGCTCCTATGTAGGCGCATTTGCGCATATTCCGGCTATCCTGTTGTGGCGCACTGAAGCGACGGGGCGTGTGGAAGCTGAGCTCCCTGCACTCTACGAACCATTGCTGAGGACCATAAAGGCACAGACATATCGGCACAACGTTCATTAACTTCTCGTATTATAGCTGGTGCTGACTGTCTGGATCACTGCCGGGGCTTCCCAGTTCACCAGCTCGCTCCAGCGATTGTCGAAGCAACTTCCTGGCTTCTGCTGACGTCGCCACACTAGGCCGAGTAGCTGCTGCGTAGGCGCATGTGCGCATGTTCCCGCTCTCCGGCTGTGGCGGACTCAAGCGACGGGGCGTATAAAAGCTAAGCTCCTGGCACTGGAAGAACGATTGCTGAGGACAATTCAGGCACAGAGACATCAACACAACGCTTATCATACTTGTATTACATCTGGTCCTGACCGTCTGGATCACTGCGGCGGCTTCCCAGTTCACCAGCTCGCTCCAGCGATTGTCGAAGCAGTTTCCTGGCTTCTGCTAACGTCGCCACACTAGGCCCAGTGGCTGCTGCGTAGGCGCATGTGCGCATGTTCCGGCTCTCCGGTTGTGGCGGACTGAAGCGCCGGGGCGTGTAAAAGCTGAGCTGCCGCCCCTGCACGAACCATTGCTGAGGACGATTCAGGCACACAGACATCGACAGAGCAATTATTATACTTATCGTATTAGAGCTGGTCCTGACAGTTTGAATCACTGCCGCGGCTTCCCAGTTCACCAGCTCTCTCCAGGGGTTCCCGAAGCAACTTCCTGCTTTCTGCTCACCTCGTCACACCAGTCCCAGTGGCTATTGCGTAGGCGCATCTGCGCATATTCCGGCTCGACGGCTGTGGCGCACTGAAGCGACGGGGCGTATAAAAGCTCAGCTCCCGGCCCGGGACGAACACTTGCTGAGCACGATTCAGGCACAGACACATCGGCAGAACGCTCATCATACTTGCTGTATTAGAGCTGGTCCTGACAGTCTGAATCACTGCCGCGGCTTCCCGGTTCACCAGCTTGGTCCAGCGATTGCCGAAGCAACTTCCTAGCTTCTAGTGACCTCTTCACACCAGCCCCAGTAGCTGCTGCGTAGGCGCATTTGCGCATGTTCCGGCCCTACGGTTGTGGCGCACTGAAGCGATGGGGCGTAAGAAACCTGAGCGCCCGGCCCTGGATGAACCATTACTGAGCACGATTCAGGCACAGAGACATCGGCACAACGCTCATCGTATTTCTCATATTACTGCTGGTCCTGACTGTCTGGATCACTACCGCGGCTTCGCGGTTCACCAGCTCGCTCGAGCGATTGCCGAAGCAACTTGTTGGCTTCTGGTGACCTCGCCACACTAGGCCCAGTGGCTGCTGCGTAGGCGCATGTGCGTATGTTCCGGCTCTCCGGCTGTCTCACACTGAAGCTACGGGGCATATAAAAGCTGAGCTCCCGGCCCTGGACGAACCATTGCTGAGGACGATTCAGGCACAGACACATCCGCACAACTCTCATCGCACATCTCGTGTTAAAGCTGGTCCTGACTGCCTGGATAACTGCCGCAGCTTCCCGGCTCCCCAGCTCGCTCCAGAGATTGCCGAAGCAACTTCGTGGCTTCTACTGACCTCCTCACACAAGGCCCAGTGGCTGCTCCGTAGGCGCATATTGTGCATGTTCCGGCTCTCCGGCTGTGGCGTAATGAAGCTGCGGGGCGTATAAAGGCTGAGCTCCCGGCCCTGGACGAACCGTTGCTGAGGACGATTCATGCACACAAACATCGGCACAACGCTCATTGTACTTCTAGTATTACAGCTGGTCCTAGCTGTCTGGATCACTGCTGCGGCTTCCCGGTTCACCAGCTCGGTCCAGCGATTGCCGAAGCAACTTCCTAGCTTCTAGTGACCTCTTCACACCAGGCCCAGTAGCTGCTGCGTAGGCGCATTTGCGCATGTTCCGGCTATCCGGTTGAGGCGTACTGAAGCGATGGGGCGTAAGAAACCTGAGCGCCCGGCCCTGGATGAACCATTGCTGAGGACGATTCAGGCACAGAAACATCGGCACAACGCTCACCATACTTCTACTATTACAGCTGGCCCTGACTCTCTGGATCACTGCCGCGGCTTCCCAGTTCACCCCAGATCGCTCCAGCGATTGCCGAAGCAACTTACTGGCTTCTGTTGACCTCGTCACACCAGGCTCAATGGCTACTGCGTAGGCGCATATGCGCATGTTCCGGCTCTCCGGCTGTGGCGCACTGAAGCGACGGGGCGTGTAAAAGCTGAGTTCCCGACCCGGGACGAACCATTGCTGAGGACGATTCAGGCACACAGACATCGACAGAACAATTATCATACTTGTCGTATGAGAGCTGGTACTGACTGTCTGAGTCACTGCCGCGGCTTCCCGGTTCACCAGCTCGCTCCAGTGATTGCCCAGAAAAACTTCCTGCCTTCTACTAACCTCGTCACACCAGGCCCAGTGGCTGCGGCCCACTGAAACGGCAGGGCGTATAAAAGCTGAGCTCCTGGCCCTGGACGAACCATTGCCGAGGACAATTCAGGAACAGACACATCGACCAAACGCGCATCATACTTCTAGTATTACAGCTGGTCCTCAGTGTCTGGATCACTGCCGCGGCTTCCCGGTTCACCAGCTCCGTCCAGCGATTGTCGAAGCAACATCCTAGCTTCTAGTCACCTGTTCACACCAGGCCCCGTAGCTCCTCTGTAGGCGCATGTGCGCATGTTCAGGCTCTCCTGTTGTGGCGCAATGAAGCGAAGGGGCGTGTGGAAGCTGAGCTCCCTGCACTCTACGAACCATCGCTGAGTACGATAAAGGCACAGACATATCGGCACAACGTTCATTAACTTCTCGTATTTTAGCTGGTGCTGACTGTCTGGATCCCTGCCGCGGCTTCCCAGTCCACCAGCTCGCTCCAGCGATTGTCGAAGCAACTTCCTGGTTTCTGCTGACGTCGCCACACTAGGCCGAGTAGCTGCTGCGTAGGCGCATGTGCGCATGTTCCGGCTCTCCGGCTGTGGCGGACTCAAGCGACGGGGCGTGTAAAAGCTAAGCTCCTGGCACTGGAAGAACCATTGCTGAGGACAATTCAGGCACAGACACATCAACACAACGCTTATCATACTTGTATTACATCTGGTCCTGACCGTCTGGATCACTGCGGCGGCTTCCCAGTTCACCAGCTCGCTCCAGCGATTGTCGAAGCAACTTCCTGGCTTCTGCTGACGTCGCCAGACTAGGCCCAGTGGCTAATGTGTAGGCGCATCTACGCATATTCCGGCTCTACGGCTGTGGCGCACTGAAGCGACGGGGCGTATAAAAGCTAAGCTCCCGGAACTGGAAGAACCATTGCTGAGGACAATTCAGGCACAGACACATCGACACAACGCTCATAATACTTCTAGTATTACAGCTGGACCCAGCTGTGTGGATGAGTGCCGCGGCTTCCCGGTTCACCAGCTCGGTCCAGCGATTGCCGAAGCAACTTTCTAGCTTCTAGTGACCTCTTCACACCAGGCCCAGTAGCTGCTGCGTAGTCGCATTTGCACATATTCCGGGAGCTCAGCGTGTAAAAGCTGAGCTCCTGGCCCTGGACGAACCATTGCTAAGGTCGATTCAGGCACACATACATCGACAAAACAATTATCATACCTGTCGTATTAGAGCTGGTCCTGACAGTCGGTATCACTGCCGCGGATTCCCGGTTCACCAGCACGGTCTAGCGATTCCCGAAGCAACTTCATGGTTCTGCTGACTTTGTCACACCAGGCTCAAAGGCTACTGCGTGGGCGCATGTGTGCATGTTCTGGCTGTAAGGCTGTGGCGCACTGAAGCGACGGGGCATGTAAAAGCTGAGCTCCCGGCCCTGGACGAACCATTGCTGAAGACGATTCAGGCACCCAGACATCGACACATCAATTATCATACTTATCATATTAGAGCTGGTCCTGATAGTTTCAATCACGGCCGCGGCTTCCCGGTTCACCAGCTTTCTCCAGTGATTCCCGAAGCAACTTCCTGCTTTCTGTTCACCTGCTCACATTAGTCCCAGTGGCTGCTGCATATGCGCCTCTGCGCGTATTCCGGCTCTCCGGCTGTGGCGCACCGAAGCGACGGGCCGTATAAAAGCTGAGCTCCCGGCCCTGGACAAACACTTGCTGAGCACGATTCAGCCACAGACACCTCGGCACAACGCTCATCATACTTGTTGTATTAGAGCTGGTCCTGACAGTCTGAATCACTGCCGCGGATTCCCGGTTCACCAGCTCGATCTAGCGATTCCCGAAGCAACTTCATGGTTCTGCTGACTTCGTCACACCAGGCTCAATGGCTACTGCGTAGGCGCATGTGCTTATGTTCCTGCTCTCCGACTGTGGCGCACTGAAGCGACGGGGAGTATAAAAGCTGGGCTCCCGACCCTGGACGAACCATTGCTGAGGACGATCCAGGCACAGACACATCGAAACAAGAATAATCATATTTCTCGTATTAGAGCTCGTCCTGACTGTCAGGGTCAGTGCCGCGGCTTCCTGGTTCACCAGCTCGTTCCAGCGATTGCCGAAGCAACTTCCTAGCTTCTGCTGACTCGTCACTCCTGGCCCAGTGGCTGCAGAGTAGGCGCATGTGCTCATATTCGGGCTCTCCGGCTGTGCGCACGGAAGCGACAGGGTGTACAAAAGCAGAGCTCCTGGCCCTGGACGAACCGTTGCTGAGGACGATTCATGCACACAAACATCGGCACAACGCTCATTGTACTTCTAGTATTACAGCTGGTCCTAGCTGTCTGGATCACTGCTGCGGCTTCCCGGTTCACCAGCTCGGTCCAGCGATTGCCGAAGCAACTTCCTAGCTTCTAGTGACCTCTTCACACCAGGCCCAGTAGCTGCTGCGTAGGCGCATTTGCGCATGTTCCGGCTATCCGGTTGAGGCGTACTGAAGCGATGGGGCGTAAGAAACCTGAGCACCCGGCCCTGGATGAACCATTGCTGAGGACGATTTAGGCACCGACACATCGGCACAACGCTCATCGTACTTCTCGTATTACAGCTGGTCCTGACTGTCTGGATCACTGCCGCGGCTTCCCGGCTCACCAGCTCGCTCCATCGATCGCCGAAGCAACTTCCTAGCTTCTAGTGACCTCGTCACACCAGGCTCAATGGCTACTGCGTTGGCGCATGTGCGCATGTTCCGGCTCTCCGGCTGTGGCGCACTGAAGCGACGGGGCGTGTACAAGCTGAGTTCCCGACCCGGGACGAACCATTGCTGAGGACGATTCAGGCACACAGACATCGACAGAACAATTATCATACTTGTCGTATGAGAGCTGGTACTGACTGTCTGAGTCACTACCGCGGCTTCCCGGTTCACCAGCTCGCTCCAGTGATTGCCCAAAAAAACTTCCTGCCTTCTACTAACCTCGTCACACCAGGCCCAGTGGCTGCTGAGTAGGCGAATGTGCGCATGTTCCGGCTCTCCGCCTGCGGCCCACTGAAACGGCAGGGCGTATAAAAGCTGAGCTCCTCGCCCTGGACGAACCATTGCCGAGGACAATTCAGGAACAGACACATCGACCAAACGCTCATCATACTTCTAGTATTACAGCTGGTCCTCACTGTCTGGATCACTGCCGCGGCTTACCGGTCCACCAGCTCGCTCCAGCGATTGTCGAAGCAACATCCTAGCTTCTAGTGACCTCTTCACACAAGGCACTATAGCTCCTATGTAGGCGCATTTGCGCATATTCCGGCTATCCTGTTGTGGCGCACTGAAGCGACGGGGCGTGTGGAAGCTGAGCTCCCTGCACTCTACGAACCATTGCTGAGGACCATAAAGGCACAGACATATCGGCACAACGTTCATTAACTTCTCGTATTATAGCTGGTGCTGACTGTCTGGATCACTGCCGGGGCTTCCCAGTTCACCAGCTCGCTCCAGCGATTGTCGAAGCAACTTCCTGGCTTCTGCTGACGTCGCCACACTAGGCCGAGTAGCTGCTGCGTAGGCGCATGTGCGCATGTTCCCGCTCTCCGGCTGTGGCGGACTCAAGCGACGGGGCGTATAAAAGCTAAGCTCCTGGCACTGGAAGAACGATTGCTGAGGACAATTCAGGCACAGAGACATCAACACAACGCTTATCATACTTGTATTACATCTGGTCCTGACCGTCTGGATCACTGCGGCGGCTTCCCAGTTCACCAGCTCGCTCCAGCGATTGTCGAAGCAGTTTCCTGGCTTCTGCTAACGTCGCCACACTAGGCCCAGTGGCTGCTGCGTAGGCGCATGTGCGCATGTTCCGGCTCTCCGGTTGTGGCGGACTGAAGCGCCGGGGCGTGTAAAAGCTGAGCTGCCGCCCCTGCACGAACCATTGCTGAGGACGATTCAGGCACACAGACATCGACAGAGCAATTATTATACTTATCGTATTAGAGCTGGTCCTGACAGTTTGAATCACTGCCGCGGCTTCCCAGTTCACCAGCTCTCTCCAGGGGTTCCCGAAGCAACTTCCTGCTTTCTGCTCACCTCGTCACACCAGTCCCAGTGGCTATTGCGTAGGCGCATCTGCGCATATTCCGGCTCGACGGCTGTGGCGCACTGAAGCGACGGGGCGTATAAAAGCTCAGCTCCCGGCCCGGGACGAACACTTGCTGAGCACGATTCAGGCACAGACACATCGGCAGAACGCTCATCATACTTGCTGTATTAGAGCTGGTCCTGACAGTCTGAATCACTGCCGCGGCTTCCCGGTTCACCAGCTTGGTCCAGCGATTGCCGAAGCAACTTCCTAGCTTCTAGTGACCTCTTCACACCAGCCCCAGTAGCTGCTGCGTAGGCGCATTTGCGCATGTTCCGGCCCTACGGTTGTGGCGCACTGAAGCGATGGGGCGTAAGAAACCTGAGCGCCCGGCCCTGGATGAACCATTACTGAGCACGATTCAGGCACAGAGACATCGGCACAACGCTCATCGTATTTCTCATATTACTGCTGGTCCTGACTGTCTGGATCACTACCGCGGCTTCGCGGTTCACCAGCTCGCTCGAGCGATTGCCGAAGCAACTTGTTGGCTTCTGGTGACCTCGCCACACTAGGCCCAGTGGCTGCTGCGTAGGCGCATGTGCGTATGTTCCGGCTCTCCGGCTGTCTCACACTGAAGCTACGGGGCATATAAAAGCTGAGCTCCCGGCCCTGGACGAACCATTGCTGAGGACGATTCAGGCACAGACACATCCGCACAACTCTCATCGCACATCTCGTGTTAAAGCTGGTCCTGACTGCCTGGATAACTGCCGCAGCTTCCCGGCTCCCCAGCTCGCTCCAGAGATTGCCGAAGCAACTTCGTGGCTTCTACTGACCTCCTCACACAAGGCCCAGTGGCTGCTCCGTAGGCGCATATTGTGCATGTTCCGGCTCTCCGGCTGTGGCGTAATGAAGCTGCGGGGCGTATAAAGGCTGAGCTCCCGGCCCTGGACGAACCGTTGCTGAGGACGATTCATGCACACAAACATCGGCACAACGCTCATTGTACTTCTAGTATTACAGCTGGTCCTAGCTGTCTGGATCACTGCTGCGGCTTCCCGGTTCACCAGCTCGGTCCAGCGATTGCCGAAGCAACTTCCTAGCTTCTAGTGACCTCTTCACACCAGGCCCAGTAGCTGCTGCGTAGGCGCATTTGCGCATGTTCCGGCTATCCGGTTGAGGCGTACTGAAGCGATGGGGCGTAAGAAACCTGAGCGCCCGGCCCTGGATGAACCATTGCTGAGGACGATTCAGGCACAGAAACATCGGCACAACGCTCACCATACTTCTACTATTACAGCTGGCCCTGACTCTCTGGATCACTGCCGCGGCTTCCCAGTTCACCCCAGATCGCTCCAGCGATTGCCGAAGCAACTTACTGGCTTCTGTTGACCTCGTCACACCAGGCTCAATGGCTACTGCGTAGGCGCATAT
This sequence comes from Amblyomma mixtum, assembly GCF_055824585.1. Lineage (NCBI taxonomy): Eukaryota > Metazoa > Arthropoda > Arachnida > Ixodida > Ixodidae > Amblyomma > Amblyomma mixtum. The sequence goes on from NC_143014.1 coordinate 15,480,027, forward strand.
GCGCATGTTCCGGCTCTCCGGCTGTGGCGCACTGAAGCGACGGGGCGTGTAAAAGCTGAGTTCCCGACCCGGGACGAACCATTGCTGAGGACGATTCAGGCACACAGACATCGACAGAACAATTATCATACTTGTCGTATGAGAGCTGGTACTGACTGTCTGAGTCACTGCCGCGGCTTCCCGGTTCACCAGCTCGCTCCAGTGATTGCCCAGAAAAACTTCCTGCCTTCTACTAACCTCGTCACACCAGGCCCAGTGGCTGCGGCCCACTGAAACGGCAGGGCGTATAAAAGCTGAGCTCCTGGCCCTGGACGAACCATTGCCGAGGACAATTCAGGAACAGACACATCGACCAAACGCGCATCATACTTCTAGTATTACAGCTGGTCCTCAGTGTCTGGATCACTGCCGCGGCTTCCCGGTTCACCAGCTCCGTCCAGCGATTGTCGAAGCAACATCCTAGCTTCTAGTCACCTGTTCACACCAGGCCCCGTAGCTCCTCTGTAGGCGCATGTGCGCATGTTCAGGCTCTCCTGTTGTGGCGCAATGAAGCGAAGGGGCGTGTGGAAGCTGAGCTCCCTGCACTCTACGAACCATCGCTGAGTACGATAAAGGCACAGACATATCGGCACAACGTTCATTAACTTCTCGTATTTTAGCTGGTGCTGACTGTCTGGATCCCTGCCGCGGCTTCCCAGTCCACCAGCTCGCTCCAGCGATTGTCGAAGCAACTTCCTGGTTTCTGCTGACGTCGCCACAGTAGGCCGAGTAGCTGCTGCGTAGGCGCATGTGCGCATGTTCCGGCTCTCCGGCTGTGGCGGACTCAAGCGACGGGGCGTGTAAAAGCTAAGCTCCTGGCACTGGAAGAACCATTGCTGAGGACAATTCAGGCACAGACACATCAACACAACGCTTATCATACTTGTATTACATCTGGTCCTGACCGTCTGGATCACTGCGGCGGCTTCCCAGTTCACCAGCTCGCTCCAGCGATTGTCGAAGCAACTTCCTGGCTTCTGCTGACGTCGCCAGACTAGGCCCAGTGGCTAATGTGTAGGCGCATCTACGCATATTCCGGCTCTACGGCTGTGGCGCACTGAAGCGACGGGGCGTATAAAAGCTAAGCTCCCGGAACTGGAAGAACCATTGCTGAGGACAATTCAGGCACAGACACATCGACACAACGCTCATAATACTTCTAGTATTACAGCTGGACCCAGCTGTGTGGATGAGTGCCGCGGCTTCCCGGTTCACCAGCTCGGTCCAGCGATTGCCGAAGCAACTTTCTAGCTTCTAGTGACCTCTTCACACCAGGCCCAGTAGCTGCTGCGTAGTCGCATTTGCACATATTCCGGGAGCTCAGCGTGTAAAAGCTGAGCTCCTGGCCCTGGACGAACCATTGCTAAGGTCGATTCAGGCACACATACATCGACAAAACAATTATCATACCTGTCGTATTAGAGCTGGTCCTGACAGTCGGTATCACTGCCGCGGATTCCCGGTTCACCAGCACGGTCTAGCGATTCCCGAAGCAACTTCATGGTTCTGCTGACTTTGTCACACCAGGCTCAAAGGCTACTGCGTGGGCGCATGTGTGCATGTTCTGGCTGTAAGGCTGTGGCGCACTGAAGCGACGGGGCATGTAAAAGCTGAGCTCCCGGCCCTGGACGAACCATTGCTGAAGACGATTCAGGCACCCAGACATCGACACATCAATTATCATACTTATCATATTAGAGCTGGTCCTGATAGTTTCAATCACGGCCGCGGCTTCCCGGTTCACCAGCTTTCTCCAGTGATTCCCGAAGCAACTTCCTGCTTTCTGTTCACCTGCTCACATTAGTCCCAGTGGCTGCTGCATATGCGCCTCTGCGCGTATTCCGGCTCTCCGGCTGTGGCGCACCGAAGCGACGGGCCGTATAAAAGCTGAGCTCCCGGCCCTGGACAAACACTTGCTGAGCACGATTCAGCCACAGACACCTCGGCACAACGCTCATCATACTTGTTGTATTAGAGCTGGTCCTGACAGTCTGAATCACTGCCGCGGATTCCCGGTTCACCAGCTCGATCTAGCGATTCCCGAAGCAACTTCATGGTTCTGCTGACTTCGTCACACCAGGCTCAATGGCTACTGCGTAGGCGCATGTGCTTATGTTCCTGCTCTCCGACTGTGGCGCACTGAAGCGACGGGGAGTATAAAAGCTGGGCTCCCGACCCTGGACGAACCATTGCTGAGGACGATCCAGGCACAGACACATCGAAACAAGAATAATCATATTTCTCGTATTAGAGCTCGTCCTGACTGTCAGGGTCAGTGCCGCGGCTTCCTGGTTCACCAGCTCGTTCCAGCGATTGCCGAAGCAACTTCCTAGCTTCTGCTGACTCGTCACTCCTGGCCCAGTGGCTGCAGAGTAGGCGCATGTGCTCATATTCGGGCTCTCCGGCTGTGCGCACGGAAGCGACAGGGTGTACAAAAGCAGAGCTCCTGGCCCTGGACGAACCGTTGCTGAGGACGATTCATGCACACAAACATCGGCACAACGCTCATTGTACTTCTAGTATTACAGCTGGTCCTAGCTGTCTGGATCACTGCTGCGGCTTCCCGGTTCACCAGCTCGGTCCAGCGATTGCCGAAGCAACTTCCTAGCTTCTAGTGACCTCTTCACACCAGGCCCAGTAGCTGCTGCGTAGGCGCATTTGCGCATGTTCCGGCTATCCGGTTGAGGCGTACTGAAGCGATGGGGCGTAAGAAACCTGAGCACCCGGCCCTGGATGAACCATTGCTGAGGACGATTTAGGCACCGACACATCGGCACAACGCTCATCGTACTTCTCGTATTACAGCTGGTCCTGACTGTCTGGATCACTGCCGCGGCTTCCCGGCTCACCAGCTCGCTCCATCGATCGCCGAAGCAACTTCCTAGCTTCTAGTGACCTCGTCACACCAGGCTCAATGGCTACTGCGTTGGCGCATGTGCGCATGTTCCGGCTCTCCGGCTGTGGCGCACTGAAGCGACGGGGCGTGTACAAGCTGAGTTCCCGACCCGGGACGAACCATTGCTGAGGACGATTCAGGCACACAGACATCGACAGAACAATTATCATACTTGTCGTATGAGAGCTGGTACTGACTGTCTGAGTCACTACCGCGGCTTCCCGGTTCACCAGCTCGCTCCAGTGATTGCCCAAAAAAACTTCCTGCCTTCTACTAACCTCGTCACACCAGGCCCAGTGGCTGCTGAGTAGGCGAATGTGCGCATGTTCCGGCTCTCCGCCTGCGGCCCACTGAAACGGCAGGGCGTATAAAAGCTGAGCTCCTCGCCCTGGACGAACCATTGCCGAGGACAATTCAGGAACAGACACATCGACCAAACGCTCATCATACTTCTAGTATTACAGCTGGTCCTCACTGTCTGGATCACTGCCGCGGCTTACCGGTCCACCAGCTCGCTCCAGCGATTGTCGAAGCAACATCCTAGCTTCTAGTGACCTCTTCACACAAGGCACTATAGCTCCTATGTAGGCGCATTTGCGCATATTCCGGCTATCCTGTTGTGGCGCACTGAAGCGACGGGGCGTGTGGAAGCTGAGCTCCCTGCACTCTACGAACCATTGCTGAGGACCATAAAGGCACAGACATATCGGCACAACGTTCATTAACTTCTCGTATTATAGCTGGTGCTGACTGTCTGGATCACTGCCGGGGCTTCCCAGTTCACCAGCTCGCTCCAGCGATTGTCGAAGCAACTTCCTGGCTTCTGCTGACGTCGCCACACTAGGCCGAGTAGCTGCTGCGTAGGCGCATGTGCGCATGTTCCCGCTCTCCGGCTGTGGCGGACTCAAGCGACGGGGCGTATAAAAGCTAAGCTCCTGGCACTGGAAGAACGATTGCTGAGGACAATTCAGGCACAGAGACATCAACACAACGCTTATCATACTTGTATTACATCTGGTCCTGACCGTCTGGATCACTGCGGCCGCTTCCCAGTTCACCAGCTCGCTCCAGCGATTGTCGAAGCAGTTTCCTGGCTTCTGCTAACGTCGCCACACTAGGCCCAGTGGCTGCTGCGTAGGCGCATGTGCGCATGTTCCGGCTCTCCGGTTGTGGCGGACTGAAGCGCCGGGGCGTGTAAAAGCTGAGCTGCCGCCCCTGCACGAACCATTGCTGAGGACGATTCAGGCACACAGACATCGACAGAGCAATTATTATACTTATCGTATTAGAGCTGGTCCTGACAGTTTGAATCACTGCCGCGGCTTCCCAGTTCACCAGCTCTCTCCAGGGGTTCCCGAAGCAACTTCCTGCTTTCTGCTCACCTCGTCACACCAGTCCCAGTGGCTATTGCGTAGGCGCATCTGCGCATATTCCGGCTCGACGGCTGTGGCGCACTGAAGCGACGGGGCGTATAAAAGCTCAGCTCCCGGCCCGGGACGAACACTTGCTGAGCACGATTCAGGCACAGACACATCGGCAGAACGCTCATCATACTTGCTGTATTAGAGCTGGTCCTGACAGTCTGAATCACTGCCGCGGCTTCCCGGTTCACCAGCTTGGTCCAGCGATTGCCGAAGCAACTTCCTAGCTTCTAGTGACCTCTTCACACCAGCCCCAGTAGCTGCTGCGTAGGCGCATTTGCGCATGTTCCGGCCCTACGGTTGTGGCGCACTGAAGCGATGGGGCGTAAGAAACCTGAGCGCCCGGCCCTGGATGAACCATTACTGAGCACGATTCAGGCACAGAGACATCGGCACAACGCTCATCGTATTTCTCATATTACTGCTGGTCCTGACTGTCTGGATCACTACCGCGGCTTCGCGGTTCACCAGCTCGCTCGAGCGATTGCCGAAGCAACTTGTTGGCTTCTGGTGACCTCGCCACACTAGGCCCAGTGGCTGCTGCGTAGGCGCATGTGCGTATGTTCCGGCTCTCCGGCTGTCTCACACTGAAGCTACGGGGCATATAAAAGCTGAGCTCCCGGCCCTGGACGAACCATTGCTGAGGACGATTCAGGCACAGACACATCCGCACAACTCTCATCGCACATCTCGTGTTAAAGCTGGTCCTGACTGCCTGGATAACTGCCGCAGCTTCCCGGCTCCCCAGCTCGCTCCAGAGATTGCCGAAGCAACTTCGTGGCTTCTACTGACCTCCTCACACAAGGCCCAGTGGCTGCTCCGTAGGCGCATATTGTGCATGTTCCGGCTCTCCGGCTGTGGCGTAATGAAGCTGCGGGGCGTATAAAGGCTGAGCTCCCGGCCCTGGACGAACCGTTGCTGAGGACGATTCATGCACACAAACATCGGCACAACGCTCATTGTACTTCTAGTATTACAGCTGGTCCTAGCTGTCTGGATCACTGCTGCGGCTTCCCGGTTCACCAGCTCGGTCCAGCGATTGCCGAAGCAACTTCCTAGCTTCTAGTGACCTCTTCACACCAGGCCCAGTAGCTGCTGCGTAGGCGCATTTGCGCATGTTCCGGCTATCCGGTTGAGGCGTACTGAAGCGATGGGGCGTAAGAAACCTGAGCGCCCGGCCCTGGATGAACCATTGCTGAGGACGATTCAGGCACAGAAACATCGGCACAACGCTCACCATACTTCTACTATTACAGCTGGCCCTGACTCTCTGGATCACTGCCGCGGCTTCCCAGTTCACCCCAGATCGCTCCAGCGATTGCCGAAGCAACTTACTGGCTTCTGTTGACCTCGTCACACCAGGCTCAATGGCTACTGCGTAGGCGCATATGCGCATGTTCCGGCTCTCCGGCTGTGGCGCACTGAAGCGACGGGGCGTGTAAAAGCTGAGTTCCCGACCCGGGACGAACCATTGCTGAGGACGATTCAGGCACACAGACATCGACAGAACAATTATCATACTTGTCGTATGAGAGCTGGTACTGACTGTCTGAGTCACTGCCGCGGCTTCCCGGTTCACCAGCTCGCTCCAGTGATTGCCCAGAAAAACTTCCTGCCTTCTACTAACCTCGTCACACCAGGCCCAGTGGCTGCGGCCCACTGAAACGGCAGGGCGTATAAAAGCTGAGCTCCTGGCCCTGGACGAACCATTGCCGAGGACAATTCAGGAACAGACACATCGACCAAACGCGCATCATACTTCTAGTATTACAGCTGGTCCTCAGTGTCTGGATCACTGCCGCGGCTTCCCGGTTCACCAGCTCCGTCCAGCGATTGTCGAAGCAACATCCTAGCTTCTAGTCACCTGTTCACACCAGGCCCCGTAGCTCCTCTGTAGGCGCATGTGCGCATGTTCAGGCTCTCCTGTTGTGGCGCAATGAAGCGAAGGGGCGTGTGGAAGCTGAGCTCCCTGCACTCTACGAACCATCGCTGAGTACGATAAAGGCACAGACATATCGGCACAACGTTCATTAACTTCTCGTATTTTAGCTGGTGCTGACTGTCTGGATCCCTGCCGCGGCTTCCCAGTCCACCAGCTCGCTCCAGCGATTGTCGAAGCAACTTCCTGGTTTCTGCTGACGTCGCCACAGTAGGCCGAGTAGCTGCTGCGTAGGCGCATGTGCGCATGTTCCGGCTCTCCGGCTGTGGCGGACTCAAGCGACGGGGCGTGTAAAAGCTAAGCTCCTGGCACTGGAAGAACCATTGCTGAGGACAATTCAGGCACAGACACATCAACACAACGCTTATCATACTTGTATTACATCTGGTCCTGACCGTCTGGATCACTGCGGCGGCTTCCCAGTTCACCAGCTCGCTCCAGCGATTGTCGAAGCAACTTCCTGGCTTCTGCTGACGTCGCCAGACTAGGCCCAGTGGCTAATGTGTAGGCGCATCTACGCATATTCCGGCTCTACGGCTGTGGCGCACTGAAGCGACGGGGCGTATAAAAGCTAAGCTCCCGGAACTGGAAGAACCATTGCTGAGGACAATTCAGGCACAGACACATCGACACAACGCTCATAATACTTCTAGTATTACAGCTGGACCCAGCTGTGTGGATGAGTGCCGCGGCTTCCCGGTTCACCAGCTCGGTCCAGCGATTGCCGAAGCAACTTTCTAGCTTCTAGTGACCTCTTCACACCAGGCCCAGTAGCTGCTGCGTAGTCGCATTTGCACATATTCCGGGAGCTCAGCGTGTAAAAGCTGAGCTCCTGGCCCTGGACGAACCATTGCTAAGGTCGATTCAGGCACACATACATCGACAAAACAATTATCATACCTGTCGTATTAGAGCTGGTCCTGACAGTCGGTATCACTGCCGCGGATTCCCGGTTCACCAGCACGGTCTAGCGATTCCCGAAGCAACTTCATGGTTCTGCTGACTTTGTCACACCAGGCTCAAAGGCTACTGCGTGGGCGCATGTGTGCATGTTCTGGCTGTAAGGCTGTGGCGCACTGAAGCGACGGGGCATGTAAAAGCTGAGCTCCCGGCCCTGGACGAACCATTGCTGAAGACGATTCAGGCACCCAGACATCGACACATCAATTATCATACTTATCATATTAGAGCTGGTCCTGATAGTTTCAATCACGGCCGCGGCTTCCCGGTTCACCAGCTTTCTCCAGTGATTCCCGAAGCAACTTCCTGCTTTCTGTTCACCTGCTCACATTAGTCCCAGTGGCTGCTGCATATGCGCCTCTGCGCGTATTCCGGCTCTCCGGCTGTGGCGCACCGAAGCGACGGGCCGTATAAAAGCTGAGCTCCCGGCCCTGGACAAACACTTGCTGAGCACGATTCAGCCACAGACACCTCGGCACAACGCTCATCATACTTGTTGTATTAGAGCTGGTCCTGACAGTCTGAATCACTGCCGCGGATTCCCGGTTCACCAGCTCGATCTAGCGATTCCCGAAGCAACTTCATGGTTCTGCTGACTTCGTCACACCAGGCTCAATGGCTACTGCGTAGGCGCATGTGCTTATGTTCCTGCTCTCCGACTGTGGCGCACTGAAGCGACGGGGAGTATAAAAGCTGGGCTCCCGACCCTGGACGAACCATTGCTGAGGACGATCCAGGCACAGACACATCGAAACAAGAATAATCATATTTCTCGTATTAGAGCTCGTCCTGACTGTCAGGGTCAGTGCCGCGGCTTCCTGGTTCACCAGCTCGTTCCAGCGATTGCCGAAGCAACTTCCTAGCTTCTGCTGACTCGTCACTCCTGGCCCAGTGGCTGCAGAGTAGGCGCATGTGCTCATATTCGGGCTCTCCGGCTGTGCGCACGGAAGCGACAGGGTGTACAAAAGCAGAGCTCCTGGCCCTGGACGAACCGTTGCTGAGGACGATTCATGCACACAAACATCGGCACAACGCTCATTGTACTTCTAGTATTACAGCTGGTCCTAGCTGTCTGGATCACTGCTGCGGCTTCCCGGTTCACCAGCTCGGTCCAGCGATTGCCGAAGCAACTTCCTAGCTTCTAGTGACCTCTTCACACCAGGCCCAGTAGCTGCTGCGTAGGCGCATTTGCGCATGTTCCGGCTATCCGGTTGAGGCGTACTGAAGCGATGGGGCGTAAGAAACCTGAGCACCCGGCCCTGGATGAACCATTGCTGAGGACGATTTAGGCACCGACACATCGGCACAACGCTCATCGTACTTCTCGTATTACAGCTGGTCCTGACTGTCTGGATCACTGCCGCGGCTTCCCGGCTCACCAGCTCGCTCCATCGATCGCCGAAGCAACTTCCTAGCTTCTAGTGACCTCGTCACACCAGGCTCAATGGCTACTGCGTTGGCGCATGTGCGCATGTTCCGGCTCTCCGGCTGTGGCGCACTGAAGCGACGGGGCGTGTACAAGCTGAGTTCCCGACCCGGGACGAACCATTGCTGAGGACGATTCAGGCACACAGACATCGACAGAACAATTATCATACTTGTCGTATGAGAGCTGGTACTGACTGTCTGAGTCACTACCGCGGCTTCCCGGTTCACCAGCTCGCTCCAGTGATTGCCCAAAAAAACTTCCTGCCTTCTACTAACCTCGTCACACCAGGCCCAGTGGCTGCTGAGTAGGCGAATGTGCGCATGTTCCGGCTCTCCGCCTGCGGCCCACTGAAACGGCAGGGCGTATAAAAGCTGAGCTCCTCGCCCTGGACGAACCATTGCCGAGGACAATTCAGGAACAGACACATCGACCAAACGCTCATCATACTTCTAGTATTACAGCTGGTCCTCACTGTCTGGATCACTGCCGCGGCTTACCGGTCCACCAGCTCGCTCCAGCGATTGTCGAAGCAACATCCTAGCTTCTAGTGACCTCTTCACACAAGGCACTATAGCTCCTATGTAGGCGCATTTGCGCATATTCCGGCTATCCTGTTGTCGCGCACTGAAGCGACGGGGCGTGTGGAAGCTGAGCTCCCTGCACTCTACGAACCATTGCTGAGGACCATAAAGGCACAGACATATCGGCACAACGTTCATTAACTTCTCGTATTATAGCTGGTGCTGACTGTCTGGATCACTGCCGGGGCTTCCCAGTTCACCAGCTCGCTCCAGCGATTGTCGAAGCAACTTCCTGGCTTCTGCTGACGTCGCCACACTAGGCCGAGTAGCTGCTGCGTAGGCGCATGTGCGCATGTTCCCGCTCTCCGGCTGTGGCGGACTCAAGCGACGGGGCGTATAAAAGCTAAGCTCCTGGCACTGGAAGAACGATTGCTGAGGACAATTCAGGCACAGAGACATCAACACAACGCTTATCATACTTGTATTACATCTGGTCCTGACCGTCTGGATCACTGCGGCCGCTTCCCAGTTCACCAGCTCGCTCCAGCGATTGTCGAAGCAGTTTCCTGGCTTCTGCTAACGTCGCCACACTAGGCCCAGTGGCTGCTGCGTAGGCGCATGTGCGCATGTTCCGGCTCTCCGGTTGTGGCGGACTGAAGCGCCGGGGCGTGTAAAAGCTGAGCTGCCGCCCCTGCACGAACCATTGCTGAGGACGATTCAGGCACACAGACATCGACAGAGCAATTATTATACTTATCGTATTAGAGCTGGTCCTGACAGTTTGAATCACTGCCGCGGCTTCCCAGTTCACCAGCTCTCTCCAGGGGTTCCCGAAGCAACTTCCTGCTTTCTGCTCACCTCGTCACACCAGTCCCAGTGGCTATTGCGTAGGCGCATCTGCGCATATTCCGGCTCGACGGCTGTGGCGCACTGAAGCGACGGGGCGTATAAAAGCTCAGCTCCCGGCCCGGGACGAACACTTGCTGAGCACGATTCAGGCACAGACACATCGGCAGAACGCTCATCATACTTGCTGTATTAGAGCTGGTCCTGACAGTCTGAATCACTGCCGCGGCTTCCCGGTTCACCAGCTTGGTCCAGCGATTGCCGAAGCAACTTCCTAGCTTCTAGTGACCTCTTCACACCAGCCCCAGTAGCTGCTGCGTAGGCGCATTTGCGCATGTTCCGGCCCTACGGTTGTGGCGCACTGAAGCGATGGGGCGTAAGAAACCTGAGCGCCCGGCCCTGGATGAACCATTACTGAGCACGATTCAGGCACAGAGACATCGGCACAACGCTCATCGTATTTCTCATATTACTGCTGGTCCTGACTGTCTGGATCACTACCGCGGCTTTCCAGTTCACCAGCTCGCTCCAGCGATTGTCGAGGCAACTTCCTGGCTTCTGCTGACGTCGCCACACTAGGCCCAGTGGCTGCTGCGTAGGCGCATGTGCGTATGTTCCGGATCTCCGGCTGTGGCGCACTGAAGCGACGGGGCGTGTAAAAAGCTGAGCTCCCGCCCCTGGACGCACCATTGCTGAGGACGATTAAGGCACACAGACATCATCATACTTGTCGTATTAGAACTGGTCCTGACAGTTTTAATCACTGCCCCGGCTTCCCGGTTCACCAGCTCTCTCTACTGATTCCCGAAGCAACTTCCTCCCTTCTGTTCACCTACTCGCACCAGTCCCAGTGGCTGCAGCATTGGCGCATCTGCGCTTATTCCGGCTCTCCGGCTGTGGCGCACTGAAGCGACGGGCCGTATAAAAGCTGAGCTCCCAGCCCTGGACGAACACTTGCTGAGCACGATTCAGGCGCAGACACATCGGCACAACGCTCATCATACATGTTGTATTAGAGCTGGTCCTGACAGTCTTAATCATTGCCGTGGCGTCCCGGTTCACCAGCTCGCTCCAGGGATTCCCGAAGCAACTTCCTGCCTTCTACTATCCTCGTCACACCAGGCCCAGTGGCTGCTGCGTAGGCTGTGGTGCACAGAAGCGACAGGGCGTATAAAAGGAGACCTCCTGTCCCTGGACCAACTATGCTGAGGACGATTCAGGCACACAAACATCGGCACAACGCTCATCATACTTCTAGTATCACAGCTGGTCCTAGCTGCCTGGATCACTGCCGCGGCTTCGCGGTTCACCAGCTCGCTCGAGCGATTGCCGAAGCAACTTGTTGGCTTCTGGTGACCTCGCCACACTAGGCCCAGTGGCTGCTGCGTAGGCGCATGTGCGTATGTTCCGGCTCTCCGGCTGTCTCACACTGAAGCTACGGGGCATATAAAAGCTGAGCTCCCGGCCCTGGACGAACCATTGCTGAGGACGATTCAGGCACAGACACATCCGCACAACTCTCATCGCACATCTCGTGTTAAAGCTGGTCCTGACTGCCTGGATAACTGCCGCAGCTTCCCGGCTCCCCAGCTCGCTCCAGAGATTGCCGAAGCAACTTCGTGGCTTCTACTGACCTCCTCACACAAGGCCCAGTGGCTGCTCCGTAGGCGCATATTGTGCATGTTCCGGCTCTCCGGCTGTGGCGTAATGAAGCTGCGGGGCGTATAAAGGCTGAGCTCCCGGCCCTCGACGAACCATTGCCGAGGACGATCCAGGCACGGACACATCGACACAACTATCATCATAGTTCTCCTATTACAGCTCGTCCTGACTGTCAGGATCGCTGCCGCGACTTCCCGGTTCACCAGCTCGTTCCAGCGATTGTCGAAGCAACTTCCTGGCTTCTGCTGACCTCGTCACTCCTGGCCCAGTGGCTGCTGCATAGGCGCATGTGCTCATGTCCCGGCTCTCCGGCTGTGGCGCACTGAAGCGGCAGGACGTATAAAAGCTGAGCTCCAGGCCCTGGAGGAACCATTGCTGAGGGCGATTCAGGCACAGACACATCGACACAACGCTCATCACACATCTCGTGTTAAAGCTGGTCCTTACTGCCTGGATAACTGCCGCAGCTTCCCGGCTCGCCAGCTCGTTCCAGCCATTGCCGAAGCAACTTTTTGGCTTGTACTGACCTCGTCACACAAGGCCCAGTGGCTGCTGCGTAGCCGCAGATTGCGCATGTTCCGGCTCTCCGGCCGTGGCGTACTCAAGTGACGGGGCGTGTAAAAGCTGAGCTCCCGGCCCTGGACGAACCATTGCTGAGGACGATTCAGGCACAGATACATCGGCACAACTGGTAACATCGACTTCTCGTATTATAGATGGTCCTGACTCTCTGGGTTACTGCCGCGGCTACCCGGTTCGCTAGCGCGCTCCAGCGATTGCCGAACCAACTCCCTGGCTTCTGCTGACCTCGTCACACCAGGCCCGGTGGCTGCTGCATAGGCGCATGTGCGCATGTTCCGGCTCTCCGGCTGTGGCGCACTGAAGCGACGGGGCGTGTAAAAGCTGGGCTGCCGGCCCTGGACGAACCATTGCTGAGGACGATTGATGCATAGACACATCGACACAACGCTCATCATACTTCTCGTACTACAGCTGGTCTTGACTGTCTGGATCACTGGCGCGGCTGCTAGGGTCACCAGCGCGCTCAAGTGATTGCCGAAGCAACTTTCTACCTTCTGCTGACCTCGTCACACCATGCCCATTGGCTGCTGTGTAGGCGCATGTGCGCATGTTCCGGGTTTCCGGCTGTGGCGCACTCAAGCGACGGGGATTATAAAAGCTGGGCTCCCGGCCCTCGACGAACCATTGCTGAGGACTATTCAGGCACATATACATCGACACAATGCTCATTATACTTCTCGTGTTACAGCTGGTCCTGACTGTCTGGATCAGTGGCGCGGCTACCCGCTTGATCAGCTTGTTCAAGGGATTGCCGAAGCAACTTCCTTCCTTCTGCTGACCTGGTCACACCAGGCCCAGTGGCTGCTGCGTAGGCGCATGTACGCATGTTCCGGCTCTACGACTGTGGCGCACTGAAGCGACGGGGATTATAAAAGCTGGGCTCCCTGCCCTCGACGAACCATTGCTGAGGACGATTCAGGCACATATACATCGACACAACGCTCATCATACATCATACTTGTCGTATTACAGTTGGTCCTGACTATCTGGACCACTGCCGCGGTTTCCCGGTTCACCAGAGCGCTCCAGCGGTTCCCGAAGCAACTTCTTTTCTTCTGCTGACCTCGTCACACCAGGTTCAATTGCTACTGCGTAGGCGCATGTGCGCATGTTCGGGCTCTCCGTCTGTGGCGCACTGAAGCGACGGGGCGTGTAAAAGCTGAGCTCCCGGCCCTGGCAGAACCATTGCTGAGGACGATTCAGGCACAGACACATCGGCACAACGCTCACCATACTTCTCGTATTACAGCTGGTCCTGACTGTCTGGATCACTGCCCCAGCTTCCCAGTTTACCAGCTCGCTCCAGCGATTTTCGAAGCAACTTCTTTTTCTTCTGCCGACCTCGCCGCACTAGGCCCAGTGGCTGCTGCATAGGCGCATGTGCGCATAGTCCGGCTCTCCGGCTGGCTGTGGCACACTCAAGGTACGGGGCGTATAAAAGCTGAGCTCCCGGCCTTGGACGAAAAATTGCTGAGGATGATTCAGGCACAGATACATCGACACAACGCTCATCATACTTCTCGTATTACAGCTGGTCCTGACTGTCTGGATCACTGGCGCGGCTATCCGGTTCACCAGCTCGTTCAAGCGATTGCTGAAGCAACTTCCTGCCTTCTATTAACCTCCTCACACCAGGCCCAGTGGCTGCTGCGTAGGCGCATGTGCACATGTTCCGGCTTTCCGACTATGGCGCACTGAAGCGACGGGGAGTATAAAAGCTGTGCTCCCGGCCCTGGACAAACCATTGCTGAGGAGCATTCAGGCACAGACACATCGGCACAACGCTCATCATACTTCTCTTGGTACAAGTGTGTAATAGTGTTTGCTTGTATTTCTTTAAGGAGACAGTTTGTGCCTGGGTTGTCCTGCAGCAATGGGTGATGATGATTAGTCTGGGACCACGTCTTATACGAAAGAAAAGGATGGAAGACTATTCGATAAGGCTCCAACTACTGTGAAAAGTTTGGAAGCCTTCTGGTAAGGCTTAGTAGGAATTTGGAACCCTTAGGAAATAACCTCAAGTTTGAGCTTGGTACTCTTCGGGAATCGGTTGAATTTATAAATTAAAGTTTTCAAGAGTTTTTGAAAGAACTGGACTTAATCCGATGTGAGCTTCGCGAGCTTAAGGAAGAGCAGGAGTGTCTATAAAAAGAAAACAGTGAACACTGTGTACAGCTGCAACGTACTGGAGCAGAACTGACCGAACTTCAACAGTACAGTCGCATAAATAACCTCGAGGTGAAAGGCATCCCTTCTACACCTAGCTAGTCATTGACAAACAGTGTCTCTGCTGCTGCCACGAAGGTGGGAGCGGCGATAACGATGGACGATGTTTGCTTCGTGCATCCAGTACCAACAAATAATGAGAACAAGTCTAACATTCTCATCAAGATCGGGTCAAGAAACGCTCGTGACGAGGTGCTGGAGTCTGTAAAGAAAACTTGGTTAACCATTACAGACCTTAGATCTCCTGGGTGTGCACCCGTGTTCGTAAACGAACATCTGTTCCCGGAGTACGAAGTGTTTAGGTCTATAGCAACGAAGGAAGTCCACAACTGAAAATATGCATGACTATCTCGTGGCCGGATCTTGGCACGAAAATCAGGCAACTCAGACGTGATCCGAATCACTACAGAGGCTGACTTCGGCCTTATAGTCTAGTTCATCGTAATTATCAATCAATCAATCATTCAATCATTTTTATTTCTGCCTCAAAAAAGTGACAGAGGAGCTGCAGAAAAAGCTGTCATAGACAGCTTGACTGAGCCGCAGCCCCCATTATACCGGGCAGCAGTGACAGGCGACGAGAAAAAATAACAAAACAAACAAAAGAAAACAATTCAGAGAAAAACACATTAACACCAAAAAAATCTTACCACTAGATTGTACATGTGGGCAATTTACATGTTCATCCAAACATCATTGCATAAGTATCTTTCAGCAGTACAACAAAAGCACAATGAATCAAACAAAACAAATTAAACAAAACAAAAACACCTCTTAGTGCAGTTTAAAGAAAAAAATCATTTTGTAACACAGTCTATGTATAAGCAACGCAGCTCACGATTAGTACAGGTAGACAAGTTGAAATTGGCAGATTTGTATGTGTTTAGAAGAGAAGGAAGTCTATATTGCAGGCGTTGTTTACCGGTATTTATGCGTGGTGTAGGCACCAACCAGGTTTCAGGCTCTCTAAAAGGGTAACTCGCTTCTTTTTCTTTCAAATTTGCCAGACGTCGAATATAACTTATGTTATTTTTGGTTTCTAGTTTAAAACGCACACTCAGTCGATATTGATATAAATCAAAGATTTTGATTATGCCAGTTTCACGAAAGAACGCTTTGCTGGGTGCTCCATAGTCCGCATTAAAGACGTAGCGAAGAAACTTTTTTTGCAGAACATGAATTTTTTGTAATGAAGAATACGTTGCAGTGCCCCATACAAGCTGGCAGTAGTTAATTTGGGCACAGAACAGTGTGTTATAGAGAAGTAGTTTAATTGATTTAGGAAGAATGTATCTAATGCAGCCAATCGTGCCTGTTACCCTGGCTAACTGCCGGACAACATGATTTGTGTGATCTTCCCAAGACATGTGCGAAGAAAATACTACACCTAGGCATTTGAAGTGATCAACTATTTCTATTTCTCTCGAGTTAAAGGTAATACTATCGTGTGGGGTGATCGGTTTGTTTCTTGGTCGAAATATTACAGCTTTAGTCTTTTTTTCATTCACGCGCATATAGTTTGATTGTGACCATCTTTCCAGTGTGATCATTGTTGTGTTGCACATTTGTATCAGGTCATGAATGTTACTTCCGGAGAAAAAAATGCTAGTATCATCGGCATATATGATAAACCTGACATTTGGGTTAATGTTCACAATATCATTAAGGTAAATGTTGAAAAGTAGGGGCCCAAGTATGCTTCCCTGTGGGACACCAGAATAAATTTCTTTTATTTCTGAATATGTATTATCTATGTTGACAGTTTGTTTCCTTTTTGACAGGTAAGATTTTATTAGTTCTGCAGCCTGGCCCCGAATTCCGTAGTGCCATAGCTTCTCTAGAAGTAACTTATGATTAACCAAGTCAAATGCCTTTGAGAAGTCTATGAATATTCCTATTACGAGCTCTTTGTGTTCAAACTGTGACAGAATATATTCTTTTTGCTCTAAGAGTGCTAGTTCAGTCGACTTGTTTTTCCGGAATCCGAACTGATATGGTGTGAGCAAGATGTATTTATCTAAAAATTTATTCAGTCTAGAGTGTAGAATTTTCTCCAATGCTTTAGAGAAAACAGGCAATACAGAGATGGGTCTATAATTACCCAAGTCATTTCGGTCTCCTTTTTTAAATAAAACAGTTATTTTAGCAATCTGCATTTTTTCTGGGAATACTGATGTAGCTAAACAAACATTAAAAATATGTGCCACAGCTGGAGCTATAATATCGGCTACATATTTTATGGGCTTTATCTGGATGTCGTCAATATCTCGACTGCTGCTATTTTTTAGGCTGAGTATGACCGATGCTACTTCATCCGTCGTGACAGGTTCAAGAAATATTGTATTATCGTTATGAAAGTCTAAGTAATCGCATGCATTCCGTGCAGACCCATCCGTTTTCTTTTTCGTGAAAAAGTCGTTGAAAGCATTTGCCAGCTCTGTCCCTGAAAGTTCTTTATCATCGATCTTAAGATTCCGCACTTGGCCATGTGACTGGTTACGGTGCAGCAATGAGTTTAAACGGGTCCAAACCACATCATGACGACCCTTCTTGACGTCTAGAAATGCAGAGTAATATTCTGTTCGTGCTGATCGCAATTTCTTTGTTAATTTATTTCTAAATTCTTTAAATAACCTCAAATCTTCAACTGTACGTGTGGTTAAAAATGTTCTATACAGCTTATTTTTCATTTTTATTTCTTTTCGTAACTCATGGTTGATCCATGGTTTCCGAGTTTTTCGTGAGGCTTTATATGTTGTAGAGGGAAAGTAGAATTGGTATAGTTGTTTGAAAATACCAAGGAACTTATTATAAACTTCATTAGCATCATTGAGGTGAGCTATGTGGGCCAGGTCAACTTGTTTAAGAGCATCGCGAAAAGCTTTCAGTGTAACACTGGTTATACGCTGGTACCTAATACCTTCTGGTTCTTTCAGTGTATGGGTTGGCTCATTCATGCACAAGAACACTGGGAGGTGGTCACTGATAGAACATGATAAGGCACCGGTCTCAATTTTTGGATGGGCGAGATTGGTAATGAACAAGTCTAAAGTGGATTGACTTCCTGTTGTTACTCTGGTAGGGACTTCTATTACACTAATGAAACCATTTGAAGCCAAAACAGTCCTAAATTCTCTCGTAGAAAAATTGTTACTGCTCATGTCGATGTTGAAATCACCTCCAGCAATAAGCGTATAACCTCCATCAGCTACAAAAGACAAAAAGTGTTCATAGAATTTAAGAAAAACGGATAAATCTCCACTGGGTGGGCGGTAACAGACAGAGTAAATACATTTCTTTGAACATAATGATATTATCTCGTAGTCCGGCGTAACCACACTGTATGGGTTTAACATTTCACCAGTTACATTTTCATTCAGAAGTAAAGCCACTCCCCCGCCACGCCCGACGGGTCTGTTGAGATAGTAGGTTTTGTAATTGGTCATTCTGAAAACATTGTGCGCGCTGGTGCTCCATGTTTCACTCAGCATTATCACTGAAAACATAAACCGAAATTCGCTAAAAAATTCATCTAGCAAGACCATTTTATTTTTTACTGAGCGTGCGTTGACATGTATAGCTTTAACGGATGCGGATGAGAAAGAGGAAGCGATGTGGTTCAAGTCATGCGGAAGGTGATACGGGCACTGTGCCATTTTTCTTTTCCATTTTCCTTTGGTACTGAGCTTGCGCAGTGCTACGTAAGCTGGTCCAGATCGCTTGCTCCTTTGATATGTATGGCAGTCATTCCTTGATCTTTACGAACGAGAATTTTCCCATTCGTATACCAGACAAAACGATAACCTGTATCTTTTGCCTTCTGCTTCGCACTTCGAAGCAAGTCTCTGTGATACCGTGTCAGGTTTTCCTGAATGACAATGCTCGGTTCATTATCTTTTACTTTGCTCCTAGCGTTCAGCCACGAATCTCTTGTCGTCTGTCTGGTGAAACGAGCGAGTATTCCTTGCGTCTTATCCCGTCGGGCAGGCAGTCTGTGTATTGTTTGAATGTCTGCTGCCGTCAGGGGTGGTACTTCAAGCTTCGGGGCGATGTCATTTAACAAAGTAAGCAGATTTTCATCGGGCAGAGCAGCAATACCGTGTATCTCTAGATTAAGTTTCCTGCTTCGGTATTCAAGATCATTAACATCTTGTTGAAGTTGCGTTTGCACAACTTGCGTCATGTCATCTTTTTCTTCTAGTTCTGCTACTCTTTTCTTCAGTACCTTGATCTCATTGTCCTGGCTGGAAACATGTCTTTCAAATTCATCAAATTTCTTAGACATATGTTGGACAGATTCTTCCATTTCTGCCACCTTTTTTGTTAGCTCTGGCAAGCTCTCAAGTTTCTCTAGTATAGAGGCAAGAGCTAGCTTAACATCTAGTTCTGATTCACTGTCTGCTCTACTACTCGTGTGCGACCCATTTTCCCGGCATGTGAGGCAGCGCCACGCTTTCTTTGAAGCATTGTTTTTTGCTTTGAAAGATTTCTCCGTCACTCCCGCACATTTACCGAAATGGTAAGCGCTTTGGCACTCCGTGCATGTCACACTCGGCACATTGACATGAATAGTTCCCTCGCAGGACGAACACACACTAGACATTTCTTTTCGTAGGCGGACACTTCACCAAACGACATAAAAGCACGCTTCACCAAAATACAATCGCAGCAGTGGCAGCAGCAGCGACAGACACAATGGCATGAACCACAAAAACTATGACAATTCAACGTAGTGCTGCACTAACCTGCAACAAGGGCGAAGCGCGTTACCGATGTAGCCGCGTCGCTGCCGCTGCTGCCAAGTGACCGCTGGTCCGATTGCTTGCGTTTATCTTGCAGGGCCTTCCGGTCGGCGTCTGCGCAGATTGTCCCCGAAGCGTGCCAAACGTCCGATGGTTGAGCTTGATGATGGAAAGGCGTAGCTTTGGCGTAGGCATAAGAAGGCGTACAGCAGAAGCGGTGGCCGGTTCCTAGCAGCAGGATCACTTGAGAACGGGGAGCTCGATCTGCAACAAGGGCGAAGCGCGTTACCGATGTAGCCGCGTCGCTGCCGCTGCTGCCAAGTGACCGCTGGTCCGATTGCTTGCGTTTATCTTGCAGGGCCTTCCGGTCGGCGTCTGCGCAGATTGTCCCCGAAGCGTGCCAAACGTCCGATGGTTGAGCTTGATGATGGAAAGGCGTAGCTTTGGCGTAGGCATAAGAAGGCGTACAGCAGAAGCGGTGGCCGGTTCCTAGCAGCAGGATCACTTGAGAACGGGGAGCTCGATCTGCAACAAGGGCGAAGCGCGTTACCGATGTAGCCGCGTCGCTGCCGCTGCTGCCAAGTCACTATACACTATACATTACTCACTATACAAGCGACTGACAAATATTACTCATTAAATCAACCCCGCAGCATGATCCATTGCTATGCAAGGAACATACCTAGACATTTTGATGGCCTTTCTTGGTTTCTAGCAGAGCACAACGTTTTGTATGATGTTATAGCTATTACAGAAACCTGGGTGATTCGTGGTGATAGCTATAATATTTTCAATTATGTATTTTTGTCCCGTCCTTGCATTGCTAAGAATCCAGATGGTGGGGAACGCCTGCACATTAAACAGACCCTTGTACGCCGCGAATGTCCATCTTTCAATGCGCCCGTCAGTAGCATTTCAGAATTTCTATTTGTTGAGCTTGAAGTTTTCGTATGTAAAGCCCCGCACGCAGATGGTAATGAATCATGAATGATCTAGGTTCTGTTTTTATGCACATAATAGAAATGAACAAAAATGCAGTCATCGCCGGTAACACTAACATTGATACTTTAGGCAATGGCCGGAGTGAGTACACTGACCTGTTGTTTTCATATGGATTTACGAATCTTATATCAACCTTGACACGAATTGTGGGTTCTAGATCGACATGTCTTCATCATGTGATATGCAGTTTCATGCCGCCTTGCAATCTGGCTAGGGCTTATGGCACAGCTATGGCAGATCGCCTTGCGGTTGCTTTTTATGCCGGGTAGAATATGGCCATAAAAGTTTTGGCAGTATATGCGGATTTATGAAGAAAATAGACTACCAGAAATGTGCACTTATGCTCTCTAAGATCAGCTTTGCTGACCTGGTTGAAATGACTGCGAATTAACATTGCCGCAGCCTTGTCAGTAGAATCAAAGCTGTGATAAATGACTGTAGCTTTAGACAGAAAAAACATACTGTACAGATTCAGTATGCCCTTGGATGACAGAAATCCTGCTATGCATGATGAAAACACGCGTTCACTGGCACACCAATATGAAACAAAACAGAGGGAACGCATATTCCAGTTCTCAGTACAAGGTTCATAGAAACAAAGCAGTAGCGTCCATGCGTATACAAAAAAAGCTATATTTTAGCAAGCAAATAAACGCATGCGTAGGCAATTCCAAGAAACTGTGGGCTGTAGTAAAGTCGATATTTCAGCCTACTGCACCAAAGTGGATACTTCCTAATCTAGCCTTCGCCGCATATAAACATCTGGTTTTGTTTGGCTTGTGGGGTTTAACGTCCCAAAGCAACTCAGGCTATGAGAGACGCCGTTGTGAAGGGCTCCGGAAATTTCGACCACCTGGGGTTCTTTAACGTGCACTGAGATTGAACAGCACACGGGCCTCTTATCAGATAAGTTTAATGATAACGTTTGCTCGGTGGGGGCTGATTCACTCTCAAGTATCGGCCTCACAGATGAACGTTATTTGCCCGAGCATCGTGAAAACTATTTCGGTTTCATAGAAATAAGCGGCGACGAAATAATAAGCCCACTTAATACAATGGAGGCCAGTAAGGTTACGGGCCTCGAGGGTATTCCAATATCCATAATTAAAAATAGCATTCGTGGTTTTATTAAAGCGTTTCTGTCCTACACCTGTCCTGATATATTAAAGCTTGCGAGGGTTGTCCCTATCTACAAAAGTGGGAATTCTAATAAAGTTGGAAACTATAGGCTGACCTCTGTTCTTAGCTACATCAACACTCCCTTGGAGAAAGTATTGACTCATAAAATTACACAATTTCTGACTAAAAATACCATTCTCTCAACGTTCCGGCATGATTTTCAAAAATTTAGATGGGCCACCCCAGCCGTGTGTTCTGCGACCCACATAATTAATGAAGCTCTCAACAATAATAATATTTCTATTGGTGTATTCCTAGAGATTAAAAAGGCATTCGACACTGCGGATCTTAAAATTTCATACCCGAAACTAAAACGATAAGGATTTAGAGGCGTGTCACAAGATCTCTTTCGAAGTTATTTTCCTAGGCGACCACAGTGTGTTATTATTGACGAACACGCGTCAAGTTCGCGTTCGATTTTTGTAGGTGTTCCGCAAGGCTCAGTATTGGGACCCACACATTTTACGCTTTACACAAACAATTTACCCGACTGCCTAAATAATAGCCATGCCATTATGTATTCTCACGATTCCTAATTGTTGGTTAGCGCTGATTCGGTTGAAACAGCCATGCATATTTTAAACTCAGAACTTGAGAGAGTGAATAAATGGCTATCTAAAAATAGACTTACCCTGAATACAGCAAGACAAATACGTTACATTGGTATTCCCCTCTAAAAGGTGCCATATACTTGCTCCGCTCTGTCGATAGGAGATAACGACATAGAAGTTAAAACTAATAAGTACCAAAGTGTAACATTAAACGCTGCATTAAACTGGAAAGCGCAAATTGAAAAATTGCGTAGGAAACTTTCTTATGCATGTTATATACTGGATAAAGCTCAAAAACATTTCGAAATATACCCACTGAAAGCAACATACTTCAGTTCTTTGCAGTGTCGATTAACATACTTCTTAGAATCGTGGGCGTTCACTTATATAACTTTCATTGAAACAGTATTACGCCTACAGAAGCGGGCATTGAGAATAATTACTTGCACAGTACCGAACACGCCCTCTCAACCTTTGTTTTTAGTAACCAAGTAATGCAAGTATTGCAACTTCAAGGTTTCCAAGTTGCAATACTCGTGCTAAGAACCCTGCCCGGCGCCTCCCCTTTTCCTTCGAACACAGCCCCCATTTAAAACAGTTGCTCTGCAGCACAGCGAAAATTTCTGGTACCTACATCTCGCACTGCCTTCAGTATCAGGAGGTAAAGAACTGTAATAAGAATCTGTCTATTTAATTGAAGACTTTTTTTACAACTAATTACCTGATTACCTAAAGTGAATCGCTCAGTTGCCTATTTCTTATTATCCTCTCATTGGTTGATGTTAGGTTTGCTATTCATATTATATCATCGAATAAGCAACGCGGAGGCAAATGCTTTTGTTTTCTATCATGAATACTGCTTTTGCTCCCATACGCACGTTTATTATTATCAGCCCTTGTGCACTTTTATATTTTTTATTAATTTGCTATTATTTGTACGTTTTGCATTTCTCCAACATTTCTGAATACTGCCGCAAAATTTTGTAGTGTTTGTTTTATCTTCAGAGCTGCCGGCGCGCCGCTTTATCACTTCGTTTGTGATGCAAGAAGCGAGCAGATCTATCTCGACTGATCGCATCTAGGCGGAGCCTCTTCTATAGTGCTTAGAATGTTCTAGTAACTTTGCACGCTTAACCTCCAAAGTTCGCTGTCAGCTTTAAATTCAGCACGGCCGAGTGTGCCGGGCATTCGGTTTGACGACCACCGAGCACACTTGTTGCTACACTACAGCCGACTCGTTCAGTCCTTTGCAGGCGCAAGTCAGTCCAAATAAAGAGTTTTGTTTAGAAGCTATTTTCGCCGCCTTCCTGCTCTCTGAACAGCAGTCACCACTACGTGACTATATGTATCACTTTGCTGTGTACTCATCAGCGTTTCTACCCTTGTGTAATTTGATTAATCTGTGAGTACAGTCACCGTCAAAAGTAAATGGAAAGCGACTTTGTCAGAAAAATTTAATTTCTTTAAATCTGAAGCATAATGGTAGTAAATTTCACAGGTTCTTTATCTTCCTTTGTCGCACCAGAGGTGCCCCGCCAGAGACGGTTCGTTTAACTCGAAGACTGAAGCTTATTTCTTCGCACCAGGGGTGCCCCGTCAGAGACGGTCTTACGATGAGTGGAGATGCAGGGGTAAGGCGAATACTTGAATTTTATATACAGCTATTTACATTGCATACAAGTTTAGGCACTAGAGACAAAATTAAACAGCAAATGACAAACAACAAAAAGATGGAACTGGCTAACACTAGGGGAGGCCCCTACTCGGCATAGCCGAAGATGCATAGCATCTCACCTTAGCGCAGAACCTCGTTTCCAGCTCCGGGGCCCGGTTTTAAAGCCCTAAAGGCCCGGCCCACATTTGGTAGCTCCCAATCATGTTGCACTGCTCACATGATTGGTTTACCGAGAGCATGGCCAGCCCTCCAGCTTCCGTAGGGCAAAACGCCCTTTCCATTGCAAAATAAAAGTAAAAAACAAACACAAATACACATTCGTGCCAGCACGCGCGTGAATCAGTACCGCGGGGCGGGGGGACACCCGTACTTCCCGGCGCGTTCGCGAGCGGCCGCGTTCCAAGAAAGGAGACGCTTCGCTTTGAGCGCCCCCAGCCGCGTTCCGATGACCCCGCGTACACTACCGATCCCTTACATGCTCTTCCCAAGATTCTACAAAGGGCCCAAATGGCACTTTTAGAATTATAACAAAGAAGAGATCGGTGTCGGTCACGAAACCACCCTGTGGGTGACATACCGCAGCTACACAAGCACTGGCACCAACACAACATACGCAAAATGCTTAGGGGCACCAAGAAAACATAAACAAAATGCACACTCCATACACACAATGGTATGCCTGCCGTGCGCCTTAACACGGCGTCCAAGTTGGTGGGTTGCACCCAATTCACCACCTCCAAGTACACACTCGTCCTCGCGAATGGGCACACTTGCACACAGACACTCGCAACAGGAGCGTTCATTGGCACTCATATTGGGTCCGTAAGCGGTCACGTGAGCCTCCTTAGTCGCACCGCGCGTGCCTGTGTGCGTTCGAGCCAACAGGTGTCTCGATCGACACGATTAACCCCTAATGGCCGCTACGCTCATTAGACTGGTGCCACAGCGGGGCAAGAACTCAAAAGCGGGTGCCCTCCAGGATCAAACACGTCCCGGTTCTTGATGGGTCCGAACCCCTGATCACACAACGCACCTAAGAGCACGCTCTCTCCGGCGCGCCGGTACGAACCGCGTGCTGCACAAGGAGCATAGCCCCTGGCCCGTCCAAATATATCAGTACGGTCAGTCTTGCTACACTTGATGTTGCGACCTGTAGCACGGAGCGTACTGTTCGTCGCACCGACTTTCAATTTGAAAGCCTCGCCCTTGCCTCCTGGTACTTTGCTTCGCTTCGAGCCATTTTCCTCGTTCCTGCAAGGGCAAACATTGAAATTGTCACTCCCTACTTTTTAGGCGCTTGGCGGCTTCACGGCATCATCTGACTCTGAGGCTGTATGAGGTGACTCGTAGACACTTGATTCGAAGTTGCCTTGAGTCAAGTCGTCACGCATTTCCTTCTCCTCGAAGGACCTGGTCGGACGCCCGTCGGGTGCGTTCGACAATTGCGCGGCGCTCCGCCCGGTAGGCGCAACAGGCCCACCTCCGTTCTCTGGCTCTGATGGAACGCTCCTGCCATCACTAACGCTACGAGGCACTTCCTGCCACCTGCCCGACACCGTCTTTCGCTGCGGCAACGTTAGGTTTCCTGCTGTCACTAGCTCGCCGATCCGATCTGACGTCTCTCGTCGCTGGTCGTTTCACGCTGAACCAACTGCTCTTTTTCGCGGCTTGCCTGAGACCGAGTTTTTATTCCTGAACTCGCGCCCGCGTCCCTGGTGTCATTTGGGGTAGAGCTAACCTGTGCAGCTGGATCGTCGGAGTGCGCGTTCACCGCCTCTAATACCGCGACGCTGCGTTCCGCCACGATACTTTCTTCACGAGAGATTCCAGTTTCGCGGAAAGCTGGCTCTCTCTTTATTTCTCCCTGGCTGTTTTCTTGACCTGTGTTTGACAGGCATATGCCTTTGCCTTCCAGCACTGGCGGCCTCTCCACTCGGGGCTCGGAGCAGTTCTCCTTGGCTACTTCACTAGCTCTCCTAGATTCTTTGAGCTTAGCCAGCTCGAGCTCTAGCTGCTGGCGCCTTGCTTCTAACACCTGCAAATCCGGAGGTTTTTCCTCGCATAGCGGCGCCTTTCCTCCATTCACTTTTGCAAGTGCAGCCTGAAAATAAGCTAACCGCGCCTTCGCCAATTCTACTCGATACCTCACGTCGACTGTGGGCCGGCATGGATAACTCTCCATACCGCCGTCTGTATCCCTCAACTGTCCTACCGGCTCGAACACATGCACAGGGACGCTAACAATGCGACGAAGGAAACTCACAGTCTCGATGCGTCGATCCGCATTGCCAGCCCTCTGGTGTCGGAGTCCACCGCCACTTTCACCGCACGCTGCGATGCGCTGTCGCACGCTGCTGGTCCTGTGCACGTTGTCGCCACTTGCTGCGACCCGCCGGTGACCGTCGAGTTCTCGACGCGCTGCTTCCTTGACCGGACGCAGTCCCGCGTCGCTGGACTACTGCCGTGGTCCTTACGTCCTTGATGCCGTCTCTCCGCAGGTCCTTTCTCGAACGCTGCTCTTGCCTGACCGTCGCCTTTCTCTCTGCCTTCTATCTTCTTCCTGCTCCGTCTTCCGATGGCCGCAGGATCCTGTCGACTGCGCCAGTAAAGTTCAGGTTCTCTATCTTCCTTCCCTGCACCAGAGGTGCCCCGCCAGAGATGGTTTGTTTAACTGGAAGACTGAAGCTTGATTTTCGCACCAGGGGTGCCCCGTCAGAGACGCTCTCGCGATGAGTTGAGACGCAGGGATAAAGGGAATACTTATGTACAGTTTATGTACAGCAATTTACAATAGATACAAGTTACGCTGCATACAAGTTTAGGCACTAGAGACAAAATTAAACAGCAAAGGACAAACAACAAAAAGGTGGAACTAGCTAACTCTAGGGGAGGCCCCTACTCGGCATAGCCGAAGATGCATAGCATCTCACCTTAGCGTAGAACCTCGCTTCCAGCTCCGGGGCCCGGTTTTAAAGCCCTAAAGGCCCGGCCCACATTTGGTAGTTCCCAATCATGTTGCACTGCTCACATGATTGGTTTACCGAGAGCATGGCCAGCCCTCCAGCTTCCGAAGGGCAAAACGCCCTTTCCATTGCAAAATAAAAGTAAAAAACAAACACAAAAAATCTCTGCCTCTCCAGTAACCGAGAGTAGAGTAAGCATGAAATGTTTACGGGCCTAATGTCATCTCGGTGGACACCCGAACCGCACCGTACAGGAAGGGAGGAACGCCACCACCCGTTCAGCGCGATGCCTTGCCATTTGAACGCAAGGTTTTTTGAGGAAAGCAAATGGCGCAGTAATTCTCTGCCATCTCGATGGACACCCGAATCGCACCGTAATGGAAGGGAGGAACGCCACCACCCGTTCGGCGCGATGCCTTGCCCTTTGAACGCAGCGCTTCTCCCCCGGGCCCCTGTGCGCCTGCGCGGCTTTGCTCACGTATGACAACGAAGTGTATCGTGGCATTTATGTGCTTTTTGCACGCGTTATTAGAAATCGGAAATTATAATTCCGTGCATTATCAAACGCACAGCGACTGATATCTTGATAAACATTGAGAAGGCACTGGCAGCAGTTATTTTTTGTGACTCCTTTGGAGACCAACCGGTGCTTGCATGCCGGTCGCGTAGGAGGGCTTAGAGAGTCTCGTTAAATCTCGTTAAGTCTCGTACGGTGCCCTGATGTTCTCGTTTCAGAGCCCGGATGACTGGAATTCAGTGCCCGGAAGAGTGGATTTTAGTGCCCGGATGAGCGGATTTCAGTGCCCGGATGAGTGGATTTCAGTGCCCGGATGAGTGGATTTCAGTGCCCGGGTGATGGCTCTCGGTCTCGGCATGACGTCACCACACTGCCGACAACGGGGGCTAAAAGCATTTCATGCTTAATACACATTCGTGCCAGCACGCGCGTGAATCAGTACCGCGGGGCGGGGGGACACCCGTACTTCCCGGCGCGTTCTCGAGCGGCCGCGTTCCAAGAAAGGAGACGCTTCGCTTTGAGCGCCCCCAGCCGCGTTCCGATGACCCCGCGTACATTACCGATCCCTTATAATGGTCTATGTTTGTTGGTGCAGAGTGCAATTCGCACAATCACAAGTAGTCTGCACATATGTATTCAAGGACGCATGAATTGAGCGGGCAATGATTAAATTTTTTTCGTTAATATTGCATTCCATTTACTTTTGACGGCACCTGTACCTTTTTGCATATGTGCTTCAGATGTTTATCTGTATTATCTTCATATGCAGTGAAAAGCAGTTGTCATCAACGATTTCTCTGCTTTCAATGTATGAGTCCATAAATAGCCTTTGACTAAGGATGCAGACAGTGTAGACATGTATTGCGCTAAAGAAATGAACATCATAAAGAAATAATCACATAAAATAATAATAATAATTAAAGCGCGTACTGATTCAGGCAACACAGCATAGTTGGGTCACGTCTCGGCAGCCATGGTGAAAGTCGAAGCGTCCAGAGGATGTCGACGTGAGTTCAAAAACTGAAGCGGATTGCATGGGGCAAGCTTGGCTTTCCGCGCAAGAGATGAGAGCCTACGTGCATGCGCCCGCTTTCGAGATAGTAATCGATACAAAACACCGCCGATATGGGCAGATAGGCTGACCTCTGTGGGGGTGTGATTTCCTTTGATTTCGGCAGCCAGTTGTTCATGGGATGGAAAAATACGTGAAGTAAGCGCAAGAACTTCGGGTAGTTCCGACTTCAGAGTGCGATTTCAGCCATTTCTGTGAGAGCCATGTTTATCGCTTCAGTATCGCTTTAATGTAAGGCGTTTGATATCGCATGTCATTCCATGTTACTTAACAACTTAGCCGCCTGTGTGATTGGCAAAGGTACCCTGCAGTTCTTCGACAATTAGCACATCGACAGAGGAGGCAATTGATCATTTCGATTATATGAATAACAGTATATAATGGGTAGGACTAGACGCTACTAGATCGTGCAAGCAGGAGCCTACAACTTCAGTTTTTAAAATGCACTACTCTGCATGATCACAGAATTTTTGTTTTGTAACCACTGTAACAATTCTCCGTTCTTTTTGAACCTAATCATGGCTGTTACGAACGCAAACCCCCTGTTAACGGTAATTTTAAAAAATGTGCACGCAGAAGGGATGTTCGTAATCGTTGAAATCAAGGTTTAAGTACGGTACCGGTAGAATTAGAACATTAAAATTTGGATAAATCGTCCTCAATAGTTAATTTCCTCCCACAGTATATTTAAGCAGCAATTTTGCTGTATTCTGCTCTTTCTACAGTTGTTGCGGCGATGGGTTGCAGCTTATTTTTGTGGATGCGCCAATGTTTTGTATTCAACCGAAATACCAAGCCTGGAGTCTGTCAATCCAAACACTTCACACAGATAATTTCTTGTATAAAGAAACAACATTTGCCTTGAAGCCACGACGAGATTTGAAACGAGCGCAGTGGAACTGAGGTGCCGAAGAGAAGGGACAAATATCGTAAAAGCACGGGGCTGTTATTACTAATGTGATGTAAAAGAATGCGATGCGTGTTGCCTCCTCAGCACATCTGGTGTGTGCCACCCAAGCTAGGCAAGCACGCTTCACTGCAAGAGGGTTTCCTCCTGCCGACCATGCCATACACCAAATGTGCATGATCTGTCGAAAATTTGCCCGTTGCATTTTTTTTTTACTTTGGGGGTGGGTTCATCGCGAATGAAACCAGATGGTGCATGTCAACCATTCTGTAAATTGCCGTGGCAGGCATAGGAATGAAGTGCGCTAATCTGTGGAAGTAACAGCGGCAATAAACACAACTTTTAATTATTTGCCTGTTTTCATCTTCTACACAACATTCTAATACCACCGAAAATAATTCCAAGTAGTCTGCTACCTCCAATGCGCATTCGTATGCAGACTTCAACCTGCCTCATGCTCGAAAAGGCTCCCGGCAACAGTTGCTGCGAGTGTCAGATAATTTATTGCACGAACGTAACAACTAGAGTCTGCATTGTGGAGTCAGAATTCGAAGCAATCCAGTTAGCCCGAATGAAAAGAAATAAAGGGCCGGTAGGCACAGCAAAAACCACCCCTTTGAAATTGCAGTTCTCACCACCAAGACAAAAAGAAAGATTTCCGCTTTGTGGCTGCCCTAAAAGGGCAGCTTCGTAGAAATAAGG
The DNA here is from genome assembly GCF_055824585.1 of Amblyomma mixtum. Classification (NCBI taxonomy): domain Eukaryota; kingdom Metazoa; phylum Arthropoda; class Arachnida; order Ixodida; family Ixodidae; genus Amblyomma; species Amblyomma mixtum. Next base: position 15,509,858 of record NC_143014.1, read on the forward strand.
TGTGGGGCGTGAGGCCGGTTACTGTTTTCATTCTTCACTGTCATCGAATATGAGCTTCACCTTAACACACGACTTGAGAAGCACTAGACGAGCTTGGCCTGCGCCAAGTTTCCTGGACAGCGGCCCACTGCCAGCTGGTTCCACAGTAGTTGCACGTCACACACAAACAGCACCCCACACTTGTGAACGCTACCGACGCAGAGGAATGCAGCGCTGCTTTCGCAAACCAGCGTTGCAGGGAGAAAGCATAGCCCGCAGCATTCGGCTAAGCGATATCAGCATTCGCGTCGTCAATTCCGGGAAGGGCCCTCAAGGTTGGCTGAGGACGATAAGCGTCTCGGCAGGCCGTGGCGCCGGTGCGGCCTCGGCGCAGGTGTCCTCGGTGCGGGGCAGGCGACAGAACAGCACCAGCGCCTGGCCCGTGAGTGGCCGGCTCTCAGAGGGCGGCGCGGTGGCCGAAGCGCGGCGGGCGCGCAGCCGTGGGCAGCACGGGGACAGGATGCGCCGGAACTCACGACGGAAGTTGTCGTTGAGCCAGCCATAGAGCAGGGGGTTGGAGCATGCCGAGCTCATGCCGGCCATGTGGCAGCAGGCGAAGTAGACGCGGTAGAGACGCGAGTCCTCTGTCAGGCTGGGCGTCGAGTCGGCCACCAGGTTGAGGATGTGCAGCGGCAGCCAGCTGGCGGCGAAGATGGCCGCGATAGCCACCAACAGCACATTGGTACGGTGCATGCGGCGCTGGTCATGCTGCTGGCGCGGCGCGCTCTGATTCAGGGGCCCCGCCTTGGCCACAAGGCGCACGCGCAGCCGGCGGCAGATGCTCGCGTAGGCCACCGTCACCGTGGTGATGGGCATGAAGTACTGGAATACGATGGAGAATATGGAGTAGTAGAAGCGGCCTTTTTCGATGGGCCAGTGCTCGACGCAGTACTCTAGGTGCACGAACGTTCCCCGCTCGGGGTCCGGCAGGTCTATGGGGTCGAGAACGCGGAACACAAACATGGGCACAGATAAGAGCAGCGCCAGCAGCCAGATGAGAGGCATGCCAACCAGAGCCGAGAAACACCAGTGCTGTTTCGTCGGGTACACGATAACCAGGTAGCGGTCTATGGCAATGGCCGTGATGCTGAGCGTAGAGACGAAGACGCTGGTTGCCTGCAGGCCGGCCACCAGCTTGCACGTAATGCCTCCCAGGGGCCAGAACTTGAGCGCGATCTCCACGAGCGAGAAGGGCATGGTGAAGAGGCACAACAGCAGGTCAGCAGCGGCCAGGTTTACGATGAGCAAGTTGCGAGCCGTACGCATCTTGGGCCTGCTCGCCACGGCCAGGCAGACGAGCCCGTTCCCAATGGCGCCGGTGAGGATGAGCAGCGTGTAGGCCGCCAGCAACGCGGCAAGCGCGTCTCCATCGATGGCGCGCCGGTCCAGGAATGACAGCAGCCGGCTCTCCAGCTGATGCAGGTCCTGGCTCATGTTGGTGCTCTTGTTCTTCGACAGCAAGGCCTGCGGCGCCAAACAAAGTGCAAACGGCGGCAGTTGAAGCAACTGCAAGAGGTAAATGCGCGTAGCTATCATAAAGGAAAGCACATTACCCATTTGACACTCTATGGGCGTTTGGCGAAAATAAACATCATTTTGCTTACGACTTATGGAGCTCACACTAAAAGCGACCACTTGGCAAACCTTCATGAACACCCGCGATTGACAGGAAGCTCAGGCTAACACCTACAAGCCTCTTTTTATTCTTGCGAAGTACTGCAGCTCTCCGATGCCTTGCAGGAAAGCGAGGGACTCGGTTGTCGTTGGCTGGGCATATACTTTTTATCATGTATATAAGTTACCTCCTTTTCTTGGACGTCCAGGAATCGGCGGCTCACGAATCCTGCGTCGCAAACACTGCGCTACGCAACAGCCATCAACTGGCTACGCCCCACTTCAACAGCAGTTTGGCCGCGGCTGTGACGAGCTACGCACGGGCATTTTTTACAAGTCCCTGTGCACTATTCCCAGGATTGTGAAACTTGTTCCATACTTTTCATTGCTGTCCACGCTCAAATCACTGCTGCTACCAACCTCGCTAGTTTGTTTGCTTTGTTTTTTTCGCGGTGGTTTTTTTCTTGCGAAGTGTACGTTATCGACCGCCGTGGGTGATACAGAACTAGAAATTTGTTTGGCCTGCAACTGTGAGATTGAAACTGCTGACAACATTATTAAATATAAGCAATCCGCGTACCCATATCTCGTGGAAAATTTTTTTGCCTTCAGAGATGCGTCTGCGGAGACCAGTAGTGGGAACTAAAGGAACAGTTTTTTATTGTCCGACATTCAAAACAGCTCCTTCGAGTAGCAGCGCGGTTTGTGCAAGTGGTGTCTCCCAGAGCTTCAATGTAACGGCCACTTTCGCTGAACTGAGTCATAAGCTCTACTCGCTCTTGCCACTCAAAGAACAGGTCGACAGCATCGAACACTCATTGCAACCAATGTCTGACCATTCTGATGATATTACAACGGATAATCTCCGTAAACACGACATGGAGGAAGTGTCCGGTGTGTGTGCGCTATCCGCTCGGTGTTCGCGGTGATCTGTGCCCTGTGCTCCGGTCGTCCTTGTGTCTGCTTAGACTGCGGGCCACGTAACAATATTCTAAACCATAATGAGAACCAGGAGAAAGGATCAGGGAGATCAAGAAAACGCTTGAGCATGTAGAGAACGCCAATCCTGTCGAAGAAATATGCCAGCTGCATGCTGATATAAATGACCATGAGTTTCACGACAACAAAAAAAAAATAATGTAGAGATGCATGGCGCTCCGGCAACCGAGAAGAAAAATCTCCTACAGAAAGTTAATGAGGTTGCTAAACTTGTTGATTTAGCAGAGGTCCATCGTTCGATTTTCAGGCCTGTCATGGGCTGACATCTAAACCCTGTAAGGTGCCCCTGCTATTTTAGTGTGGTTTGTGAGGCAAACACTCAAAGATGAGTGGATGAAAAAAAGAGCTTTGCTCCGAGAGAAGGAGAGCACTCTGTACATGTGTGAAAACCTGGCACGCCGAGCAAAGCTTCTCAACAACTAAAGAACGGTTCAAAAGCAATAACTTGCACTTTGTTTGGTATCTTAATTGAAAAGTCATCCGCAAAAGGAAGGCGACTCCGCACAAGTAACCACCGACGCACGGGATCTGGCCAGGCTTGTCATTAACTGATAATTGCCTGTTCAGTCAAATACCACACCACCACTTCAGTGGTGGCTGCAAGCTCACGTTATCTGTTCTTCGGTGCTATAAGCAGCACGCTGCTCCCGCAGTGGCTGAGTTCTTCTGTATTCTCACTGTATTTCCATCTCACTGCATGGTCCTTAAACAACAAGCTAGCTGAGTTTCAAATTCTGTTGCAGTCTTCAGCTCATCCTTTGACTTAGTTATGATCTCAGAATCATGGCTAAATGCAGATGATTTCCAGTTGCCCGTATGTTCAACGTTTTCCACGAACCGTGATTATCGTCGTGGTGGAGGAGTCTATATTCTTGTCAATAACCGAATTGAGTGTGATATGTTGGAAGACCAATGTTATATGTTGGCAGATGTGGAAGTTGTTTCTGTAATGACCAATAATACTGTGTCTGCGAGCCGGCGCGACCCGCAGTCCATCGGGCCGCGCGCGCCGATAGATGGCGACTGGTGTCGAGAGTAGGGGCGCGCCAGCAGCCTGTGTGTGAGGGTAAAAGAATCTGGTCTATAGACAATCCAGCGGTGACATTTCTCTGTTCTTTGAATACATCCCGCCCTTTCTTACTTTTATATGCGAACAAGAAAATGAGTTAGCCATAAGCGGTGACTTTAGAATAGACCTGTTATTCAATGCAGCAAATTGTGTAAGTTTTAGCGTAATTCTGCGCAGCTTCTTTATGGAAATTACTGTGCAAGAGCTGACTAGTGTGATCTCTAGTTGAGAAGCTCTTGTCGATTTATTTATCACCAATATCAATACTTCATCGATATTCTCCAGAGGAACGGGTTGTGATTTGAGCGACCACATGGAAACCTATCTATTATATCAGAATGTGAAACCCAAATTTCGAAATCAGAATGAACCTCGAAACTAGGTTATAATAGCAGCTTCGCTTGACGCTTTTCGTGCAGAGATGTGCGCTGTACACTGGAACGGCGTATATAACAAAATCAACACGAACGAAGCATATCAAGTCTGTTTAGAAAAACTTAACTCCATATATAACGAGACTTTTCTCTTAAAAAGAAACGAAAGGGTAGGAACGTGCAAAAACCATGGATGTCACTAGAGTTACTCGCACGTATTAAACAGAAGAATAAACTGTGGAGTTGTTTTGTTACGTGAAAAAAAAAACATTTCAAGTCTGGAACAAATTCAAGAACTACAGAAGTAAGTTAAACAGTGATATACGTAATTCCAGGAGACATTATTACGAGAATTACTTTGCTACAGTCGATCGTTCTTACATACTCTGGAAAAAGCTGTCATCCCTTGATGTCTAGTTTTCTCGCTTAAAAGAGGCTTGCAGATCAATCCGAACTTACACCTAAATGGAGTCACACTACCGGTAAAACAAGAACATAAATTTTTAGGAATAACATTTGATAAAAACCTTACATTTCTGCCGCACATAAACAACTTGAAAGTAAAGGCCTCCCGTGCAATGAATAAATACCCTTAAAGTACTCTCAAGAAAGCGCTGGGGACCTGACAGAGCATGCCTTCTTCATATCTACCGTTCTCTAGTGCGCTCATGTCTAGATTACAGGAGTATAGTGTACGGCTCGGCAAGGCCTTCATATCTAAAAAGATTAGATCCAGTTCATACTCTAGGTGTCGGCTTTTCTTGTGGAGCATACAGAACGTCTCCGGTAATGAGCCTTCATGTTGAAGCAAATGATCCATCACTAGAAGATAGAAGAAAAGCACTTACATGTGCATACATTCTTAGAATTAGGTCGCGAACAAAACACGTGTGTTATACAATAGTCACAACATGCCCGTCTCCAATAATATTTACAAATAAGCCCCAAGCAACCAGGCCTTTGCTAATGCGGTTTGAGGAGATCTGCCGTGAACTTGACTTATCAGAAACATTACCAAATGTTGCAGAACGTTGCGACGCATTTGCCCCCTGGTATATTTTTCCGTCGGTCTGTGATATGTCTTACGCAGTTCAACAAAAGACAAACTCCACTAGAACACATCATACAAGAGTTCCTTGCACTAAAGGAAAAATATGATAGCTACACCGAGTTCTACACAGACGGATCGAAAACTACAGGTTATGTAGGAAGTGCAGTAGTGGAAGGGAACTGGGAAAAAATAGTAAGGCTTCCTCAGTGTGCATCAGTTTTTTACAGCCGAGTGTTATGCTGTGTTTCTTGCTACGGAGAAAATAATAAACAAGAACATCGAAAACAGTATTATATACACAGACTCCCTCAGTGTACTGAAAGCACTACAGTCCAGAAATGCAGTCATGCCATCACTAGGTAATGTCATACATAACATAACAAGGATCGTAACACAAGGGCATAACATAAAATTATGTTGGGTTCCAAGCCATGTTGGAATGGATGGTAACGAGACAGCGGACGCATGTGCTGCTCAAGCCCACATCAAGGAAATACAGAAAATAAGAATGCCACATAAGGATTGTATGAAGCTAGTCCAGAGCAGACTGAGGAACAAATGGCAGAGCACATGGAATAGTCAGATAAATAACAAGCTACACTTTAAAAAACCAATATTAGGAGAATGGGAATCATGTACACATCAGGAACGCTTTTTTGAAGTTATTTTATGTCGTTTACGTATTGGACTCACACACCTTACCCACAACTTTCTACTAACAACACAAGACAAACCTACCTTGTGAAAAATGCGGAGATGAACTGACAGTAACTCATATATTAATCTCATGCATAGAACTTGAAACACTAAGAAACAAGTTTTTTACCTCGTTTTACAACCAGCATATTGTTTTTCATCCGTCATTGATTTTAGGTGAAGAAGCTCTTATTGATGTCAAGCGTTTTTAACTTTTTTAAAAAAAGCCAATGTACTCTCGAAACTCTGAATAATGTTCAGTTTTTTACAACTTGCGAATTTTTTTAGAACCACACCTCAGCCACCCTCTCGTCGTGAGAAGACGGCTGAGGTTACTATTCCATCGGTTGGGGATCTCGAGATCCTTGCACAGCCAAGGATGGCTGCTGAGGTTGCCAACCCTTTTTAAAGCATTTACCATAAGTCTCTTCTAAAATTTTGTCTTATATTTTTACTAGGTTGCACGAATTAACCTTTTAGGCCCTTTACACCGCCGTTTATTTAGGCTCTTGCATGACGTCTATTTAAAAGAATTTTCTGTACCCTGAGCTTGGCGCATGATAGCCTTAGTCGCTTATGCGCCATTAAACTCAACTCAACTCAACCTCCTTGATGTCTAGTATGTGAACGCAGACGTCGATAAGGTTACTCACGATGGAAAAGATTATTCAGGTGAAAATTTAGCCAAAGCATTAAACACCCACTTCACGCAATATTGTGACAAGGGAGACGAAACTGGCAGTGACACAGGACGGAGCGCTCGCGACAGGCCAGCGGCTATTAAATCATCTCTCGTTCATCGTCCATTGCTGCGCCTACTTCTTCGGCTGGCCGCCCTTTAGCATCGGCGTCTTGTGTCGGCCATGGTCGTCGGCCGTGAGTTCTGGGCCTGTGTCGCCCGGCCGTGCCCCAGCCTTTCAGACACCTCACAGTGTGAAGAAAAGGCCCGTGTTGGTATTTTTTTGTCTCTCCCTTGACTGGTCATTCCCACTCGACCCTCCCGATTACACTCACAGTTATTTGGCAGAATTTCTAGCAGTAGTACTGGCGTTGCACAAGTTAGACAGCTCTTTGTCTTACACAGTTATTTGGCAGAATTTCTAGCAGTAGTACTGGCGTTGCACAAGTTAGACAGCTCTTTGTCTTATGACGTAATTTTGACGGATTCATTATCCCTGTGTTCATCTCTCACCGCGCCTACAGGATCTCAGGCACTGCGCTTACTCAAATGCTTGACTCCACACCACGTGTGTTCGTTACGGTTGATTTGGGTGCCTGGGCACAGAGGAATCCATTTGAATGATGTTGCTGATACCCTGGAGAAGGCATCTCTTAAGGCCTAGTCGTATCTCTTCTTCTGCCCAGCGCGTATATTACTGTGGCCATCTTTCGCAGGTATCTCCTCTTGGAAAGAATTTGCAGCATCACCACTGACCTCCTCTCCCGACTTCCGTCATGTCCTCTACCCGTGGTGCAGTAAAGGATGGCGATCGCGCAAGGTTGAGGTTACCTTCACGCGTCTACATTGTCGCGTACCTCAGTTTAACTTCTACCTTCATAGATCTGCACGTCTCCGCATTGTGCCCGCGCTGCGCTGAACACGAAACGATAGGTCACTTGTTTTTGACCTGCCGCCCTTTCTCCTCTTTACAGAGGCGCCTGCTAGAGCGCCCGTTACTACAGCTCGGTCTAAGTCTGTCAGCTGGGGTTGTTCTGTCTCTTGGTGCTTCCTCCCTTGGGCACAGTAACTGGAATGTGCTCTCCACCATTCAAATTTTGATTTCAGACACGAAACGGCTGCCGTCCTACGCTCTTTCTCATGTTCAAAATTTATCTGCAACCAAAGCTTCCTAAGCATGACAAGTTCAGCCTCGTTCCCTCTATCAGTTAATGATAGAGTGTTTGATTAGTTTATGTCAGTCAACAAATCTGAATTTATTTTATTTATGTACGTATTGTTCTTATTGTTAGTACAATTATTGTTCAGCTGTTTTTATTATATATATATATATATATATATAAATATATATATATATATATATATATATATATATATATATATATATATATCTGAGAGGTACTAGGATCGTACCCAGCACCTCCACCAAATGTAACGGGGGGTTTATCACGAGATACTGGGGCAACGGGAACGGCGACGGCAACAGTCCGGGATCAGATCGGCGAAGCACACACAAGCATAGCGCTGGCCAAAACTCGCGAACTGCCACCTCGTCTTCGTCTTTTCAGATCATCGGACGCATCTTCTTCTTTATCTTTACAATATATATATATATATATATATATATATATATATATATATATATATATATATTGTCACCGACAAACGCAGCAGGAAGCGGAAAGCACCGCCGAGCTCAGTTAAGACAAAAAAGACGCTCTGCCACGCGCTGGGAGTTAAGCTCGGCCACCAGGTGGCGCCGGTAGAGTGTCAGCAGTGTGGCATTGCCCACCTCCCTTCCAAGAGGCATCGACTCGATGCCGCATGGGGGGGGGGGAATGAAGGTAAAGCGGAAAGTTAAAGGCAGGTGGGTCTTCGTGGAAAGGGGCTAACGGGAGTATTACGGCTTTATTCGCGCCACGTGGACTACTTCGGACGTCGGTTGTCGAGAGGACCGGACAGTTCCTTGAGGGAGCACCTCGTAGGTCGCCGCGCTGAGGCGGCGTAACACCTGGTATGGGCCAAAGTAACGGCGACGAAGCTTCTCAGAGCGCCCTCGCAAACGGATCGGACTCCACACCCAGACTTGCTCACGATGTGTGTAAATCTCCTCCCTGCGGCGGAGGTTGTAATGCTCGTCGTCGCGTTTTTGTTGGCTTAGGTATTCGTTGTCGAGCAACATGGCGAGCGGCTTCGGCATCACAAACAAATTGCGGCCACGGCAGAAGAAGGAGCAGGATCCGGAAGCATGGCGTCCAGTATCGTCAAGGCTTCGCGACCGTGCATCAAATGGAACGGAGTGAAGCGTGTCGTTTCGTGTAGCGGAGTGTTGTACGCGAACGTGATGTAAGGCAGTATCCGGTCCCAGTTCCCATGGTCATCGTCGACATACATCGAAATCATATCGGAAATTCTCTTGTTAAGCCGCTCACTCAGTCCGTTCGTTTGCGGATGGTAGGCAGCAGTCTTCCGATGGTTGGTGCCACTGAGACGAAGTACCTGGCTCGTTAGTGCCGACGTAAACGCGGTTCCCCTCTCAGTTAATACGACTGTGGGGGCTCCGTGACGAAGCACAATGTTCTGAAGGAAGAAATATGGAACTTCGGCTGCGGTACCACGGGGAAGGGCCTTGGTCTCACAGTAGCGGCTAAGATACGAGGTCTGTTAGAAAAGTATCCAACTTTATTTTTTTTTTACGAACATCTAATGGATTTGAAACAAGCACGCTTGCGCCAGGCTACATTGAGCCTTCGTGCGCATGCACAAATTTTTTCTCGCCTGCCGATACCGTCAGTCACTGGCACGCAGCGTTTGAGTGAGGCAGTGCGCAGTGCTCTCGTCGGTTTTTTATTGCAAGGAAAATGGCGGAGCGAAAGGAGCAGCGCTACTGCATCAGATTTTGCCAGAAACTAGGCGACAGCCAAGTGGAAACCATTCGGAATATTCAGACGGCTTTCGGTGACAATGCTATGAGCAGGACACAGATTAAGCAGTGGTATAATTGGTTTAAAGACGGCCGCACATCGGTGCACAGAGAGCCAGGCTCCGGTCAGCCATCAACATGCCGAAATGACCAGGTCATTGCCGAAGTGAACGCTGTGGTGACGCGGGATCATCGTGTGACTATCCGAGAAATTGTGGAAGAGGTGGACATCACCAATTTTTCTGAACATTCCATTATCACCGAAAATTTGACCATGGAGAAAGATGCGGCGAAATTCGCGCCGAAGCTGCTCACGGTGGAGCAAAAGCAGCTTCGTGTTGAAGTCTCACAGGGTATGCTGGATTCCACAAACAGTGACCCCGACTTCATCAACACCATAATCGCTGGTGACGAGTCTTGGGTGTACAGGTACGACCCGGAAACCAAATCCCAGTCGTCACAATGGCAGCATTCCACGTCACCAAGACCAAAGGCCCGCCAAGTGCGCAGCAATGTCAGAATGATGCTGACGGCTTTCTTTGACTCCCTCTGTGTGGCACACCACGCGTACGCACCCCACAAAGTAAACATTGACTAAAAGAATACTACAGGGATGTCCTCCGTCGCCTGCGTGGTGCTGTGCGGCGCAAGAGGCCGAAGTTGAGGTCAACAGGAAATTCGCGCATCCATCACGACAATGCTCCTGCACATTCCTCGCACTAAATTCACACTTTTTTCGCGAAAAACCAGACTGCTGTAGTTCAACAGACTACTTACTTTCCTGATATGGCCTCCTGTGACTTCTGGCTGTTTCCCAAAATCAAGAGGCCATTGGAAGGAGCGCGATTTCAGACAAGAGAGGACATTATGGCTGCAACGACAGCTGAGCTAAACTCCATTCCGAAAAGGGCCTTTTCGGAATACTTCCAACAATGGCAGCACCACTGGAAGAACTATGTGGAGTCCCAAGGAGCCTACTTTGAAGATGATTAGGTTTCCAAAGTTCCAGTTATGCCGGTTTTTTTTTCTTCGGCAAAAGGTCGGATACTTTTCTAACAGACCTCGTAGTGGCAACAGCAATATACCGGTTACCCATGAAAGACGCCGGAAATGGGCCGAGTAAGTCCATGCCGACCTGTTGAAATGGGGGGCGCGGGGGATCGATAGGCTACAGGAGCCCGGCTGGTTTAGTCGGTGGCGTCTTCCGGCGCTGGCACTCACGACAGCTTCGTACGTAGCGGTGGACAACCGCAGGAAGCCTGGGCCACTAGTACTTGTGAAGTATGCGCGCCAACGTGCGGGAAAACCCGAGGTGGCCCGAAGGAAGGTCGTCGTGGCACGCAGGCAGAACTTGTCACGAAGCACTGTAGGTACTCCAAGCAGACAGACAGTGTCCGTTGGGCCGTAATTCTTTTTGTAGAGGACACCATCGCGCTAGCAAAACGATGACAGGGGCAGCAGTTCGGAGTCGGCCCTCTGTTGGCGGGCAAGAGTGGACGTGGGGACAGCACCGAGGAAAGCGGAATCGTCGTCGGACTCGTCCGCGGGGCAGGGAATAGGAGCGCGGGGCAGACAGTCAGCAGCGCTGTGTTTCTGTCCAGACTTGTGCACGGTGGTGACATCAAATTCTTGTAACCGAAGGCTCCATCGAGCAAGCCGCCCCGAGGGATCTTTCAGATTCGTCAGCCAACACATTGAATGATGATCGCTCACAACCCAAAATGGACGGTCATATAAGTACGGACGAAATTTCGTAACGGCCCACAGCACAGCCAGACATTCCTTTTCTGTGGCGGAACAGTTGACTTCGAAACGGGATAAAGTGCGGCTGGCGTAAGCAATCACGCGTTCTAAGCCATCTTGCCACTGCACAAGGACCGCACCGAGACCAACGTTACTGGCATCAGTGTGTAGTTCCGTGTCGGTCTCCTCGTCGAAGTGGCCAAATACAGGCGTACATTGGAGACGGGACTTGAATTCAGTGAAGGCTCTTTCTTGGTCCTGGCCCCAGAAGGGTTCAGCGTCCTTCTTCAGGCGGGTCAGAGGCTCAGCTAGCTTGGATAAATTATGAACAAACCGGCTATAGTAGGCGCAGAGGCCCAAGAAGCGACGTAGGCTCCGTTTGTCTGTGGGCTTGGGGAAGGCAGCTACGGCGGCCGTCTTTTCGGGGTCTGGACAAACGACTCGAGCGCTGACAATGTCACCAAGAAACTTCACCTCATGAAACGCAAAGTGATATTTTTCTGGTTTGATAGAGAGACCAGCGGAACATATTGCCTCGAAAACAGCACGCAAACGTTTCAGGTGCTCATCGAACGTGTCGGAGAAGATCAAGACATCGTCAAGATATACGAGGCACGACTGCCACTTCAGGCCAGAGAGCACAGTGTCCATCAGTCGTTGGAATGTGGCAGGGGCCGAGCACAAGCCAAAAGGAAGCACCTTAAACTCGTATAAACTGTCAGGGGAAATAAAGGCGGTCTTCTCTCGGTCGCGTTCGTCCACCTCTATTTGCCAATACCCACTGCGGAGGTCAAGGGACGAAAAGTAGGTGGCATGGCGCAGGCGGTCTAGGGAGTCATCAGTGCGTTGCAGAGGGTACACATCCTTTTTCGTGACGTTATTTAGGCGCCTGTAATCCACTCAGAACATGAGGGTGCCATCTTTCTTCGTGACGAGGACAACAGGCGATGCAGGGGCTCGTGGACGGTTGTATGACTTCGTCCTGGAGCATTTGTGTAACTTGGCGGCGGATGGCGTCACGTTCTTTTGAAGATACACGATAAGGGCGCTGACATAGTGGTCTTTGGTCGTCAGCAATGATAATTCGGTGGTTAGTAAGCGTTGTCTGTCGCACCTTGAAAGTTGATGCAAAACAGTAGCGGACGGAATACAGATTTTTTTACGCAGCGTTTCTGACTGGCCAAGAGGTGCGGGTTTACGTATGTCGGAATGGTTGTAGCCGTCGCCTCGTCGAGGTCTGACGTAGTGGACAAAGAGCACTGCCTGGTACACTCGCCAAGCTCGTCAAAATAAGCGACGACCTCTGTCTTCTTGAAATGTTTCGGTTGACGGGTAAAGTTGGCTACTAAGATGTCAATGCGACCGTTGGCAAGCTCTACTAGGCCTCAAGCTACAAAAACTTGCCGAGAGAGTAGCAGCGACATGTTTGCTTCAGCGATGCCCAGAGTGCCTGTGCTGTCATTACACTCGACTGTGACGAACTTGCTGGCGCGCGTAGGGATCGTTATGTAGTCGTCACATAGGCGCAAAATTACACTGCTGGGCTCGGTGTTGGTGTTTACGACTCGCTGGGCGGAAAAAGATACCATGAGCTCCCGAAGGTCGATGATCGCACCATACTCTTAAAGGAAATCAATGCCAAGAATCAGATCTTCGGAACAGTCACGTAATACGGCAAAGGAGCCAGTGAAAATAAGATCATGGATCTGGATGCGGCAGGTGCAGAGGCCGATCGGAGTCACTACATGGCCACCGGCGGTGCGGATCACGGGTCCCCACTAAGGAGTCAGAACCTTACGAAGAGTCGTGGCGAGCTGACTACTCATCACAGAAAAATCAGCGCCAGTATCGACGAGTGCGGTCAGTTCGTGACTGTCAGCGGTTACTAAAATTTCAGCACAAACTAATCGTTCGTAGCACGTCGGTGAGGTCGTCGGAGCGGGTGGTCGCCGCCCGGGTCGTCGCGTCAAATCGTCAGGTGGAGGCTGTTGACTCTGTGCAGTGGTGGCGGCCCTACCTCCAGAGGACGCCGTTTTCAGTTTTCCCGGCGAGGGGACGCGCGTCTAAACTGACCAGAGGTTGAGGGCCGACTGGGCGAAGCAAAGCGCCTCGGGGATGGCGATCGCGACTGGCGCTGCTGCGAGGTCGGGGGCAGCGTGGGATCGGCGAGGTACTCCTTTATGTTCTGTGGTTTTTCCCCATAGCGCGGTCGAGCCGCGTCTGGTGGGAACACTTGCTCAGCGGCGGTGGCGGAAGTAACAGCGGCACAGAGTAACTGCAAATCCTTCACTTTGCAGTTCTTGGCCAGGCTTGCAGCGATACACCTGATGAACTAAAGTGGCAAGAGCGACGACGATCGGCCCCGCAAGATAACGACACAAGCGGCACCAGCCAGGAGCATATAAAAGGACAAGGCTCACCTGTGCCCCCCACACTTGCTCAGCGGCGGTGGCGGAAGCAACAGCGGCACAGAGTAACTGCAAATCCTTCACTTTGCAGTTCTTGGCCAGGCTTGCAGCGATACACCTGATGAACTAAAGTGGCAAGAGCGACGACGATCGGCCCCGCAAGATAACGACACAAGCAGCACCAGCCAGGAGCATATAAAAGGACAAGGCTCACCTGTGCCCCCCACACTTGCTCAGCGGCGGTGGCGGAAGCAACAGCGGCACAGAGTAACTGCAAATCCTTCACTTTGCAGTTCTTGGCCAGGCTTGCAGCGATACACCTGATGAACTAAAGTGGCAAGAGCGACGACGATCGGCCCCGCAAGATAACGACACAAGCAGCACCAGCCAGGAGCATATAAAAGGACAAGGCTCACCTGTGCCCCCCACACTTGCTCAGCGGCGGTGGCGGAAGCAACAGCGGCACAGAGTAACTGCAAATCCTTCACTTTGCAGTTCTTGGCCAGGCTTGCAGCGATACACCTGATGAACTAAAGTGGCAAGAGCGACGACGATCGGCCCCGCAAGATAACGACACAAGCAGCACCAGCCAGGAGCATATAAAAGGACAAGGCTCACCTGTGCCCCCCACACTTGCTCAGCGGCGGTGGCGGAAGCAACAGCGGCACAGAGTAACTGCAAATCCTTCACTTTGCAGGTTGGTGTGCTTTCACTTATTGAAGTCATAAGAAACCTTCTGCCAAACGCCGCCGCCGCTTGAGTCTGTGCTGTTGCTGTAGTTGTTTTCTACTGTGCCGCATGCTTTTCCATCGCGAGTGCTATGGGTGATCCTGTTTGTGATATATGCCTGGTTTGTAATCAGTCACTTCCAGCAGAGGGCTCGTCCCTTACCTGCTCAGAATGCCGATACGGTTACCACTTAGGCGCTTGTTCTAATACGACGAAAGCTGCCTACAAAGCAATGACAGATATCGATAAAAAAAGTTGGAAGTGTCAAACATGTGTAGTTTCAGCTGCTCGAGGCTCAAAAATTGTAACAAAGGTACAGAAGGAGCAGTCTCTGACAGAAATGATGCTAATGGAAATCAACAAAAAGCTCTGTGAACTACCGGAAATCAAACAGAAGTTAGATATCCTTTTCCAGGTAAAAGAGACAGTGGAAAGTATGGAAAAGTCTGTTCAGCATCTTTCAGATCAGTATGATGAAGTGCTGGCCAAAATGCAGCTTCAGTCCACTGAGATTGTCACTTTATCGAAAAGGGTTGAAAAGATTGAGGCACAGATTCAGTCAGAGAACACTAACACCGAAGTCTGCGAACTACGACAGCAAATAAACAGTCTGGAACAGTACAGCAGGCGGAATAACTTGGAAGTACATGGACTTGCGCAAACCAAAAATGAAAACTTGTTCCAAAAAATCAATGCTATAGCCCAGGACCTAGAGCTTCCTCAGTTGACTGAGCACGACGTTGAAGGCCTTCATAGACTGCCCGCTAAACGTGGCAAAACCCCGGCAGTTCTGGTTCGCTTTTCCTCACGTGTAATGAAGGACCAATGGATGGCAAAGAAGCAAAGTATGCGGGAAGCTGAATCCACAGTGTACTTTCTTGACAATTTAACAGCGCAGAACAAAAAGCTCATGTGGATGATGAGGACAAGGGCCACAGAAAAGCAGTACGAATATGCTTGGCACAGTAATGGAAAGCTTTTTGTGCGCAAGTGCCAGGGTGAAACGGCAACACGGATCGCGTGTGTTGCTGACCTGGAAAATATCATCTGAGCAGGCACCGCCTCTACTTCACCTTACTGATCAGTTTTTTTCATTATTTTTCTTTGATGGCATCACAAACAAAGCCTCTTTACTACAATGCTTTATCTTTTAACTCTGCGGTGCGCAGTTGTCTTGTTCACGAAAATGACAGGATGTCAGTCTTTCATGTGAATATTAGAAGTCTAAAAAATAAGCACTTTGAAATGCAATCAGCTTTGGATTCCCTGAATCACAGATTTGATATACTAGCGTACACCGAAACATGGTTCACAAATCAAAATGATGTTATCTTCTTTCGTGGCTACAAGTTTGAAGGCGTGTTCAGAGAAAACCGTAGAGGAGGTGGCGTCGCATTGTATGTTAAAGAAAACCTTGACTATGAAGCTTTATCAGATTTTTCTCTTGTCGATACCCACTACGAATCGGTTGCTATAAAATGTCATGGAACACTGATCGCTTGCATTTATCGGCCCCCATCTAGTGAAAGTGCCGAATTTATCAAGTTTGTGCGTGATCTTCTTGAATATGCTTGTATCGTAAATATCCCTGTTGTTTTGGTTGGAGACTTTAACATTGATCTTTTGACAAACAGCTCCCCGCGACGTCTTTTTTGTGAAACCATTGATGCATTTCTCTGCACCAATGTTATTCAGTCACCAACAAGAATAACCTTAGAGAGGGACTCATTATTAGATTTATGTGTTACAAATCATGAGTTATCAAGAGTGCTATCAGGTGTGCTTACATTTGATTTGAGCGACCATCTGCCTATATTCTGTTTTTTTCCTCGGGCGATAAAAAAAGGAAGCAAGTACCAACTCCCCAGATAGTATATCGCAGTTTCAATCAAGAAAACTTAGCTAGGTTTAGATCCATGATGGAAAGCACTGCCTGGAGCGAAGTTTACAATGAGTTAAATCCTAGTATAGCGTACAATATCTTTCTTCAGTTAGTAAAAAGCAAATATGATACCGCATTTCCTTTGACAGTGGGAAAAACTCACAAAAAGTCTCGAAAGCCGTGGGTTACGAGAGAGTTATATCGACGAATTCAAACCCGTGACAGGCTTTTTGACAAATTCATCCAATCAAAAGATCCAGTCATACTTAAGGAATACAAAAAAACTTAGAAATAAGTTAGGCTCTGATATTAAAAAAGCTAAGAAACAGTATTATCAGAATAAATTTTCAGCAGTCTCCAATTGCCCTAAGAAAATATGGGATTGTTTGAGCGACCTCATGGGAAGGGCGACAACCCATATTCCCAGCACATTAACATTCAATGGTGTTGAATACAGTGGCGCTGCTTTGGCAGACAAGTTTAATGCTCATTTCCTATCCTCTGGCGAATCATCTCAGAAGCAGGATAGAAATCATGAAATTGCTCAGTATATTGCCTCTCCAATTGGTAGTTCCATATTCTTGAATCCTTGCAGCGAACATGAAGTATTCACATTTCTTAGAAGCCTAGACAAATCCACTGCGGCAGGCGCAGATGAAATTAAGGCCGAGCCTATTATTGCTGTTGCCGATCTAATTAGCTTGCCCTTGCAGCATATATGTAACAACGCGTTAGTTCAAGGTACTTTTCCAGATGGTATGAAAATTGCCAGAGTGGTTGTTTTACACAAAGGTGGCCCTTATGACAATATAAACAACTACAGACCTATATCTGTACTCCCTTTGTTTTCTAAACTGCTGGAATATTTGATCAAAATCAGACTGTGTAAGTTCTTTGACGACAGACAAATTTTTGTTAACGAACAGTTCGGATTTCGTGAGAAGAAGTCAACAGAAATGGCATTGCTTAGTATAAAGGAAAAAATATTTTCTAATATGGATGACAAACAATTTACAGTTGGACTTTTTTTAGATTTCAGGAAGGCATTTGATTCAGTTAAACATGATATTTTATTTTATAGGCTACCTTTTTACGGCATTCGAGGAGTTGCCTTAAATTTGATCCGTACTTATCTTTCCGGTCGCGTTCAGTATACATGTTTGAATGGTCATCAATCACAACCTGGTCAATTAATATACGGTGTCCCACAAGGGTCTATTTTGGGTCCAGTATTTTTCATTCTTTATATCAACGATATAATAGCCATCCCTCGAACTCCCACAATAATTTTATATGCAGATGATACCAGTGTATTTTTTTCTGGCATGCATCTTAGTAATATTCAGGCTGAGGCAAATGCATGGTTACAAGAATTGTCTTTATGGTTGAATATAAATAAACTAGAGTTAAATGTTAATAAAACAAAGCTTATTGTATTTAAGGCACGTAACAAGCCTGATAACAGTGAAATTAATCTTACATTCAAAAATAGCGTAATTGAGCGTGTTTCTTCCTACAAATTTTTAGGCATAATCTTTGAAGAACACTTGAGTTGGACCCTGCATATTAATAAGATTCATGCCAGCATATCAAGGTCATTATGTGTATTATATAAACTTCGAGACCTTGTTCCGAAATGGCTGAAGTGGCAGTTATATTATACCCTAATTCAATCACATCTTCATTATTGTTTACTTGTTTGGGGATCTACAACGAAAACTAACCTCACGAGGCTGATAACATTACAGAAAAAAGCAATACGATATGTCGAAAACCTTGCATACAATGATCATACAGGTTTGTACTTCTCTAAGCATTCTATTCTAAAAGTCAATGAATTATTTGAGTTGAAACTGCTTTCTTATGTGTTTAACGATTTCAAACATCATCCCACTAAATATGTTCAATTAAACTCTAGTAGTGACGCGCCTTATAAATTAAGGCACGTCAGTTACAGAGTACCATTCGTAAGGACTAACTATGGAACCGAAATGCTTTCATATTTAATTCCCAGTCTTCTAAATAAACATATACAGGCCATAGAAATTATTCAGAAATCTGTTTCCCAAAAGTCATTCAATAGAAATGCTAAAGCTTACCTCCTTTCTCGCCCGAATGATTAAAATTCTTGATGTCCCTGTTTTTCCGTCAACTCTTTGAATTCTCGTGTTTTTCTAGTTGTGATGTGTCTTGTAAATATTTACTTTAATTATGTCTTTGCAAAAGTATGCACCTTCCTCCTACTTTTACCTTGTATAATTATGTGTTGTTTTTTGTAATGAGAGTGCATGAAGCTCTTGCTTCTTTTGCCGCTTGTCGTGAGCATTGTGTCGGGTGCTTGGGCCCCGTCAGGCAGAGTGCATCTGCCTTTTGCCCCTGCATCCGAGACCTTGTTGTCTAAATAAAGATCTATCTATCTATCTATCTATCTATCTATCTATCTATCTATCTATCTATCTATCTATCTATCTATCTATCTATCTATCTATCTATCTATCTATCTATCTATCTATCTATCTATCTATCTATCTATCTATCTATCTATCTATCTATCTATCTATCTATCTATCTATCTATCTATCTATCTATCTATCTATCTATCTATCTATCTATCTATCTATCTATCTATCTATCTATCTATCTATCTATCTATCTATCTATCTATCTATCTATCTATCTATCTATCTATCTATCTATCTATCTATCTATCTATCTATCTATCTATCTATCTATCTATCTATCTATCTATCTATCTATCTATCTATCTATCTATCTATCTATCTATCTATCTATCTATCTATCTATCTATCTATCTATCTATCTATCTATCTATCTATCTATCTATCTATCTATCTATCTATCTATCTATCTATCTATCTATCTATCTATCTATCTATCTATCTATCTATCTATCTATCTATCTATCTATCTATCTATCTATCTATCTATCTATCTATCTATCTATCTATCTATCTATCTATCTATCTATCTATCTATCTATCTATCTATCTATCTATCTATCTATCTATCTATCTATCTATCTATCTATCTATCTATCTATCTATCTATCTATCTATCTATCTATCTATCTATCTATCTATCTATCTATCTATCTATCTATCTATCTATCTATCTATCTATCTATCTATCTATCTATCTATCTATCTATCTATCTATCTATCTATCTATCTATCTATCTATCTATCTATCTATCTATCTATCTATCTATCTATCTATCTATCTATCTATCTATCTATCTATCTATCTATCTATCTATCTATCTATCTATCTATCTATCTATCTATCTATCTATCTATCTATCTATCTATCTATCTATCTATCTATCTATCTATCTATCTATCTATCTATCTATCTATCTATCTATCTATCTATCTATCTATCTATCTATCTATCTATCTATCTATCTATCTATCTATCTATCTATCTATCTATCTATCTATCTATCTATCTATCTATCTATCTATCTATCTATCTATCTATCTATCTATCTATCTATCTATCTATCTATCTATCTATCTATCTATCTATCTATCTATCTATCTATCTATCTATCTATCTATCTATCTATCTATCTATCTATCTATCTATCTATCTATCTATCTATCTATCTATCTATCTATCTATCTATCTATCTATCTATCTATCTATCTATCTATCTATCTATCTATCTATCTATCTATCTATCTATCTATCTATCTATCTATCTATCTATCTATCTATCTATCTATCTATCTATCTATCTATCTATCTATCTATCTATCTATCTATCTATCTATCTATCTATCTATCTATCTATCTATCTATCTATCTATCTATCTATCTATCTATCTATCTATCTATCTATCTATCTATCTATCTATCTATCTATCTATCTATCTATCTATCTATCTATCTATCTATCTATCTATCTATCTATCTATCTATCTATCTATCTATCTATCTATCTATCTATCTATCTATCTATCTATCTATCTATCTATCTATCTATCTATCTATCTATCTATCTATCTATCTATCTATCTATCTATCTATCTATCTATCTATCTATCTATCTATCTATCTATCTATCTATCTATCTATCTATCTATCTATCTATCTATCTATCTATCTATCTATCTATCTATCTATCTATCTATCTATCTATCTATCTATCTATCTATCTATCTATCTATCTATCTATCTATCTATCTATCTATCTATCTATCTATCTATCTATCTATCTATCTATCTATCTATCTATCTATCTATCTATCTATCTATCTATCTATCTATCTATCTATCTATCTATCTATCTATCTATCTATCTATCTATCTATCTATCTATCTATCTATCTATCTATCTATCTATCTATCTATCTATCTATCTATCTATCTATCTATCTATCTATCTATCTATCTATCTATCTATCTATCTATCTATCTATCTATCTATCTATCTATCTATCTATCTATCTATCTATCTATCTATCTATCTATCTATCTATCTATCTATCTATCTATCTATCTATCTATCTATCTATCTATCTATCTATCTATCTATCTATCTATCTATCTATCTATCTATCTATCTATCTATCTATCTATCTATCTATCTATCTATCTATCTATCTATCTATCTATCTATCTATCTATCTATCTATCTATCTATCTATCTATCTATCTATCTATCTATCTATCTATCTATCTATCTATCTATCTATCTATCTATCTATCTATCTATCTATCTATCTATCTATCTATCTATCTATCTATCTATCTATCTATCTATCTATCTATCTATCTATCTATCTATCTATCTATCTATCTATCTATCTATCTATCTATCTATCTATCTATCTATCTATCTATCTATCTATCTATCTATCTATCTATCTATCTATCTATCTATCTATCTATCTATCTATCTAACCCTCTCAAACCCATACGCCGGTACGGGCAATGCCGCAGAATATGGCCAGGCTCTCCGCAGTGGTAGCAGATCGGGTGATCATTGGACGTGCGCCACACGTGCGCTTTGCTGATAGGAGGGCGCAGGTCCTGCTGCTGCTCGACGGGGCGCAGGTAACAGTGGGGGGGTGGCGGTCCAGCAACGGGGCCAAACGCTTGCCGCACGGGGGCAGGTCGACGCAGGGCATCGCTGTAAGACAGGACGTGCGGCTCCGGTAGTGGTGCTGATGGTCGCTGCACCGCTCGCTGGATTTCGTCACGGAGGACGTCCATTGTGGAAGCTATGTATGCCGACGGAGCATCCAAGTGGAGATGTCGCAGTTGTTCGCGGACAATGCTCAGTACAAGCTCTCGCAGCGCCTCGTCTCCGGGGCCTGGCAAGGACACGTAGTGAGCGGCCGCTACATTTGCCTGACGGCCGTATTGGGCACTTCATTCCTGCAATGAACGTTCCATGCTCATGGCTTCCTTGGCGAAGGCAGCGACGGTTCGCGGAGGGTCGCGCATGAGGCCAGCAAAGAGCTGCTCCTTCACCCCACGCATAAGGTGCCGTACCTTTGTAGCTTCTGGCATGGCAGGGTCGGCCCGATTGGAGAGGCGTGTCATGTCCTCTATAAACATGGCCACACTCTCTTTGGACTGCTGTGACCTGGAGCGAAGGGCAATTTCAGCATTTTCCTTTCGTTCGCTCGAGCTGAACGTGGCGAGCAACTCGCGGCGAACAGCTGCCCTGTTGGAGAAGGACGCCTCGTCGTTCTCGAACCACGTTTTCGCCGACTCGTGCCGTGCGAAATACACATTCATCAGCTTCCGCTTGTCGATCCACTGGTTGAATGCGTCTACACGGTCAAAACTGGCCAACAAATCTTCTAAATCCTCGAAACGGTCGCCGTGGAAGGATGGTGGCGACCGAGGTGCGAGAAGGACGAACGGCGGGGCACTGCTGGAGCATTGACCTGTCTGGCTTTCAGGGGTGGACGTCATAGTCGCACAGGCCTTGTCAGTGACTCAAACTCGGGTTGCAGGCCTCGCAGGCTACGGCTCGCTTTGTGGACGGGTGTGGCGTCCGCGCGTTGGGGAGAAGCGTCACGGCTGTCGTCGGAGTCAGCGTACATGGGACGGCACCCAGCTCGGCTCCACCAAATGTCACCGACAAACGCAGCAGGAAGCGGGAAGCGCAGCCGTTCTCTAGCGCGAGGCTCGCCGAACCGCCGAGCTTAGTTAAGACAAAGAAGACGCTCGGCTACGCGCTGGGAGTTAAGGTTCGGCCACCAGGCGGCACCGGCAGAGTGTCAGCAGTGCGTAAGGTTCCGCCCCCAGGTGGCGCCGGAGAGTGTCAGCAGTAACAATGGTCATGTAAATAAATCTGCAGTAGAAGTTAGCCAAAAGCGATTGGAGGAGTGGTGGCTGAAAAGCAGAGATGTGGCATAAGGTTAGAAATGTAGGAAACCGTGCGTAAAGAAGATGGCGAATCTTAAGGAGAATTGACAACACAGTTGAACAAAAATAAAGAAAGAAAAGCTGAGCATGGTGGCACTTGCCACCGCCCCGTTTCAAAGGGCGGTGATCTGACGTCAGAGTGATCTGACGAAGGCCAGACCCTGGTCGAAGCGTTAAAATAAAGTTAGTTGTTTTTGTACCTTGTGTCAACCGAATTACGTTTATATATATATATATATATATATATATATGTATATAGCGAAGTATACGCTTCGTTAAAGGAAACATATTTATTCAACTCGACGTTTCGATCGGAAGACCGATCTTCTTCAGGAGTGATTTTACACTGTGAATGCTTCCCTTTATATATATATATATATATATATATATATATATATATATATGTTTTTGTACCTTGTGTCAACCGAATTATGTTTATGTATATATATATATATATATATATATATATATATATATATATATATATATATATACAGCAGATCAGTGAAGGGTAATGAGGTGCTCGTTACGCACGGAAACCAAGGAACACAGGGGATTTTATATATAGTTGTTTATTTTGTGTTGTGTCCCCTTATTGCTTTTGTGTGTGTGCGCCCCCGCACCCTCCTCCTAACGACCACTCGCATCCTCCTCCTAACGACCACTTGCCCTTCGTCGCACGCTGTCGCCAGATGCCCCCCCACGGTGCGCCCCCGCACCCTCCTCCTGTTCTGGGAAGCCACTCCCTCCCGTGGACGCTTCTCCGCTCCCTCCTTTCTTCGGGCGGCCAGTTCGGCTCCTGCCTCGGTCGACGCTGGTCGCACCCTCATCGGCTTTAAATAAACGAAGTCTTAAAGTACCGTGTGCGTCTTTCGCTGCGTTCAACACAGCGACCGGACACGACAGTGGCGACGAGAAAGTGGATTCGACCCGCGCTACGCAACGCTATTGACAAGCCATGGCTACGCGAGGGTTTCCCAATCAGATACCAGAGTTCAACGGCTCATCGTGGTCATCGTGGGTTGGACGCCTTCAGTTCTACTTTGAAGCTAACAACATCACAGACCCAGCCTTGAAGAGGGCCAACCTGCTGACGCTGTGCGGGGAGCAGACCTACGATACTGTCTGCGCCCTTATTCAGCCAAGCACACCAGCGGCAGTGTCTTACGACGACATCGTAAAAGCGCTGCAAAAGCACTACGACCCAAGGCCATCCGAGGTCTACAGCCGGGCTCGCTTCCAACGACGAGATCAACTGGGAGGAGAAACTGTGAGCGCCTACGTAGCCGCGCTCAAGAAGCTCGCTGCCGACTGCAATTTTGGAACGCTGTCGACAACAGCTACCGGGCAGGAGGGAGACGCAGCTTCTTCTGCTAACACCACCATGCTTCCCTTGGACGTGATGTTACGCGACAGATTTGTGTGCGGACTGAGTGACGAGTCACTGCAGCAGCGCCTGTTCGCTGAGAAGGACCTCACATTCAGCAAAGCTTACGACATCGCCGTTCGAGCGGAGAGCGCCGGTCACCAGCAGAGAGGGATTCGCCGGAACACCGAGCCGGTACACCAGACAAGCAACCAGGTGCGCAAGCCTTCTGTTGTTGTAAAATCGGTCAAAAAGGCACAACGCTGCTGGCGGTGTGACGACCAACACAACCCCCAGGGATGTCGATTCCAGTCAGCCACGTGTAATTTTTGCCACAAGCGAGGGCATATCGAAAGAGCATGCATTACGAAACGGAGACTTGCCAAGATAAAGTCACCTTCCCAGCCTAATCACAGCGTCAACGCCTCAGAGAATACGCCGCTATCTGATCTCCATGGAACATCAGCAACACCATCTGTGTTGTACGACCTGAACACCATGAATCTCGGCACGCGACCGAAGATTTTTACAGAAGTAAGCGTACATCACCAGCTGATTAAGTTCGAGGTGGACTCCGGCGCAGCCTGTACTCTGATCAGTGAGGACACGTTCCGAACTTCATGGCCATCTGACGCACCCGCCCTGCAACAAGACGACACGCACCTGCGAACGTGGTCAGGACAGAATCTGCCACTATTGGGCTCTGCCAACGTGCAGGTTAACTACAACGGCCAGACCCATACGCTACCTCTGCTTGTTGTGAAGGGCACAGGATCAAGCCTTCTAGGGAGAAACTGGTTTTCTCCACTAGGCGTGATGATATGCGGCATACACCAGACGCCGAGCCAGAACATGGTTGAGCAACTGCAAGAGAAATACGAAAGAGTATTCTCAGAAGAGATTCCAGGAAACGAAGGGCCCCCGGTCACACTGGAGTTGTTGGACAACGCGCAACCCAAATTTCTGAAGGCCAGGCCGGTGCCGTTTGCTCTCCGAGATTCAGTTGAAAAAGAGTTGGACAAACTGGAGCAGCAAGGTGTCATCGAGCCGACGCAGCATTCAGAATGGGCCACACCACTTGTCGTAGTTCGCAAGAAGAACGGAACCATACGCCTCTGCGGAGACTACCGGAGCACCGTCAATCTTGCGACTAAAGCGTCCTCTTACCCGCTACCGACACCTGAAGAAGTATTCAGTGTACTACGTGGCGCAAGAGTCTTCAGCACATTGGACCTCACCCAGGCGTATCAGCAGCTGAAGGTGAGCGAGTCAACTGCTGAATTATTGGCAATTAACACACTGAAAGGCTTGTACAAAGTCAAGCGACTGCCTTTTGGCGTAGCTGCAGCCCCGGCCATATTTCAAAAATTCATGGAGACAGTGCTTCAGGGCATCCCAGGAGTTTGTGTCTACCTTGACGATGTCATCATCAGTGGCACTTCCACTGAAGAGCATGCAGTGCGCCTAGAGCTCGTTCTCGAAAGGCTATCAAACGCAAATTTGCGCATAAGCAAAGTGAAATGCTGTTTTGCGGTGCCAGAGGTGCAATTTCTGGGACACCGAATTGATGCGGAAGGCATTCACCCTACCGAGGACAAAGTGCGAGCGATCACAGAAGCACGAGCTCCAACAAACAAGCAGGAGCTACAGGCTTTTCTCGGACTCTTGACGTTCTACGACCGGTTCTTGGAACAAAGAGCTACCGTGGCCAACGACTTATACCAACTCCTTCGGAAAGATGTGACATGGACATGGTCGCCACGCCATCAGCAGTCATTCGATGCCCTGAAAGACCTGATTCGAAGATGTACAGTCCTCCGCCACTACGACGAAAGGAAGCCTCTGCTTTTGGCTTGCGACGCATCACCGTACGGAGTCGGCGCGGTTCTATCGCAAACTGACGAGCAAGGAAGGGAAGCTCCCATCGCCTTCGCCTCACGTACGTTGTCGCAAGCAGAACGCAACTACGCGCAACTTGACAAAGAAGGGCTAGCCATCGTCTACGCGGCGACACATTTTCACCAGTACATTGCCGGCCGGAAGGTGACCTTTATAACCGATCACCGACCGCTATTGGGCATTCTGGGACCACAAAGGCCTATGCCACCAACTTTGTCTCCGCGAATGACACGTTGGTGCATCAAACTCTCAGCGTACGACTACGCTCTGGTCTACCGCAATGGGAGTAAACATCAAAACGCCGATGCGCTAAGCCGTCTGCCACTAGACGCAACTGTTGACGAATCATTTCCACCAGGAGACGTTCTGATGTTCGAAGCACTGCCAGAACCTCCGCTTACAGCAGGCACAGTTGCAGCATCTACGCAGAAGTGCGCAGCTCTCCGGCTAGTTTACACAGCTGTTCAACAAGGCAACGTGCATAAACTCAAAGGGGACAACTTCGACGCTTACCGCAGGCGAGCTACAGAGTTGAGCACCCATCGCGGCTGCATCATATTTGGGTCCCGAGTTGTGATGCCGAGAGAACTACGCGCACAAGCTATGTCTCTCATCCACGCCGGACATCGGGGCATCGTTGCAATGAAAAAGTGTGCCAGAAGCTACATGTGGTGGCCTGGCATTGACAACGACATCGAAACAGTGGTGCGAGAATGCAAGCCTTGCCAGAGCAGCCGGAGCGCCCCGCCGAAAGCTCCTGTCCCAGAATGGAAAAAGCCAGACACACCATGGCACACACTGCACATTGATTTTGCAGGACCAATTGAGGGCTGCACTTTCCTTGTGGTCGTAGATGCCTACACAAAGTGGCTTGAGATAAGGCAAATGGGACAGACGACTTCGGCAGCAGTCATTGACAACCTCCGATCACTATTTGCAACGTTCGGCCTGCCGCGCAAGGTAGTGTCGGACAACGGAACACCGTTTGTGTCTGCGGAGATCCTCAAGTTTTATCGCGACAACGGGATCTCATCAGTTACATCGGCCCCCTACCACCCAGCGACAAACGGACAAGCCGAGCGCTACGTAGCCGAGCTAAAACGCGCCCTTGAAAGAGATCAGACAGGCTCGCTGCAGCGCCGCCTTGCGCGCTTTCTCTTCAAGCAGCACACGACGGTTCAGAGCACAACAGGCGAGACCCCCTCGAAAATGATGTTCGAGCGTGAAATGCGAACCCAGCTCACAGCCATCCTCCCCGAGCCAAAGGCAGAGACGTTCCGGGAAGAAAAAGCAATTCCGCGCTGCGGCACGCTTAATGAGGGGCAGCGCGTCCTCGCCCGACAGTTTCTGAAAAAGCCACGCTGGGAGGAAGCTACAATTGTCAGACGCATAGGCCTGCGCTCTTGGCTCGTCAACATACATGGCACAGTAGCACGCCGACATCTCAACCAGCTGCGTAGATTTACGACGCCGTCTGAGAGCTGTCCGCCAGCGGAGAGAACACGTGCACCATCTTCCCACATAGCCTGGCACCTCTTCCCGGAAGAAGAGACTTCGCCCAGGACAGACCTAGGAGACACAGCGAACAACAGCCAGCCTACAAGTGTTTCTCCCCCGAGCGCACAAAGCCAGCGCGCCTCCACGCGTGAGCGCCGACCCCCTGCACGATACCAGGCAACTTTCTAAGGGGGAAGGAAGTGTTGTGTCCCCTTATTGCTTTTGTTTGTGTGCGCCCCCGCACCCTCCTCCTAACGACCACTCGCATCCTCCTCCTAACGACCACTTGCCCTTCGTCGCACGCTGTCGCCAGATGCCCCCCCACGGTGCGCCCCCGCACCCTCCTCCTGTTCTGGGAAGCCACTCCCTCCCGTGGACGCTTCTCCGCTCCCTCCTTTCTTCGGGCGGCCAGTTCGGCTCCTGCCTCGGTCGACGCTGGTCGCACCCTCATCGGCTTTAAATAAACGAAGTCTTAAAGTACCGTGTGCGTCTTTCGCTGCGTTCAACACAGCGACCGGACACGACATTTTGTGATGTTGATCAATGGAGAATATTACTGAATATTCTATCGCTTAAAGATAATTGATTAAAAAAACAGAACAAAAAACAACCACGTGCCGCCGGTGGGAACCGAACCCAGGACCTCCGAATCACGCGTCCGGTGCTCTACCTCTGCGCTACGGCGACGGCTGTGAATCTGCTTTCGCGGGTCTTCCGATCGAAACGTCGAGTCGAATAAATATGTTTCCTTTAACGAAGCGTATACTTCGCTATATACTCTTGTAAGCAGGCATGTACTTCATGCTCTCGCAACCTATATATATAATATTTTTTAACGTTTTCAGCATCATTCAGTCACCGCCTGTGTCTTGGGCAATCCCCCGCAGTGGGCACGCACCATTATTTTGAGGAAAACAACAACAAACTCGCGCTAGGCCAGCGGCCTTCAGAACATCTCTTGTCCGTCATTCACCGCGGGTCAGAATCAGAGTTTTTATTAGTCAATCATAAAAATTCTTCGGCTGGCCGCCACGTAACAGCATGTTGAGCCTGCATCTCTAGTGCACCATACATGTATCTCTAGGTGTCCTACCACCGTTTTCCTTGCGCTGTTGACGGAAGATAAATTATATGAACATTCGATTATTCATCAAACTCCACCTCTTGTGACGTAAACAATTTGTAGATTCTCCCTGTGAAATATATCATTGAATACATCTCTAACCCTCTTGCTTATATATATATATATAACCAATATCTGGAAAAAGCAATTTTCCCCTCACATATTGAAATAGCAATGGTGAGTGTCCTCCACGTAAAGGATAACAAGGATGGCTTCGGTATTTACAGGGCACTTAGTATTGTTCCTGCATTTTCAAAGGGTCTAGGAAAAATCGTGATAACACGAATGGAAAAATTTGTGCAATCTATAACCTAATTACTAGCTCACAGTAAGGATTCAGACAAAATAAATCAACAGAACTCGCCCTTCACGAAACGCAACACATATTACAACATATTGGAAGGAAAATGTTAGCACTAGCTTTATTTTTGAGACAGAATTATTCATAATGTACTTTTTGAAAGCTGGAATTATACGGGATACGAGGACAGGCTTTACTGCTCAGGAGATCCTATTTATCATTCCGGAAACAATATATTCAGATTTGCAACTTTAAACCCCCATTACGCTCGGTTAACACCTGTGGGCCTCAAGGTAGTATTCTTCGTCCTCTGCTGTTCAATCTCTATTTCAATGATAAGGTTACTATTGATAATATCGTCTGCTTTATTATTTATGCAGATGACACTACTATCATTATTTATTTATTTATTTATTTATTTATTTATTTCACATACTTTCAGGGCCTGAAGGCATTACAAAAAAACAACAAAAAAGATACAGTACATAGTTATACAAAACAGGTTATATGATGGCAAAAAACACAGTTTTCTTGAAGTTCTCAACATCGGTAATGGCAGCGATGGAGGGAGGAAGGTCGTTCCAGTCAACGCTGGTTTTAGGAATAAAAGAATCATGACACAATTTTGTTCTCGAAAATAGAACACCGACTTTAAATATATGATCGGAACGGGATGAAATGTACGAAGGGCTCGAAAAAAGATGATCGTTTAACAGAGGGTTATGGTGATACAGTCTGTGGAAAAGACGTAGTCGAAAACACTTCCGGCGCGAAGAAAGGTCTGGTAAGGCAAGTGTGTTTTTCATAGAAGTAATGCTGGCGCAAACGGGAATAGTTAAGATGAAACGTGCTGCACGATTTTGAATGGATTCTAGTGTGTTTATCAGTGTGATTATATTAGGATCCCAAACTGCAGATGCATATTCTAACTTTGGTCGTACTAATGTTTTATAAAGGGTTAGTTTTATCGGCAGAGGCGCGGTAGAGAAATTTCGGCGCAAGTATCCAAGAGTCCTGTTGGCGTTATTTGCGACATGTTCGACGTGTCTATGCCATGATAAGTTACGCGAGATATGAACACCTAGGTATTTGTAGGAGTTAACTGATTCAAGTGGAATGTCGTGAAGAACATAAGTACGCTTGTTATCAGTGATGTTAGTGCGACGTGACACATGCATCGTTTTACATTTATTAACGTTTAGTCGCATGCACCACTTATCACACCAGTTAGATACGCATGTGAGATCATCCTGAAAATAAATAGAATCAGTTTGGTTAGATATTTTGTGATAGATGACGCAGTCGTCTGCGAAAAGCCTGATAGAAGAATGAGAGATGCATTCAGGAATATCGTTAATGTAAATTAGGAAGAGAAGTCCCAGTACCGACCCTTGTGGTACACCGGATGTCACAGAGGTGTGAGAGGAGGAACAGCCGTTAGCAGAGACATATTGACTTAGATTCGATAAGAAGCTTTTAATCCAGTTCAGTACGTTAGTGTCAATGTTAAGTATGCTAAGCTTAAGAATTAGGAGATCGTGGGAAACAGTATCAAAAGCTTTCGCGAAGTCCAAAAACACACAGTCTACATCAATGTTCAAGTCAGTGTAAGCAAAAATGTCATTAGTAAAACATACAAGCTGTGTTTCACATGAAAATGTTTTCCTGAAACCGTGTTGTTCTGCTGAAAAGAAGGAATTAGACTCAAGGAAATCAATCAGATGAGAGTATATGATATGCTCCAAAATTTTACATGGTATACTTGTGAGTGATATAGGACGATAGTTATCGGGAGAATGAGTGTTACCTGATTTTGGTACTGGAACAACCTTGCCAACCCTCCAATCGCCTGGAAGTACTGAGGAACAGAGTGACTGGGAAAACAGCATTGAAAACATAATAGAAGAGTAGGGTTCAGTGAGTTTCAGCATTTTAGAGCTGATTGCATCGTCACCGGGCGAAGAAGACATTTTCAGGTTTTCAATTAACTTTTGCACGCCGACCCAGTCAATAATAATAGGGTCCATTGGCAAATAAGAGAAAGTAGTTACGGACGGTAAAATATTAGCACTTTTCTGGAAAACGGAAGCAAACACATCATTTAAAACGGAACAGCACTGGTTCGGAGGAATGGAAATATTGTCAAAACGGGTTAGTTGAATTACCTTATCTTCTTTGCCCCCAACAATATTCCAGAATTTACGCGGATTAGATGGCAGAAGTGATGGGAGGGTGTTGTCAAAAAAGTTCTGTTTAGCATCTTGAACAGCTATTAAATATTCAGCATGAATGCGATGATATGCTGCCCAGCGTTCAGGAAGGTTAGATGCTTTAGCGCGACGAAAAATACGCTTTTTTTTGTTGCATAAGCGGCGTAGGGTTTTGGTAAACCACGGAGAGGTAGTATTTGAGACAATCCTAATTTTAGGTACGTATCTATCTATTAATTCTATCAGTTTATTTTTGTACAATGACCAGTATTCTTCAATAGTAAGTTCGGAAAAGTTCTCAGTGTAGTCGGCAATGAATGATTCTAGTTCAGCTGTGATGGACGTGGTACCGGCGGCATTGTAATCACATATGGTCTTAACTATTTTCTTAGGACGAACATTCTTCCTAATTGTGAAGTGAAGCATTGAGTGGTCACTCAGTCCTTCTAGGTACGTTGGCGGAGAGACCAAATCTGGAGCTGTAGTAAAACAGAGGTCTAAAATATTAGACGATGTGCTGGTGGTATGTGTGGGTTTGTTAATTAGCTGGGTTAGATTAAAATCGGCGCAGGTTTCTAAAAAATTAGTGCACTCGGAGGATGGCTGCTTAAGGGAGGGAATACAGCTTCGCCACACTATGTTTGGGAAGTTAAAATCACCCAGTAGGAATAAGTGTGATTTCGGGTGTCGAACAATTAATTTATTCAGGGCATCATGAAGGTCGGGGCAAAAAGTAGTAGGTGAGGATGGGGATCTATAACAAGCGCAAAAGATAAGGTCACCCGTTGGAAAGCTAACATGGATGCAAACGATTTCTAGTGGTGAATCGATAGAGATAGCAAAGGAATTGATAGCAGAGCTCACGGCAATCAGTACACCTCCGCCTGTTCGGAAATCGCGGTCGTATCTGTAAAACTTGTATGTTTTTTCGCAGTCTAGTATTTCGCTATTCTTTATTTTTGCTGAGAGCCAAGTTTCGGTGAGCACAACAATATCAGCCGAGCATGCATCGATATGTGACGATAGTGATGTACGTTTGTTGATGACACTTCGGACATTAGTTAAAAGAAGCGATATGTAGTCTGCGTTCGATCATGAGATAGCTATGCTGAGCTTGAATGTGCGGTGGGTGAACCTGGCGGTGTGATGTCTCTTTTTGGGGTAATTGCACTCCTGGCTGGTCCGATTTCGCATACTTCGTCAGTAGCTGCACAATAAGCGTAGCATTTTTTACCTATGATCAATTTGTTGTGGCGTAAAGAATAGAATTGGCCGCTAGCCTTGCCGAAATCACTAAGGGCTTTCCGCGATTTACGGGTAGCTTTACAAAAATCTTCGCCGATAGAAACGCCTTCTTTAAACTTTGGTTTTTGTGAAAGTATATATTCTCGAGTTTTATAGGACGCAAACATAGCAATAACAGGTCGTGTTTTGCCATTTCCACAGCTGCCTAACCTATGAGCCCTGTGAATCGCGACTTCCGAGGAATTCAGATTGAGAGACTTGGAAAGAAAGTGTTGGATCTGGGCTTCCGATTGTGCCCACGTTTCTGACGAATTGTCAGAGATGCCATAGAATATTAAGTTGTCGCGTCTTGACTGGTCCTCCAGCTCGTCCAGTCTGGACGCGAGCGCAACGCTGTCATTTGAAACAGCCTCTTAGACTGCTGCAGTAACATCGATACTAGAAGGCATGTTTTCGAGACACTCAACCGCGGCTTTCACAGCAGTCATCCTATTAGAAAGGTCTGAAACAGTGTCGGACAGCGCTTCCTGGTTAACCTTGAGTTCAGCTATGGCATTCATCATTTCTTCATGTCGTGTATCAAACTTGGACGACAAAGCAGCTATCGCGGCCATAACTTCACTATGCTGACGGTCCACATCCTTGTTAGGACCAGGATTTAGTTCTACATCGCCGGAAAGTAACAGCAACATTGCAGTGGATGCACAATCATTCAAGGTGGCAGCAAGCACTTGTGGGCAAGGGAAGAGCAGCAAACATACATTGCTTGTACGTTTGCAAAATAGCGATTCAGATTGACTAACCTGCACAAGAAAGCAGAATGGAGAACTTAGCGACCGCATGGTAGCCGCTCTCCCATGACCACTGGAAGCGCCTCGTAGATGCCAGCTGCTTAAATAGGGGCGGTCCAGTGCTTCCGCTGACGGATGCGTCGATGTTCCACGAGACTCGGACGTGAAGGTGATGACGTCTACTGTGCTCAGATAAAGCCCGTTGTCAGCTGTTGGTAGTCGCAGATCCAGGCCAAATTCCCAAGCAGATATCGATGTATAACACGTGTCAGTCGGTGATGACGGGAAGCCATAGACAGCAAGCTGCACAAGAAAGCAGAATGGAGAACTTAGCGACCGCATGGTAGCCGCTCTCCCATGCCCACTGGAAGCGCCTCGTAGATGCCAGCTGCTTAAATAGGGGCGGTGCAGTGCTTCCGCTGACGGATGCGTCGATGTTCCACGAGACTCGGACGTGAAGGTGATGACGTCTACTGTGCTCAGATAAGGCCCGTTGTCAGCTGTTGGTAGTCGCAGATCCAGGCCAAATTCCCAAGCAGTTATCGATGCATAACACGTGTCAGTCGGTGATGACGGGAAGCCATAGACAGCAAGCTGCACAAGAAAGCAGAATGGAGAACTTAGCGACCGCATGGTAGCCGCTCTCCCATGTCCATTAGACCAGGTGATACATGCAACGGTCTGATACCTGCAACGAGCCGCGGTGGCTCAGTGGTTATTTCGCTCGGCTGCTGACCCGAAACACGCGGGTTCAATCCCTGCCGCGGTGGTCAAATTTTGATGGAGGTGAAATTCTAGAGGCCCGTGTATACTGTGCGCAGTTAGTGCACGTTAAAGAACCCCAGGTGGTCGAAATTTCCGGAGACCTTCACTACGGCATCCCTCATAGCCTGAGTCGCTTTGGGACGTTAAACCCCCGTAAACAGTAAACCAAACCTGCAACGATCTATACATGCATGCAAGTCAAATCAAATCAAATTTATTTTGAACATTGATACAATGTTGATGGCTTCCGTGACAAAAATCTGTGAGGACAGCTTGACTAGGTCAGGGAACCATTTTGGCAGCAGCGACTTCATATAGACTGCAATAATTCAAATACAAATGAAATAACGTCGCATGTTAAACAATCTAGAACAATTGCCGGACTCAAATTCCCTTTCAATAAATGTATCAAAATCCAAAGCTCTACTTTTACGTCCGAAAAACATGACTTGTAGCGCAGAAAGCTTATTTTGGAAATCACAACTAACTGAAATAGTGGAATCGTTCCAAACACTTGGTGTGTATTTTCAAGAAAACTTGCAATGGAATGACCATGTCAGTCATGTCATGTTGAAGGCATCCATGGTTGTATGCTTCCTATCGCGTCACACAAACATTTTGCAGGAGAAAGTCAAACGCCTTGTATAATTCCGAACACTGCTCCCACCTAAATTACAGTACTCTATCTAGTCCGGGCAACAACAATACATACATTGTTGCATAAAATATTCATCCTTAAAAAAATCTTACCATTGTCTATGACTTACCCAACAGACGCAAAACTCAGGATTTGATAATTAACCTCGACATCGTTGCCATTCTAAATATAGGCTCATAGACTGTTGCACTTGTATGAAGTTGAGCAAAACCGACGTATTGATAACATTTCCTCTCTGGCTTCTTTGCAACACTGTGATTCGCCATACCTGCGTCGCCATAATCCACAAGAAGTTTCATCATTTACAAGAACAAACTACGGCTGTCAATGGGCTCGTTATCAATTACAGTTTTTGCTAAACCTGTTTTTTGAAGCTAGCGTTAGCTTCTCAGAACTTGCTATCCCCGCTCTGCGAAGTATTATTCCTCATTTATGTTATTACTAAGGCATCAACTGCAGTTGTATGAAATGGCTTTCAACCCTTTTTCTTGTTTGATGCTTACCCGCCTATTATGTTGTTCACTGCTTACAGTCCATTGTATTCTGTTTGATTGCGTGCACTGTTATGTTTATTTTAATGTTTTTTGTTCATGCATACTGACCGTGGCCTAAGTTTTTTCAGTAGAGTTATCGAGCACGTTTCTCGTCCCCTGTCACTGCTGTGTGAACGGAAGGTGGGAACTCCGTGCCGCTTTTTTCCTCACTCCTCAATCAAATTGTATTTGATCTGATAGAAGTGAAGTATTATTACTGTTTTATACAGACGGCCGTGTACAGCAGCAACAGTATTTGATCTCCCTGGACGCCCCGTGAGCCCACATCGCGGCTACTCGTGGGCACGGTCCGCGTGTCTGGCTGCAGGCGAGACCACAATCGCTGTCCCGCACATGTCGCGTCCTTTCTTCCCATGACGCGATTGTGACCTCTGATTTGACTGTTTCCATTGGACCAAATTTATACTATAGTTTTTTTCCCTGTAGCCTAATACACCTTATCTGAATTGTATATCCGGCGTGTAAACACCAATTAGACCACCTGTTGCGGTCCCCCTCCAAGCGGGCGACATGCCCAGACTGGGGAATTCGACACTTTCGCTGCTTTCAGCCCGCCAGTCAATATTTACTCATAATTTATTCGTTTCAAGATACTGTCAGTCCCATTAGAGATTTTTACAGGAGTGGGTTATGAGGACCTGTATACATTTGCTCATACAGGCATTCGCACATATGCGCACAAGGGTACCCGAAGACTATTACAAAAAAAAAGGAGGCAACCACAAGAAATAAAGAAACAAACGATTCTATCATTCACACGGAGACACTATCAAAGATTTACATTATACATATAACGTAATCGTATATTAGAAGCGTACAAAGGTTGTAAGAATTGATGGTTGTGAATCTGGTTTCTTGAACGTGTACTCTGGCGTGCCTTAGGGTTCTGTTCTTCTGATCTACATCAATGATGTAGTTACCGCCGTGGACCCCCCTGTGCAAATCAAAATTTTTGCTGATGATTGTTTAATTTATGGATCAGTAACTTCTATCGATGACCAGGTAGGAATTAACCAGTGTCGTAATGCATTCAGCGAGTGGTGTCAGAAATCGGGAATGCAAATAAAGTACGGTAAAAGCACTTTTACGCATATTACCAGGAAAAAGAATCCCCTTTCGTTCCAGCACTCTATCTGTAACTATTCCTTGACAAATGTAAGCAGCTTTAAATATTTGGGGATAACTATTGCACATGTTCTGAATTGGCGTAAGCGTGTTGAATCTGTATCAACAGCAAATTTTAAAAGCTGTGTTTCTTGAGGGCAAGGACGTCAAGAGCCCCGAAGGACGTCAAGTTATTGGCCTATAAAAGATTCGTTCGGCCAGTTTTGGCGTATGCTTCAGTTGCCTGGGATCCTCACCAAAGAACGCTAAAATCTGATCTAGAAAGGATACAAAGATTTGCCGCTGGTTTTATCCGTGGGAGGTACAGGAGGACCGATTCGGTCACTGAAATGTTGCAGTCCTGCAACCTTGATCTTCTAGAAACCAGGAGAAAAAAAAACAAAGTTTGATATTTTTATACTAAGATGCTGCATGGAGAATAAAACATAGACAGACACAGGTACCTGCATCCTCCAGCCAAACTTAGCGCCCGGCTGAGCAATGATCTCACAATACGTCCTTACTTTGCGCGCACTGACGTCTTTCGTTGTTCCTTCTTTCCTGGTGCGATACAGCTGTGGAACGAACTGCCTAGTCATGTTGTACATAATGTCTGCATGACAGCTTTTCAATAAAATCTTGACCAATATTTTAATCAGAGCTAAGCTGCCTTTTTGTATGTACGATTTGTAATTCCCATTTTTTCCCTGTTATTAGCTCCGTCGTAACAGTATTTGCATTTCAATGTTGTTTTTGTACCACTGAATCGAAGGTTCGTCGTTATAATGAATCATATTGGCCGTTTTGGTATATATTAGTGCTTTGAATGAATTGTTTCTACCACGACAATAAAATAAAACCACGACAATAAAATAAAAGAAACACACAGTAAAGATAACATCACTTCCTCGTTAATGACAGTACAGATTTGCGAGCAAGTTCAGCAAATGTGTCGATAGTGGAGTGCGAGACCTCCTTCTTGTCTAAAGAGTTCCAATCACTCACAGCTCGCGGGAAAAATCAAAAACTGTATGCATTAGCGGAAAATTCTTCTTGAAGTGTGAATTTATGCTTGTGACGGGTTTCTCTGGACTTTTTAAATACCAATAGATGATATAATTTACTTTAATCTTGCTATGCAGGATAACATACAAAAATTTCACACGTTGTAGCATCGGACGACTGGTTAATGTATGAAGCCCAATCTCGGTCAGCATCTGCGTTGGCGAGTCGGCGCGTCGGCGCAACGATATCTGTTGCAGATAAAACGCGCGGCCTTTCGTTCGACAGTTTCAACCGTAGATATGAGATTTTGGGTAAACGGAAACGACGCCACGTTTACGTATTCCAAGATCGGACGTATAAACGTCACATAAGCGAAAAGCTTGGCTCCCTTCATAGACCAGCGCAGGGCCCGTTTTAGGTACATAAACTTTGCCACATGTGTTTGCCATATGGTATACAAGAGCTGCCCAACCGAGATCTGATGATACCAAGACGCCATATACTTAAACTCAGTGACAGTGTTATGGATGGTACCGTCATGACCGCACGAAAAGCAGAGCTTGGATTTCTTTCTTCTTATTGGCATTATAACTGTTTTTTTAAGGTTGATGGCCATTTGTCAGTTTGTGCACCATTGGGCTGCAAAACCAAAATCCTTGTTGAGAGCTACTTGGCTTCCCGGCTCTGTACTTATACATACAGGACGCAGTCACCTGCGAATAATGTAACCTTGGGGCGCTATGCTGGAAGGCCCGAGTTTGCTGAAACTCGGAATCTTCCCGAGCTCTCGCGACGCCCTCAGATGAGTGAACTAATGATAGCAAGACAAAATCCCACCCTCGTCAGGCCTCCAGCTTCATTGGGTTATCTGGATATATTCCATGCTTTATCATCACATCGGCCCCACTTCATGGGCTTCTTGGGCGGTCTACAAAGAACGGGTCACGTGAGCCAACCACCGGTGCACTTTTCGTTTGTGTGTCGCTCTACCAAGTGCATTGCGTGTGCAATTAGACAAACGAGGTTTGTTGAAATTTATATTGCACTTATTACACCTTTATAAGCATTTTATAGTGTGCAAGATTTGGATTTAAAGCGCTTTAGAGTGATTCTTGCATTATTAAATTTTGCTTTGTACCGCGAGGGAACGCTACCAACGCCCGTCATCAGCTGACTGCCAATGGCGACGAGCATGGAGCGACGAGGTACATGTGCAACGCTGTGAAGGCTACGGAAATAGTCCGCCAAAAAAATAAAGAGAGGTATATCAGTCCGCGCGGTTCTGTGGCCGTGTGGTCTAACGCGTCGCTCTTGACAGTCGACAGGTAATGGGAGTGCGTGGGTTCAAATCCCGCATGGTGAAACTTTTTTTTTCCGCACATTTTTTTTTCATCGCAAGTTGAATTGCGCGTGACTTGAATGAGAAAACTAGATTTGTTCAGAATCTCTTGAATATTATGCTGTGTTCTGAAATGAACTGCATGCATCTGTTCATTTGATGCATACCGCGTTAATGTGAGCTGTCCCAAATTCGTTGTCAATGAGCTCGCACCGGCTTTTGGTCAGCAGTGGCGATTTTCTTCCCGATTCTGCAGCATTGTGACTATACTTTTTAGATGCAAGCTCGAGGTTTGTGCGAAAGATGAAATTCATTCGTCGGGTTTTTTAATTAGCACAGTGGCGAGTGCTCTGCAGTGGCCCGATTAACAAGTGGCCGTTTGCAACTTTCGATTTCGCCGTTGCCGAGGAGCCCACATTTTTGTGGGCCTCTCTTATTGTACCTGGCATGTTATAAATTGTTCTGTGCAACCGGTTAGCGGCTGATCCAGTATTCGCCAAAATAGTCTGGGACCGACTTTGGCACTGTGCTGTAGAGTAGCCCAAAGGACTTGACGAGAACAATTATTTTTTACTGATCGCAAAGTTCAGAAGCAAGATGTCTGTTAATTTAGAATGCTGGTTAATCTTGCAGAAGCGCAGAAAACATGTTCTAGACTTCTTAATAGCCTATTTTCTCACTGTACATGTGTCACATTCTTGCGCATATGTGCAATTCTTTTGTTTTTCTTAAGATATCTTTCGGTCTTAAGCAAATCACGTTTTCCTTTGTCATTGAAGAGAGCTCTATAACTTGGCTATTATGTGCGGCAAAAGAGCAGTATATTTAAACTGATTGGTCAAATTATTTCTACACACTCCACCTCGATATGGCCTGTTTTCCCGTGTTAAGTGTTACATTTTGAACATAGTGTTGATTCACAGTGACAGAAAAAAGTACTGCCTCAAGAGTCAGCTTGGCTCGATTTCCCTGCTCTCCTAGAAGAGCAGAAGCTGCTCAGGCAGGATTTTCATGCAGCCAGGTAAAAAGAGTTCCAAGCTGTGGGAGCGTCAAGTAAGAAAGCAGAAAAAGTTGTACACCGCTAGGAAAAAATATTTCGAAAGAGCAAACAATAAATGAGACAGGACAGTAAAGAATGCTGACCCCGCAGTTTTTGCGAGAAATGGTTTATTCTGAAAACAGCCAGTGGCATGGATCACAGTGCATACAAATTAAGGGACACGTGCAGTAGATGTACACCAACACAAAATGAGTCAAGTGCTCCAAAATTGAAAAAAAAAGGTGGAGCCATCGAACAACACTATTTGATAAAACGGAAACCTGACCAATGTACTAACAAAGACATGGTTCGAAACAAATTCACACTCAACTGAGCAAGAGCGAGCTTGAAATCATTCACACCTCCGAAAAATTAAGGACAAAACATACAGTACTGGCTAGCTCAACACTGGCACTGCATAACATGTCAAAACGACCAGAGATTGACAGTAATGCAAGACAACACCAAACCAGGAATCTCTTTTCAGGACATGAAGATCAGACACCCATAGATAACATTCCCAACCCTCACACACAAAATGAGGACAATGCCTAGGGGTTTGTGAATGTTCCAACTTTTTGGACAGCATAATTGAATAAATTTCTGTTCAGTTAGTCGAACGAATCAAACAGTATATGTTCAAAATTATTTTAAATGAATCCAATTTGCTTTCAAATTTTCAGGTACTTTTCGAATAATTGACACAATGCTTGATTAAGGTCCACTGTATTTTTCTGCAATTAATCTTCCAAAAACTGCACACATTGACGACGTGTACCAGTATACGTATTCTAATAAGAAAAAGTACTATTTTCACTCCCTTACAAATTCTACTTCTATGCAGACACTATTAACACGACCACCTCACCACCTACACTACAAGTTACTGCCCGATACAATTTGATGCAATGAATGGCAATGATGCAATGATTTGGTGGAAATGTTACAATTTTCGATGGAAATGTTACAATTTCCTCGGTAGACTGATCAACACACACACCCACATGCACACATATTTCGCATTACCACCCACACACGCACAAAGGTGACCACAGCAAGCCGATGAGTTCACTCTCTTTCCTCGGTAGCATGTGTATTACCCATCAATTCGAAGTCAGACAAGTTCCTCGATGCCACTCAAATCTTCATCACTGGAATCAGTGCTCGACTCATGAGAGGAGGAGTTGCACGAGTCAGAAATGCTGAAGACAAGCGGTTAAATTTCAGCGTCAACAATCATATCGCGTTGCCATGCTTCAGCCTCA
The DNA here is from genome assembly GCF_055824585.1 of Amblyomma mixtum. NCBI lineage: Eukaryota > Metazoa > Arthropoda > Arachnida > Ixodida > Ixodidae > Amblyomma > Amblyomma mixtum. The sequence goes on from NC_143014.1 coordinate 15,550,633, forward strand.
ACTTGCTCCCCATGAACTCAACAGTTTTGACAGTTTTCCTGGCTTACAGACCGCAGTGCTTCCGGCAGGAGCTTTTCCACTTCAGCCGAAGTGAAACATTTATTGCGGCTATGAATATTGCATAAGAATGTAATCTGCCAAGTGACGCAAATGCTACCGTTTAAAAACCCATTAAAATGCATGCATGAAATAGCTGGAAAAATCCATGCACTTACTACATGCGCAAACATGAGGTAAAACAAAAAATTATTGACACTGTGTGTAAAACTGCTCAGTTACTGATAAACGGAAGCGGTATTTGAGGTTTAATGTCCCAAAGTAACTCAGGCGATGAGGCATGCCACGGTGAAGGGCTGCCAATAACTTCGACCATATGGGGTTCCTTAACATCCACTGACACTGCACAGTACACGGACCACTATCACTAGTAAATGGGAGAACATTCCATTAACCATGACATGCATGAAAGCAAAAACAGAGCATTCTTACAACCATTGTGTTCAATACATAATGTGCCTTCCTCGTGAAACAGCTGGCCTTCAACATGTCAGGGCTGGACTTCGAAGGGGCCTTTACGCCAATGTAGGTCCCGTCGACGCATCCCACGACGTATGTGATGCCGCCGCGCAGAAGGAAACGCTCCTTAACATACGCACGCTCGGCCGCAGTCATGGGGAAAGCGAGCCACCGCTTCTGCACAGCCGCGTCGATAAGCGCGTCGGAGACGTTTCTCACACAGCGGCTCACACTGCTTTGGTAGCGTCCATTAAACCGGTCTACGCCGACGCTCCCCTGGAAGCTCCCGGTCGCGAAGAACCGGAGGGCGCAGAGGACTTGCGCTTCGACCGAAAGCGAATGAGGCCCGATACGCACTCTCCGCAGGAGTGAGTCGTCGCCTGACTCTTTACACCACCATCGTACCGACGTTTTGGAGAGGCGAAAATGTCGCTGGAATTCGTCGTCGGCCATGGCAGTAAACGTCCAGCCGGCCGTACTGACATTTGCCGTCAGAGGAAGCGATGACCCAGGCTGCTGCTGCTACCGCCATGACAGATCCCGAAATGAATTCGGGGCACTTCATCGTTCACGAGTTTAGCTCCGAGTTCACCTGTCAATCAAAACCATTCGTCACGCCCCCGGCGTGCCGTACATAAATTATAGGCGTACGCGCTATGGGTGGGCCACTCCCAACATCCCTGCCGGCTACAGGTATGCTGCGTGGCTGTGCTGATTGCTTATAGACATCGACGATGTTGACCATCGAAATATAACAGGCAAAACGGACGTCATCGCTGATCAATCTAAGCACCTCTGCGAAGGGCACGCTACGTGGCGAGAGCCGCCGATTTTTTCGCTCGCATACCAAGATTGCACAACACTATAGCCTGTGGCAACCACGTAAGACACAGCACAACGCTGACGGCGCGTCACACCTGCTTGCAAGGCGTCAAACACGGAGTACGACGACGAAACGGTGCTTGGAGCACGTCCTACTCCAACAACATCGCATCATAGGTGTTTGGCTTGGCCGTCCTTTCATCGATGATAAAGCTCAGCATCAATGTGTCAAACACATCCGGGATCGACAAACGGTCGCTGCTCCAGACCCAGTGCAATAAAGAGTTCGTAATTTCCAGCACGCAGGCACTGCGTACTTCACAATCGTAACACCTTTCTCTGTTATAAGTCCGATTCTATTATTACAAACAGGATCCCTCATCTGCCCGAACGATATTATTGCGATGTCAGTGCGATATACAACGGCGATCGACGTTAGTGACAAAACCAGTCCGCAAAACCTTGAAGTGCGCGACGTAAACAAATACTACGCAGATACGCGCGCCACCACCTTCACAGCTTTTAGTCAGCGTCTGATGACATAAGATGAGTTGTATCGCTGGGCAGCACGCTCTTCGCATCCGCAGTGCACTAAAGAGGGGTCACACACAACAGGCATACGTAATGAATCATTGAATACAGCCAAACAGCAATTTTTTTTCTCACACCGCATCACAGCCGCTCCTACGGCCAATTTCTACCGCTGAGATTCGCCAAGAGCGTACTAAAGGCAATGGTTGGCCATAGCGGGGTGCGGCAGCGGCCGTAGCAGCGGACAACTACACCTGAGGTCACTGCAGAGAGCAGCAGTGAGGCGGGAATGCAGTGCAGTTCAGTTTTTTGCTTGTGTGTATTATGCAAGCCGGAAGATGCATGACTGTTATATTTTGATATACGGCACAATAAAATATATTATTGCAATGGCTGAAAAATAAGACAGATTCAGCGTGTAGTAGTTGCCCAGTCTTTCCAGTCGAAGGCAGCGCTACCGGCGGCGTGTCAGCGCAGGAGTCTCTCGTTTTCGGCACGGTGGGCTGCCGCTCTAGTTCGTATGCAAGCCACGATGCAAGCAATGGCCTCAGTATCGTGACTAGCGGCAGAAGGTGTCAAATATTTGTTAATTTCCTAAAGATATGCTTTTCAACAATGCTTCATTGGATTCAGATTTTAAAGCTGACTAAATTGCTCGCTGGTGAATGAATTTGAGTTATAAATAGCAGGTTAGAACAATTCTCAAGGTTGTTTTAACGGGAATGCAGATCGGGTTTCTTCCTTCCCATTGAAACGATCATTGCCTGTGCGCTCTATGAATTATGCTCTTGTGTTCTACATTTGTTTTTTTTTTCTACTTCGTTGGATGACGTTGTTGTTTTCCTGCGTTGTCCTGAAGTCCGATGTAAGCACTTTGTTAGCCTACCTTCTAGTGCGTGTTACTGCTTCTGCGCGACTGCTTTTCCGGAAAGAAAGCGAAAATTGCACGTTCCAGACATGGGAAATGATGGAGTGGCTCACAAAACTACTGACTCTTGTATCGATCTGAGAAAGTAGAAAAAAAAAGCTTCTTTCGGCCTAACTGCCCGCTACTTCGGACTCAGATTTCGCACAGAGGTGGCATTTGGCGGTCAGTTTAGTTTTATATTACGTTTGAGTGAGTACTAGCCTGACTGAATCAAAACTGTTCGCAAAGCTCCGTCGTTTGCGGCGGCGGAGAACCAAAACAGAAAGCTCTCGCAGCAGTGAAGGCCGGAATACATGAAGCGTTTTTACCGCGGCGAGTCGTCGATTTTCGCCCGACGGCGCAGATTTGACGCCCGGCGTCGAGAAAAACGCCCGCCGCCGCCGATCAGGACCGGCTAGATTTTGACGCGCGGCGTCCGGTGAGACCGGAAGCGGCGGCTGAAGCGAGCCAATGGCAGCGCAGAAAGCCCGCTCTTCCGGTCCTCGGCCTGCCGCCGCCAACATGGCCGGGCGTCGCGCCGCCGCGACGTTTTCTGCCGCGCGAATGTCGTCGAAAAAAACGTCGCATGTATCCCGGCCTTGATGCCGGTAGCGCCATCACGCGCCCTCCGGACTAATCAGTACCCTACCGTGGCTGGGGTAGAGCCATGTAGGAAGGAAAATTTACAGCTTTTTCGTTACTCCAAGGGTATAGCACTGTATCTGCGGAGAAGCAAATGGGAGAAATGCAACGTGCGGGAGGGGGCCAGTCATGTGAAAAAAATGTTTTCTGCACCAAATTTTGGTCCAGTAGCTGAGAATGTGCACTCAAACCAACCACGCAACCGCTTTCTCCACCTTGCGTTTCACCGTAGTGCTCGTACTTTCGGCGGGCGCAGATGGCGCTACCGGCATCATAGTTGCGAATGCTTTCCGTTTTGGTTCGCCGTCGCAGCAGACGGTGCAGTTTTTCCATTATTTTTGATCGAATACGGCTAGTACCCCACTCAAACTTAATATGAAACAAAAATGACCGTCAAAAAGAACCCCTGTGCGAAATTTGAGCCCTAAGAAGCGGGTGGTTAAAGGGACCCTGAAAAGCTCTTTGCCAAGGTTAGCAAAAGCCCACGAGAGATCGGTATTCGATCACTTGTCGCCGCACCGCAAAAATTGTTAAGCGAACTCCATCAACACCGAAGATATCGCCGATTAAAAATGACATTCCTCCTCTCCCCCACATACCACTCTTAACTCATACACGCGGGGCTCGCTCCGAAAAAAAAAGGAAAGACGGGCCGATGCTCCGCCCATGCATACGTCAAGCAATGGCGCTCTGCTTGTTTACTTCCGGTGGTCGTAGACACATGTGCGAAAGTGAGTGCGATTCACTGCGGTGCGCTGTTGCGAACGGCGTCGCAACGTCCGATCGCAGCTCGTCGCCTGCGTGCAACTTGCTAGATGTCAACGACGAGCCGCGCGCGGCAGACGCAACGACGGGAAGCGGGAGCCAAAGCGCGCGCGGAGAGCGGCAGCGTCGTGATTACGTGTACAGCGCGCTCCTCAGGGCACTCGGGGCCGAGCCACGCCGGGCTAGCCTGCCAGCCTTGATGCCGGCCGCCGGCGAGTGAAAAACGCGCTAGTATTGTTTGTTCACGTTTATAGCAAGCCCTGGGATAGATGCATGTCAAAAATACATCACTTCTGACGGTCGTTGGCCAATACCGAGCTTATCGTAAAAGTGATGAATGCGATACTAGCAAATTTCATCCCATAGCCGCTTTGGTGCTGCTGCGGCGCTTCGCCTGCCGCCTGCTAGCTCCGTTGCTGAAGGCGTCGTGGAAATCGAATATATATTCTATTATGGGACGAGTTCGCAGTAAAGCGATGTGAAGAGTAGGCATTTTGATATAGCGCAAGCGACTTCCGAAGCGCCATCAGCCACGACTTCGATGCGAAACCATTAGTCCTAGCGACGACTAGGGCAGCCTGGGACCAGCGCGCAGTTCGTCACCCGGCGTTGCCGCAGTCGGTGTCGTTGCCGAAAGATCCACTTTTGAACAGACATGTTGTCGTTGCTCGAATCTAGGAAGCATGCATCTCTGGTAGAATGGCTGTTTTGTATTTCCTTGTGCGAACGTCAAGTACGCCGAGCGTGCCGGCCGGCCGACCGGCCTGGATCAGGTCTGCCGGCGTCATAAAAAATGAGCTAAAGAGTGTTCTTGACGTAAATAATAAACCCTAGGCCAAGAAATATGAAAAATGTGTCATTTTTGAGGATCGCTGACCAATACTGAGCTGCTCGTAAAGGTAACAACTGTGATACGAGCAAATTTCTGGCCACAATGCCTTGCGGCTGCCGCTGGCCTGACGTTGGGGTCCGGCTCGCCTGGCGCCTGCTCGCTTCGGGGCTGAAGGCGTCGCGGAAAGTGACCATACTATTACTTTACTGTGAGATGATGCTGTTGACTGTAAAGCGATGTGTAGAGTAAGCCTTTTATTATAGCTCAGGCGACATCCGAAGCGCCGGCCGCTGCGGCTTCGACGCGAAACGAGATATAGGCCTAGCGACGACCACGGCAGCCAGGCAGCAGCAGAGCTCGTCGCTCGGAGAGCCCGCGAGCGGTGCCGTTGCCGAAAGCTCCCAACATAAGCAGGCATGCTTTGTCGCTGCTCGAGTATAGCTGGCAGTCTTTCTGATGACGATCGGTGCGGCACGCCGTCCAAGTTTTCGCACATGTGTCTCCTGATTGCTGCTCGAACGGCATGGATCCGGAGCTCGAAGCGCGGCTGCGTGCAGCCACCGCTGAGATGGGCTTCGAGCCTTTCAGTACACGCCATACCGAGACCCACAGGGCGACGACAGTAGTGATATATATAATTCTAGTACACTCGTACACTAGCGACTCGTCGGCGCAGCTAGGAAAATCGCAAAGGCGGGCGCCAAGATTCGACGAGAACACATGTTTTTGTGAGCAGACGGATTTCCTTCTTTACCGGAAGTACCACTTTAATTTCAAGAAATGCGCTGGATTCTTACCTCTGTATACGTGTGTTTTAAAAAATAATAAGCAATCAATAAAATAGTATTTCAAGGAGCATCAGTGCTCAGTTTCAAATGAAATATTGCAAAAATTGCGCGTGACGTCATTTGGCAGAGCCAATGAGAAGGGTCGCCCAGTCCATGGCCAAGGCTGCCCAGTTTACGTCATGTGGTAGGGGCGGGTAAAAATGCGCGGTGAGGTGTCGCCCCAATCGGCTGTGAGCGGCAAGTTTGAAAAATTGTTTGTAAATTATTGGTTCCAGGCGCAGATTTCTGAATCAGACTAGAATACTCGCAGAGACCACCTCTACTGAGTTGTTACAATAAAATATGATTGAAGAAACCATTTCAGGGTCCCTTTAAGCCGACAGAATATTTTTTTTAGATTTTCTCTTATCGACGCAAAAGTCGGTACTTCTCATTGCCTAGCCTAATACGTTCGAACTGTACGAATGTCACCTGCATTTGTCAGAAACAGGGATAAAAAAAGCAGTGGTCGTTGGAGATGCATCCTATATTGCACTTCCCAGTCGACAGTAATTGAGGACGGATCGCTCGTAGCTTTCTGTGAAGTTACTTCAAAGCTAGTTCAGTTTCGAAATGTTACATGACCATGAGTGCACGCTTAATGCTTAATGATGATAGGAATTTGTCGGAAGAAGATTTTGTTTTGCGCCTCATACTTAACTCAAGTCTTAAATCACGAGTGTCGAGTGTCAGAGCTGTCGAGGCAGTCATGAAGCTGGTATACCACAAACCATCGAACACGGCGCAAATAGAATTAGCGCAGTGTCCCGTGTAGTTATTTTGCCGTTGTCTCCTTTGCTGGTAGTAATCACGTAGCAAATAGAAAGCCGAAAAAGGACGGTGAGCAGCAAAATGAAACCGCGGATCAAGTTTATGAGAGTCACGCGCGCTTCGTTGCCTAGTCAAGCGCGAAAGATTGCAGGGAGCCTCCTATCTTGCGTCGCTATGTAGGACCGGGCTCAACAGAAAGCATTCTTTGGCGGCGACGCGCAGCAGTTGAGCTGTCGCTAGGGTCGACTTGAGGTTTTTATCCAATTGAGCATAAATAAACTGTTGCAGAAAGCGCTGCAAATGTCGGTTAGCCATGTGGCATCGGTAGGAGCAACAAAAAACCGTAGTCACTCAGCGAACAAATGATGGCGAGAATGTACAGTCTTACCATTAGTTCGCTTGGGCCCATTCCCATGCCTTCCATGAAGCGGGTTGCAGCGCCCAGTTCAGCCATTTTTGCTTACGTCGCCGTTGCAGCCGTCTTGATCCAGGCCTCCGCCGATCTACGAAGAGCTGCAGAAGACGCTAAGTTTAGTAGGAAGAAATCTTTGTTATTATTAAGAAATTATTAAGAAATTCCCCCACCTCCGTCCCGGCATGACGTTTTACAAAGGGCACGAATTCTTTAATTTATTTCAGAGAATGCAGTAAGAACATCCTTCCCGGCCTTGTTAAGTGACATGAGGGAGGATCTAGCCCTTTCACCGCATTAGTGCGCACCGGAGGTAGAGCACACTGTTCACGCCGAGTTTCTAAAGTACACACAAAACACAAATGTGCTTGGACGACATAGATTCAGGTACAACGGTTTCAATTAACAACTAAGGAAAAATCTCGCAGTTTCAAATATGAAAACACATCAACATTATCTTTTCGTTCAAGCTTTTATAATCGGTGCAGTGCGAATTTCTTCTCCGTGTTATCTGAAGGTAAGCTTTCTCCGCAAATTATACAGAAAACCATAATGCATTAATAACGCCATCTTTTACCATGTTAGCTGTATAGTAGTGAGCGCTTCAGAAGCCGTCGGAGGCAAGGAATCATTTATTAGGCAATGGCCTTTACAAATTGGCTACGATACACACGTCTTACGCCGACTCGTGACCACCCTCTGCGCTTGCATTGCGCTGGCATCGTCGTCTTCAGTTGGGATGCGCGCTAGGAAGCAATGGGGGGGGGGGGGGGGGGGTGCACCCGCTTTGTTTATTGTTTGCGTCATCGGGTGGTCATGAGGGCCCCCAAACGCTTCCATCGTAGTAAAGCTCCTTGATATTGGAAGAAGCTCATTTCTGTCGCCGCCGCGCCGCGATCCTTCGCACATCCTCCTCGCCCTTGTCTCTTTTCTGAACGATGATTGGCCCCCTCCGCCAGTCGCCCTGGAAACGCTTGCGAAAGAATCGTTTTGCTTGTGTTTTCGTTTTTCTTCGCCGCCATGCGCAGGCCGTCTGCCTCTGCTGCATGTAGAGCTTCCTTGAGTTGCGCGCTGAAAATTTGAACTCTACTTTTAGTGCCGCGTTATACCCGTCTGCAGCGCATTGCAGTGGACAAGCCGGCGTGAAAATGGCTTCATAATGTTCGCTATTTTTCGAGGAAAAAGTGACATGAGCCAAAGAAAAAAGTAAATCCACAATATCAGCCTTAACGACTTCGTTCCGACAAAGCACGTGCACTGTCCTCTGCTAGGTAGTGGACATTTCTTGGTATCGAAAGTGTTGTGAGTCCATTTGAAACTTTTCTCGAGATTATCGGCAAGGAGATAATCTCGATTAATTCGCTAGTCATTGTGTGCATTTTCGCATGCTATCCTGTCCATTCGATGGCATTGCTCTGTGTTGTATTCGCGATTGTTGGCGTGTGTAGTGCGCCTATAATAGTCGCTTTAATTTCTGGATCTCAGTGTGGGTTTCCGGGAAAAACGGATGCATCATAGACATTAATTTTTTGCTAGTGGTTTTGATATGGCGCAGAACAGAAAACATGTTGATTTTCGTAGCGTATAATGGCAGTCTATCTCCCGTGTGCCCAAGAGCTTTAGTGTACTAGTAGCTGTAACGACGTTATACCATCGTCTGTCTAGGGATGATAGGAGCTGTTAATCTTTAAAGCAATTAAGCTGCTCGTTCGACCGTCGCGGCTCCGCAACTCTACCGCGATTCCAAGGTCTATGACCCCGCGTGAGGAGCGAGTCAAAGAAAAGATGTTTTTTACGGCGAGCTTTGACTTGTCATGGGTGAAATCGTTATGATACACCAGAGTGAATGATGTTTTCAAACTAACATCAGATTCTTCAACTCCGTAATTTATAAAATAGTACTAATTGTTGCCGTGAAGTTGATTCTATCACACGATGACTGCATCGTTTCCGATCGTGCTTTTTCAGTGCTGAATATTGATTCAGCCTAGGCATTAGAAGGACTCCTTAAATTTCTTCAAGGAACTATTCTAGATGAGTAATCGAGAGAGCATCATCTTTTGCACCGCTTAATCTCATCATCCCTTGGCACCAGCAATCATCCAGAAATTTTAAGCCAACCCTGGCCAGGCACATTTCTGCAGTAGTCAATAAAAAATTAACGAAAAGACTAGAAAATAAAACTGTCCTCTTTCGACCTGCAGTGAAATGTGTATTTTCCAGGCAATAAAGCCGCTCGAGAAAGGAAAAAACAGTAGCGCCGAAAAACACTCACACAGCTGCACACATACACAACGACATAGGACAAGCGCTTAGCACTTTTCCTACGTCGTTCTTCAGCTGTGTGTGTGTGTTTTTCCTTTCTCGAGTACAACGAACCGTCTAGCCCAAATAGAAGTTCTTCTGAAAAATAAAGCCGCTGCTTGTGCATCACTCCCAGGAGCCAAGCTTAAATGTTTCGGTCCTAAACTTTCTTGAAAAAATGCATACCACGCATTAGAGAAAATGTGCGAGCATTTTCGTAGCCTCTATCGTGCTTCTGACACATGAAACATCTTTAACTAAATTACCGGAATCTTTGCTTTGCTCGATTGCAAAATAACAGCGTCGTGAACAATATTTTCTAGAAAATGCAGCGCTAAGTGAAATCTGCTCTTAGCGGCGCGTCATTGTGCTGAAAAATATTGAAGAATACACAAACCTAGCGTTAGTTTTCTCCTAATAAAAACTGTGCCGTATTGAGGAGGGTGGAGTAGGCTTTGATTGTTCATGCCGCAAGCGCTCACATTTAGCACTGTCATTGCTGAAACGAGAAGGTGATAAATGTGTGTCACAGAAGTGGCGGCAGCCTGTAAATTACTTTTGTTTGTATAAAACTAATGCGTCCGCGTTTCTTTGTATGTGCCTCGGGAAGAGCAAGAATGCATGCACGCTTTTTTCAGTTATTTAGACAACCCCTCGCATTGCGAAAGCGGAGGCTGCTGCTCAAAGTCGGCCCCGATACTGCCGAAGTCTTGAGCTGACCATTAGCAGGAAAGAAGTTGCGGCCTACGTGACTGGCTTTTTGGTTGTGTTTTACTTTTTTTGCGGCTCCAAGGTCACCGAATCGAGAGTCGAAGCCTAGGGCTTCTTTTTAGTTGTGCGTTAATTTTTTCCTCCTCCAAGATGGCGGCCATGCAGAGTCAAAGCGTAGGACCCTACGTGCTCTCGTTGCGCTTTTTGGTGTTTTGTTTTTTCGACGCCGACGCTGTGGCGCCGCGAGTGCTCGCCCGCTAGCGCCCGAGGGCTTTAAAAAAGGGGCCGTATGGAAACGAACTTCAGTCCGCTCGTCGGTGGAAACGCTGCCGCCGCGAACTCCCGGGTCTCCGAGCCGCCGCACCGCATCCTCGAAACCGCAAGCTGCCCTGGACGGACGTCGCCTTCGGGGGCCGCACTGACTGCGTGTTTGTGGATGGACTGCAGCCGCGCTTCCCGGTTTACTGTATGTTTGTTCACCTTCTGACTTTTGATCGACTGTATCTAATTGGCCTCTCATTTGTGTTCTGACCTGTGTAGAAATATTCAATGTATAACTTAATTCAGTGTGTTTACTGCTATGTGCTTTCCGCAATTGTGTTGTAGAATGTAAATTACGTGTCTGTGAAAGCTGCCGCATTGTTCAACCGAAGCTATAAACGTTGTTTTGTTGTTGTTACCTCTTAACACGCCTCGGTCTCAGTCACTACGTTTGCTTACCGGCTACGCCGGGCATCAAACGGCCACCCCCTCATTGTCCGGACTCGGTGATGATGTCGCCCAGTCACCGAACCCGTGACAATTAACTGGCGTCCGCGACAGGACATTTGATGCGAAGAGAACGTGGTGAACTGAGAGGGAGACTTGTTGAGGTGTTGAACTGTGCCTACTCTAGAGAGGTGTCGTGTATCAACAGGATTTGCTCTGTGCTGAGCTTGTAGCTGTGTTATTGAAAGTGTGCTTGGAGAAAGAAGCATGGATTTGGAAAGGTTGATAGCTATGGGTAGCCAGTTGGGGCTGACAAGCGCTGAGCTCAGAAAATGGGTCGAAGATAAGCAGAGCGAAGAGCGGGCGTTTGCCCGAGAGAGAGCGGAGGAGGAGCGCGCGGCCGCGAAGGCAGCTGACGAACGTCAGATAGAGATAATGCGTTTGAAAATAAGAGTGTCAGCGACTAGAGAAAGAGACTAGAGAGAAAGAAGGGAGCCAGGACAAAGGTGATTTAAAGTTGAACACAAGTAAACTCCTGATTCCATTTGACGACCGGAAAGATGATTTATATGCTTATATCAGACGATTTGAAAGCATTGCGAAGAGCCAGAAGTGGCCGGAGAGCCAGTGGTCGACAGCGCTGGCTACTTGTCTGAGTGGGGAAGCGTTTAGTGTTTACGGGCGTTTGCCGCCGGGTGATGCAGCGGATTATACCAAGGTGAAAACCGCCCTTTTCAAGAGATTTCGGTTCACCGCGGAAGGATTCCGAGAGAAATTCAATACAGGAAAGCCGGCGGATGGCGAAACTGCAGCTCAGTTCTCAGCGCGTCTCAGCCACTATTTTGACCGCTGTATCGAGCTTTCAGGCATCAAGACTGAGTTTCAGGAACTCAGAGAGCTCCTTATTAAGGAAAGGTTCCTACAGGGCTGTCATTCCAACATGGCACTTTACCTGAATGAGAGGAAAGCAAAACCGCTAGGAGAGATGTTGGACCTAGCTGACCAGTGTTTAGAAGCGCAAGGAAGCCTGAATCTCTCCAAATCGAAGACAGGCAGCCGAGACGATGCCGGGAGGCCCGAAAGTGAAGGAAAGAAAATCAATCAACGAGCACCGCCTCGCTGTTACCTTTGCAACCGCATTGGGCATCAGGTTTCACAGTGTCGTACCCACACCAGTAACAGTCATAGCGTCACCTGTTTCAAGTGCGGGCGAAAGGGACACAAGGCGGATGCGTGCCGCTCAGCGGTAAAGGATAGGCCACAGGCATCGTGCGTCTACTCGCCCGCCAAGAACGTTAATGAGGAGAGCATTCGCGATGGCTACCTGGAGCTCAGAAATAGAGATAATATTCCCGTTGTGAACGCGGTCATGATGACGCGACTGAAATTCCTCGTTGAAGGACTGCCGGTGGTGGCTGGAACGTTGAGAGGCAAGAGAATATCGGTACTGCGGGATACCGGATGCAATACGGCGATCGTGAGACGAGAGCTCATCGACGACAACCAGCTCACAGGAGAGAAGAGGCCAGTATACTTAGTAGATGGAACAGCTAAGATGCTGCCTGAGGCGCGGGTTCACATCGACACCCCGTATTTTTCTGGGATTATCTCGGCGCTCTGCTTGGAGGAGCCGCTGTATGATTTAATTCTCGGAAACGTAGAAGGCGCAAGAGCTCCAGATGACCCGAAGGAATTGGTTGAACAACCGGTCAGCAACGAGCTCGCTGAAGAGGAAGTTGCAGCGGTTGTAACAAGAGCGAAAGCAAGGGAGCAAAACAAGAAGTTCCAAGCGCTTAAAACCCCCGGCGTGGCAGTGGAGCCACCCAGGAAGAGTTATGCAGAGGAGCAAGCAGAGGACCAGTCGCTCAAGCACTGCTTCTCCCAAATTGGCAAGAAACTGACGTGTAGGGATTCGGAAGGCAAAATCGTATTCCACAAAGAGGATGAAGTACTGTACCGAATCTACACAGAGAAAACTGGGCGGATCGTGCGGTAGCTCGTCGTTCCAAAGTGTCATCGAGTGGCGGTGCTGAAAACCGCGCACGACGGAATAATGGCCGGACATTTAGGCGCTCAAAAGACGAAGGACCGGATTTTGGAAGATTTTTTCTGGCCGGGTATCACCGCGGACGTGAAGCGATTTGTCGCCTCCTGTGACATCTGCCAGAGGACAATCCCGAAGGGCCGGGTCGCCCGGGTGCCGCTGGGGAGGACGCCGCTCATAGAAACGCCATTCAAAAGAGTGGCCATAGACATTGTGGGCCCAAGCCAGCCCCCTTCCAAACAGGGCAACCGGTACATCCTGACCTTAATGGATTATGCAACCCGGTACCCAGAGGCCGTAGCGCTGCCGAGCGTGGAAACTGAGAGGGTCGCTGAGGCACTGGTCGAAATGTTTTCTCGATTTGGAGTCCCTAATGAAGTCCTAAGCGACCGCGGCACCAATTTCACTTCTTACTTGATGAAGGAGGTGGCCCGACTTCTCTCCATACGCCAGCTGCATACCACGCCGTACCACCCCATGGCGAACGGGATGGTCGAAAAATTCAACGGCACCCTGAAATTGATGTTGAAGAGAATGTGCACCGAAAAGCCGTGAGACTGGGACCGCTATCTGGCGCCGTTGCTCTTCGCATGCAGGGAAGTCCCACAGGCAAGTTTGGGCTTTTCACCCTTCGAGCTTTTGTATGGGCGGCACGTGAGGAGACCCCTGGCCATTTTGAAGGAGCTCTGGACAAATCATCACCTCGACGAGGAGGCGAAGACTACATACCAGCACGTCTTTGACCTCCGTAATCGACTGGAAGACACGTGCAAGCTAGCGCACGAGGAGCTCGAAAAGGCCGGGGCGCGTTACGCAAAACTGTACAACCGGAAAACCAGAGAAAGGATGTTTGATCCGGGAGACAAGGTCCTGATTTTGCTGCCTACGGACAACAACAAGCTACTGCTTCAGTGGAAGGGGCCCTTCGAGATCAAGGAGTAGAAAGGAGAGGCCGACTACGTTATCGAGACAGCCGGAGGGAGGAAGATTTTTCACGCCAACCTGCTTAAAATGTACGAAGAGCGGGAAAGCCAGCCAATAGAACGCGTGTGCCACGCGATCTGCGGCGTCACCGAATCGGACAGCGAGGGAGCCATTCCTGTTCCGGCGCTTGAACAGTCAGAGGGCGAGCGAGATGTGAAGCTTTCTAATGATTTGACGGGGGATCAACGGACACAGCTCCGAGAAGTGATTTCAGAACACTCTCGCATCTTCTCCGACGTCCCGGGCAAGACGGACTGGGCCGAGTGCCGGTTCACTACCCGCACTCCGGTCCACAAAAAACAATACCCATTCCGTTTGCGACGAGAGAAGCCGTAGAAAGAGAGATGCAGCAGATGGAGCGACTGGGAATAATCGAGAAGTCCCAGTCACCCTACAATTCACCGGTCCTCTTGGTGAAGAAACCAGACGGCACGAACCGGCTTTGCATTGATTTCCGACGCCTTAATGACGTCCTGGTTGCCGATTCGGTGCCAATGCCCGGAGCGGACGCGGTCTTTGCTGCAGCTGGAGAGAAGAAATACTTCTCAAAGGTAGACTTTGCCAAAGGATATTGGCAAATCCCATTGACTGAGGAGTCCAAGCCCAAAACGGCGTTTTCAACGACATCGGGTCTCTTTCAATTCCGTTTTATGCCGTTCGGCATAAAAACTGCCCCGGCAGTATTTTCCAGATTGATGCAACGAGTCGTGGAGGGAATTCCCGCAGTGCAGCACTATTATGATGATGTCCTCGTTGCCAGTGCTACGTGGGAGGAGTACCTTTCTTCGCTGAGACAGCTGTTTGCGAGAATCGAGATGGCCGGCCTGACAATACGACCAAGCAAATGCGAATTCGGGATGGAAAGCTTGGGATGGAAAGCATCGAGTTCTTCGGGCACCGCATTGGCAGAGTTGAGCTGACACCACTCGGGAAAACGCTCGACAAGACACAGGCGGCGCCAACTCCTCGAACAAAGCGTCAGGTACGCGCTTTCCTCGGCTTGTCGGGGTATTACCGCGACTTCATACCCGACTACGCAAGAATAAGCGAGCCCCTCACCGTCGAGCATATAAAGGGCAAGGACAATGTCGGTGCTGATTTCTTAGCAGGCTGTAGATTTGTCGCGCGGTTAATTTTAGCTATTCATTTATTCAAGTATTATGGTGCATGTGTACACGCTGACTTGAATTGTGTGCTAGTTTTATATGTGGTTATGTCACGCGCTGTATATCTATGCACAGGCCAGCTCGCCGACTTCTGTGGGTCTAGAATATTATCGGATAATATTCCGAAAGTGGGGGGCCATGTCACAGAAGTGGCGGCAGCCTGTAAATTACTTTTGTTTGTATAAAACTAATGCGTCCGCGTGTCTTTGTATGTGCCTCGGGAAGAGCAAGAATGCATGCACGCTTTTTTCAGTTATTTAGACAACCCCTCGCATTGGGAAAGCGGAGGCTGCTGCTCAAAGTCGGCCCCGATACTGCCGAAGTCTTGAGCTGACCATTAGCAGGAAAGAAGTTGCGGCCTACGTGACTGGCTTTTTGGTTGTGTTTTACTTTTTTGCGGCTCCAAGGTCACCGAATCGAGAGTCGAAGCCTAGGGCTTCTTTTTAGTTGTGCGTTAATTTTTTCCTCCTCCAAGATGGCGGCCATGCAGAGTCAAAGCGTAGGTGCCTACGTGCTCTCGTTGCGCTTTTTGGTGTTTTGTTTTTTCGACGCCGATGCTGTGGCGCCGCGAGTGCTCGCCCGCTAGCGCCCGAGGGCTTTAAAAAGGGGGCCGTATGGAAACGAACTTCAGTCCGCTCGTCGGTGGAAACGCTGCCGCCGCGAACTCCCGGGTCTCCGAGCCGCCGCACCGCATCCTCGAAACCGCAAGCTGCCCTGGACGGACGTCGCCTTCGGGGGCCGCACTGACTGCGTGTTTGTGGATGGACTGCAGCCGCGCTTCCCGGTTGACTGTACACTGTAAAAAATATTTATTGAAAAAAACAGAAATTTTCTGGCAGCTGGCCTGCCAGAAATTTTCTGTTATGCTATGTTTTCGGTTTTTTACTTTTTCTGTCATTTTACAGATCTTTTCTGTTTCGGCTAACAGAGAATTTCTGTTAAGACGATAGAAATTTTCTGTTATTGTATGTTTTCTGTTTTTACTTTTTCTGTCATTTCACAGGGTTTCTTGTTGGCAATTAACAGAAAATGTCTGTGAGGATGACAGAAATTTTCTGTTTTTACTTTTTTCTGTCATTTCACAGGTTTTTTCGATTTGCTGCTAAAAGAAAAATTCTGTGATGTTCCATTTTCTCTTACCATATTTTCTGTCAATTCACACACTTTGTTTCTTTCACATCATCTTTTAATGACTGACATAAAAACAGATACAGAACATTAGGACTGCTGCCACATTTCAATAGAATAAAATATTTCACCGCTGATAAGTCGCAAGAAAAGGCAAGTGAGTATTCAAGAATATTGGAAAATATGCAGTGTTAAACAATGCAATCATGGCTGATATTTTACTATACAGTAATATCTTCCAGCATCACTGAATTAAGTTAAACGGTAGGAGGGTGGCCGAAGAAAAAAAAACTTACGTTGCCCTGCCTGCACTACAGGCATACAGTAAAAGCATGCAAAATATGCAGTAATGGCAAGTAAAGTAGAAACGAAACCTGTGCCTTGGTCATACAGAATGGCATGATTCACTCTAAAATAGTAATACAATACAATGAATACGACACGAAGTAATAATACCTGAACAATGAACACAACCAGTCACTAAACTAATGGCAAGCATACGCAAAAGGAGAGTATTGAAAAAATATGCTTTGCTCATGACTAGTGCTGCATTAAGCAGCAAGATGAAAGCAACAGGACATAACGGATGCCACGGGCTGTTTGCCTTATCACAGTTTAACTGCAAAACATTTTTTCACTCCAGTTAGTACGTCTTATCTTGAGACTACAATAACTTTAAAATGAAAAAAGTAACACAGACAAGATAGAAAGTAGTGCTACAATTCATACAACCAACCACTGAAGTGTAACAGCAAGTATAAGCATAAATAAGGCATCTTAAGCAAATTGTGTCTTGCCTGACACTAGTACGAAATGAAGTGAGATAGAAGCAACAGGACATAAAGCATGCCACAAGCTGTTTGACTTATCAGTGTAACCATATAACATCGATTCTCTATACATAGTATATCCACTCTTGTGACTACTGCATGATAAGTCATGCCACAGGCTGTTTGGTTTATCACAGCGTACACAAAATATTGATTTAAAAAGTTGTCAAATTTCAGAACAGTTAAAAGTCAAAGTCTTGCATGATGAGGGAAGGAACTTTTGAAGAGGGGCAGTGTTGCTTCTTCTTCGAGTGCTCTGCCTTCGTTCCCCGGACAGGATTCACAGCTGCAATGGTCCTGAAACAAGGACAGAACATTGTTACTCCTCGGACAGTGAGCATATCTATACTGTCTTCAAAGAAATAATAAACATTGCAAGAAGACTGCACCCCTCCTCCTACCCCAAAATTTAATTCCTTTGTAGCCCACATTTCAGTTTCATTGTGTGCACTAGTGAATATATCCAGTAGTCTTTAGTACTCAGTACAAAACCAGACTTCAAGCCAAAATAAACCTTTCCTAAATGTTCACTTTAATAAGGTTTTTAACAACCATAGTGTTTTGTTACTTGCGTGAAAGCTGCTCACTGAACTCCAACACTAGTTTTTAAAGGGGTGCAAAAACAACTCCATGAAACCTGTTGTTCTTGGGAAAAGTTCATTCTGTCTGCACTTTCCCAATTTGTTGCACGCCGCGGTGGCTCAGTGGTTATGGTGCTCGGCTGCTGGCCCGAAAGACGTGGGTTTGATACCGGCCGCGGCAGCCGAATTTCGATGAATGCGAAATTCTAGAGGCCCGTGTGCTGTGCAAATTCAGTGCACGTTAAAGAACACCAGGTGGTTGAAATTTCCGGAGCCCTTCACTACGGCGTCCTTCATGGCGTAAGTCGCTTTGGGACGTTAACCCCCAATAAATCGAATCAAATCATTTTGTTGATGTCAGTGTGGCAGCGACAAAATGCATTTATTGCTGAGAAAACTACATTGAAAAATTTGCCGGTCACTAAATTCAAATTCTGATGTATACGCCGAAAAGGACTTCATGACCCCATTTTGAAGTTAGTTGCGGGGCTGCTTAGGGCCTTGTTATCTGCACCCAGAAATCTGACGTGTCAGTAGATTGCAGTCTACTTAGAAAATGAGGCAATGATGACAACACCTGCACTTTGTTTCTTCATTTTATGTAGCTTGTAAAAGCACCATTTCAGTCTCCATGCCTCTCGACAAAGGCCAACTTCAGTTTCCATTCAATGTTCCTTCAAAGCGCTCTCTGACACCAGAGTAGCAATGTCTATGTATACACAGGCCGAATCATCAGCATGCCTATTCTGTGTCACCCGAAAGTACAGCCGTAAGCAAAAATCTTTTGACAGGTAATAAGTAAGTTTGCAGCACATATTGACGTGCTTTGTCTTTACAGAGATTCAGATGCATGACGAGGGATATGCACATTTTAGTGAAGCTGGAATTAACAGAACTGAGCAGAGGCTTGTTTGTATTACTAATGCCCAACTAGTGATACGCAAGTCTAAAATGAGGTCTAGTGCTGCAGAGCAAGCTGTTACGTGAATGTGACGTTACCCTCTTAAATCTGCACTCAGCTTCCACTGTCCAAGAATAGTGCAAAGTGCCTGCTGCCCTGAGTAAAAAACTTTTCTGACCACAACCTCAAGCAATAACCCAGCTAAAGAAACATGCAGAATGCACACAAAATATTCTCTGTAGGCAGAATCAAAACAAAATTAACCAATAGCTTCGAATAAAACTTTTCGTTGAGCATTGGAAGTCGCACATTTTCAGTGCTGTAGCATTTTCCCCATACGCCGCTAGTACGGCTCACATGCAGGCCTCAACAATGCAAGTACTAACTAACAGCCTTTTTCAGTATCCTGGCTTATGCTCAGTTTGAACTGGGCTGCAAGGAAAAGGTATTTTCACTATCGCGCATAGCAGTCCCCGAGGCTAGTCAACACAGCTGAGCGTGTCTGTACAGCATCCTGGGCTCCTCACTCCTTCCACATATAAATTCCCCCCTACAGATGCACTTTGGAAGAAATATGTGCGGCTTACAGCGCACCCATCAAGAAAGATTCATGTCAAATGCAGCAATAACAATGCTGTATCTCTCATCAGCAATCCTCACGTAATTGACTGAGGAGCCAGTTTATTGAGGCACACATAGCGAGGTATATGCCACAACAATATGCAATGCTGTATGCATGGGTTATCTTGCATAGTATACAATTCAAGACTGTAGGCTCAAATACCGCGAAAAGGAAGTCTTCCAGTCGACGGCACCAACCAACCATTACGATGTTGTGGTTATTTTGGCTAATTTGTGGTTTATCCTTTCCCTTTGCCAGCTGGTGTGATGGATTAGCAAGTGCATGGGAATTAACAATGAAGGCGTCAGAATCATTCAACACCATAGGGGCATTTGCTGCTGCATTCTTTAGTTGTATCCAGCTATAGTCACAATATGAAGCATTGCCTAACAGTTCACGCTCAAATGAATACAAATCAAAATACAAAAGAGAAAAAACCCAAACTTCCCATTAGCAGTGAACCTGTCTCCGACAAGTGGGAGCAATGCCAGCCTTAGGGGAGGGTGACCGGTGCAATCGCACAAGATGTCACCAAAATGGGGATGTTGAGTTGCCCTGTGGGTGTTATGCTACATCCTCCCATCCTCTACCCGCCTTCCCTCTGTCCCTTGACCTTCAAAAGAGACATTTCCAGAGCTCTTCAAAATGAGGGAGACAATATGTATGCCTGAAGCATGCCAAAATGAGTGCATAACTCGCTACTGTAGAGGGTTGCAAAGGGTGCATGCACCTTACAGACGCGGCATAGTTTCAGGTGTCGTTTGTTGCGGGCAGGACCATCTAAATGACATTCTTTCCACCTGTAAGCTCTGCTGCGGCAGAAGGGAAAGGGGTAGGGGAGGATAGTTGTGCTTAGAGAGCTTTGTCAGTTCACTGCTTAGCGCTTGTCCCGTCTCAGTTGTGCAGATTCTTTCCATCTTTGAACTTAATACTGCCTTCAGCACGCCCTGTGCATTATCTAAATCGGAACACATCTGACTGTGTCAAGCTGTATTGCATTTAATGGTGGTAGGAAATAATGTGTGCACCATTTCTTTCCCTTTTGCATGCTCTGCTCTGTGAGAATTTCATTATAGCTAGTTCTTCTTTTAGGCACCCAGTGCTGCAGAGCAGCACTGCTTGATTTTAGGCGTTGATTACAGACCTAAATGTAGACTGGGCTTTTTGCTAATCATCATCTTTGAGACTCACAGGATTTTGGACTGCGAGCCCATAGTTACTCGTTCATAAGAAATACCTGTCTTGGACAAAAAAATGTTTTTAATTGTGAATGGCGAGAAAATGGGCACAGAAAATTTGAATGATTTTGTAGAGAATGGTTGTAGTGCTACTATTGTTGCTATGTGCATAGATGTAGACAAAAATTTTGTGCAGCGTTCTGGCAACTTAGAAACAGAGATTTGATTTCCTGTGTCTGGCATATGTCGGCATGGTTTGTTTTTATTTTGAAATTCGTTTGCTTCTACCCAATCACCTGTCCTGCCTCTTGCATTGTAGCTATGGACTGTGCAAATGAACTCTCCTAACAAGCTGTCTTGCCTTATGCGCAGTTCTAAGCAAGTCAATTTATGAAAGAAAAAGAATGCCGAAGTGCTAAAATTGCTGGTGCATTGTGACAGTTTTCAAGAAAAAGCAGAGACGATGGAAAAAGCCCTTTTTAAAGTACAGGAACAAGATGAATTATCGTAGTAAGGTTAAAACTAACCTGATCTAGCCTGGCTAACTTTGCACGGCCTACTGTTTAACCTGAGTAAGTTCAGCTCATGTTGACAATAGCTGTTTCGCCCCACTAAACTTTTGCCCATGTGTATGCAGAATAGTGGTACGCCAGACCTTCTTCACATCAATCTGCAGCCAAGGCACTGTTATTAGGAACAGAAGGAATCCGTGATGATAAATATAATGCTTGTACCATTTTCTACATATCCAACTGGAAAAAGGTTTCAATTTTCCTGTCACCCAATTTAACGCTATCAAAATTTTGTTATGCTGCCTTTTTTTGTAGTCACTACATATTAAAAGCGGAGCAGGCAAGACTAAAACATCAGCTTCATGAGCTAAATAATGGTTTCAAAAGAAGCAGAAATGTCCTGGGAAGGCCAGTATCGTGAAACACAGCGACCCAGAGAAGAGAGATTGCATGAAAAGTGGGACAGGTGGAGTGTGCTCATGGTTCTAGGAAACTAACGCACAACTTAAAAATCTGGATACCACTTCTCTGCTGCTTCATGGATATGTACACCAACGTAACACATGTTGACTACGATAACACCAAAGTAAATCCGGCCGGTCCCATCCGTGACCGAATATTACAACCATTCAAGACATTTTAGTGGTTATTGCAGGGGCAGATTCATGGGTGCAACTGGAAGGGGGGGGGGGATTTGAAGGAGGGGGGTGGGGTACATTAGAACCATGTATTCCTTGGACATTTTTCATCTAAGAAATGAGGTTCAACATGGCTGTTATTTAATATTTTCCAGTGGGAATCCTTTCCTTTTAATCAATTTCTCCTAATTTCTCCTAGGTGAGCATTACCATATATCTTAAACAAGGTTTCTCAAAGACACCTCAAAAACAACAGTCTTCAGTGGACGCTGGATATTTAACTTATTAAGACAGAGTATTCTGTTTCTGCTGCAAGCTCTTTGACAGGGATCCCTTGTAATCACCAGCGGCAACTGGATAAAATGACTGGAGGCACATGGCACAGATTCTTAGAAGCCTCGAATATTTGACAAATCACTTCGCACCATATCAAGCTTGCACAGAGGAAAGTCTAAGAATGAAGCATAGCAAATGCATTGACAAGGAGCATGAACTCATCATGGCGCAAGCGAAGAAACTCTTCAAGAATTGCTTAGCGCACCTCTTCAAGATAAAAAGCATATATGGTATTTCATGGCTGTTCAGACTGGCTTTTTTCAATCTGTGAGGAACCAGGGCAAAAAAAAAATGACAACAGACTACACAGAAGGAGGACCACATGGACTGAAGCACTGAATGATCAACTTTTGTACAGTTTCCTGTCAGCACACATGGCAAAAAAAGGTGAAACCATATCAGGAGATACCCCGAAACAATGTGACAAGTGGTTTTTTTAGTCTGAAAAAACAGAGGGAATAAGCCAGTAAGCATCTGCACAGCTGTTTCTAGGACACAGCAGAAAAGCAAAGTTAGTGAAGAATGCCCAACAAGAAACATGGAAGAAACCAGGGTGGAAACAAGTGCACAAGACATGGTCTTCAAAGCTAAAACCAATAAAAGTGATAAAAACGTCACAGGCCAATGAATAACAAGGCAAAAGGCTAAAAAGATTAAAGTCGCAAAAGTGACAATGAGGTCAAAGACCAAATGTAAAACCAGAAGTGGTGAAGGCAAAAAATAAAAAATACGACTGAAGGCCGAGAGTGCACATGGTGAGACAAATGTTGCATATATAAAAACTGGTATTGCATGACAAATAGGCTGGTACTTTTTCAAATAATGAAACTGAAGGTTTCCTTATGCACTGGTCCTTCATTGCCAGTACCTTGCCTGCTTTTATGATTTCACAAGCCAGTGAGTTCTTGTTCTTCGCTATGAATGAAATTCGGATAAACGTCCTGTTTCCAAAATTTTACAGTTCCGACAGTGAATGCCAAGATGGCAGCATTACTAATTATCAGAAAAAGAACTAGCCTACCTGCCATCCAATGCCTGGTTTTAGCTACACAACACTTGTCTCATCATGTGTATCCTGGGCCTTCAGCAGTATTTTTTAAATTTTTTGCCTTCACCACTTGCTCCTGGTTTTACACTTCGTCTTTTCCCTCATTGTCAAATTTTATCACTTTTAACTTTTTAGCTTTTTGGCCTGTTACTTGCTGCCCTCTGAGCTCTTTATCTCTTCTATCACTTGTAACCTTCAAGAGCATGTCTTATTTTTTCACTTGTTTTCATCGTGGTTTTTGGCATGTTTCTTGTTGGCCATTCTTCGCAACCTTTGGATTTTTGCTGCTTCATAGATACAGCTGCGCAAATTCTTGCTGGCCCATTCCCTGTCTTTTCCGCCTAAAAAAATCTCCTTGTCGAATGTTTTTGTCTTATTTTGGTATTCCATGATACAAGCTTTCATATCAAATGGACCTTGCCTAGCTTTTTTCGTCGTGTATCTGACGGCTAGGAAGGTGTACAAATAGCTGTCCCCGTTTCTTCTGATATAAAAGTTGGCAGTTCAGCATCCACGTTGCCGCCTTCTGTGCAGCTCTTTGCCCAACAGAAAGTGTTGCTCTAGCTTTTCACTGAAAACTTTCTGCGATTACCTGAGCTTCTTGGTTAATACGACAAAGTCATAAAAGAGCACTTAGGTGTGTGCCAGATGTGGTAGATCACTACTGCAGCAAAACAAATTAGAATAAAATATTTCACGTGATGGTGAAGAATGTGATCAAGAATTTCACAGAAAATGAAATGACTGAAGTGAGTGCTTTTTTGCCTCTGATGCCTCCCTTCTGGCTAGCAATTTCATGAGTACTGGAAAAGGAATGTGTACTATGGTGGCAAAGATACCTTGGTGAAAAGTGCATCATGCTGCGCCATCTAATAACTATTGTTTTTTTTTCCCCGTAACGCAAGTGCAAGTGCTTCTGGGGCACTGCAACAGCAACAACTGGCTCTCTTGGATAAGTCGGGAGCTCACTCTATGCGACTGTTTCTTACCAAATAAGCACTTTATCAGTCCTTTCATTACTGGGATCTTGTTGCTGCCACTTCTCTTTGAATAACTATACTACTTGTGTCACTTTGATGCCCATTCTATTTATGTCCCTTGGACTGGTTGATTTATTAAAGAAATTTTAATCAGACATATAATATCTATGCTTTCCTTATGCCTGCACTTTTAGAAGAAGGGCTGAAGGTGTCAGCATTTTCAGTTCATGTAACTAAACTCATCTTTCAGTGGCAAGCCTCTTTGCTTTTCTATATTTTAAACCGTACTATCTGCTTGCAAAGTCGGTGGTCCGTGACCTTCGGTGGCATTGTGGTGGCGACTTCCGGGTGCCGCTATTGGTTTGCAGTATCCCTTCAGGCTACAGCCATCTAAGGGCACAGCTTGCGGTAATGTACTGTAAAGCACAATTTTGTTTTACAATTAGGCTTCCCTCTGAAAAATACCGAAAAAAAAATTGCAATGTAAAAAGGTAATATAAACAAAAGGAAATAATGAGAGGCTTTGCAAGTATGGGCCTCAGCAAGGGCTCACACAAGGTGCGGTAAGGTCGTCCCTGAGGCAACGTCATACTGCCAAAATTACCTGGCAATGTCGCAATGTTGCAGGGGTTACACTTACTGAGAGGCTGGGACACATCTTAAGGTGGTACTTGTGAATCACTGTGTATTTTGAGGGACTGTTCTGCTACCGTATACGCCTGTGCACACAGACTGGGAAGCTACTGGCAAAGCGTTGTTTGGTAACTGTCATCACTGATTACTTAGTTAAATATGGGGTCCTTCACTCCATGCAAGGGCACTGGCATGAAAGCTACAAACTGCTGGAAATGAAAAGTTGTATGTCATTCAGAGATCTGCCCTTGGCCATTGTTTACGAGACATTGGACGCATACCAAGCACACTTCCCTCTTTTCCGCATCTCTGGAGGCATCTGCATATATCATATAGTGTAAAAAGAATTTTTTCCATCTTTTTCTTCTTTCGTCCTTCCCGCAGCACAATGTATCCAACACAAGCCTAGCTAAACTCTCCGCTTTTCTAATTTCCGCTTTTCTTTCGCTGCAGTGTCTAAAGATACACCTCAAAGACTGTTCATTCTCACTGAGCGTATGGAGGATGTAGCTGCCGACCCATGGCTAAATCTCTTCCAACATGATAGTGGATGCTGCCAGCCAGTGCACTACTGCTGCGCGCAACACTCTTCTCTGCGAAGCATTTGCAAGTTGCATGCCACATATTGTGACTTGTGAGGAGTTTCAAATGGAAGTTTTCCCATTCTTATATCGCCGGCTGTCATTCAGATGAAGTAAAACAAGCCCAGCTCTCCCAAAAAATACCCGATATATGTCTTCACACCCGGTTGCACGTGCATATATATAGCACTACCATCGCTCGCACCAGTTCACATATATAAGCAGCAAGCTACGCGGCGTGCACCAGCAGCTTGGTGCTTTCGCACTGGTCTTGTAATCTGTCAGCTCTGCTCATAATTTAAGCAAGTTATCACCAGCACTGAAGCGCAGCAGAATGCTTGCTAGATCGAGCGCCTATGCTCTGCACAGCACGCATATTCCTAGATGCACCTATCCGTATTACATAAGAAACATAATGCTAGCTCTTTTTTATCACCAGATATAATATTGGTTGGTTGGGTTGGTTCATGGGGTTTAACGTCCCAAAGCGACTAAGGCTATGAGAGACGCCGTAGTGAAGGGCTCCGGAAATTTCGACCACCTGGGGTTCTTTAACGTGCACTGACATCGCACAGTACACGGGCCTCTAGAATTTCTCCTCCAAAGAAATTCCAGCCGCCGCGGCCGGGATCGAACCCGCGTCTTTTGGGTCAGCAGCCGAGCACCATAACCACTGAGCCACCGCGGCGGCCTGATATAATATTCATCTTTAAAATATTTATATTATGCCTCACAGCCATGCAAAAGCAATAGTATGGGGAATTTATTTACAGCGTTGACCTAGGTGACTCGAAGAGATACTCCACCACAATACACAAGAACATTGTGGAGGAGCAACCACAAAGCAGGAAGCATGTACAGACCACTTCCGGGCCAACATTGACATTTCTGAGGGGAATACAAGGAAAGTGCCTAGCTCGCTGCTTGGTCTTTCAGGCGGAAATTTGCACATATTGAGTGGTTTGAGCTTAGCATGAGCCAATGGGCCCCTCTCAGCCAATGCCACACACCACACATGTATTTGGAGCACTGATCCTGCACACGCACTCAGCTTCGACTGAGGGAGAGCGGATCGTCGCAAGTAAACAAACCTTCAAGTTCACATAGCGGACTTCAGCGCACAACAGAAAAGCACACATGTGCACCATGCTGCATGGAAATAGCCAGGAATAATTTTGCAGTTCACACACCCTAATCAAACGACATGTGGTGAACGGTGCAACCGGAGAACATGGTGTTTGTCATGCGATCAAGCAGTTCATTGCATGGAGCTCTCAGATTATGTGCGCCAAACACCAATTGGCCCATTCCGGGCAGTGAGTAAACATTCTTGAGCCCAAGGTATGACTAATCCTCAAAGAATTCAAAGGAGAACTATGAGAGTAAATCAAGCAGACTGCCAGGCAAGAATCAAATGGCCGGACTTTGAAAAAGTCCGATTTGTCCGATGTCTTTGGAAAAAAAATGCTCCGGGTCTACCCAACGTACTAAGGGGAGGAAATGCACCGGGTCCATCCGGCGTACCTTTAGCCACAGCCTCCTCTCGCAGTCAGTAGTGAGAGCACACCATACAAAAATTTCACTGCTCTATTTAATAACCCCATTGTGAGTTATATAAACAAAAGACTTAGCAGATGAATGCAATTCCAAAAAATGCTGGAGCTAAAGAAGATTATTTTTTGACAGAACTCACAAAATGACTGCTAACGTGAACAAGGAAGCCTCATTGACTTAGTGTGCTCATAACATTGGCTGCAAAAATGAAGCACTGTGGTTGCAAAGGCTTGTACACTTACACCATGATTCCAGTCATGTTGACTGACATGATAAGTACAAACACCATGCATGACCCGCCACTAAACCAGGGTGTCAAGCAAGCTACTTTCTTCCAGTTCCCTGACTTTTCCATGGTTTCCCCGACTATTTAAGTCAAAATCCTCTGAATACTGAACAGACGGGAAAACACAGTGGCCAATGGTAATGTACAGTATACGTGATCTATTCACAGCAAAAAACTATATACTGAAACTTCAAAAGCTGCAATCAAAATAGATTTGCTCTTATTTGAGGCAGCTGATTTCTTCTTGAAGAAAGTCCAGCTTCAATGCGACTTATGAAGCTATCTTTGCGTTTTCTGTTCCATTTCTCTAACACAAATGGTTAACATAACCTTTATTCTTCTGAGCATAAGTTGTCTCCACTATAAGTGTGTTCATATTTCAAATTTTTATTTTAAAGTGCAGAGTATTAAAAATTGGCTTAGATTACAAGACAAATGTGTTTCCACATAATACAGCAATGAAAAGCACCAGACATTGGACAAATATTTAAATCCTCATCAATTATCCTATCCGAACACCGGTTAAGCACCACAAAATACAAAAACAAAATACAAAATATAGCATACCCTCCAAATAACGCCAGAACCACATCAGCTGCCAGAGCTCAAGATCAAAGAAGCTCCAGCAGCCGTAGTGTAAATGCGATCAAACCATCACAAAGTTCATCGCAGTTACATGAACACAAGTCCTCGTACTTACTAATAGCGAAAGAATGCTGACAATTTCTGCGAAGTACCATCTACGACGTCAAATCCATCAAATCTGCATGGCGACACATTGAAATCTATCCATAAACAATGAATCGTTACATGGCCACAAAAGGGTTACTGGCATTGCATGCACATAGGCACTCTTCAGTAAATCCTCTCCCCCAGGTGCTGTGCTCCTCTGGACAAGTATCTATGACCCCTATGAGCAAGCAACGTGTATGACCTCCACCAAAATAGCCATATACTGCTACATAATCTCAGAAGCAATATAGTACCATGTACCCCTTCCAACCCTTTCATATTAGTGACTGGGCGCCATGCAATGCAGGTAGTATAGCCATAATCTGTGAAGAAGTGGTTGAAGATCAATCTCCACAAAAATAGTTTTATCTGTCTTTCCTTTCCACAGATTTTTTCAGAGCGCTATTTTACCAGCTGCATTAACCAAGCAGCAGCAGCAGCAAAATTTCATTCCATAGCTGATTCGTTGCCTGGGTTCAGCAAACATTTTCTTACTTTTTTAAAAATTGCTTTTGCACTTTGTTAGCATTTTCATAAAAAGGTCTTATGATAAAGTGGTATGTACAGGGGTAGTCAAAAATCCCAGGCCGCTCCGAACAGCCGCGGAGCGGCTGCTCTCCGCTATCGGGGCGCTGTTATCGCACGCGTGTCTCGCCGCGCTCGGGTTGCGAGGGTATCCACTGAGAGGAGGTGACGCTCCCTTTCTCTCTCGCTCTCCATGATAACAAAGCAGTGAAAAAGACAGTGAGGCGCGCGCCTTCACGCCTGCGCTGTTCGAGATTTCCGCACTCGGCTGCGGTGCAGCGCGTCGCGGAGCAGGCGACCATTTGCGCAAAGTGACGCGCGCTGGCGGCCGTATTTAAATGGATTTCGCCTGCTTCTCCCAACTTCTCGGCTTCATGGCATACGATATAATGCATTTACCTTCACCTAAGCTCTGTTGCGGCTCTCTGAGCACTCACTTTGAGTTGTGACGTGCTATATTTATAGCATTCTTGTTAAACTTTCTGGAAATTTAGTACACTCGAATACGATTTCAGGACGCATTCTCTGCCTGAAATTCTCAAGGGTTTTTATTGCTCCGTTATTGCCATGTCGCCATGTCGAGTCTTGTATTAATGAGTAGGTTTAATGCTTTAGCGCAGGTAAAGCAGGCAGAGTCGGTCGTGTGTTGGGGAGTTAGCACGTGTTGCTGAAGCTTTGGCGAGTATTTCATGCAATGCTATGCAGTATGCTCTAGCTGAGAGGTTTACGTTTCCGGCACTTGCACTCCTCTCTCGGCGCTCGCGAATTCGTAGCGAGAATGAGTATTTTGTCACAATGTCAGAATATAAGCGCCCAACGCGTGGGTTTCACGACATGCCGTCATATATGGGCAATCAAAATTATAGAGATTCAGCCAGATATTCTTGCACCGTTCCTTCGATTTCAGGCACCGCGCTGCTCTTAGACGCGCCAATATACTCGTCAACTCTGGATAGGCGTAAAGTCGGCATCTGTGATTATCTGCCTGTACTCGGATGTGTTTGTGGTTGGCTTGCCGGACTGCTATCCACTTTGCGTTCAAAGATGTTGCGTTCGGCTTCGGAAAAAGAGCGAATCATTTCGCGTCTGGGCACTTGTACGCATCTCTACTATTTACGCGCGGTGTCCCTTTCAGGGAACTTTTTTTGCTTCTGCGTCCTCACTGTTTCATTCAGGAGCGCAGAAATGGTAGGAATTTAATATGTTTAGCCGAATATCATATACGAAAACAAGCTGTTTCTTTGACAAACTTCCAGTTTTTTATTCTTCAACGGCGGACTCCCGCTGTATCTGTCGTGGAGCTCGTACTATAAGCCGACTGTCTCCGCCGTTGACGTCAGTATCTGGCCTTGCGTGCTCAGCTGTAGTGGAACTAAATTGGTCATGAAATCTGTGTAGCTATACTCCATCCGCAGCCATCGTCCGGCGAGCTGTTCATAACGTCAATTCATTTCAGAGGTAAAAATAATAAGCTAACATAATTGAATTTTCAGCGCCAACTGCCATTTCCATCACAAGACAATTCCATCAGCACGCGGGTAGCACATCCTGGTTCATCATATTTCGTTCCCATCTTGGTTCTATTCTATAATTATAAGTGGTCGCGGATGTTATACATATAATTACTGTTCAACAACTTTTTTTACCTCTGAAATGAATTTACGCTATGAACAGCTCGCCGGACGATGGCTGCGGATGGAGTATAGCTACACAGATTTCATGAGCAATTTAGTTCCACTACAGCTGAGCACGCAAGGCCAGATACTGACGTCAACGGCGGAGACAGTCGGCTTATAGTAAGAGCTCCACGACAGATACAGCGGGAGTCCGCCGTTGAAGAATAAAAAACTGGAAGTTTGTCAAAGAAACAGCTTGTTTTCGTATATGATATTCGGCTAAACATATTAAATTCCTACCATTTCTGCGCTCCTGAATGAAACAGTGAGGACGCAGAAGTAAAAAAAGTTCCCTGACAGGGACACCGCGCGCATATAGTAGAGATGCGTACAAGTGCCCAGACGCGAAATGATTCGCTCTTTTTCCGAAGCCGAACACAACATCTTTAACACAAAGTGGATAGCAGTCCGGCAAGCCAACCCCAAACACATCCGAGTACAGGCAGATAATCACAGATGCCGACTTTACGCCTATCCAGAGTTGACGAGTATATTGGCGCGTCTAAGAGCAGCGCGTTGCCTGAAATCGAAGGAATGGTGTAAGAATATCTGGCTGAATCTCTACAATTGTGATTGCCCATATATGACGGCATGCCGTGAAACCCACGCGTTGGGCGCTTATATTCTGACATTGTGACAAAATACTCATTCTCGCTACGAATTTGCGAGCGCCGAGGGAGGAGTGCAAGTGCCGGAAACGTAAACCTCTTAGCTGGAGCATACTGCATAGCATTGCATGAAATACTCGCCAAAGCTTCAGCAACACGTGCTAACTCCCCAACACACGACCGACTCTACCTGCTTTACCTGCGCTAAAGCATTAAACCTACTCATTAATACAAGACTCGACATGGCGACATGGCAATAACGGAGCAATAAAAACCCTTGAGAATTTCAGGCAGAGAATGCGTCCTGAAATCGTATTCGAGTGTACTAAATTTCCAGAAAGTTTAAGACTTCTATAAATATAGCACGTCACAACTCAAAGTGAGTGCTCAGAGAGCCGCAACAGAGCTTAGGTGAAGGTAAATGCATTATATCGTATGCCAGGAAGCCGAGAAGTTGGGAGAAGCAGGCGAAATCCATTTAAATACGGCCGCCAGCGCGCGTCACTTTGCGCAAATGGTCGCCTGCTCTGCGACGCCCTGCACCGCAGCCGAGTGCGGAAATCTCGAACAGCGCAGGCGTGAAGGCGCGCGCCTCACTGTCTTTTTCACTGCTTTGTTATCATGGAGAGCGAGAGAGAGAGGGAGCGTCACCTCCTCTCAGCGGATACCCTCGCAACCCGAGCGCGGCGAGACACGAGTGCGATAACAGCGCCCCGATAGCGGAGAGCAGCCGCTCCGCGGCTGTTCGGAGCGGCCTGGGATTTTTTGACTACCCCTGTACCTATAACTTTTATTATCACTGCGTATTTGAGAAGTGGCAAAACCAAAACAAGAAAGGTTATCACAACTCAGTTAACAAGCGAGATAGGTACTTACTGCTGTGTGAACTCCAGGCAGAGGCTTGTTTCCTTGGGGTACACAACATTTAAAGCAAAGTGCACCAAAAACATGAGCTTGAAAGCCTGGCATGGGTTGGCTGCGTGCATCACTGGCAGGGTGTCGATGCATATGGTGAAGCGCCTCGCAGTAAGGAAACTGCCTCCTGCACAAACAAGTTTTAAATCAGGAATGCTCGCCCGAGTGCGGTACCACAGAGTTATACCTTTTGCAATGATGAAAGGAGAACATGGCATGTCCCCGATGTCGTCATCACTGGCAGATCCCTGGCATAAGAGGGAGTTAAATGCGTATAAGAATTGTCTACTAAAGTAGCACCATGTGAAAGCTGCAACTTTAAACCAGTTACAAATAAGCATGCAGCAGAGTATAAGCATAAATAAGTAATTTCTGTGCTTGCTCAGGCTCTTATTTCTCCCAACAATGCGTGGTGAAATGCTTTGGAGTGTATACAAATAAGCGTCAACCACATATAAAGGCCCTAAAAATCAGCATAGGCATTTACAAGTGCTGGATTATCTACAATACATAAACATTGCACCGTTTTAGTCAAATGCAGCCCAAGAACGCAGTGTAAATGCCTCTTAAGAGCAAAAGAGGCCCTCCATCGAGTGGTGTCAAGAGACTGTCCTAGCACTGCAGTTAATCCGGCCGACCGGTAGCGAATAACCTTGCACCTGCCAGCCCCCTCAAATGTCACACTACTAGGTCACAGGGGAATTATTTAACATAAGTAGAGCGCAGCTTGCGTTTTATCTCAAGCAACCGAGCAAACTGTTTGTAAATGACTACGTTTTAAGTAGCATAGTACGAGGTACTAAGATGCGCAGTCGTCGTGATCGGCGCAGTGCTGCGGAAAGTTCGAGCTCCCGTAGTGAATGCTGAATGGTGTACTGTTATCTCGAAGCGCCCATTTAGCGAGTACACGAACTATTTACTAAAGAAGCACCAGAAAAACGCAAGCAGCAGATATCGTATTCAACAGCCACAGAGCCCAAGCAGACACGCGCGGCACGGTTGTGGGCGGGCGGATGTATGGATGGTAGTGGCTTAACCCTTCGTATCGGGCGGTGGCTCGCTCCTCCAGCCTAGGATTCCACCCCCCCCCTTTTTAATTTGTATTTTAATATGCATAATCTGGCCATCTTTCATAAAGTTACTCCTCCCTTGACCTATTCCACGGGCTGGCCGAAGCGATGCGATTGACATTGGAGGATACGGACTGAGCTCGCGTGTCGAAGGCGCTCAAAAATCTCGAATGTCGGCTCCAATGACATCAGTGCCATTGAAAAACTTCCCTGTGACAGCGCAAGTACGGCATTTGAAACGCCTGTGTAGAAACTTCTCAGCCTGCGTTGACCCGTGCAACGCTATTTCGGCCCAAAGATAAGATCAGTTAAATCTTACAAAATGAACACAATTACTGCATTACTTGTACCGGCATGAATAAACGTAAATAAAAATAAAAAGACACAACGTACACTTATGATCCTTTCTTAGACGAGAAACGAATTTGAAAATCCCGCGCTCTTTGACGTCCTCCTCCGCTAACCAATCGCGTACTTCCCTGGCCTAAAATTTCCCTCGCTTACTCACTCGGTTCTTTTAGGAGTGCATATCTCCAGACAAAGCAAAATTTGTGCATTTTCCCGCAAACTATCGCACTCTTCCGTGTTTCTCGCTTGTGTTCCTCTCTCTTCCGCGCGCTGTGCACCTTTTGTGAGAGACAGTAAAGCAGCAGTGACGCATCGGCGGTGAAGCGGCTGTGGTGGGCACGCTCAATGTCCGCCGGCGATTTATCTTCACTGCCCTGTTCAACAGCAGTACAAGCCCGCAACAATACTCCCAAAAGACGACAAAAAGCGTATCATTCATGCCGGTAAAAATGCGCACCACTCACCTTGTGTGCGAACGGTCTGATCGGTGAAAATCACGGACACAGCACGCCGGTATTATCCTAGCTCCCGGCTCACGTCCATGCCGTCCTCCATGATGCCGTCAATCGATGAATGCAGGATCGCAGCAAATAGTACTGCTTCTCATTCTGCGCGCTAATATTGCGCATAGAAACGTTTTGACGCTTAAAATATGTAACGTGATTGATGAAAAGTAGCAAAGGTTTTTCGGATCACTTTTTTGTGTAACGGCGGTACTTACGTCACCAACTTTCGGTGAAATGGGCGTGTTGCGGCTCCAAAAACAGAAAATTACTTTCTTTTGCGTGAACGTGTTTCTGTTAAGGGCGCAAAACAGATATTCTCTGTATGACAACAGAAAATTTCCGTAAAAATGCCTGTCATTTCACACACATTTCTTACAGTGTATGTTTGTTCACCTTCTGACTTTTGATCGACTGTATCTAATTGGCCTCTCACTTGTGTTCTGACCTGTGTAAAAATATTCAATGTATAACTTAATTCAGTGTGTTTACTGCTATGTGATTTCCGCAATTGTGTTGTAGAATGTAAATTACGTGTCTGTGAAAGGTGCCGCATTGTTCAACCGAAGCTATAAACGTTGTTTTGTTGTTGTTACCTCTTAACACGCCTCCGTCTCAGTCACTACGTTTGCTTACCGGCTACGCCGGGCATCAAACGGCCACCCCCTCATTGTCCGGACTCGGTGATGATGTCGCCTAGTCACCGAACCCGTGAAAATGTGGCTCGTCGTAAAGTCAAGCATGCCGCGTCAATTTCTGGTGATTGTGTTTAATAATAGAGCGGGAAAAAAAAGCGCAACTTGGGCTCGTTCTCGTGTACAAGTGAACACATTGGGCAGGTGAGCGCGCGATGGCCTTCAAAGCGTGCCGTGCCCAGCGCGCACAGCCGGCGGGCGAGGAGACTCGAGGAGGAAAGCGCGGGAGTGGAGGAGAGTGTCGCTACTTTCAGTATCAAGGAGTTTTATTCCATCGCGCACACCGACCGAGTGCGTCACATGTAGCCGGGAGGTGAGAGCCCCAAAGTATGCGGCGGGTGCAACATACTTAGCATGCGCTTTTGACAAATCCCACGCCTGCACATCTGTGGCCACACAATTAATGGATAGAATGGGATAGCTTTTACGCCCCCCGTTACAGTGAAGAGTCTTTAAGATAGGAATATCGTCCGCCTTTGAATTCCGCTGCTGCGAAACGCCAATGGTCCACAAAAGTAACATTTTCACAAAACTAACTGCCATCAAACAACAAAAAACATATTCGACGGGAGTCCGTCTGGTTGGGTTCTTCACAAAGTTGAGAGAATAAACTGACGCCGACCAATATTTTAATTTTGCCCAATGTTTCAGGACCAACTCGGTCCCTTCTTGAGCGGTGACTAAAGTGTGTCAGCAGCAGCGGGGTGCTGCCCTCGCTCTCCCATGAAAGACGCGCAAGGCTTAGCTTTTAGTATTTTTTTCCCAAAATCACTATTCGTTGTTTTTGTACGTTTTGCAGATTTGTGCTTATTTTTTCTCGGGTGTGAAAAGGCCGAAAATATGTACGTTTCCTAGCGAAAATCTACTTTCTTTAAATAGGTAGATACAAAACATTACTGCTGCGAAGTTTCCATAATAATGATGCAGTATGCGAGAACAAAAGTTTTGAAAGTGAGTCTGAAGGCAAACAAAAATTTAGTTCCATACGTTTTAATTTTGGAATTTGGCAAGTAAGAGGCTGGCAAAAGAATCGTGTTCGTTCCTGACATCGAGAGGCACTAAAAAACAATTGCATTCATAACTATTCACCTACAGGTCACAATGCTGCTTATCAATGATGTCTATGACCATGGTCCCACTTCTATTCCCAAGTTCGTAAAAGGTTAAGGGCCCGAGGCGACAGCGAACACAGCAGTGATACGACATTTTTTGAGCCCACGATAAAAGATCGCACGTTATTCCGCTCAGAAAGGAAATTTTACATAGTCTAGATGCACAAAGAAATCAAGTTACCTGCAAGAAATTCTCCTCGCGAACGGCCATCTATAGCTGCTTCAATACCGAACCTGGCAAGCGTATTCAGATACTCAACAACTATGTGCCTTTTATTCTTAAATGTATTAATGTTCATTCACATATTGGACCACATGTGCAAGACGTTCCGTCCAATTGCTCTTCAAAGTTACGGGCATTTTCCCTCTGTGGCTAATACAGAGAAAGCAGCGATATAAAAACAATAATGGACCTGCATAGCTGGCGATTCAGCATCCAAAAATGCAATGCTCGATGAAATGAAAGTAACTTGACAGAAAATAGCCATTCCCCACATAAACAAGCCTCATGAGGGAAAAAGCATTAGTGAAAACCTGCCAACGTAAATTGCTCTACGATCTTATGTCCGATTCTTATTCCGGCTCAAACGAAAACATCATCATCATCAGCCTGACTACGCCCACTGCAGGGCAAAAGCCTCTCCCATGTCTCTGCAATTAACCCTGTCCTTCGCCACTTGCGGCCACCGTATTCCCGCAAATTTCTTAATCTCATCCGCCCACCTTACTTTCTGCCGCCCCCTGCTACGCTTGGCTTCTCTTGGAATCCACTCCGCTACCCTTAAGGACCAGCGGTTATCTTGCCTTCGCATTACATGCCCTGCCCAAGCCCACTTCTTTCTCTTGATTTCAACTAGGATATCATTAACGCGCGTTTGTTCCCTCACCCACTCCACCCGCTTCCGATCTCTTAACGTTACACCTATCATTTTTATTTCCATAGATCGCTGCGTTGTCCTTAACTTAAGCCGAACCCTCTTTGTTAGCCTCCACGTTTCCGTCCCATAGGTGAGTACCGGTAAGATACAGCTGTTGTATACTTTTCTCTTGAGGGATATTGGTAAACTGCCATTCATGATCTGAGAGAACCTGCCACATGCGCTCCACACCATTCTTATTCTTCTAATTAATTCCCTCTCATGATCCGGATCAGCTGCCTCTACCTGCCCTAAATAGACATATTCTCTTACTACTTCCAGCACCTGGCTACCAATTGCGAACTGCTGTTGCCTTGCTAGGCTGTTGAACATTACGAAAACATCTCATCCCAAACATTTCTGCATATTGCCAGCATCGAGAAGTGTAAAACTCAGAGGGAGTTTTAAAAGCCATTCACCGTCTTCCTAACAAATCCAGTTTTGGTTACCATGGTATTTCGACCAAATTACTAAGATTACTGCGCCACATTTATCCGCTTTTCTTTGTAAGCTATTTAAGCAATCTATAGAACAACGCACTTTACCCTGTTATTGGAAATTGGCGCACGTGATCCCCGTGGAAACATTCGGCAATCGCGGTAACTGCAGTAAATATAGACCAATTTCATTAAAGTCAATATGGTGTAAAATCTTTGAGTACATTCTGTACTGTAATATCATGCAGGAAGTAGCGAAAATTGACTTCGGTGGTATAGGGAGCGCTAGTGAACGTTTTCCTACTTTTTCGGGCTCGGCACAAACGTAGTTAATAAAAAACTCCTAAAAATCACAAAAACTGCACATCGAACATCCTGGCACTCATCTTTCAGCAATTGCTTGATAAGGCTGAGATACCAAATAATTAGAACGTTGTTCATGTTTTTCCCCATATTTAAAGCAGGGGTAATATGTTTTGCCGGGCTAGTAGCGTGTTCCACCAGGCATCGGGTCCAGGAGCACCACCGCTGTGCCGACGGAGGAAGGAACGCGGGCCGGAGACAGGGAGTACGAGAAGCAATGGAAAACTATATTTACATATTTACAACATTAGTTACAAGCAACGACAAACAGGGTAAAATCTGAGAAGAGTCTCAGGGAATAGCTGAGAGAATCGCTGCTCGATGAACGTCTCGGGCGCTTTAAATTGTTCCTCCCGTGGTCTTCCCGCCTTTTTCGACTAATCGTAGGGACTTCGTCTTGAGCGCCTCCTTTGAGTGGAGCTAACGACGCTCATTGGCTGGCTTTGCCATCTTGTGGAAATCGGGTACTCCTTAACGGCGCTCCCCGGTCCATCGTCTTCCTCGCCTGAGTCACTTGGATAAAGTCTCCCGGAAGTGTCCTTTCCGGCCAGGGGGATCCCATATCTTGTTTCAAGGAAACGCCCAAAGGCGAACACTTGCAGCGGCGTCCCCCGCGCAGTTGACAAAAGAGCGAAGCGCGGATGAATTCCAGACGCTCGTCCGCGCGCGTGGCAGCAGGAGTTGAGTGATGTCACCCTGGCTGATGTACACACATGGTCGCAGGGTCAATACTGCTGCATTGGGTGCTGTTTAAGGGGAACTCTTAAGTCGGGAAAACAGGCGGTGGCAGTTATGCCGCAGTGGAGGTACGTGGAATCAAGCAGTTGTATCCGTCCCTCGTGCCCGGTTCCACCTTTCTGTTCAGGAGGTCGCACGGGAGCGCGTGCTCGGAGAAACACCACTTTAGCGGAACCCCGCACTGCCTGTGGGAAAGGCGTATGTGGAGACGGATGTGGCGGGAACACACAGAGTGGGGAGGGGGTGGGGAGTAGATTCACAACAGCTCGTCCGCCGCCCGAAGAGGTCTGGCAGTGGTTACAGCCAACGCTGCTCCGCGCAGAGACCTGGAATTGTGTCCGTTCTGCTTTTGGTCACCGCTGGGCCCAATGGTTATTCTTGCTTCGTTGACAGCTGTAACGTTCTCAGCCAGCTAAGTCCAAAGCCCAATAAACAGAAAGTGTCAAACCGACTTAACGAACTGCCAAGCTATCTTCGGTCAAAAAAGCCTCTTTAGAGAAAATAAGCTGCCGTGTGAATTTCACGTCCTCCTCCGAAAGTTTCCAACTTTGACCAAACCAGAATCTAGAGAGCATGATTAGTTATAAAAGGCACAACTTCCTAAGATTTTGATGGGTGCCGTAGCGCGGTTTATATCACAGAAAGCCACCTCCCGTGAGAGCACAAAGTGAAGGTGGAGCTGCTGAACACACATATAAAAAAAAAGATTCATGCTAAGCAAAAAAAGAAAATACAAATTTGCCTAGCGGATTAACGTCCGGAGAGCCAGGAAAGGGCATTACACGGGAAAGCTTCGGCTGAGGCCATCAGCGTTGCCATTATCTCGTCCCTTTTTGTAACGCACGTCAAATGAGTGCTCCTGTAATGCCAGGCTCCAACGAAGGAATCTACCATTTTTACCTGCCATGTTCCGAAGCCAGGTTAAAGGACAGTGGTCGGTTTCCACAGTAAACCGAGATCCTGCCAGGTAACACTGAAAGTTCTGGATTGCCCATACGAGACAGACGCATTCCTTCTCCGATACACTGTACGCCTGCTTGCGTAGCGTTAGCTTCCTGCTAACAAACACTACGGGGTGTTCCTCTCCGTTTTCGGTCTGTTGGCTGAGGACGGCGCCCACACAGCGGTCTCTGGCATCGCACCGCAGAACAAACGACCGTTCGTAGTAAGGGGCTTGTAAAACGGGCTGGCTGGTCAAGGCTGCCTTGAGGGCAAGAAATGAGCGTTCCTTCCAGAGATTCCACTCGACTTTGACAGGTTCGCCCTTTCGCAAGCTGTCTGTGAGGGGGCTCGCGATCTCGGAAAAGTTTCGGATATAATGTTGGTAGTATCCAGTTAGCCAGAGGAATGAACGAATATCTGTTGTGGTGACTGCCCTGGGATACTCTGATATCGCCGCTACTTTTAGTTCCAGCGGTAAGGGCAACAAGACAATGTAAAGACAAGAGGCCGAAACGTGCCCAAGGGGGAAATAAATGTGGCAAATCGGCTCGCTTGCTCAGTCAGAGGCACCTGCAGTACCCTCTAGTAAGATCTAGCGTAGAGACATACTGAGTGCTACTTATGGTCTCGACCCTCTCCTCAAGATTCGGAATCTGGTAGCTCTGATCTCGAGTGATTTGATTCAGGCGACGATAGTCGATACAGGGCCGGGAATTTTTACCGGGCGCTTCAACTAATATGATCGGGGATCTGTACTCACTCTCCGACGCCACTATCAGTCCTGAGTCTAGCATCCGCTGTATCTCTGTTGCCAGTATCTCTTTCTGCCTAGATGAGACACGGTAGGGTCCGCAAAGAACGGGCTCGTTAGAAGTTAACTGTATGTCGTGTTCCATCAACCTTGTTCTCCCGGGCTGGTCTACAAAACGGTCGCCGAACTCTCGCAGAATAGCTACCAGGTCCCTTCGCTGTTTATCGTCTAGCGTGGGATTACTGCTAACTTTCTCACAAAGCCCTTGAAATGCGGAATCTAACGCGGACTCCGGGAAAAAATCTCAGTCTCCACTTCCTCAGGCACGTTCAGAGCCAGGTGTACAACAGCTTCTCTCTCTCGGTACGGTTTCATTAAATTAGTGTGATAGATGCGTACTTCTTTGCCTCTGCCAGAAATTCTATCAGCATAGTTAGTGTCGGAAAGCTTCTGTATCACCTCGGCGGGACCCTCCCACAGCACCTCTAGTTTGTTCTTCCGTGAAGCACTAAGCAAATGAACTTTGTCTCCAACGGCGAAACTTCGTTTTCTGGCGTTCCGTTCGTAATAAAGTTTTGCTCGTCCCTGAGCGGATTTCAGGTTGGCCTCTACCAGCTCGCGACATGATTGAAGGCGTTCTAACAGCTACAAGAAGTACTCTACGACAGTGGGATCCTCTCCGCGCCCTTCCCACGCCTCGCGGAGCATGTGTAGCGGGGTCCGCTGGGATCAGCCATATACCAACTCTGCTTCGCTGAAACCGGTGGCTTCGTGAGGTACTGACCTCAACGAAAACATTTTAGCAGGCAACCAAGCCTCCCAGTCTCTTTTGTGTTAATAACGCAAAGCCCTCAGCACTCTTTTTAGCACAGAATGCCATGCCTCCACACCGTTGCTTTGCGGGTGCCGCACCGAACTATGTACAATGCGAATGCCGCACCTCTCGAGGAAAGTAGTCGTCAGAGCACTAGTGAAGACGCTGCCCTGATCACTCTGTAGTTCGGCCGGAAATCCGACTCGGGCACACACCGAAAGCAGTGTCTCAACTACCTCCACCGAGTTGATTTGTTTCAGTGGAACAGCTTCCGGGAACTTGGTAGCCGGGCAAATTATGGTGAGAATGTACTTGTAACCAGATGTAGTCACCGGCAAGGGCCCCACCACATCAGCAACAACACGACGGAAAGGCACGGTGATTGTGGGAACCAGTTTTATTGGTGCTTTTCTGATCTCATGTGACTTCCCAATTCTTTGACAAGTGTCGCAAGTCTGGACAAACTTTTCCGCGTCTTTGAAGCATCCTGGCCAATAAAATTCTCTCAACAATCTTTATTTGGTCATTTTAATTCCCAACTGACAGGCCCAACCTCTTCCATGAGAGAGGCCGAGAATTTGAGCTCGATACTTCGACGGGACAACAAGTTGGTCGTGTTGGATACCTTTCCTTTCCTTATACTGGCGGTATAGCAGGCCAGAACAGCGCTGGAAAGTTATGTTCTTCCGTGACACCCCATGTCACTTTGGTGACTCACGTTTTCTAGAGTTTGGTCTTTCTCTTGCTCAGCGGCGAACGTATCTCTGTCTACACGAAGGAGTTCGAGAAAGCCATCCGTGTGTGGCAACACTAGATTCGTATTCAATTCCTCTCCTAGCCCCAGCTCATCACTTGCGCCTGATTCGGAAGACTCACTATAGCCTGCACTACTATCGGTGTTCTTTGCCCCCGTGCTAGAAGTGAGTAAGTCCTAGGCTGGCTCGTCATTATAGACATGCTCTTGGCGTAAAGTTTCAATCCTGCCCTCTTCCTCCAGGCGCTTTGCTTGCGCTGCGATTTGTCGAGCCTTTGCACGAGTGAGAGCCTGGACAGCGTGATCCCCAAAACTAAGGCCCTTTTCCCTGAGCAGCATATCCCAGCGATTAGAAAAAAGTGCACGGATACTGCTTGGGTAGGTTTTGTGACACTGCTGCTTCGGTGTGAACTACCCTTAATGGTCCCTCGATTTCGACGCGGGCGATGGGCAAGCATACGCTATTCTCTTCCACTACTTGCCGTATCCAGGCACATTCACCTGTGAATTCTCCTGGCTTAACATACTCTGGCTTAACATACTCTAACATACTCTAGCGGAGTCGCGGAGAACTTTGCATGGTTTTCCGTTAACCTTTAGGTCCCGTAGATAGGGCTACAACAATCGCAAGTTGTCGTCCTCGTTATCCAGAAATGAGAAGACAAGTCTTGGCTTACGGCAGCCGGTCGCAAGGTGTCCGGGCTCTTGGCAGCGGAAACAGACGATCGGGTTTTTAGCTTTAAAAGCCTTTCCATTCCTAGCCTCTTCCTTTGTGCTCCTAGCATCTTTGTTTTTGAGTGCGGGGGGGGACTATTTGAGCATGTTTCTCGCTGAGTTCTTAGTTCTCTCATTTGCTGGAAAGCCCGCCCGACTATCTTTCTCAAATTGAGACATGGGCCGAACGCGTGCTCTTTCAGATTCCCGACGGGCCACGAACTCATCAGCAAGTTCTGCCGCGCGCTCTACGATCTTTTTATCTGGCCTGTCCTGCACCCACATGCGAATTTCCTCCCCCAGAGAACCATAAAGCTGTTCGAGTCAGACTGCTTCAATGACCATGTCGCGACTCTCATAAGCCTCCTCCGCTTTCAGCCACTCAATGAGATCGGCTTTTAACTTGTATGAGAACTCTTGGAACGTCTCGCCCTGTTTCCGCCTGGCATCTCTAAAGCGGCGCCGGAATGCATCCGCTGACAGTCGGTATT
This sequence comes from Amblyomma mixtum, assembly GCF_055824585.1. Classification (NCBI taxonomy): domain Eukaryota; kingdom Metazoa; phylum Arthropoda; class Arachnida; order Ixodida; family Ixodidae; genus Amblyomma; species Amblyomma mixtum. Next base: position 15,592,488 of record NC_143014.1, read on the forward strand.
TCTTGAGAAGTGCTGCTTTTACTTTCTCATAGTTATCAGCATCTTCTTTTGACAACCTGGCAATAATTTCTGCCGATTCACAAGGCAGCACATGCAATATTTTCTGTGGCCAGGTCTCTTGTTGCATTCCTTCCTTCTCACAAACCCTCTCAAAGTTTATGTTGAACAACCCGATGTCCTCGTTTGCTTTGTAAGGCTGCAGAAGATCTTTGATTTTAATTTTTCTAGGCGCCGAGACCTCATGATTAATGGTCAAATTATTTTCGGTGCGCTTCGCCTCTGCTATTTTCAAATCTAAACGCTTTAGAGTAAGTTGCCTTTCTTCGGCTTCCTTGAGGTAAAGGCGTTCTTTTTCAACCCTGTCGGCCTCCTCCTCAGCCTTCCTGATTCCCTCCTGAATGACCTCCCAGGACTCCGCAATTTCGTCGTCCTCGGTACCACATTCCTCAATAGCCTCAATCAGCTGCGGCTTTCTGCTACTTTTCCCGACCTCAATACCCACACAGCAAGATCAACTCTGGCTTCCTTAGTTTGCTCAAATCCATGGAAATTCTCGAACGAGGACTTTCAAAAACAAGCTGCTACGTAAAATGCTTTAGCAAACTCGTGCAGAAAAATAATCCACAGGTTTTAAGGCAAAAGCCTTTAATGTCTCTTCCTTGTAAGCAGCAGTTGTCGACAGAAATGTCACGCTTTTCAATTGGTCGAAACGGTCGTGACGTCACAGTGCGCGAATTTCAAACGGGGCCACAATTGTACTTTGGCTAGTAACTGTGCAACCAATTGAAGGGATCGTATGTGATGCTCCAAGTGGGATGAGCTTAGTTAATTGCTTAATTACCCAATTAGCCTAGTTAACATTTCTTGTCAGGCCATATAAATAAACAAAACCGAGTAGGAAATTGGTCGAGCTTGGGAATCGAACCCCGGTCTTCGGCGTGCGAGACGAGCGTGCTATCCACTCCGCCATGCCAGCTCCATGGTTTGGAATGAACAAAGGCGCGTCTAGTGAATACGGTGTCTTAGCTCACTCCCATCCTCCTCCCTTTCCTCCTGGCGAGGTTTAGGAGTCCACCGAGGTATGAGAGACAGATACATATGCTTTCCCTAAAAACCAATTTACCGACGAGCTAGGCGTAGAACCGAATGGGCGATGGCGTTCTATGGACTACTTGGCAGCGTTGCAAGACGCTGTCGCGTTCCACTCTTAGAGGCGAAGCTTAACATCTTACCCACTCATCAGTGACCACACTTTAGGTCAAAAAAGTGCCCCCCTGAATTTTGACGGCTGTCCATCTAGATATGCGATACAGTTACTGCGTAATTTCTTTTCCTCAAATACAATTTTCATTTTCTTCATTACGGCCCCTCTTTGTCTTCTTTCACTCCTACTTCCTCCATTCCTCTACGGTGCGGTTCAGGTGTCCACCGAGATGACAGAGAATTACTGCGCCATTTCCTTTCCTCAAAAAGTGTTGCGTTTAAAGGGCAAGGCATCGCGCCGAACGGGTGGTGGCGTTCCGTGGACTCCCTGGCAGCGCTACAACACGCTGTCGCGTTCCACTCCTAAACGCGATACTTAAGCGTAATTAATTAGCAGTTAATTAGTACTCAGACATTAATCAGTAATTAAGCATTAATTAGTGATTTGTCATCACTTAGTGATTAGTACTCAATTATATGTGACGCCACCAGTGCCGCAATAGCAGCGAAAGTGGTGCGGAAAACGCTTTCGCCTGTACGCACTTTAGACAAAGTGCCCCCTGAATTTTTTGGTAAAATTTGTAGAGTTATCAGCCTGGAATATTCTCTAAGAAAGTCAAGCGCTTACCACTGCTGAAGCCAGGGCCAAGCGTGGACGATCCCGCCGCTGCCAACCAGTTGATATGTTTTGCCGGGCTAATAGCGTGTTCCACTAGGCATCGGGTCCAGGAGCACTACCGCTGTGCCGACGGTGGAAGGAACGTGGGCCGGAGACAGGGAATAGGAGAAGCAAAGGAAAACTATATTTACACATTTACAACATTAGTTACAAGCAACGACAAGCAGGGTAAAATCTGAGAACAGTCTCAGGAAATCGCTGAGGGAATCGCTGCTCGATGAACGTCTCGAGTGCTTTAAATAGTCCCTCCCGTGGTCTCCCCGCCTTTTTCGACCAATAGTAGGGACTTCGTATTGAGCGCCTCCTTTGAGTGGAGCTAACGACGCTCATTGGCTGGTTGTGCCATCTTGTCGAAATCGGATACTCCTTAAGCGCGCTCCCCGCTCCATCGTCTTCCTCGGCTGAGTCACTTGGATAAAGTCTCCCGGAAGTGTCCTTTCCGGCCAGGTGGATCCCATATCTTGTTTCAAGGAAACGCCCAAAGGCGAACACTTGCAGCGGCGTCCCCCGCGCAGTTGACAAAAGAGCGAAGCGCGGATGAATGGCAGACGCTCGTCTCCGCGCGTGGCAGCAGGCGTTGAGTGATGTCACCCTGGCGGATGTACACACATAGTCGCAGGGTGAATACTGCTGCGTTGGGTGCTGTTTAAGGGGAACTCTTAAGTCGGGAAAACGGGCGGTGGCAGTTATGCCGCAGTGGAGGTACGTGGAATCAAGGAGTCGTATCCGTCCCTCGTGCCCGGTTCCACCTTTCTTTTCGGGAGGTCGCATGGGAGCGCGTGCTCGGAGAAACACCACTTTAGCAGAACCCCGCACTGCCTCTGGGAAAGGCGTATGTGGAGACGGATGTGGCGGGAACAAACAAAGAAGGGGGTAGGGGGGTTGATTCACAACAGTGGATATAGGTAACATGACTAACTATAGGCCCATATTTTTGACATCAGTTATTTTAAATTATTACATGTTATATCACCTCCCAAAATGATGCATATCACTGAGATTCATATTGCTATGTACACTGGGAGGACGACGACGACGCTCTGGTGCGCGTTTGTGTTCTGTTCTGCTGTCCTAGGCCAACAATCCTGCGTCGAAAATTAGCTCTGCTGAACATAGTCGTCACGTAACATTTGTTGGACGTTGCCAAAATTCAATCTCAGACCCAAAGGTGGATCTTCGCAGTGGCCACCACCAGTCCGCCCCATCACCGCCAGCAACGCAACCCATCGTCCTGGCTCATCCCCGCGAACCAGGCACATTATGCGGGACAGACGACTTTGATGTGAACGACTGGCTCGCCCTTTATGAACACGTCCGCAGGCATAACAGGTGGGATGCGATGCTGATGCTCGCAAATGTGGCATTTCATCTGACCGGCACCTTGCGAGTGTGGTTCTTCACACACGAAAATGATGTAACCTCGCGGGACATCTGTAAGCCGAAACTCCGCGACCCGTTCGAGGAGCCTATCGAACGTCAACTCGCTGGCAAGAAGAGCCTCGCGCCGCGCGCCTAAGCATCTACAGGGCCTTACATAGCTTATATTAAGTGCGTCCTGGCCTTGTGACATAAAGTTTACAAATGCATATCCGGGGCAGATAGATCGGCCACATACTGAATGGTATTGCCGACGACATCTTCATGCTGCCGCTGTGGAAAGACTGTTCTACGGTCGCTTTTGTTCTTGAGGTGTGCCGGTGCTTCGAGCAGCCCAAACACAGGCGCATTTCCCACCGTTTTGACCAGCTGCCGAACACTGCTGTCAGCTCATCATGTGATGATCTGTCAACGTTGCTAGCTTAGCTCCGGCTAGCTTAGTCCCGGCTAGCTTATAGCCCACATCGTGCGCCGCGAACTGGAGGCGATGACGCCCGCTGTCTCCATCTTCCAACTACCGGTCAACACCATGGCCCTGATCCAGGCTGTCGTTCGCAAGGACGTTGTGAACATGGACGTCCCTCCTGGACAACGTTAATGCCAGCTCGTACCCTCCGGTGATCGCGACTGTCACTTCCAGTCCCAGCGTCTCGCCTCGGTACAGGTACAGCAGTCCTGACGAATGCCGTTCCGCTGATGACCGACCTATCTGTTTTCCGTGTTCGCGCTTCGGACACACCTCCTGTCACTTGGTTGGCTCCCGCCACCCCGTCCCTCCTCCGTCGACTGCCACAGCGACTACGCCGCGCGGTGTTACGTCGCCTCGATTTACTCTGTGACGAGCCCGCCCTCCCAGCTCGTGGGTCCAGCCGCTCGGCATCCCTGCGAGCTCCCGCTCACTCGCCGCAACTCATCTCCATCAGGCTCCCGCCATTATTTGGAAAACTATCTCATGCAGCCCCCGGAGGTGGCAGTGCATTATTGACCCGGCCTGCAAATCCTCTCTTGACCCTTGCTTCCCAACGCAGTCTCTTGAATGTTCTTGTGGATGGTGTCCTGGTCTCTGCCTTGTTTGCGCCGGTGATGTTTGCGCCGCCGCCTCAATAAAGTTTTAACACCAGCCGCGACGTCCACCGTTCGCCTCACCGTTGGCGGCACAGCTGCCGCGACTGGAATGGGCAGTGCGCGAGTAAGCATCGCCGGACATCATAATGCGGTTCTGTTCACCGTCCTGACCAGGTGCCCGAAGGACGTGATCCTTAGTCTTAACTTTTTAACCACCAATTCCGCTCCTAATGACTCTTCCTCTGCCGTTCTTTGATTGTATCTGCCCCTGTGCTATGACGACTCCACCAGCTCACCTCGCGTTCACTCCACTGATTTTCTCGTCTCCAGCCTAAAACTGCATCTACATATCTATGTCGCCTTCTCCTCCCGTCTCTGGTGGAGTCTACATCGATTGCCCTGTCACCGCTTTGATTCTGCAGCCTCACGTCGTCTTTCCCAACATTGTTGTCCATATCACCAAGAATGGCACTTACCTCCCTGTCATCAACTTCAGCCTGTCTACTCAAGTTCTTGCCGCCGGCATTTCACTTCGTGACCTGTCCCAGCTGACCGATTGCACAATTTCTGCCGTAGCTCCTGACCCAACGACTGACGTCCCCAACGCCCCTACGTCGCAGACCTTCCGTGTGGATTCTATTACCAGGATGATTACGCACCAACTGTGCGCTGCTGACTCCACAGGTTTTCACAACCTCTTGTCCTTATTTAGCGACATTTTGTTTTACTTTAATGACCGTCCTTTGGGTCAACCCTCTGTTGTCGTCCACCGCACTGACACCGCCGATGCAAGCTCTCCTCAGAGATGCCCTATAGGGTGTCTCTCTCTGAGTGCCATGTCTCTTGAAACCAGGGGCGGTAGCCGCACCGGGTATTACCCATTTGCCTTGAGACAAGTGGGCGCCGGACCTCCCCAAACGAGGACCTCGGATAGGTTATATTCCCTCTCCGGAAAGTGAAGTCTTCCTCCCTCGTAGAGAAAGGAGAAAGCGAAGGCCCAAGACGGTCGCGGAAGGGGCTGGAAGACGGGAGTAGTGTGTGTGAACTAGCCGTGGTCGGTGATGTAGCGTGCCGCCTTTTCTCCTCCACGGAAAAAATGGTCGTTGTTGTGTTGCAGAAAAAGAATGTGTGTGTGGTGGTGAGTGACTGATAACGTCGATCGCATCACTTCGTCACTACACTAACTTCTGGTGCCGAAACCCAGGAAAGATACTGCAACATCAACGTACCACCACGATTGACTCCTGGACAGACATGGAGGTCTCGAAAAAAAAGAGGAAGAAGACCCTGGAAACTTTAGCGACGCGTCAGGTTGGTGAGGCGACAGCTTTGCTGAAGTCTACCGCACCGAATGCCGATGATCTAGAGGTAGGCGATCAAGCCTCTGATCACCGAACAGGAAGCCGACACAGAGTTTGCAACCATGATCGAATATGGCGACAAGATCGTGACTTCTCCAACCAAGCTGAAGTCTTCAGCGAAGCGTAGCACAGAAGGAACGAATGTGGACAGCACTAACCCCATAAAATGGAACTCCTGAAATTTAACGGCGAAAGAAAGAGTAAAGTTCAGGTTCTCTTCCTTCCTTGCACCAGGGGTGCCCCGCCAGAGACGGTTTGTTCAACTGGAAGACTGAAGCTTTTCTTCGCACCAGAGGTGCCCCGTCAGGTACGGTCTTGCGATGAGTTACGATGCAGGTATAAAGCGAATACTTGAAGTTTATGTACTGAAATTTACATCACATATAAATTTAGGTACTACAGACAAATTATGCGGCAGAAAGACAAACAAAAACGTGGAACTGGCTCACACTAGGGGAGGCCCCTACTCGGGGTAGCCGAAGATGCATAGCACCTGACCTTAGCCCAGAACCCTTTTTCCGGCTCCAGAGCCCGGTTTAAAAGACCTAAAGGCACGGCTCACATTCGGTAGCATCCAATCCTGGTAGACTCTTAACATGAGTGGTTCATCAAGAGCATGGCCAGCCCTCCAGCTTCCGTAAGGTAAAACACTCTCTCCATTGCAAAATAGTAGTAAGTAAGGTTCACTTTTTTCACAAATGTGCGTACAGTCTTTAGAATGAGCCACAGGCCAAAAGTTAAAGGAAATAGCTTGAAAATGCCTGTGGCTCATCTAAGAGCCATAAAAATAAAACCAACACAGAATCATGCCAGCACGTGCAAGGTAGAACATTCTCTCCCTCGCAAAAATAAAAGAAAAACCAACAAACACACTCGTGCGAGCACATGCCATTGGTTTCTCCGATGACCCTCGACCTTGGCGTCGTCTCGGAATTGGGGATTATCGTGCTTAAACGGGGAGTTACCGCTGTAACTGCCACTGCGAGCTTGGACCCGCCTTCCTAGGCTGTTAGCTGTCCGGCGCCTCACCGACACCCGGTCAGTCGCGTCACCCGACTCAGGCCTGCGCTGTTCCCGGCTAGCCGCGCTGGCGCCGGCTACTCGTCATTTTCATTGCACCCTCCCTCGCCAACGGCGCCCTGACACCGTTCCGTCCGGCAGTACTTAATCTTCAGGAGGCCCGCCGACCTTTCGAACCAAACGTTCGTCGCGAGCTTGTGTCGCATATCTGTGTCCGTCAAGACGAGGGGGCGATCAGCGTGCGGCGGCTCTCACCGCTCCCTGGGCAGCCGGCGCGAATCGGCCCCAAAGGGCGATGGACACCCGCCCGGCCGGCGCGCGGTAGCATCGTTTCGAGAAAGGTGACACAAAGGTCGAGCGCCCCCAGCCGCCCCCTCCCGCGGCGAGGGGGGGGGGGGGGGGGGCATTGAAGACGGCAGCGGTGGGGTGCTGAGAAAGGATTAGCGGTCCTAATGACCCCGCACGCACTACCGTTCCCTTACAGGAGGAATTGGCAGCCATTTTGGGAGCTATTCGAAACAGCGATCCACAAGGATTCGGGCCTCTCAGCAGCACTGAAATTCCAATATTTGCAATCTGCACTGACAGGAGACAAAGGAACTGCTATCGAGGGGTTGCTGCCGACGGCGGAGTGCTACAGCCACGCCACTGACATTAAAACAGCGATTCGCTAATAAAGCCCTCCTCATCCAGGTCCACATGGAGGGCCTCATGGCTGCCGTAAAAGTGTGATCGACAGTCAACGCCCGCGCTCTGCGGCGCTGATATGGTCTTCAGGCTCACATATGAGGCCTTAAGGCATTGGGTGTGGGCGAAGAATGATATTGCGCAATGCTCTACCCTGTTGTGCTTTGGGCGCTTCCGACCGACCTGAGCCTGCTGTACAACAGCATGCTGGCTTCGAAGGACGCAGACGGTTCCAGCAACGGCAACATCTCAACCACCGACACTAGCTCCGAGACAGGAACAGAGTCGGTGCATAAGAAAGAGCGGCTCGCACTTGTGGAATTCCTTCGGGTTGAAGTTGAGAGCCGAGAAAGGGCGGGCAGGGAGCAGCCTAACGACGCAACCGGTAAGTCCATGTCCCCTAATCAGGCGCATGAACTGGTGAAGAGTGCAGCGCATCCTGACAAGCCTCGACACTCGTCAGCGGCAGCCTTGTATGGCACAATGAACGATATGGAATGCTTTCTGTGCAAGTCAAAACAGTATGCAACGGAGAATTTCACCGCTGCTAGGGAGCTGCCGGAGAAGAAACGCATGTTACGCGAGCGTGGCAGATGTTTCCGATGCACAAGGCCAAAACATACTGCGAGGTTGTGAAAGAGCATGCTGTCGTGCAAGCAGGTATTGCTCAACGATGTACTGCGTACGATCCGAACTTCACTCGGGACCGCCGAGCCGCTCGATCGCATTAAACGCTACAAGGCATAAACAGCGTTGTGCCAGGCAGCCTGCAAGCAACGCAGTGTAGCCCGACACCAGCTGTTCTGCTCCAAATTGTGACAGCATAGGCCGAGAGTGAGAAGAAAACTGACTGGAATTATTTTTGGCATTGGTAGCCAGCGCTCCTTCATTACTTAACAGTAGGGGTGTGCGAATATCAAATTGTTCGAATACGAATCGAATACGAATACTTGGCTCCGAATATCGAATCAAATATCGAATAATCAAGGACAGACGCACTTAACCACTACAAAACATTTATTTGAGCACCCAAGAACATCACAGTTCAACTATCGATGATTAAATGAACACAAAAGGTGTGTGTGGCTGCTCAAAAAGTATCAGTCTTCAACATTATTCTTAGAAGAGTGGAAATATCAGAGAAGATGGCTGGTGCACAGCATTGATTAAGGCTAGCTTGCCATCAGCACGAACGCGCGTTGCTGGGATGAACATAAAAGGTTGTCGTGAAGGAAAACCCGCTGCTCCACATGGTCAGGCAGAAGCAGTCCCTTCTATAGCTGAAACGACTCTTCCAGCTGCAGAAAATGCCCTCTCACTTGGCACTGAACTCGCACGTACTGCGAGTTACGTGCACAGCTCTGACTATACCAGCTTCGCAGGTATAGCCACAAAGAAGCTCACTAGCGCAGTAGGCTACGGCATGGCCCTTGGAGTATCTTGGAGGAAGGAATGCGCATTGCTCTGGGCGCCAACGTTACTAGTAACGTTGCTGGGCGCCGCCTTGTTGTTATGTCTCTGACGATAGGGCTTGCGGACCGAAATGAACGCCGGTGCTCACAATGAATATTCGGCTAGATACAAATATTCGTGTCGGGTCGAATATTCGAGACAACACGAATACTTGGATTTCGAATCGAATACGAATACTAAGAATATAATATTCGAATTATATTCGAACATTTCGAATATTCGCACACCCCTACTTAACAGCTATCGAAGAAGCTGAACAGCAAGCTGCTCGGTACCGACATCGTGATAGTAGGTGTGTTCGGAGACGGCAAACAAGAACGAACTTTTCTAAGGGTTCAGCTCCCTTTGCGAAGCAGGCGAAATAAGAAAAGGTAGAAGATCGACGCCCTCGGAACATCGACTATATGTAAATAGGATCTCCCAAGCCCAGACGACAGTATTTTGGAAAAGTTGGACGACTTGGGCTGGAGGTTAGGCGATGACCTCAAACAATTATAAAACCACAAAATAGACATTCTGATCGGATCGGACCATTACTAGGGAGCGGTGACAGGCCATATTCGTCGTCTGAAAGGTAGCCTCACCGCATTAGAGACCATGTTCGGATGGGCAGTGCAGGGAATGAGCAGTTCGTTTTCTGCGATCCAGAGCTTCACCCATGTGATCCTTCTGCGAGCCACACTATAGCAAAATTCCGCCGACCTCATGATGCGATGCACTTCCGCCTCTCGACTGGCCTCCGCGTGCTCTTGTTGGACGGGACCGAGAAGGTTGACGCTAGGACCGACGGAGTGGCCCCAGGAAACGCGAAGCGAGCTTCCTCGCGACGATCTTGAGGAGAGTGGACCGAGAGCATAAGTGCTCCAATGGGACCGTTACCAGAAGACCGGACAGCACGAGCAGACCCTTTCAAACTGGTCGGCATAGACTTTGTGGGACCGCTACATGCAAAGACCAATAATCGCCCGTGCAAAGCTTATACAGTGCTGTTTACTTGTGCGGTCACATAACCTGTGCACCTGGAGCTTGTCAGTGACATGTCGACAAGCAGCTTTCTGTTCGCCTTTATTTATTTAGTATTTAGTAAGGAACCCACAGCGCCGTGGCATTACAGTGGGGGGGGGGGGGGGGGGGGGAATGTACAAAAAAGAAGCACACATGACACCTCCGCTCGCAGGCGGAGTTACAAGCATAAAGCGTTCGCCATGTACATCTCACTTCAAAAGAACACATCACAATCGCATCACATCATTAAAGAACGAAAGAACGCATCATTGGATGTCACACTCACAACATCGCTCTGTAGTCTGTTCCATTCTCTAATGGTTTTCGGAAAAAAAGACATTTTAAACAATTCATTTTTTTGCCGCGAATTCGCGGACTTTAAAAACATGGTCAACACGGTTGGATCTATAAAAAGGCTCCTGCACATACCTTTCGCGTTCAACCCGAACAGTTGAATAATAAACAGCATGAAATAGCTTCAGACGCAACTTCTTTCGGCGCGTGTCAAGCAATTCCCAGTTGAGTGCATCCTTCGTACGCGATGCACTGTAACGAGCCCCGCGAGTGCCAGACACGAAACGAGAGGCAATGTTCTGCACCCTCTCCAACTTATCTTTATCTCTAGCAGTAGGCGGGTCCCAGACAGTGCACGCGTAGTCCAGAACCGACCTGACATAAGTCTTGAATAAAATGTCACGACATGACAGTGGAAAAGTGCTTGCATTTCGGCGAAGAAATCCCAAGTTTCTGCATGCTTTAGCAGAGACATAATCGACGTGACGGCGCCAGCTCAAATCAGGAGTAAAATAAACGCCTAGATATTTAAATTCAAATACCTGTTCTAACATTGTGTTCCTAATAACATATGAATACACATCAGGGTTTTTCTTTCTTGTAAACTTCATATGGACAGTCTTGGACAAATTCAAATTCATATTCCATTTAACGAACCACTCTGAGATTCTGTTCAAATCTTCTTGGAACATTTCAGCATCTCGATCACTAGTGACAACACTATAAAGAACGCACTCATCCGCAAATAACCGCATTTGGGATACTATTCCGTCACCAATGTCATTCACGTAGAGCAGGAACAATAGTGGTCCTAACACGGAGCCCTGGGGAACACCAGACACAACCTGCACTCTTTGAGACTCGGCGCCATTCATAACCACAAACTGCTGCCGTAAACATAGGTAATCTTTTACCCATGATATCACTTGAGGGCTAATATTGTAAAAAGACATTTTTTGAATTAGCAAAGAATGCGTCACGGTATCAAAGGCCTTTTTAAAGTCCAAAAACACGCAGTCCACGCTAAGTCGCCTGTCCAGTGCCTCAGCCAGATCGTGCGCAAATTCAGTCAGCTGCGTAGTACACGATAGGCCCCTTCGAAAACCATGCTGACGAGGATTAAACAATGAATGTGCGTCCATATGTGCTGCTATACTGGTGAACAAAATATGTTCGAGTGTCTTGCACGCAACTGAAGTTAGAGATACCGGTCTATGATTTGATACAGTGTTGCGAGGGCCAGATTTGTAGATTGGCACAACACTTGCAATTTTCCAGTCATCTGGAAGGCAGGATTCTTCAAGCGATTTTTCAAAAATTATCTTTAAGTAGGGTGCAACCGACTCAGCACACAGTTTGTAGAATTTGTTTGGCAAGTCATCAGGACAACCAGCCTTAGCAATGTTCAGATTCTGCAACAGAGACTGTATACCGTTGATGCTGATCACAACATCATCCATAACACTCGCCACTGGCTGGAAACTCGGGGTATTCATATCAGCATGTTCGATTTCAGAGCTGAAAACAGAGCTGAAATATTTGTTAAAGAACTCAGCTTTTTGTGCATCATCATCAACAAAGGTGTCACCAGAAACAAGAGGTGGTATAGTTACAGTCTTTTCCATTTCTCTTTACATGTTTCCAAAATTCCTTTGGATTTTCTTTTAATTTCGTCTCCATTGAAATGCCAAACGAATTCTTTGCAGCTGCCACAGCAACTTTCATTCTTCCGGCAATTTCCTGCAGCTTGAACCAATTCTCACGCGTCGCATTTCCTTTAAATTTAACGTAAACACGTTGCCTTTTGCGCGTAAGACTGCGTAGCTCCCGAGTAAACCATGGTTTGCTTTTACTCCTCCTTTTCGTTAATATCCATGCCGGAACAAAGCACTGCCTCAGTTCAAACATCTTATCCTTAAATCTAGACCATAGTTCAACCACTCCAGAGTTATCGGCATGCGTTTCAAAGATCGTTCGGTACTTATTCAACTCTTCGTTTATCTCCCTTACGTTTGCTTTTTCATAGTTATATACTCGCCTATGTGCTGTACCAGCGCTCCTTACATGTTCAACTTTCATTTCACAAAGCACAGCACTGTGATCGCTTATTCCAGGTAGCACCGGAGTGGAATTGACGAATTCAGGTTGATTTGTGAACAACAAATCTAGGATGTGATCCCCACGTGTCGGTTCCAGAACCGTTTGACGCAATGCATAAAGTTCAACCAAGTTGATCAGTTCTTGGCAGGAGCGACTCGTAAAGGGCTGGAAGTGAGGCTGATTAGTCCAGTTAATGCTAGGCAGATTGAAATCACCTACGATCACCATAAAATCTGTTTGAATTGCGTCAACTGTCCCCGCCAGCTGCGCAAACACATCAACGGATGAATCAGGCGGGCGGTAGAACGAACACACAGTTATAACTTTGTTGTTATTAAGCACCAGTTTACACCATACAGCTTCACATTCATCTGCAACATTTATTTGGTAAGAAGAAATTGTAGCATCCACAAGAATAAATACACCTCCTCCATGCAAGTGTCTGTCCTTTCTATAACATTTAAAGCGATCTGGGAATACTTCACCATCTGCAATTTCATTTGCTAACCATGATTCAGTGCCGAGAATAACAGACGGCTTCACCATATCAATTAGAGCTGCAAATTCATCAACCTTGTTTTTTATGCTACGGCAGTTAATTACAAGAAAGGAAATAAGCGTTGCATTACGACGACACCGTCACACAACCGGTACTACCTCCTTTGTAGCACTGGCCTTATCACCTACTATCGGTACGACCTCATTTGTATTATCATCAAACAAGTACTTCTCCCCGTTTATAATAAGAGTGTCTACCTGAGGCTGATCTTGTCGCCACTTTGTTCTCGTGATTTTGCGAACTGCCATAGAAACTTTCTCTTTCTACGTACTTCCTCAGAAAAGTCCTCTGAAATACTGACATCACTTCCTTTTAATTTAAAAGCCCTCTTTAAAACCTTCTGCTTGTCAGCGTATGAGGCGAAAATCGCTTTTAAAGGACGGTTGCTACCAGACTTGAATCTGCCTAACCTGTGAGCAATTTCTAGTTTTACGGATTGAACACCTAATTTCGAATTACACACGTCAATTACGCATTCTACTGAGTCCTCATTTGACTCGCTTGGTTTTGTATCCTCGACACCAAAGAAAAGCAAATTGCAGCGCCTCCTCTGGTTCTCCAGATGCTCAACCTTTGCCATTACTGAACTCAACATCCGCTGCTGATCTTCAAATCGTTTTTTCCATTCACCAACTGCACAGTTCATTTCATCAAGGCTCGCTATTCTTGATTCTATTGATGCAATACGGCTGCCGAGATCATGCATGGCTCTCTTACTTTCAATTTGGGTCAATTCTATTGCACTCAACTTGGCCTTAATCGTATCTTGGCCATCTAGGAGCATCTGCAGAGTTTCTGCGGTAGACGGACCTGGGTTAGGCTCAACATCACCACATAGAAGTAGCAACAACAGATAAAAGAAAATACGACGCAATAACCGAAAACGACGACGCGAGTAACCTTTCGGTTGCGAGCGAGTTCTGAGACAAGCAAATAACACATGGGGTGGAACCGGCAAAACGAAATGCGCGCGAAAACAGTGCTAGTTTCTGTTACAAACCTGCAAAAGCAACAGGAAAACCATGAGCGGCAGTGCTTCAGCCATGCCGGTTCTACGCCCCCCTGATTGACTGCATGATCCCGGTATTTGTAGGCTGTCGATAAGGCAATCACTGCACCAGTGTTCATAGACCGGTACGGCACATCTGTCGAAGTCAGCGGCGACGCACGTCGAATCGTCCCTGGCAGCAGCAGACGAACTTGCGTTCCTTGATCCGTCGGCGCATATCCCAGACGAAAAGGGTGAACTCGTAGGTGATGAACACGAAACGGCGCAACCGCAACATTCCTTCAAAGCTGAGACGCCATGTGTCTGCAAAAGCAACAGGAAAAACGTGAGCGGCAGTGCTTCAGCCATGCCGGTTCCACGCCCCCCTTGTTGACTGCAAGATCCCGGTATTTGTAGGCTGTCGATAAGGCAATCACTGCACCGGTGTTCATAGACCGGTACGGCACATCTGTCGAAGTCAGCGGCGACGCACGTCGAATCGTCCCTGGCAGCAGCAGACGAACTTGCGTTCCTTGATCCGTCGGCGCATATCCCAGACGAAAAGGGTGAACTCGTAGGCGATGAACACGAAACGGCGCAACCGCAACATTCCTTCAAAGCTGAGACGCCATGTGTCTGCAAAAGCAACAGGAAAAACGTGAGCGGCAGTGCTTCAGCCATGCCGGTTCCACGCCCCCCTGGTTGACTGCCAGATCCCGGTATTTGTAGGCTGTCGATAAGGCAATCACTGCACCAGTGTTCATAGACCGGTACGGCACATCTGTCGAAGTCAGCGGCGACGCACGTCGAATCGTCCCTGGCAGCAGCAGACGAACTTGCGTTCCTTGATCCGTCGGCGCATATCCCAGACGAAAAGGGTGAACTCGTAGGCGATGAACACGAAACGGCGCAACCGCAACATTCCTTCAAAGCTGAGACGCCATGTGTCTGCAAAAGCAACAGGAAAAACGTGAGCGGCAGTGCTTCAGCCATGCCGGTTCCACGTCCGAAGGTTTGTGTCGCGAATGGAACTGCGCCGTACCATCTCCTCGGACAACGCGCAGCAAAGGAACTGACCCAAGTGTGGAATACGCTGCGGCACCTCGAAGTCGCAGATCATTTTGCACCAGAAGTTGAGCGGCGCTTTAATGTCGAGTGGGCGCCATGGTAGGGCGGTTTCTAGGAAATGGTTTTTTCATAAACTATAACCTTTTTTCACAAACTATAACTTGAACCCCACACCCAACTCGCACCGCTAATTAGGCCTGCCATACGTACATTTCATCAACTTGACCACAATAAAAAAAATCGAACCTGCATTTGAGCGAGCCGACGAAGTCAGGTTTTCGTTCCTACACCTAACGATAAGCGAAAAGAATGCCCTCCCCCATTCTATTATTATTAATTGCGATAAATTTATTTAAGTACTAAAAGGTAGTCTAACAGAGTAGGTGTGCAAGATTGATCTTATGACCGGTTTGTTTTACATTATTTGCGCCTGAGCTGTTTTCTTCTTAAGCCTTTGAGTATGTTCTGTTCCATGCTTGCATATTTCAATTTCAGAATATTGTATCAATAATGTTATTGTTGACTGCTTCAACCTCTTATGATGTACTCCAGAATACTGTTTAGGCGCCATTATATTAGTAATGTAGGTATTTTGTTCATTGCTTTTCTTCTGTGATGTTCGCCCCTATGTAATGCCCCGGGTACTTGATTCTTTATAGTAGAAGAAAATAAAAATAAATAAAATAACAATCCTCCTTTCAAATAGCAGCATGGCTTTCAACAAGGAAATCTTGTGAAAAAAGCTTTCGAATTCAGCACTGATGTTCACTCGGTTATTCACTAATTAGGTCAGATTAACGCCATGTTCATAGATTTTTCGAACGCATTCGACCGGGTTCCTCATTATTGCCTGCTTGTAAAACTTTGAACTTATAATCTTAGTGAAAACATTTTAAGTTAGGCCCACAATACTCTAAAAGATAGATCGCACGCTGTCCTGCTAGACAACGCCCTCCTGAAAAAAAGTTGTATGATGCAATAACCTCAAACAGGCTTCGTTGGATATTATTGGATATTGGAATTTGGATGTTATTTTAGATCTCTATGAAAAATGTGTGACTTTGCAAAAATGAATCATATTTGTACGATAATTTTTCATAATCTGAATGATAACTGTATCACATTTGTACGACAAACTCAGTGAGTATATTGCTTTCATCTCCTACTGCTTTATTGGTTCATCCTCTACTGCTTTTAAATCTGTACCTCCTCAGGGATCTGTATTAGGTCCACTACAATTCCTGTTGTGCATAAATGATAGCCCCGATAATATCTCGTCACAAATTCGTCATCATGGAGATGACTGTATCATTTATCGTCCGCTTAATGAACCTAACTATTCTCTTCTACAGCACAGTCTGAATTGATTATTACCATGGTGTGACGTGTGGTTAAGGCTGATTAACGTTAACAAAACCAATGTAATGACATTAAATACACGTCGCTACAAAGTCTCATTTTCTTATAATATCCACAATGCTCCCATTGGAAGGGAAAATCAGTTCAAATACCTTGGTGTTATCATGTAAACTAGATAACATGGAATCACATATAGAATACACCATCAGGAAGGCAAGTAAATAACAAGGACTAATTCAAAAAACACCATACGGGCACACTAGACACAAAGCTTCTGGTATACAACACTTAGGTCAGACTGTACGTCGAGTATGCCTCAATTATTTGAAATCCGCGTCAGGGTTATTTAACGCAGTCAATAGAATCATTACAGAACCGTGCGGGTAGTTCTATAATAAGCAACTACACAGCGACATAATTACTAAGCTCCGAAACTCCTTTAATTTGTAAACAGGGTAACATAGATGTCGCATTTCTTTACGTAAACACTTTTTCAAACCCTACAGGAGCACTACCACTTTCTGACTGGTATAGATTCGCCCTCCTTCGAATATATTGCAACCTGTAGACCACTGATTCGAAATATATCTACAGCATTACAGGGCTAACTTGTTCCAATTCTCACCTGCGATTTTAGCCATTAAATTTTGGAAGGAGCTGCATTGAGTCATTATGTCTATTATTAAATATGATGCATTTTATACTGTTTTACGTTGCGTATAGACCTGCGGTTTTGTATTCTGTGTTGTCCTTGAGTGTACGATGATCTTTCCCCATTTATGTTATACCTCTTGTGTGTCATTAAGGGTATTGTAAATAAATAAAAACAAATAATGGTCGTTGTTTTCTGCATATTTCAAGAAGTTGCATGGCGCTTTTATAGGACGCACTCAATAGTGCAGAAGGTGGACACAGTGCCGCGTTCAG
This sequence comes from Amblyomma mixtum, assembly GCF_055824585.1. NCBI lineage: Eukaryota > Metazoa > Arthropoda > Arachnida > Ixodida > Ixodidae > Amblyomma > Amblyomma mixtum. Next base: position 15,609,653 of record NC_143014.1, read on the forward strand.
CTGAAGCTTCCAGTTGCTGTAGGCGCCAGCAGAGTGTGCCGGTTTTCTTTCTCTTGCTCTCTCGCACCGCCATGGCTATGAGAAATTTGGGTTTTGCGAAATGATAAGTTACCGGGAGAGCAGCACAACGGGCTCAAAAGAGGTTGGTGCTTATATGAGAGAGTGTTCGTGCTTACTCAATGTACAGAAATAGCTAGGGTGCAGGACAGGTCTCTGAAACTTCCTGGAAATCAACCGTGCGTATGACCGCGTATACAGAGAGCTGCTCTGAAGCATATCGAAGGATGAAGGTGTCCGTGATGCGATAATGTCACTGATAAAAGAAATTTACCAAGGTAATAAAATTCAAATTGCATACGAAGAGATAAGGAGAGCAACAATAGTTGAGATGAACAATGGATTAAGGCACCGTTCTCCACTACAACCATTACCGGGGCGCTATGCTGGAAGGCCCGAGTTTGCTGAAACTCGGAATCTTCCCGAGCTCTGGCGACGCCCTGAAATGAGCGAACTAATGGTAGCAAGACAAAATCCCACCCTCGTCACGCCTCAAACTTCATTGGGTTATCTCGATATATTCCGTGCTTTATCATCACATCGGCGCCACCTCATCGGCTTCTTGGGCGGTCTACAAAGAACGGGTCACGTGAGCCAACCGCCGGTGCACTTTTCATTTGTGTGTCGCTCCACCAAGTGCACTGCGTGAGCAATTAGACAGACGAGGTTTGTTGAATTTTATAATGCACTTAATACACCTTTATAAGCATGTTATAGTGTGCAAGATTTGGATTTAAAGCGCTTTGGAGTGATTTATGCATTATTAAATTTTGCTTTGTACCGCGAGGGAACGCTACCAACGCCCGTCATCAGCTGACCGCCAATGGTGACGAGGTACATGTGCAACGCTACGGAAGTAGTCCGCAAAAAAAATAAAGAGAGGTGTATCACTCCGCGCTGTTCTGTGGCCGTTTTTTCTTGCGGTCTAACGCGTCGCTCCGGAGAGTCGACAGGCAATGGGAGCGCGTGGGTTCAAATCCCGCATGGTGAAACTTTTTTTATCACATTTTTTTTCATCGCAAGTTGAATTTCGCGTGACTTGAATGAGAAAACTCGTTTTGTTCAGAATCGCTTCAATATTATGCCGTGTTCTGAAATGAACTGCATGCATCTGTTCATTTCATGCATACCGCGTTAATGTGAACTGTCCGAAATTCGTTGTCAATGAGCTCGCACCGGCTTTTGGCCAGCAGTGGCGGTTATCTTCACGATTCTGCAGCATTGTGACTATACTTTTTAGATGCCAGTGAGAGGTGTGTGCGAAAGATGACATTCATTCGTCGGATTTAATTAATTAGCACAGTGGTGAGTGCTCTGCAGTGGCCCGATTAACAAGTGGCCGTCTGCAACTTTCGATTTCGCCGTTGCCGAGGAGCCCACTTTTTTTTTGTGGGCCTCTCTTAAGGTACCTGGCATGTTATGAATTGTTCTGTGGAACCGGTTAGCGGCTGATCCAGTATTCGCCAAAAGAGTCTGGGACCGACTTTGGCACTGTGCTGTAGAGTAGCCCAAAGGACTTGGCGAGAACAACTATTTTTTACTGATTGCAATGTTCAATGCATAATGTGCCTTCCTCGTTGGCCTTCACCATGTCAGGGCTGGACTTCGAAGGGGCCTTTACGCCAATGTAGGTCCCGTGGACGCATCCCACGACGTCTGTGATGCCGCCGCGCAGAAGGAAACGCTCCTCAACATACGCACGCTCGGCCGCAGTCGTGGGAAAAGCGAGCCACCGCTTCTGCACTGCCGCGTCGATAAGCGCGTCGGAGACGTTCCTCACACAGCGGCTCATAATGCTTTATTGGCGTCCAATAAAGCGGTCTGCGCCAACCCTCCCCTGGAAGCTGCCGGTCGCGAAGGACCGCAGGGAGCAGAGGACTTGCTCTTCGACCGAAAGCGAATGAAGCCCGGTACGCACTCTCCGCAGGCATGGGTCGTCGCCTAACTATTCACACAACCATCGTACCAATTTTTTGGAGAGGCCAAAATGTCGCTAGAATTCGTCGTCGGCCAAGGCAGCAAACGTCCAGCCGGCCGTACTGACCTTTGCCGTCAGAGGAAGCGATTACCCAGGCTGCTGCTGCTGCCGCCATGTCAGTCCCGAGATGAATTCGGGGCACTTCACCGTTCACGAGTTTAGCTCCGAGTTCACCTGTCAATCAATACCATTGGTCACGCCCCCGGCGTGCCGTACATAAATTATAGGCGTACGCGCTATGGGTGGGCCACTCCCAACATCCCTGCCGGCTAGAGGTATGCTGCGCGGCTGTGCTGATTGCTGACAGACATCGACGATGTTTACCATCGCAATATAAGAGGCAAAACGGACGTCATCGCTGATAAAACTAAGCACCTCTGCGAAAGACACGCAACGTGGCGAACCCGACGATTTCTTCGCTCGTATACCAAGATTGTACAACAATATAGCCTGTTGCAACCACGTAAGACACAGCACAACGCTGAAGGCGCGTCACACCTGCTTGCAAGGCGTCAAACACGGAGTGCGACGACGAACCGGTGCTTGGAGCACGTCCTACTCCAACAACATCGCATCACAGGTGTTTGGCTTGGCCGTCCTTTCATCGGTGATAAAGCTCAGCATCAATGTGACAAACATATCTGGGATCGACGAACGATCGCTGCTCCAGACCCAGTGCAATAAAGTGTTTGTAATTTCTAGCACGCAAGCACTGCGTACTTCACAACCGTAACTCCTTTTTCTGTTATAAGTCCGATTCCATTATTAAAAACAGGATCCCTCACCTGCCCGAATGATATTAATGCGATGTCCGTGCGGTATACAACGGCGATCGACGTTAGTGACCAAACCAGTCCGCAACACCTTGAAGTGCTCGACGTTAAAAAATACTACGCAGATACGCGCGCCACCCCCTTCACAGCTTTTAGTCAGCGTCTGATGACATAGGATGAGTTGTGTCGCAGGGTAGCACGCTCTTCGCATCCGCAGTGCACTAAAGAGGCGTCACACACAACAGGCATACGTAATGAATCATTGAATACAGCCAAACAGCAATTTTTTTTTCTCACACCGCATCACAGCCGCTTGCACGGCCAATTTCTACCGCTGAGATTCGACAAGAGCGTACTAAAAGCAATGGTTGGCCATAGCGGGGTGCGGCAGCGGCCGTAGCAGCGGAGAACTCCACCTGAGGTCACTGCAGAGAGCAGCAGTGACGCGGGGGTGCAGTGAAGTTCAGTTTTATGCGAAGCATACTAAAATAGCCCAACCCAGCTCCTCGAGCGCGGCGGTGTCGTTACCATTGACCTTTCGTGACCTCCATGTCATACCACGTGATGCGTGACGTCACAGCAGATGAAAAACGGGGGCCCAACTCGCGCCGTCGCGCGAGGCGTCGTGACCAAGGATGACCACGTGGTGCGTGACGTCACAGCAGATGAGAAACGGGGGCCCAGCTCGCGCCGTCGTGCGAGGCGTCGCGACCAAGGAGGACCACGTGATGCGTGACGTAACGACATAGGAGAAACGGGGCCCCAGCTCGCGCCGTCGCGCGAGGCGTCGCGACCAATGTGTTTCCTGCTTCTGCCGCTAGGTGCACTGTAGTGAACACGTGATGCTGTGCGCCTGCCTCTGCTAGGCGTACACGGGATAGGGATGCCTCCTGGAGACAGGGCTGCTCGTTGGAATGAGAAGCAAAAATTTAGGGGGCACTTTGACTGTCTAAAGTGCGTAGAGGCGAAAGCGTTTTCCGCACCACTTTCAGTGCTTCTGTGGCACTGGTGGCGTCACATGTAATTGAGTACTAATTACTAAGTGATGACAAATCACTAATTAATGGTTAATTACTGATTAATGCCTTAATACTAATTAACTGCTAATTAAGCTTAAGCTTCGCCTTTAGGAGTGGAACGCGACAGCGTGTTGTAGCGCTGCCAGCGAGTCCACGGAACGCCACCACCCGTTCGGCGCGATGCCTTGCCGTTTCAACGCAACGGTTTTTGAGGAAAGGAAATGGCGCAGTAAATCTCTGTCATCTCGGTGGACACCTGAACCGCACCGTAGAGGAACGGAGGAAGTGGGAGTGAAAGAAGAAAGACGAAGATGGCCCGTAATGAAGAAAATGAAAATTGTATTTGAGGAAAGTAAATTACGCAGTAACTGTCTCACATATCTCGGTGGACACCCGTCAAAATTCAGGGGGGGGGGGGGGTGCACTTTTTTGACTTAAAGTGTGGTCACTGATGTGTGGTTAAGATGTTAAGCTTCGCCTCTAAGAGTGGAACGCGAGAGCGTCTTGCAACGCTGCCAGGGAGTCCATAGAACGCCATCGCCCATTCGGTTCTACGCCTCGCTCGTCGGTAAATTGGTTTTTGAGGAAAGGAAATGTATTTCTCTCTCATATCTCGGTGGACACCTAAACCTCGCCGGAAGGGAAGGGAGGAGGATGGCAGTGAGCGAAGACACCGTATTCACTAGACGTGCCTTTGTTCATTCCAAACCATCGAGCTGGCATGGCGGAGTGGATAGCATGCTCGTCTCGCTCTCCGAAGACCGGGGTTCGATTCCCGAGCTCGACCAATTTCTTACTAGGTTTTATTTATTTATATGGCCTGACTAGAGAAGTTAATTAGGCTAATTGGGTAATTAAGCAATTAACTAAGCTCAGTCCCACTTACTTGGAGCATCACTATATGGTCCCTTCAATTGGTTGCATGGTTACTAGCCAAAGTACAATTGGCCCCGTTTGAAATTGGCGCACTGTGACGTCACGATCGTTTCGACCAACTGAAAAGCGTGACATTCTCTGTCGACAACTGCTGCTTACAACGATGAGACATTAAAGGCTTTCGCCTTAAAAGTTGCGGCGTGCTACAGAGACTGACGAAGAACGTGAAGAACGTCTAGCCAAGCGGCGTGCTCGATATGCAACTCGGCGACAATATGCTTCGCATCTGACTAGGCTTAACCTAAGCTAAGCCTCAGCCATTTTTTTTTTGCTTTTGTTTATTATGCAAGCCAGAAGATGCATGACTGTTATATTTTGATATACGACACCATAAAATATATTATCGCAATGGCCGAAAAATAAGACAGATTCAGCGTGTAGTAGTTGCCCAGTCTTTCCAGTCGAAGGCAGCGCTACCGGCGGCGTGTCAGCGCAGGAGCTCTCTCGTTTTCGACACGGTGGGCTGCCGCTCTAGTTCGTATGGAAGCCACGCTGCAAGCAATTGCCTCACTATCGCCTCTAGCGGCAGAAAGTGTCAAATCTTTGTTAGTTTCCTAAAGCTATGCTTTTCAACAACGCTTCATTGGATTCAGATTTTGAAATACATTTGGAAATGAACAAAATGCTCATAATATTATCTGTTGCCTTTTAACGTATTCGAGAGAAGAGAAAGGGTTGATACAAGATTGCACCTAGTGCGCACTGTTCGTCTTCGGAAATGGAGAGACAGATAGAGCTGAAAGAGAAGACACGCCTTTGACGCGCCCGAAAAGGCGTGTCAAACAGCTAGCGGCGAGTGTGGAGATAGATAGCAGAGAAGTCACGAATTCGCGATTGCTGATATGGCGCTGATAACTTCAGGTAGCTCTGCGGCCTGGTATTGGGCAGTGTATTGTGTTTGAAGTGCGAAACAGGCGCGCAGGGTGCGCTTGCATCGCCTTTACGTGGCTTTATCTCTACATTTTATTGTCCGCTGCCTGCGCACGTTCCGCGCTATCTTCGTTCACTGACTGCCGTCATCGCAAACTCGGATGAAACTCGGGCGAGCGCCAAACTCGGGCCTTCCGGCATAGCGCCCCTGTTCATTATTTACACGATAAATATGGAAAGAAGGGTACAGGCGAGTAACTTAAGCTGTAATCTGTGCACATTAAACTGAAAAGTTGTAGAGAAGGGGCTACCGGGCATATGGTGTGCTGATTAGAGACTTGCTAAAATTTGTAGACACGAATGACTCGCTTCAGGCTTTACTTTTAGCGCAGATAAATTATTCGTTCATATCAAGAACAGCATTCTTCAGATACTTACTGAAGCAGGCCATTAGATGCCGAAGTTGACAAAACACAAGTGTCTCGAGGTATGGGTAAGCCAACGCCAGGCATACATGGAAAAGCGCAAGCTACTTGGGTTAAAGAACGGAAAGTTGTCGTGATAATGAAGCATAGGGTATGATGGAGGTGCAGGGTATATAAAGTATGAAGAGGAATTTGGATAAAAAAAGCTACTGGGTGCACTTAAGTCTGCTTACGTACTATCCAGGTAAAAGCATTGTGCACTAGTCCTGTTTCTCTTGGTGCGTTTGTGGCTTGTGCGCTTGTGTACCTTAGCTCGCGTTGGTCGCCAAACTGCGCACCATTCAGAGATCCGTGGGTTAGTGGCTATATATGCAGAATTGGGCATTCTCTACTTATCGGTTATAGACGGCAGCGAGTCCTCCTTCGCGGGGCGCTCCTTCGAACTTACCCGGGCTTTCTCTCATTGGCTACAGCTTGCGCGGCGCTCCTCCTAACTTACATGAGTTACTGAGTAACTCGGGAACGCTCGGGTAAGTGTCCACACTTTCTGTTCATACTTTCTGTACACACTTTCCGTGGACACACGCATGAGCCAAGTAATCCTTACGCAATAATATTGGTGCCAGTTCTGACTTTCGGGATTTGGTTTTGTACCAAAGGGCAGAAGTTCAATCTTGCCTAGAAATAACTCAGGGAGCCCCGGCAAATTAACACTAGTTGATAGAAGCTCACAAATAAGGAAGGGCAGGGGGACATGGGTCGGGAGCACAAAATAAAACCATTCTGATGAACGCCTGAGGAAACTGCATGATACAAGATGGGCAGTTTAGTCACTTAGTTATGTGTGCAGAAACAGGGTTGATTAAAAGGGGCAGACATGGACTAGAAAAATGAATATTAACTATGCAAGAAACCAGAACTGCCAAGTTACGAGGTTGAGAGACCGGATCGAAAAAGCAGAGGGTGACAGCTGGATTAATCCAACGGCAAAAACATCGGCTCTTGAATTGTATACTAAATGGAAAAAGAAAATGATGAAGGAAATGATCTATCATAATTCAAGAGGCAGAACCTTGGCCACACATACAAAAAAAATTAACCAAGGTGATGTCAGATGCACAGTGTGTGGTAAACCAGCAGAAATAATTGCGCCTATTTTTTTTTAGAATGTGGCAGCTTCCATGCAGATGTTGCTGACACAGTTTACTAATGCGGAAGTCTTAGGGTTTGGAGATACACAAAGTTTTGTGAATGGAACGGCGGTGGATGTCAGTAACAGAACGGTTGGAAAACCGTGTCTTGGTTTTCTGGCGTGAGTTCCTCGTCCAGCAAAACAGCACGTCCCCCTGCTCCTGTCTTTCGTCTCCTCGTCTTTTTGTGCGTGTACTTGTAGCATCTTGTTGTTTTCAAAAGAGCAAAACCAACTAGCCCGGCAACATACGTTACAATGCCGTATTTTGTGAATCACAGCTACCATCGAACATGGCCTGGCCGCGCTAAGAATAAAAACATGTGCTAGGTCGTGTTTTTACGCGAGGGCAGGCTGTGTTCACAGGCTGTGTTCGCTTCGGCCACACTTGAAAGGAATCGCCTCCAATGGTGAAAAGAACGCGCACTGGTGAAAGTTATCGAGGTTTAAATCCCAAAAGCGAAGCACTAAACGCACACTGCGCTGCTTAATCGACTTTGCCGCTGTGGCGAAGCAAGGAATTAAATGTACACAAGTATCGCAGCACTGTTGTATTGGAGAAATTCTCCATTCTTCTTCAAAGCGACGTAGAAAGGACTGCATTCTTTTCACACCCTGGTGCCCAATAGGCGGAGTAAGCCTGTTCGCACCGTAATATTAAGTATTCTACGGTGTGTTTCGTGGATTAAAATTGCCAAGTTGAGCGCAGCGATGCGAAAGGATCGACAGCAAGCGCTCGCGTTGATTCCACACACACCGAGATTGACGAGCGCGCGACTGGTGCAAGCGGGAGCGATTTATCACGGCACCCGGTTTTTCTTGCGCGGAAGTTTCGGGCAGTTTAGACGCAGATACCGATAAAGGAAGGGCATGCAGGATTGGAAACGAATGGTGTCTTTGTGCGTGAAAGGTCACGGAACAATAGCCGCCAGCTGGCGCTTATTCACTCTTAGTTGCGTGCATAAAAGGTCGAGGCAGAAAAATATCTATGCGGAGTTTTGTTCAAACATATTGCTTGTGAGGAACGGCGAGGTATTATATTATTCGTGTTGGTATGCTTTGTGTCTGACTGGGAGGTTGTGTTTACCTCGAATAAGTGCGTGCCGTTGTATGCGGCATGCGGCCAAAGACTTGAAGGAGACATCTTGTACAGAGGCGATTAGAGGGATGACCTTGAATCTGCCTTAGACGGGATTCCCGGTACCCCCGCCCCTGTGCCTATTACCGACGCCCCGCTAATCTGAGGTATTTCCGGGCAGGCACTTTCGATTCCAGCCGGCCCTAGTTCTATGAACCAATCCACTCTTTATATACATGATTTTAGTTTCGATACCTGGGCGCCGCCATGTTTGTTTTACTCGAGCGCCGCCTACCGCCGACGCCATCGTGGGCTGATAATTTGCAGCCGGTGGGCTGCAGACGAAGTAGCGTGCGATCTCTGAAAGTGTCATTCACCCGTTTTATTCCTGCCAAGCCTAGAAATTTTGGGTGGGCGTCGCCTCATGTCCATCCTCGTGTGTGCTATGCCATTAGCTCCTGCAATAACCAACTGGGAGCAAGCGACCATTCCTCGACGCAGCGAACGATCAGCATCGGTGAGTACCATGCTCGCAGTTCACGCGTGCTTTTTTGTCGCCGGTTGCCTGTAGGGCAAATGCGGCACGGTGTTGCATGTTAGAAAACGAAAGCAAAATGTGTTGAAACACAAAATCGCGGAGAGCAATGAATTCTAGTTTTTCGTGGAACGCAGTTTTTCATGAACGCTTTCGCTGCCTGCTTGGACATGGCGAGTGTGAAAGTTTAGATGCTGAGCTAGCGACAGAGTACCCCGTTTACAAACTGAACATTTCGGAAACAGCGAGTACATGACCGAAACGAATCCATTTCTGATGATTAGAATGTTTGTTTGCTGAGATACGCGCGATGAAATTGAAATTCGGCCCCTCCTGCAGCTTGCGTAGAGCGGTTCGTACTACGAGCGATACAAGCCAGTTGACTGAAAGCAATTCGCATTCTCGCCTTCTCCGCTCCCGCCAGTACTCACTGGTGCACAAATACCAGAAAATGTGCAATTACACGATCTAATAGGTTGGTACGCTAATGGAACGCTATTACCACTTACTGACAGGCAGAATCGCCGCACCTGTGTTGAGAATTCCAATCTCAATCGGGTCGGGGCACTGCTCAAGTCGCTTCGTTTGTTGTATCTTTGGCACGGTTATGCATAGTGTGGATTTTTTTTTACAGTGCATTCGATGCGATTTCAGTGGAATAATTTATTACAATGCGTGGCATAGTTTACCGTCCTGTGCATGCCATGTATTTTTTCATCTTACGTTGCCATGGCTGCCTTTTTCCTCACTTTGCAGTTGGGTAAAAGTTCATGTCGCCGCTTCTATTCATGCCATGCTGTTCAAATTAAATTAGCATTTTTGCGATAACGACATGTTTATTTTTTTCAGGTGGCGATCCCCACACCCTCCCGATATTGACGATCATGCGGGGCGGCGAAACGAAGTTGTGGCCAAATTTGTAAAGTCCTCACATAGTGTACTGCTGAATTAAAAGAGCTCTGGCAAGGCCGTCCAAATACTTGATCTCTTAAAATTATGCACAGATTATAGTTTGGTAACTCAGGCGCTGCGCTTCGTTCCGCGCCCGATATTAGGCACAGGCAGTGGGTTTGTTTCTGTCTGCATTTCGTTCACAAAGTGCGCTAACGTTTAAGTTTTTTGTTGGCGCAAGTATTTTTGGTTCCACAACTACGCCCACTGCCAATGCAACTCGGGACCGGCGGAAAAGCGGTGAAGAAATGGACAGCGCAGAAGTGCTGAGACCTTCACATAACATGGTGCGCGTACATACTGGCGGCCTTTTTTTTTTCTACTTTCGTCGACTATAAACAAAGATGTCTAGAAGACATTGGTGCTCCGTACAACATTGCTGCTTTTGTTGCAAAGACGAAAACACGCGCTTGACCGGTGGCTAAGCAGCCGCGGACGTTGCTCCGCGCGCCGGATTATCAGCCCAGGGGAAGACGGCAACAGTGGGGTGTCGCGCAGAGCACGTGTTTGAGAGTATTTCTGCCTCTCCTGCCCGCTCCTCATAAAATGGTGTATAGGGGCTCGCGGTAACGTCGTAGGGTAGCGTGACACGGCGGCCATGGTTGAATTACCTTCGTTTTGAGCGGCCCTCGATTGGTCTGACCACTTCATCTGATGGCAACGAAGTCGGTAGTTGAGCCGTTCATAATAGGAACTGTGCAGTGCAAGGGCGCTATGCGGGAACGTTTGGAGAGCTAGGACCCCAAAATTGGCTTTCAGCTAGTTACGCTTCAGAACCTCAGGGTGAACATACCCCAGTGGAGTTTCCGGTCCTCCCCCAAGAAAGCACACTTCCCGAAGTGGTGCCTACAATGTTAAAGAGAAAAGTACAACACTCTACTGAACTTCTGAACTCAAGGTACGAATTGCGTGATACATTTCAGCAAGTGTCTGTGCTCAGAGAGCACAATGATTTGTGAACCATTAACTTTGTTCGCGTCATTATGCTTCGATATTTTTTGGCCAAGCAAGCGCTAATGCTTGATACAGGCTCTGTACAAAGTGAGCTCTCAGGCAGCGTTTGAGCAGTGATTAGAGAAAAACTGTTACAAGCGGATACGAAAATACCGGATGAGCGCGACTAACAGCTGAAGCGAATTCCGGTGAGCTTTGATGCTCTCATGTAAGTACGTGAGAATAACTCCCGGGACATTTACCCCAGGTAAAAGCGATTTTGAGCGCAGCTCTTGTCGCTCCAGCGCGCTTGTCTGCTGGTTCTACCGCACCCATCGCGCTATATGAGCATTCGCGTCGAGTTGGTATCTTCGAGTTCGGTAGTTTGTTCACTCAGCCTGCGTCCCGACTCGTTTAAGACTGGCGTACGATCGCCTTTGCGGCGCATGCCGATTCATCTTTTTTAGTCAGCGCATGGGGTGGAAGAGGCGTTGTACGATCACTTTGCTCCTTGCGACCGAGCAGGATGATTCCAGCATTCTTATTGGCACGCCCGGAACTACCGCCCCTGTCTTATGGCGTGTGGTGCCACAAGCACGTACGTGTATTAGCAAAACATGCACATATCTTACGGTAATAATTGCCGCGTTGATTATGGCTCACTCGAGACATCAACAGATGTTTAGTTGCGAGGTTTTTCGTCCAAGGTAAAACGGCGATCGACTGTGATAAGCATGGAACTCGGCTCGGCCGACCCTGACGCTCGCGAACGAATTCACGATAACAAACTTTGCAACACCGCAGGCCAGAAGCAACTAGCATCGTGGGAAACGATAAACATTGGCTCTATTTCTATCCAGAAAGTGAGAAAGAAAGGCATTACTCCAACATTGTGTAGAACTCCTCATTCGATAGCTAGTCGGCTAATCACAGCTTGGAATAGCCCATATGCAAATGTTCTCGCAACGGCGCAGGATATCTGAAGAATGCCCCCATTGCATGTTACCCTACGGCCAAGCGTGCGATAATGCATTAAGAACTACGACGGGATTCTTGCCCCGAATTGTTGAAGCCAAGGACGTAGACTAGAATAATCTAATTAGCAGTACATTATTCAATCATTTGTGATTAAAACCAGGAAATTCGCCTTGATTTGTCAAATTGCTAAGATTAGGAGAAAGTGAAAGCACCAGTTTTGAAGCGAAAGCTTCGCTACGGGACCTCGTGCTTCGATCGCCGGGTGCCTAGTTTTCACCTTCAGCTGAGTTAGAGGTCAGACCGTGACAGAAGAATCGATATCCACGACTGGCGGCTGCGCGAACAGGTCAGGGCCGCTCAGCGAGGCCACTCGGCGCGATCACCTCCGCCGACAGCCTAGTGCTCGTATGGAGTGGGCAGCGCAGCTGATTTTGCGTTGCGCCGCCGCGGTTTCGAATCACAGTCACGCTAGAATTTATTTTATTTATTTATTTATTTATTCAAGGTCAGAGCTTCAGCATTGCCTCGCCTTTGCAGCTTTGGTCGTGAAGTAGAGCTTTCGCTCTGAAATAAATATTGCCTCGACTCGGTTTCGAACCCGTGGCTGTGCTGGCCACTGCGCGAGAGCACTTTGCTATCGCCGTAGCCTCGCAGCCGATAATACACTCTGGCGCTGTGGATTGCACATCGTCAACAAGTTCCATTTGCGTGGCGAAGGAGCCTAGCCTCGACCAGAGCTTAATCTGACTCTGACGCAGCCTTTCGCACGGCTCAACTACGTTAAAACCTGCCACTTTTTTTGCACCGTGAAAACATGCCACCAGTTTCATTTTAGCAGTTATTCCTGAGCTCTACTGCAATGAAAATCGCATTAGCCGGAATGCAGCAGTCCACACAAACCTGGAGAGCTGTGCTCAGAGCCGCTAGTCAATCAGCTATTTAAGGACAGCGGGCTAGGATTGAAGTTCAGGCAAGGGGTTCGCAGCGAAGGGAAGTTACAGTTTCTTGATGTTAGGTTTTTAAAGAAGCCGAGCCATCTCTGTGGGATATACCGCTCACGGTCGAGAAAAGGGCTGCTAAATTTTGCTTGAGCGCACTCCAAAATTATTGAGGATGGGGTCGCTGTCTTCTGCCTGAAATCCGCTGTTTCTAAGACCTGCCATCATCTAGTCATAGAAAGCGTAAATTATCAGGTTAACAGACTAGCAAAGTGGCTGCCCACGTCATGTAGTAAGCGGGGCAAGTGAGCAGGTTGCTCGCTGGGTGCAGTGGAATGCTAGGAGCGTGAAGACGAAAGAACGCCACAGTCCCGTCGTGACGCCATATGTTCAGTCTGTCACACGGGGTTAGGAAAGTTGCTAGCAGATATAGCGATCGAGTCATGTTTTCTGCTCCGAAAAAGTTATCGGGGTTATGCTGTCTGACGGAAAGGAAGACGGGATTGTTGTGTCAACCACATTTCACCGGACGTTGATTGCAAGGAAGGAGTAGTATAAAGCGTTCCTTTGTCATCCGGTAGGAGATATGTAGGACGGTGTCTGAATGTGCGGCTTATGGAACATGCGAATGGCCTCGATAGGGTTGATACTTCAATCAATTTGGTGGTGCATTGTCGAAACTGAAGTAATAAAAAGGGAAAAAAGGATTGCTCTCCGTTACTTTCGAGAACGAGCGTTCTGTTCCGTCACCGAGATGGACTAACACGAGAGATAGTGGAAGCGTTCTTCATATCAAAATACGGGACTTCTTCTGTTAGCGATGCATCGGTTAGGCTCTCTGGAAGAGAGAGAGATTTTTAGATACATAGATAACGAATACGAGGTAACAGTTTCCTGCGCTTAGGTTGACACGTGAGTGCCCTGGGTTGGTGGGGTGTGGGTATATATTGAAGCTTCTTAATAAACCCTTGTGTGCAGCTGGCGAGGGCAGGACTTGCTCGCATGTTCCTGTCCCGACCCCTCGTTGGGCTTCGTGGCGGATGGCTGCCACCGCGGCTGTATATAAAGCTCTTTACGGCTACTTCCTTTTTTTTCAACCGACCGCACTCCGAAACAAGGACGCACCGAAGTGACTGCAATTTTTTTCTAGAAAAATGCAAACAATTTTTCAAGGTTACAGGTGGTCCGCAGTGAACACGCTGACATAACTGCACGACTGTTGTCACTCTTACTCGTAACAAGAACCCTAATTGAAAGCTTCGAACAAGGCTATGAAATGAAATGGTGACGTCCTGTTGTAAGTCGGTTAAAATCATCAATGAGACAAGTTGTAAGGAGTGACAGGTTTGGGAGAAATACCAGTGTCAATCAGCCAAAACAGTTCATTGCATCCTGTCTGCGGAGTAAATTCTGATGATTACCTCAAGTATCTAACTGAAGATATCCTGAACAGACTTAAAGAACAAAATGTAACAAATGTTGGTTGGTTGGTTTATTGGGTTTAACGTCCCAAAGCGACTAAGGCTATGAGAGACGCCGTAGTGGAGGGCTCCGGAAATTTCGACCACCTGGGGTTCTTTAACGTGCACTGACATCGCACAGTACACGGGCCTCTAGAATTTCTCCTCCAAAGAAATTCCAGCCGCCGCGGCCGGGATCGAACCCGCGTCTTTTGGGTCAGCAGCCGAGCACCATAGCCACTGAGCCACCGCGGCGGCGTGTATACAAGATCAAAATAAGACGTGACAACACCGAAACACCAACGAAGAACGTTGTTCTCACCTTTTTCCCTAGTATACTTCCCGATTCTGTAGAGGTAGCGTAAACAAAGCTCAAACTCAGACGGTAGATACCCAATCCAAGTAGATGCTACAATTATCAGAGGTACTGCCACGGTTCGCAGTGCTGCCGGAGCCAACAAACCTGTGCCAAATGTGCTTCACACCACCATCCCGCTGAAAACTGTGAGGCTGAACCCCACCTTTGCGTAAACTGTGAGGGAAACCATCCGGCTTACTCACGGTCATGTCCAGCCTGGAAAAAGGACAAGGCATAATAACACTAAAAGCCAAAGAGAACATATCTTTTAGAGAAGCGCGGAAACGACTTTCGTTGCAAAACCCAAGCTTCTCCGCCGTGGTGCTTCAGGGCACAACATCAAAGCGGTTTTCGGCGCCTGCACAGCTCACACACACTCGTGCCCCAGGTAGCAGCAGCTTGCGCTGCGCCACCGCCCACAAAACAGGCCACGCGGACCTCCAGGTCAGTGGGCCACAAGGCCCCTCCCCACGCGGGGGGGGGGGGGGTGAGGGCAACACGAAAACAACTTTGCGTACTGCACGAACGTCCAACGCACCTAAGGATGCGATGGACATAACTCAAGGCAGTCCTGTACCGTTAACATGAGGTAGACGGCGCGGCTCCTTGGATTGAGAAAAAAAAGAAGCTCTGAATTAGAGCACCTGAAAACACTACCTAGTTTTTCTCCCCACAAATAAAATATGGCTTTTATACGTTGGAACTGCACAGGACTTTTACATAACACAAGTAACTTAAAAGACATTCTATGCACACACTAACCTTTGGCCTTATGTGTGCAGGAGACAAATTTAGGTTCAAAACAAATAGACATTCCCAAAAACTATGAAGTCTTCCTCCACGACCAAGAGCAGGCAAACAGGCTCTCGGGTGGCGTTGCAATCATAGTTAAAACTGCAGTCCCAGCTGGTGAACATAAACTGAAAATCAGATTAGGAGCTGTGGCGGCCGTCCAACACGCATTTAAAACAATTACACTGGGCTTTGTATACCCGGGGCCACATCTTAATGTAACCATTCATCAATTAGAGAAGTCTGACTGCGCCCACTGCAGGGCTGATGCCTCCCCCATGTCTCTCCAATTAACCCTGTCCTTTGCCAGCTGCGGCCACCGTATCCCCGCAAACTTTTTAGGCTCATCCGCCCACCTGACTTGCTGCTGCCCCCTGCCTTCTCTTAAAATGCACTCAGTTACCCTTAAGGACCAATATTGTTTATATTGTGTAATCACATTTGACTCTTAAACACTGGGAAGCAAAGTATTGTTTTCCTAGCTCAGGAAAAATGATCTTAGCTTTTAGTTCACCCTCTAAAAATGAGATTTAACTTTCAGTTCACCCTCTATTTCTACAGATATGAAATGGGATGTCCTAGACAACTCATATGGAAGCAATCACTTACCAATACTAATCACGTTAACACATTAAGCAGAAGTCATCCCAACGAACCACGACGTTGGAAGCTGCATTTATCTGCATTTGGAAGCTGGGCACTTTTCCGAGAAAAGGCCAGCTAGCTACCGACATCCTCAGTGTAGATGAAATAACTGAACATTTCGCAAACTGTATTATTACCGCTCCGCGCCTAGCCATTCCTAATTCCTTTGTAGTATTAAAAATATCACAAATTATGGTATACACCAGAATTCAGAAAAGGAAAAATGAAACAAAACAAAGCTTAGGGAATTTTCCGTAGATATCCAACAGAGGAGAATTTAACAGACTTTAAAAATGCCAGAGCGAAAGACCGATGTATCCACCGCGGAACCGAAAAAACTTCTTGGCAAAGCTACATGACGTCAATTACCAGCGCAACCACTTCAAAAAAATGTGGGCAAAAATTTGAAAGCTAAATGGCAGCTACTGGCCATTCACAGGTGCACCTCTGACAGCTCCCAGGACACATACAGGTCTAGAAGAACAAGCAGATATTGTCGGTGAATATTTTTCTAGTTTCCACTTCATCCCACTACAATGATTAATTTCTAAAATACAAAACACACAGTAGAAAGTGCCGACAGGTTGTGGTACAAATGAACCCTACAATAAACAATTCGCAGTTCAAAATATCTATCCGTACTTTCCGCCGGTAAGCAGACTGCACCCTGTCCAGACCAAATAAATTACCAAATACTGGACCATGTCTCTGAACCTGCCGTAGAGGCACTTTTAAGATTATTTAACAAAGTTTGGATATCAGGGACAATACCTGAAGCCTGGAAAAAAGCTATTAGTGTACTGTTTCTTAAAGCCGAGAAGCCACCAACCTCGGCTAGCAGTTACAGACCCATAGCCCTTCCCAGTTGTCTCGCCAAATCATTTGAAAGTGTCCTGAATATTTGTTTATTTTATTTATACAAAATACCCCTAAAGGCCCTCGAGAGGGTATTACATGGGGGGGGGGGGGGTACAGGCAATTGATCAAAACAAAACAAAACCACAAATATAAAACAACAAACCACAAATAAAACATTTAGTATGCAAAAAGAATAAAAAATATGGCAGCTCGGCAAACAGGGAAAATTACTACAGTATTAAAATTATACAAACAGAACTCTAATGCAAGAATCTTTTAATAACATACCCTGCAAAAAAGGAAACCCTGAACAAATAAAATTACAATATACGCAGACTTAAGCAGTAGTTATTGAAGGTGGCGCGAAGGCCAAGGGCGACGGCTTGAATGGCTTCGAGCCAGGTCGAGTCCGGGTGGCACAAGATAGCTGCTTTGAACTGTCGGTGGAAACGCTCCATCATCCCGTTCGCGCAGGGGTGGTAGCTGGTGGTCCTTGAGCGCTCGAACCCGATGGTCAGCCCGAGCAACCTGAACAGGTGTGATTCGAACGGTCGCCCGTGGTCGGTGGTGACGCGGCGAGGGGGCCCGAAGCGTGCAATCCAGCCGGCGAAGAAGGCCGAGGCGACGTGTTCCGCGGTGATTCCCCCGATGGGCCATGCCTCAGGCCATCGAGTATACCGATCGATGGCCGTGAGGCAGTAGCAATAGAGTCCAGCTGTGGGAAACGGCTCTATTATATCAAGATATACGTGTTGAAACCGACCAGAGGGCTGGAGCAATGCTCTGAGCGGTGAAGTGACATGCCTGGTGACTAGCGCGCTGGCATTGAATGCAGGAGCGCACCCAGCTGCGACAATCCCGCTGCATGGAGGGCCAGACATAGCGGTCAGCCACGAGGCGTGTAGAGGCGCGTATGCCGGGATGGGTGAGATTATGCAGCTGGTTGAAGAGGCCACGGCAATGAAAAAGAAGTAGGTGTCGATCCAGGTATGGGGACTTGTTGCAGCTGTAGTGAGGACCCGCCCTTAAGAAGTTCTTGCCGTTCGACGTCCGTAGTCTGAGCCTCGGCGAGGACGTCAGCTGTTATCTGTGAACAGCTAATAGCTGCCACACGTGAAAGCGCGTCGGCGACCACGTTGTCCTTCCCGCTAACATGTTTATGTCGGTTGTAAACTGGGCAATGAACGAGAGCTCGTTCTACTGGACCGGCGGGAGTTTGTCGCGGCGTTGAGAGAAGGCGTAGGTGAGAGGTTTATGGTCAGTGCACATACTGCAGTGCTGTGCTTCGGGAATTGGCTAAAGTGTTGAACTGCTTCGTATATTGCCAGAAGTTCCCTGTGGTAAGCTGGCGAACTCGACAGGGCGGGGGTCATGGTTTTGTTTGTGGGACTGGCCACAGAAAGGGTCGTTTTCCGAGCTCAGAGTTTCTTGGAGAAGAACGCCAAGGGATGCCAGGTGTTGTCTACGCGTTGCATAAGGGCGGCGCCGACGGCGAAGTTAGAGGCGTCCGTGAAGAGCCCCAAGGGAGCGTCTGGCACGGAATGGGAGAGAGGCGTGGCGGTACAGAGAGCAGCTTTGCATACTTCGAAAAGTTGCGTTAAAGCCGGTGTCCACGTGACGGGTGTGTTTCCTCGTAGACCAGCCAAGGCGTCATGGAGGGGAGCCTGGTAGTCGGCTGTGTGTTGCAATAAACTCCTGCAGAAGTTCAGCATGCCGAGGAAACGGCGAAGGTCTTTAGCGGTCGTGGACTGGGGGTAATTTTGCAGATCTGAGATGCGTTGAGGCAAAGGTCGAGTTCCCTCTGATGAAACTTCATGGCCGAGGAATTCGACGACTGAAGCGCCGAGCGTGCTCTTATGGACATTGACAAGTAGGCCGTGGTCACTGAGGCGTTGGAAAAGTAGACGAAGGTGCGTGTGGTGTTCGTCGGCGTTACGGGAAAAGACCAATATGTCGTCAAGACAGACGAAGCAGAAGTCGAGGCCGCGGACGACTTCGTCGATGAAACGTTGAAAGGTTTGTCCAGCATTGCTCAGTCCAAAGCCCGTCGTCCGGGTTGACGGGTATCCGCGAGTAGGCCTTCATCATGTCTAGCACGGAGAAAAGGTGGCAGCCATAAATCCGATGGGTGAAGTCCTGTATGTGGTGAACGGGGTACGTGTCCGGAATGGTGCGGGCGTTGAGGGCACGGTAGACCCTACAGGGCCGCAATCCTTTGGTCTTCTCCGGGACAAGGTGGAATGGCGGGGCCCATGGGCGGTCGGAGCGGCGGGCGATTCCCTCACGGAGCATGGGTTCGAACTTTGCTTTGCTATACGCGTGCGGTCCGGGGCAAGGCGACAGGCGCGGAAGAAAACCGGGGGGCCTGGGGTGGTCCGAATGCAGTGCACAGTGGTGTGCTGCACATCACGTGGCAACCCGCTAGGGCGCGTCAAACCGGGAAATTCGGCGAGGATGGCGTGATACGGTGAATGATTTTCTACACCGAGTACTTTGATGCTTGGCTTGGGCAGTCGTCGTTCGCTGTCCTGGCAAAGAATCCTGTTATCGCGTCGATGAGACGGTCGTGGCGGCAGTCCGGAAGAAGGTTGTAGTGCGCCAAAAAGTCTGAGGCGATGATTGGCTCGATGACGTCGGCGATTAGAAAATTCCAGTGAAGGCCAGGGCGTTGGTTTTTAAGCTGGACGTACGGGCGGAGCGAGCTGTAAGTCTTGATTGTGGACCGGTTGGCCGCGCTGAGCTCGAAAGACATAGGAGGACGGGTTCCTTGAAGGTGGGCTCCTGAGTAGCAGCAGATGTCGGAACCACTGTCGACAAGAAACAGCTGCTATGTAATTTGGTCGGTGACGACGATGCGACGGCCTCCAGGTTGGCAGCTCGTAGCCGTGTCTACGAGCTGCCATTGGCGTTTCCCTGATGTCCATCGGAGCAGGGTGGTCGACATTTTCGTGCTGTCCCCGAAGCGTCGATGGTAGCAGCACCAGTCGTCGTCACCAGGCTGCTCCGACGGGGTGATGTTAGGGTCACGGCTTTGCGGGGGTGGCGCGTCGGCAAGTGTTGATCCAGGCGTCGTTGAAGGGAGCTAAACGGTCGATTGATATCGTCGATGCGGCGCGCAAGCTCTGTGGTGTTCAGCGGTGCGGCGACAGCCTGGACGGCGGGCGACAAATGCGGCAAAGAGACCTCCATGATGCGTCAGCGATGTCGGCAAGTTGGCGGAGAGGTAGTGTAAGCTGAGCCTGCAGTACTGCCTAGACGCGCGGTGGAAGTCATTGAAGCCAAAGTGCACGCAGTAAGGAATCCTGGACTACCATGCTGCCTGCGAGAGCACGCATGTGGCGGAGGAGCTGCGAAGGCTTGCGTTCGGAAAGTTCTGTGAACTGTAGCTGTCGCACTTTCTGGTCTTCCGAGAGTGACAGGCGGCGGATGAGTTCAGCTTTGAGGTGTTCGTAAAGGTTGACCGTTGGTGGGTTGGCAAAGATATCCCGGACCTCGTTGACGTAGCGGGCATGGAGGTGGCCGACGACATGATCGTAGCGGGTCCGGTCTCGCGTGATGTGTGCGAGGGAGAACTGGGCCTCGACTTGGGCGAACCATACCTCGGGCGAATCGCACCAAAACGGCCGAAGCTTGACAGCGACATGCCAGACTTCGTGCGGGGTAGCGTGCGGGATGCCGTCTGGCGGGGTTTTGATGTCCTCGGCGGAGCCGGCGGGATGCTGCTGCATGGAAGCACTGAGTGGCCGTGCCGTTCCTGAAGCTGTTTTCTTGCTCGTTCATGGCGGTGCGTTATTGTTCGTTGTTCGGGTCACCTGATGTGAGATGTCGTTTCTGCTCAAGGACGGATCCCAACATAAAAAAACGTAACATCTGTTTATTCAACTAGCGGTGGCAGCGGACTTGCATACCAACGCTACGCTTGTCTCGGTAGCGGAAGGAAAAAGCCGCCCTTCCCAGCCGGGTAGCCTGTTTTTAGTAGCCAGTGGGCCTCTTCCATTATCCGCCTCTGGCAGCCCGCGGGCTGCTCGCGGGCTGCCCGGGCGCGGCGCCAGGCATTCGATTCTGTCGGGCTGCTCCGCGCACTTCCGGTGGCCGCGCGGAACGCGTTCGTTTTCTCTGGCTGCGCGGTTTCTGGCAGCCTGACTCGCCAGGACGATTTTGTGCTGGCAGTGCTCGGGCAAATAGCAGGCGACGGAGAGGTGTATGGTAGCGGGAAACTCGCGCGGCCATTTTTATATGGACTAGAAGAACCGCGGTTCTTCATGCGATGTTTTGCGTGATGCAGGCGCTTGTTTCGACTAGGCCATGGTGCATATCGGCTGTGTCGCTTGCATTGGCACCTTTTGCGCTAGTTCTCGCTTTTTATTGATACGTTTTGCGTGCGTATGTGCTATCATATTTCGATCGTCTCACCACCTCGCAAGCACAAGTGCTCGCTTTATATTAAGATCGCATACTTCTGATTCACAAAATATTTCGGCCGTTAATTTCGTGCGCCCGGCTGATATTGCGATGGTGTTCGAGGCCTTTCACGAGAGCAGCCGCAGTATCCATTTCGGAGTACGCATTCAGACGCGCGCATATATATGCATGTGCTGAACATGTTTTACAAAGTGTTGGTTGAGCGCGATACGGGAGCGTATGGTTTTCATTGCGTTTGGCACAGTGCAAAAGCGGATATGCTCTGAAAAACGCTTGACTGAAACATGTCCTTTATTAAAAGCCCTCATGAGCACATTGCTCAAGGCATCTCTGCGGGCATATATGTGGCCACACAGTTGTCGCTATTACGGCAGCCGACCAAGTGCTGATTCTGTCGTCACCAAATGTTGTACAGATGCTCGGGCCTTCTGCCACATATGCTCAAAATATCTCAAAAGTACCGTAGGCATGCATCTCCTCGCGTTTGGCTCATTAAAAAAAAAGAGAGAGATAAAAATAAGAGCGCTGATCTTCATGCAAGCACACGCGGAACGTGGGGCGCCGAATCGCAGGGCTTTATTGTAGCGCCTTCCATTCCAGTGCCAGTTCTCTGCCATAAAGAGGTATTATTACAGATACGATACGCAGCTAAATTTATACAGTAAATGCGTTGGCCCCGGGAATGGACGAAGTATCAAAGCGGCAAAGGCTTCAGAATGCATCGGAAGCGCTACACCCGCTTGTTCTAGGTGAACGTTCAACAAGCTAATATGCGCTTTTGTCGAGATTAAACGTGCATTACTCGCCCGCAGCAAAAGCCGGCGGCCGACAGACTACAGTTGAACGAAACGTACCCTGATTCTTTTCTGCTTACAGCTTACAGGAAGCAGGCTACAAGCGTAGAAATCGCAACGACCACAGCAGAGTCAATCACCATGCAGGGTCGATCGTCGGCTCGGCGGTCATACCAGTCATATAGTATACTTACTGCGTAGTAAGCAAACACACAATAAACCGAGAGTACGGCTTGTTTCATAAACAACGCAGGCGCAGTTTTTCCGTCCTATGTGGTGTCGACTGAAACACGTTAGATTGCGATTGCTCATCGCATGCTTTTGAGGATTTCTTGAAGCTTACACAGCACACTGCGCACCGAAGGCACACGCTCGCATTGTCGTCGCCGATGTATACGAGTGCGAGCTCGATCAGCTGCATGTTCTGCAGTCTGCTGCACGCAGCCCTCAAAAACTGAAATTCGTTGTTTTAGATACCAAACAGCCTATTTCTACCATACGCGTGCGTAGCAATGAGACGCAGCAGAACGCGAAGTTAGAGAGAGCATCAGCCCTCCGTGATCCGTGACTTGCTTGCCGCCGTCGGTGGGCTGGTTCCGGTGGCCGGTTCCGGTGGCCGCCAGCCCACGTGACCATGATGCGTTTTCCTGTCAGAGGCGAATTTGCGGGCACCAGCGGGCGGCCCGAGCGCGGTAAATCGAGGAGGCCCACAGTCGTTGACGCATGCCTCGGGTGACGCAGCGGTGGCGCTGTGTTTTATCGGTAACGCAGTCAAGCGTGTAGCCGTGTTACGCTGGGCCGGATGATAACAAGGTGGAGGCTCCGCGGAAATGTGCGCAGAGTGTGTCGCCACAGACGCTCTCTTCACCGAGCATCCTCTTTTATTGCATATTCAGATACAACCTGACAACGAGCGATTTTCCACTGGTGACTACGGCTGCCCTTTGACTGCACCAGATAGCGAGGCCAAGAACTTCGGACTATCATCGCCTGAAGAGGCGCGTGACCCTGCACGACAGTTACCACGTGGTCACCTGAAGGCTACAAAAGCTGGGAAGATCGGTGCCTTTAGCCACTTGGCAGCAGCGAGGCAGCAAAGGACGCTTTCTTCAGCGAGAATCCTCTTTTCTTGCATATTCAGGTTTGACATCGATTTTTACGGTTTGTTCTTTAAGACGCATACTGCTGCTTTCGCTGCTGCCAGTGTTTGTTTTCATATTGCTAGTATATTCATATGCCAATGTTTTTTTGTAGTCATTCCTGTTTGCTTATCTGTACAGTAACATGGAATCGCGTTTTGAAGACTTAAAGAAAGAAATGAAAGAATTTAAGAGCCAGGTTGAACGAGACCTCCGAAAAGAACTGAGGGAGATAATTGAGTTCTACAACAACGAATTTGAAGACGCTAAAGCAAAAAACGAAGCCCTAGAGAAGGAAAATGCAGCATTGAAAAAGGAAAACGAGGCCCTGCAGAACGGCTATGACAACATAAAAAGGCAAACCAGAGGAGCACGATCTCAGGATCGTAGCAGGAGAACAGTACTCTAGAAACTGGAATGTCAAAATGAAAGGTATTGCAGCAGGACCAGGACGAGGATGTTACAGGCACTGTATGCAAGGTTACAACATTGCTGGACATGACAATAACGCCTGATGACATTGACGTTTGCCACAGAGTAAAGGCTCGCAATGACTCAACTTGTCCAAACATTGCTGTGAAACTGAAAAGCCGATCGCTCAGCAGCCTGCTTTTTCAGAAGGCAAAAAAAAACAGACTTTCAATGACTGACCTTGGACATTCTTAAAGTAACCCCCTTTCTATCAATGAGCACCTCTGCCCAGCCCTAAAGGTGTTATTGGGTAAAACTGTAAAACTGTAAAGAAGAAAAGTCAAACGTGCTGTATGTGCGGTGTGAGCGTGATGTTGAAAAGATTGCGTAACGTGTGTACCTGACCGCGTGCTGTGTTTCTGCATCCCGAAATGGCCAAAACACCTGTAGAACTAACTGAATTTTTTGCTCCCATGGTCTAAACAGTCTCACATGTTTTCACTTAAATATAAGGTCGGCGCGAAACAAAGAAGATGAATTAACCGCTCTTTTAAACAGTTTTAGATATCAATTCGACGTAATAATACTCAAGTAAACATGGTTTACATCTGATTCTGACGTCATGAAGGATGCAGATTACAACGTTTTTTTCTAAACCGACCAAACAAACGCGGAGGTGGTGTGCTCATGCATATAAAACGATAACTTCAGTGTGAATTACTTGAAGAATGTATCTTTACCACGTTGATTACTGAGTGTCTTGCTGTAACATGTTAAAAATATCTGCTTGTATTAATGAATCGTCCGCCTGAGTGTAACGTCTCCAGTTTTCTCTCTCTTATTGATATGATACCTATAATAAGCTCGTTCTTATCCTCGGAGGTGATATTAATATTGGCATTCTAACTCCATCTGCATTAGAGCATAACTTTGAAACACTGCTTGACTCGCATAGATTTAACTAATTGAAAGAGCTACACGCGTGACACCAAACAGCAACACATTGATAGATCTATTTATAACCAATGAAGCTATACAAAATACTAACTCTTGTGTTCTTGCCTCACATATCAGTGACCTCATGCCAATTTTCCTATTTAGTGGAATGACACCTAAAGACAGGCTGAAGAAGCCAGCCGTTAGCCCAAAAATACAGAACATAAACAATAACACATTACCAAAATTTCGCACTATGCTCCTAGGAACAAACTAGGATGTCGTATATAACTCAGAAATCTCTGGTGAAGCGTATAATAATTTCTATTCTCTATTTCTAAATGCGTATCTCGTATCATTTATTTCAGTCCCTAAGCAAAAACCAACAAGATCTCAGAAACCTTGGATATCAAAAGAATGCCTTAAAATCATACGAAGGAATGATAAATTGTCCAAAAAGTTCATAACCACACGAGGCACGAATGATTGGGAGATATTTAAACGCCATAGAAACAAGACCAACGATTTTATACGTAATAAGACGCGAGAATACCTTTACGATCTTTTTCAGCCAGAGTGCAACTCTAAAACGGATGTTCTCTGGAAAAACATGAATAAGATCCTAAACCGTTCTATTGCAGATCATAGCGTTA
Source organism: Amblyomma mixtum (assembly GCF_055824585.1). Classification (NCBI taxonomy): domain Eukaryota; kingdom Metazoa; phylum Arthropoda; class Arachnida; order Ixodida; family Ixodidae; genus Amblyomma; species Amblyomma mixtum. Next base: position 15,634,781 of record NC_143014.1, read on the forward strand.
GCGAATTGACAATAAACAACTCCCTGGTTTCTGGCATTGAGTTGGCGGAGGCTTTCAGTAATCATTTTGTACATTTAGTTTCGAGTTCATATCATCCTCAGGCTATAAATATAATCAATAGGAACAGTGAGAGTTTGTACTTGGGTCCCGCAGATGAGAGTGAGATTCATACAGCATTCATTTCTTTGAACAAGAGCACCGTTCGTGATATCGATGATATACAAATTAAGCCGGCGAAATATGTTTTAGATCCAATCTTACCACCTCTTTCATATATATATAGTTTGGTTCTTTCCACAGGAAGCTTTCCTCACAAAATGCAGGTATCAAAAGTAGTACTGTACAAGGGGGGTGATAAAAACAATTCGTCGAACTACCGCCCGATATCTATACTACCTGTTTTTTCTTAGGCCTTAGAAAAATAATAATATCTAGAATCATTAAATTTGCGGACAAATGTAATCTAATTAATTCCGCACAATATGGTTTTCGTACATGCCGGCCCCCTGAACTGGCCCTCCTGGCACTGAAAGAATTTATCCTGAAAGGCTTTGAAAACAAAGAGATGGTCGCTGGTGTATGCATTGACTACTCCAAAGCGTTCGACTGTTTAAATCATGAGACTCTACTAAAAAAGTTAAAAACCTATGGAATTCGAGGTATACCCTTAGACTTAATACGTTCGTACCTGGAGCATCGCACACAGTGTTGTAAATCTTTCTTCTTCTGTGTGGTGTTGTGGTGTTGGGTTTAATGGCGCAGTCAGTCTGACGTAGACGCCGCGTACGAGTCATTTCTGTGTCTTTTCAAAAAGGCTTGCTCGGAATCTTTTCACCCTAAAACACTGAAGCCTAGAAAAGCTAGGAAACCTTGGATAACCAATGCACTTCTGAAACTAATCAAGGAAAAAGATGCTCTATTCAAACGTTTTTTGGACACAAGAGACACGTGCCATCTATCCGAATTTAAGAAATTTCGGAATAAGTTAACTGCAACCCTCAGACAAGCTAAGAAAGATTACCTTCATAGGTTGTTTGATCCTGAAGCTATAAAGCGGACGGACATCACGTGGAGAAACATTAGCGCAGTGCTTAACATTGGACGTCAGCATCCAGAGGGCGTACGAGAATTGATCGTTAATGGGGAATTTTCATCAGGCGCGCATTTAGCAAATGCTTTTAATAATTATTTTGTGTCCCTAGTGAATAGTTTGCACGATCCTCGCTCAGCAGGGTACGTCAATTCCAAAACTTGCGATAGTGCTTTTCTGCATCCAACTAGCGCCGAAGAAATTTGTCTCACGTTCTCCGCTCTGCGAAACAGTAAAAGCTGCGATATTGATGACCTGCAAATACGCCCCGTAAAACACGTTTTAGATCTGATATGTCCAGTTCTTGAGCGTGTGTATAATTTGTGCTTTGTAAACAGTATATTTCCTAAGCGCATGCAACTCGCAAGGGTTACAGTGTTCTTCAAAGCCGGTGATAGAAACAACATGTCTAACTACAGACCAATATCCATTTTACCTGTTTTTTCAAAATGCCTAGAAAAATTAATAACACTCAGAATGACCGCTTTCTGCTAAAAACAAAATATCCTTACTGACTGTCAGTTCGGTTTCCGAAAGAGTCGTTCGACAGTTAGCTCTACTAACACAAAAGGAACTAATATTATAAGCATTTGAGCAAAATTTTGTGACACTAGGCGTTTTCATTGATTTTTCAAAGGCCTTTGACACAATTAATCACATCACACTGCTAACAAAACTTGAAATTTATGGTTTCAGGGGCCCATTCCTTAGCTTAATCAAAAGCTATCTGCAGTTCAGGTGTCAGAGGGTTTCAATAAATAACTGTCTTTCAGATAACTTACCCATTCATTCTGGTGTACCCCAAGGAAGCATTCTTGGACCTTCGTTATTTAATATTTACATTAACGACATAATAAATATTGACACCACTGCCCAATTCATCATATACGCTGACGACACTAGTCTGTTTTTTACATATGGCTGTGCAAGGGACCTGTTGGCTCTTGCGAACGCTGCTTTAAGCGAACTCAATCGATGGGGTTCATTGAATTCACTGTCTATGAATAAAAGCAAGACAAAGGCTGTACTTTTTCAACCTAATAACAAAAATGTCCACATTGACGGCCATTTGCAAATGGGTTCCTCGGTTATCAACATTGTGCCATCCATTAAGTGCCTCGGGGTCGTATTTCAAGAGAACTTACTTTGGAATCTTTGTACAGACTCAGTTGCTAACAAAATCGCTCGTGTTGTGGGAATACTAACGAAACTTCGATTTTTTCTTCCCTTGAGCATGAAAAAGCTGCTTTACAACTGTCTCTTACTGTCCCATCTGAATTACTGCCATTTAGTGTGGGGAAACACCACGATGTCTAACATCACAAAACTTTATCTTTTGCAGAAGAAAGCAGTGCGCGCTATCGCTAATTCCTCATATGACGCTCATACGCAGCCTCTTTTCAGTGCCCTTAACTTACAGCCGGTCACCTCCATATATCGTAGTATTTTACTCAAGCATTTCACTACTGCGAAAAAACAGAACACCAAATTCTTTGAGCATTTATCTCTATTGACAATGAGTTCTAACATTTACAACACACGTCACAGAGAAACATGGTACGTTCCTAAAACGCGCACTAACTACGGTCAACAAATGTTACGCCACACACTGCCATCTTTGTTAAACTCATTAGAAGCTTAATAACAACGTATCTCTCCTTTTATGGGCTCATTGTGGATTCCTTTTTTTGTTTTGTTTGCTTTGCTGTAGTATACACTGACGCCATGAATGCCTAACCAATTTTCTTTGCTTGTTAGTAACTTATTATTTATGTTTGTGAATTTCAAAGCTATTTTATTTGTATAATTTTATGCTATATGCTTTCTGCTATTTAAATCCTTTCAGCATTCTATCATTGATTTTTTTGGCCGTATGTATTTCTGTTATAGCATAGAATGTTATAGAATGTTCAATAATGCTTTTTTTTCGTTTATCCATTATTGTATCTTTGCGTTCTCTTTATTGTGCATAGTGCCATTTCTGTAGGGGGTACAGACCCCGTCAAGCCAAATCCATTTGGCTTTTTGTCTGCACTCCCGTCATCTGTACATGTATAGATGCAAATAAACTTGAATTGAATTAAGCGACTAAGGCTATCATGCGCCAAGAACAAGGTTTAGAAAAATTGGTTTTGCAAAGTTCGAAAACAAAGTGTATAAAAACGGTGGTGTAAAGGGCCTAAAAGTTATTTTTACTACCTAGTTGATAAAAAACAAACATTTTCGAAATGGCTGTTTGCAGAAGCTTTTAAAAGTTGGTAAACCTCCGTGGACATCCTTGGCTTGGCAAGGATCTCGAGGCTCCCAACAACTCAGATAAAAACCTCAGCCTCCTTCTCAGCACTGAGAAAGTGGCTGAGCTGTATCGTTCTAATTAGAGAAGCACAGGGTCAGAACATTACAGTTTTTGAAGAATACCGGCTTCCCTTAAAAAGCTAAAAACATCAAGCATACTAACAGGTGCATGTTCAGCTAAAATCAACGCTGGATGAAATGTAATATGTTCTTTGTAAAATGTAGCAAAATATTTTTTCCTTAGTGATTCAAGTTTTGTGCATGAGAGTAGTATGTGGTTTACGGTAAGTTCATGTCCGCATTGCTCGCAAACAGGTTTATCTTCTTTTTTGAGTAGGATGTTGCGTGTGAGATGTGTGTGTCCAATCCGGAGACGGCATAAAATAACTTCGATGAATCGTTTTTGGTGTGAGCATGATTTCCATTCGTCTAGGATGAGTTTTACTAAATGTAGCTTATTGTTTCTTTCAATATTCCATTGCGACTGCCATTTATTTCTTAGTTTACACTGTAATAACTTCATACCATCTTTGTAGGGAATGTACACTTTCTTTCTTTGTTCCAAGCTTTTCCACCACATTCATCCGCCTTCTCATTGCCAGTGATTCCAATGTGACTGGGAACACAGCAAAATGTTATGTCTTGTCCCTGTATTGTGGTGTTTGTTATGTTGTGTATGATATCCCCAATTAGTGGTGTCGCTGCATTTCTATGGTTAAGTGAGGTTAGTATGCTAAGAGAATCAGTGTAAAATATATTTTTCTGAATGTTTTCATTTTTCTACATTTTTTCTACATTTTTTCTACAGCCACCGAGACTGCGTAACACTCGGCGGTGAAAATGGATGCACACTCAGGCATGCGTACTATTTTTTCCCAATTATTCCGAACCACAGCACTTCCGACGTAGTGTGCTGATTTTGATCCATCAGTATAAAATGCTTCGTACTCTGTATTTTTCATTTAGTGCTAAGTGTTCTTGTAATATTTGCTCATGCGGTGTGTGTTTTTTTTTTGAAATTGTGTTAATGTGAAGTCGCACACAGATGGTAGGCAGTACCAAGGCGGGAGTGGATCAGGTTTGTGGGCAATGTTAGGCAGTGTGTCCATTATGTCTAGTTCTTGGCATTTCTCTTTAAAGCGCAGAAGAAGTGGCCTGATTGCGAGAGGTTTGTTGGTAAATAGTGTTCGAGATGGGCACTTTGTAACAAGTGGGTAACAGATGTGTTTAGGCTGGGAGCATGTTAGCATTGTTCTTCTGTCTGCAAGTGGTGGTTCATTGGTTTCTACGTACAGGCTCTTTATGGGTGATGTCCTGTAAGCACCAGTTGAAAGACGCAATCCCAAATTGTGCACAGGGTTCAGTCGCTTCAAGTACGACGGCCTTGCTGATCCATACAGTATGCAACCATAATCTAGAATAGAACGTACTACAGAGCGATAAATCTGTAGAAGGCATACCCGATCAGAACCCCAGTGTTTGCGTGAAAGGACTTTCAGTATCTTCAGTGATAGCAACGCTTTCTTTTTCAGTGCGTTTATGTGAGGCAGGAAAGTAAGTTTTTGGTCGAAAGTGATGCCTAGAAATTTGTGTTCCTTTTTTAAAGGCAGTTCGGTTTGGTTTATGTGTAATGCTGGATTTGTGTGCAAGCCTCGTTTGAGTGAAAAAAGTAAGGCCACTGTTTTCTGTGGTGAGAACTGGAAACCATTCTTGTCTGCCCATGTTGCCATTTTGCTGATTGTAAGCTGTACTTGTCTTTCGCATGTAGATATATTGGAAGATGTGCGCGCTATCTGAAGATCATCAACATACACTGAATACATTATGGACCTTGGGATTATTTTCTTAATAGAATTCATTTTTACAACGAAGAGAGTTGTGCTTAAAATGCACCCTTGAGGTACTCCATTTTCCTGAATGAAATTCCTCGAAAGGGTTGAGCCTAGGCGGACATTAAATGAGCGGTTAGACAAAAATTATTTAATGTAGTTCAGCATTATGCCACGGATGCCGAGCTCAGCTAAGTCCTGGAGAATTCCGAACCTCCAGGTTGTATCATATGCTTTCTCTAAATCAGAAAAGACGCTAAGACAGTGTTGTTTGTGTATAAAAGCTTCTCTGACAGTATTTTCAAGGCGGACTAGGTGATCTGTAGTGGAGCATCCTTTTTTAAATCCACACTGATGGATATGAAGATGTTCACAGGATTCAAGAACAAAAGTTAAACTTATATTAAGGACACTTTCAAAGCCTTTGGCGAGACAACTGGTTAAGGCTATGGGTCTATAACTGCTAGGAGAGGTTGGGGGTTTACTTGGTTTAAGAAATGGTACAATAATAGCTTTCTTCCAGGCGTCAGGTATTTTCCCTGACATCCAAACTGTGTCAGGGAAAGAATCTTAAAAGTGCTTCTACGGCAGGCTCAGAACGATGCGAAAGCATCTCATGATGTATTTTGTCGGGTCCTGGAGCAGTTTTTTTGCCGGCAGATAGTACTGCATTGATTTCTTGGAGGGTAATTAGACTATTGTATTTTTCGTTTGCACCTCCACTTGTTAGGAGCCTCTGTTTTTCAGCTATGTTTTTGTATTTTAAAAAGGACTGCGTGTAGTGTGCTGAACTTGAAACTGGAGTGAAATGTTCCCCGAATATGTCTGCCTGTTCCTCTATGCTTGTTTGTGTGCCGGGTGTTGTTAAAAATTTCTTCTTCTCAGCGTGTTACTACAGGCGTGCCTAAAGGAAGCATCATAGGGACCCTATTGTTTAGTTTTTATATCAATGATATTGTAAACGTTAGTACAAGCCCAGAATATATAATATACGCTGATGACACAACACTTTTATTTTGAAACAATGATCACAGCCAGCTTGTAAATAACGTAAATCAATCATTGCATAATTTACACTCTTGGAGCCAATTGAATTCACTGGAGCTAAATGTAACCAAAACAAAAGCCGTGCTTTTATCCACAACGCAGTCTCCGATGCCTATCATGCCCTCAAATAGTAATCTAATTTTTGGCCACGCTCCTATTGAAGTTGTTGATGAAATGAAAACACTAGGCGTTTATTTCAACAAAATATATCCTGGGATAGGCACATAAATTAAATAATTTCACGCCTGGCAAAAACAGTAGGTATTTTAGCAAAACTCCATTTCTTCCTACCGTCGAAAATTAAGTTACATATCGAAAACTCGTTACTCTTCTCTCAACTAAACTATTGTTTCTTTGTATGAGGTACAACTACATAAACAAATTTAAATCGAATATAAGCACTACAAAAAAGGCTATTCGCCATATCGCTGGAAAAGACTACTGCACTCATACCGCGCCACTTTTTAAGAATTTTGAAGTAATGCCAGCACACTAGACCTTCTCTGCGGTCACGGCGCAGGAGGGCCAGCAAGGGGGAGACCCTCCCTCTGGCTGAGCCCCTGCCCCCGAGGCCCACGTCGGTGGGAATAGAGTCGTGTCTCTCTCTATCTACTCGTATAACTTAGCAGTTCGCTACAAACAGCACCTAACTCCCAATAAAAGCACAATGCTTTCGATCGCCAATTTAACAACACTTACAGGAACATATCCTTCGCGTTCTGTTCATAACTGGACGGTATCGTTCGTACGAACGAAGTTTGACCAGTAAATGTTCACACATACACTGCCCACTCTGTTAAACTATTTTCGCCAAAATAAAGTTAACATTGAAAATGTTAATAAGAAAACAATACATTGATTCTTTCTCTCGCAAATGTAATTTTTTTCTGATTTCCTGCAGTGTGTTCCTCCAATGACTTTTTGTATTTTTTTGGGTTTGTGGCTGTGCACAATTGCTGTTTTTTGCTCATCATATTTATCATTCACATTGTGCCTTTACCCTTAACACACAAAGAAAAACTGAACTATGTGTAGTAAGAGCTACAATATCAGGTAAATGTACTGGTATAACTGTTATTACCGACATCTCGCTGTTTTGCCATGTAATGGGGCCCGAGCGCCGTCAAGTAAATTAAAGTTCCCTTTTTGTCTCGGCTTTCTCATTTCTTACTGAAATAGAAATAAACTTCAACGTTGTCAATGCCAAAGCATGTAGCGCACATCTGTCACTACCGCCACGTTGCTTAAAGGACGATTGAGGTGTGCACTGTTCCAAGAGGGCAGTTATGCGCCTTCCCTCTGGTCCAGGTGTCCACCGAGATGTGTGAGACAGATACTGTGCATTTCCTTTCCTCAAAAACCAATTTACAAATTTTACCCTCTGCTTTCCAAGCCCCCGCTCTGTTGGTTTCGCAGCTGCGGGAGACAGACACTGCGCATTTCCTTTCCTCAAAAAAATACCGAAGACACTTTGAAACTTCTAAAGCGTGGTTGGCGAAAGCCTTGCGGTCAACCCACTGCCGCTTCCCCGAGCCGCTTGGCGCGGAATCACTGGGCCGCTTCGGAGCCATGCGTCTCATTCACTCGACTGCAACGAGACGTCTGGCGAAGGAGCGGCGGTGCACCTGCCACCGCCGACGCGCGCGCGCTCGTTCTACCGCTACTGTGTGACGTCACGGTTGCTGTGTACAGCTATGCCCCCCCCCCCCCCCCCCCCCCGGTGCGCTGGTTGCTAAGGAGGGGAAAGGTTGCGCTTTCACCTTTTCCTTTCCAGGCTGGTTACAACGGACAACGGCGGCGCCGCGAAACGCAGAAACGGGCGCCTAAGAGCAGCGCTGTAAAACATAGATGCAGTTCTCCATGGCTGTGATCAATCGAGATTAGTGCGGTCGCTTCTCGTGTCACGAACAAAAATGATAACATCTCGTTTCTGCCGCCTTGAGCGCGAACGAACGGACTAAACGGGATCGGTTGTTTAAAAACCTGCTCCAGAACCTAACGTAACGATCTTGCCACTAAAATGAATATTTGAAATTTTGCATGATTCATCACAGTTAATTAACTAATTAAGCGCAATTAAAAAATATGCTCAGGAGCGCCACGTGATGGCGAACAATGTGTCGTTAGTTTCAGCGGGCTGCGGTTTATCCCTTTTTTTAAATCCTTGGTACAAGTTACGTGAACACCCTGTATACACCGATAGCAACCTGTATGTTTTAATTGGTTCTGGGCGACCGCCCAGATATACCGTCGTCTGAAATCAATATTCGCTAATTTAGAACGTGATGAAGCACCGCCCACTTTTCGCGGTAAAGGTTCGGCAAAAGTAGCAGGATTGAGCCCCGGAAGAACTTCGGAGGAAGCGAAACGGCCGGTGCACGGCCCGCGACCTCCAGGGCTTTGCTGAACGATAGCCCAAAATTAGGGGGCTACGCCTTAAGGAAATGGTTATTTGCTTTCTTTATTAATTAGTACATCTTTCTACTTACACTCATTGGCGTGCATCAGTAGGCATACCTGACCACGTGATAGACAAGGTCTCCCTTTAATGGCGTCGAACAAATGTGCCTCAGTTGCCTATGGGGGGCAGCCTGCCCGGCTCTCGCACCGCGGGTTGTGGGTTCGGTTCCGATCTAATTGTCCGAATTTCCTCTACAGCGATATTAATTTGCTTTACATCTTTACATGTCACGATGGTCTCATAATCAATATTTAACTTAAGTTTTAATTCTTTTCATTCCACAAAGCAACGTGTGACGTCGCAACCCTCTCGACCAACCCAGAATAAGTGTGACAGCGCACTCAGCTTTTCCTCTGAACGTCCGCTCAAACGCCTCCACTTTAAAATGCTCAAAGGCACCCATGTGTTCAAAGGACCTGACACGAATCTACCGAATATAGGGCCAGACGGGCATAAACTCGCTCGTCTTCGAGCGCGTTCCCGTTTTGGGAAGTCACTTCCTTCCTTCAAAAGGGCATAAAAAAATTTATGCCCGCCCAAGGTGTTTTGTTTTTTTCAGGCGCAATAGGAATATTTATTAGCTACTTCAAGGAAATAATAAAGAGAGGCAGAGAGAGGCGACGAGTGCCAAGGAGGCGTCAATGCTTTCCCATTCTCCCAATGCGGGTCGCCGCAGTGATCTCTGATTTTTGACTTCTGGCGCATGCCTTCGATGCTTATGCGCCCCTAAACGCATCACAACCAACCAGCAATTATTGCCTTCATTGCAGCGTCGGATGATAATGAGTAAGTAAACAGGACCGCACTGAAACAGTGACACAAATAACTGTCACCAGGAATGTGTGCCCTACACGCGCACGTACACGTCCACGCTAAGGGGGCTCTCCGCTATGCTGCAGGGTGACGACTGTGCTCGATCTCGGCTTTTTCCCAAGCGGCACAGGTAGTCGTCCCAGTATTCGGGATGGATGGCATCACTCTGGTCCTACGTAGGACCGGCCTTTACGAATACATTTCCAATATTGGGCCGATTAACTGTGCTGCTGGGGTTCATTACAGGGAGTTCTTCTGGTTCTAACGGTGAATTTAACATTCATATTTTTCCTGTTACAAGGGAACTGTGACGACGTCATAGTTAACAGGCGGCGCATGAGCATCGCCATTAACAACAAGTATCACGTAGGCAGTTTTAATTACATGCTCGTAACTCACCGCCTGGTGCAGGCATTTGCGGCAGTGTTTTCAGGGGAATCTCCCTTCCCCCTCAACGTGCAGTACGTTTGAAAATGTAGTGGTAGAATAACAGACCCTTGACTACGCTGCTTCCACTTCGGCAAGTTTCGTTTCAATGCATAAGAAACATCCTTTTTGTTGGACTTGATCACATCTTAGTACTTACAAGTGTATGGAACCATGTGCGAGCAAAGGTCCAAATTTTTTGTTTGTTGGTTAGTTGACACAGGCACCTTGTAACAATGCAATGGATAAGCGTTATCACGGCTGTCTTATTGTATCAGACCCCAGCAAGCCCTCCGCTGAACGTTCTTCATTTTTTTCCCCACTTCTGCATTGCAAGGTCACCGTGCACTACGTTGATAACTACCTCAGCAACATCATCGAGCGCATCAAGTCCTGTGGTGAACACTGCACCCCCGAGGCCTCTGACGACGAGGCCGGAAGTGACCGCAGTGGCGGAAGCTCGGATTCGTCTCCCTGTGACTCAGCCACCCCGGCGGCCCGCCAGTGATGCTTCCACCCCAGCCGCACGTAATAAAGGCCTTGCCATACTGCGCTGGTGTTCAGAGACAAGCAGCGCCATACGAACAGCAGGCATGCAATTGGCGCTGCTCTGCTTTTCCTGCAGCACTTGGCGCCACAAACCGCATCTTGTCGCTAGGACACACACACAGCCTTTCCTGCGATCCCATCGAAAGTGACTTGTTCGGTTGCAACAGGAGTCGGCACTGCAGTCTGTGGGAAGTGCCCAAGGCTGCATTATCTTCCATAGCAGCAAAAAGTTTAGTTTATTGTAGGTACAGTAAAAACTGCTCCGTAGAACGAAGGTCGATATTGGTGGTTTAGGCTGGGCCGCATGCTGCTATTCATTTCAATGTTTCAACAGCGTTTGTTTGAGGGCTAGTTGGTTCATGCTTTCAGGGCGGAATACTTACGCCTTCAAGGCGGCATACAGAAGCTCTTGTCCTGTCCCCTTTATGTGTTGCTCTAAAAAGCATTACACCTTGAAAACATTACTTCGATGTGTGCTTCTGCTCACCCAGATGGCCTTTCAATTCATTTATTTTCAACTCGAGGTTGAATGCCCCCAGGCGTAAAAGCTGTTCTACGACAGCTCGAAAGGTGACTGGGGGCCCATACAAGGCAGCAGTGGTTACAAACTAAATTACAGTGTGAGTACACATCGTCAAACAATCATTCGAACAACTGTACAATACAATTATTAACAAAACAATCGTTGTTAATGAGAATTTCAGGTGATCGGCGTTCGGCCTCAATTCTTCCTGAACATCAGAAAACCTTAAATGAAACTCCACGTTCGTTATAATACTTCTCTCTCCTCAGGGCGATCGTGGCAGCCTCAAAGGCCCAGCTTTGTATTACCTTATTTACCTTAATAATGAACGAACTTTTCTTGCAAGAACGTGCGTTAGTGCGTTACCGGGGGGGGGGGGGTGAAGTATTCCGAAAAAATTCGAAGCTTTCAAAACGGGAAAGACATAGGGGTAAATACTTAAATAAAATAAAACAAAACGCACTCGTAGCGTTTTATGATAGGTGAAGATGCGTGCATGATCGGTTGCGGTGTCGGACTCCCAGTAAATCGTGACTTATAAGTTCAACGCTCGTCTGTTGCCTCGACCGTCTGGTTTTTCTCTGCGCTGTTTCTGTGTCAAATACACGCCAAAGGGCCTGAAATCTGGAGGCTACTAAAAAGGCTGCAAAGAAGAGTAAGCACAGTACAGCGAATGATGGAAGGTTGACTGCACCCTCAAACAGAGAAACTGGATTAAAAATCACACGTAAGTCATGATGTTTATAATAAGGGAGTACTTACTCACTGAGATCCACCCAAGCGCAGCCTTACGGCTACTAAGGAAAGCTGTTCCCACTTCGAGTTATTGATCAATTCGCTCTCGCCCTACCATGAGCTTGGCGTCCCGGTTAGCGCAATTGGTAGAGCGACTGCTCCAGTGTAGCGGTGGTCCCGGGTTTGAACCCCGGACCAGGACGAATTTTTCTTTAACTGCGAAGTTTCTGAGATAGCTGTATAGCTTTCTTTTGTAGCCGTATGGCTGCACTCGGGTGGACGTCAATGAGTAATTACTCCCTTATTACAAATCTACTCCACCTTGCGGGATTCCCCTAAACATTTGATCAACAAGTCATGATGTTTTGTCTGAAATAAGATGCCGAAGTTGCGCAGGATATGTAATCGGCAGCACTGCGCAGTGGTGCCTGCTTCGAGCCGAGAAATTGATACCAAAGAAAGGAAAATAATCGAAATGTGTTTTTACGCGGCAGCGCAACGCTGTCAGTTATAAGGCACGCCTTAGTAGGGGAAATAATTGCGATCCCTTCAAGTACCCGTCGAAATGCGGCAACCTCCGCGGCCAAGATGGATCAGCCGAACGCCGTGCAGCCACTCAGCCCCCACGGAATGGTAGGCGCAGCCATGAGGTTGAAAAATTGAGGGGGGGGGGGGGCAGCTGCCAGTGGAATATCACGCTTCTGGGAGACCTGCGATGAACTCGCCTCGTGCTCATGCCGATGTTTTTAACGACGCCGTAAATCGAAAAGGTGCCCCTGTACGGCAACTCTACGATCGCTGGCTGAGTTGTAGTGCGAGCGAGCTGCCGCAAAGTGTTCTATCACCGTCACTACTTCGAGTTACTGCAGCGAGCTTACTCCGTTTCCAGACTTGCGATGGCGGCTGGTAGGTTCTAATGAAAAACCTACTCGACTGTCATAAAAACGCTCTTGTTTGAATACATGCCAATGCTCCTATAAAATTTCGCAACGTCGAAATACTGCGAAAATCTCCACAGTTCAATCTCCTGGTGAACTTTCATTGTTAACTTTAACTCGGCTTCAAGCATGACATAAACCATGCAGAGCTCAATTTCATAAGAGCTTCTTGGCCCGCGTACGTCTGACACTGGCCATGATGATGTTATTGCAGTGTTTAGTACATCCATGCGGCGCAATAATTAAAACAAATCGGTTATTAAAGGCTCAAGGTACTAAAAACGTTAGCACGACCCCAAATTTCCCCTTTCGATGCCTTGGAAGGATGGAAGGAAGGGTTACAAGCGGGGCCAGCCTGGTAGATAAAACTTTTCTGAACAACTAACCCAGGGCACGATGCCATTGGGCGTACGCAACATTTACTGGATCACAACACGCATCGTAAACAGCAGCCTAGGGCGATCGAAACCAGGGTACTCGGCGCCCACGGAACACAGAACAGACGCCCCTGTTGCACGTGGCGCCACCTCTCGGCACTTACGAAAGACGATGCAGCATACTGTTGCGCGTTAATCGAGCAAGATTCTGCAGCGCTTCATTGAGAATTATTTATAAAAGCGACTCTTTCAGGAGCCTATTCCGCGGATTCTTGCACGCACGTATTTGTCAGGTTCTTGTGATGCCTTTTCATTGACGACATGATTGTTTCTCTCCTTTAATTATGCACGCTGCGGCTGCTCCTAGACAAGTTTGGGTTAAACACAACAGTAGAGGTCTTTTTACGCATATCTTTTTTAGAAGAATTGTGACGCAATAGTTAGAACGCAAAGAGGTTAAGAAACTATGCCAGGCTGCCAAATTATTAAGGGATGTGGTTAAGGAGAATATATGGGGACGCATGAGAAATTTATTGGGCACTAGTGACAACAGATAATGTGCATGGCTGCAGCTACAGCTTGAAGCGTCGCTATAAAGTGACCGCAGTAAAGCGAGTGGGGGTCAAGGGGATAGAGAGCACACTGCATGCCTCGACACGCAATGGAACTCTTCGATAGATGCGATGCCCCGAGACGGACGCGAATGAAACCGGGCTGGTGTATGTGGAAGTTTTTTTTCGCTGCGTTTAATGTGGGAGCAACCAATGCCTCGCGGTCAGTAGAGACGGCTTGTCACGTGACGTGGTAAGTAAGTATGTGCCTTATTTTTCTGCTAGCAATATAAATTTGAGAACGGACAGGTTTGAGCTTGACAAGTCCTGAAACCCAGTTATTGGCAGCAGCAGCAGTGTGGGATGACAATGCTTTGAAAACAGTGATAATAAAGCACGCGCAAGAAAAAAAAGAAAAGAATAGAAAAGAAGACAGAAAAGAGACAGCAAACAAAAAAAAAACTAGTTCATTTAACAAGCTACATAGGTTACATAATATTGTGACGCCCATGAGAAGGCGACACCTATTCTGCATGGTCGGCGCTGTTGACTAAGCCGAAATTGAGGAGAACGAGGTTGGTGGCGTCTCGTGCTCGGCAAGCGGACCCAGCTGTTTTCAATCCTACGTCCCAGTCTTAATAAACCCCTGGACGTAACAGTATGACAAAATAGGCATCATATAGAAAATAATACACTCAAATCAATCACTAATGATGTACTTATCACAAGGAATATAGACAGCGATTGTACAATAATACAAAAACACTAATGACTAACTAGCTTAATAGGCACATAATAAACATTAGCGACAAAAATAATTGTACAGACTTGATAACGAGACATGTAAAACATTGATATTCTCTGAGATCAGTTTGTTAAGCAAGCCCCGGAGGGTATAATCAATCATTTGCTTACCGTAATTAGTTTGCCAGATACTCCGGACATCGCATTTGGTAATGAAGTATATTTTGTTCAAGATTAGCTGATGAACGAATGTAAAAATTGTTTGATTTGCCACTCTTTAATGTATGCATATACTAACCTGTAATTGTATAAATTCGGTAATTTCTGTGTGTTCACCTTTTGGAATAAAGTTAACTTGGGGAATCCTAAGGCACATCACATAGTGGGCGTGTGAACAGCATCGTGGCACGGTTGCTTGACAGCATGCGTTTCTTCATGCAGATAGCGGGATATCTTCAGATCTACGTGGCATCGACCGCTCCGACAGACACCGCATGGATTGCGCCTGCACCTTAGTGCTGTTATGCTGACCTGGCTTCATATGACCCGTCCTGGCAACCCTCTTGGACCGTGGCTCCTTCGCAGAAGTTCAGCTCATCGCCTACGACATCACCATTTCCTCTGGATATAAACGAACGCCAGCGGCCCGCGCCTTCCAGTGGGCGTGTGAACAGCATCGTGGCACGGTTGCTTGACAGCATGCGTTTGTTCGTGCAGGTTAGTAATGACGTTCCTGTGTTTGCAAAGAAATCTAGCAATGTTTGTCTTGTGCTGTTCCCACGCCCACAAGTGATATTAGGTTTGCTTGTGCAGTCATTTGATATGTGTGCTCAGCCCGCACGTCAAGTCGCCTGTCAGGCGAAGCGGCGTGACTTTGTCCGCCACCTCCTCCAGGTCGTCCGACGTCACGCTCGACTCGTTGCCGCTGCTGCTCTCGGTGTTGAAGGAAACTGTGCCGGGTGGAGGCGGCAAGGGTTCCCCGAAAACAGCACCGAACAGCTCCACCTCGTTTGAACTCGTGCTGCTCGTTCACGGGTGCCTCCGTCGCGGGGGCGGGCTCGGGATCCCTCGGGCGGCTGCTCGTAGGGTCCGCGTCGGCAACAGACGTCCGGATGGCTGGTGTGCTCCGCGTTTCTGTGGCCACGTTGTCCCTACTCGGCTCCTTCCTAGAGGCGGCGGCCGCCGCATAGGACCGCGGTCGTAGGCAGTCTGCTTTGGCGTGGCTTCCGCCGCAGCGCCTGCAAGCCGCTCCGCATCCGGCCGTGTCGTGGCCGAACACCTCTCAGCGCACCGCGGCGTTCGACACGCCGCGCCGATGTGGCCGTCCTGCCCGCAACGGGAACACACCTTCCGGACGCCTCGGTAGTCAAACATGACGCGGTGGCCCTGGACGGTCAGGAAGTTCGGCACCGCCTGCTTCATCTCGCTCCGGACCACGCGCGTCCCGTTGCCGACGTGACGACGGCCCTTGAGGACGGGATGGGTGATGTCCAGCACCTTGCCGTAAGAGCTCAGTGCCGCCGCCAGCGCCGCGTCTCCCACGAACAGCGGCACACGGAAAGCCGTCACGTGGACCACTGCGGGACCCACGCAGGCTACTGGGACAGAAGTGCCGTTCAGGTTGAAGGCGCCTTCCACAAGCATTTTCTCCGCCGCCGCAGCCGAGGCCATGGCGACGCAGAACTTCATGCCTCCATGGTGCTGGAGGCTCTCTAGCCCTTTCGGGCCGACAACCGACTTGATGCCGTCGACGATGTCGTCAGCTGTCGCGTCGGAAGTAACTGTGAACTGGAAACAGTGCGCCTTTGGGGGCGGCGCACGGAACACCGGAGGGGCAGTAGGTCCCGGGCCCCCCATGACGTCACGGGCGGCCGACTGGGCTGCTGCTGGCACGAAGGTCCTGAAGATTGCACGAGCACCGGCAAAGGCACGGCGCCTGGGCTGGGAGGCTGGTTGCGGATCCTCCGGGTCGCAGTGGATCCGGGGCCCGCCTGCACTTGTCGAAACTTCTCAGCAAGCCAGCGCCGGAAAAAACTTCGCTGGGTCTGAACGAGCTCGGGCGTAGCAACAAGCGTGCTCGGCGGTCGTCGAACAGAATGCCCACCGCTCGCCGCATCGCTTAATTTAAAGCCGGTAAGGAAACTTCGATATAACAAGTCAAAAGTAACTACAGTAATCTGGAAAAACGTACATGCAGTTCTTCATGGCTATGATCAATCGAGATTAGTTCGGCCGCTTCTCGCGTCACGGACAAAAATCATAACACCCCGTTCCTGCTGCCTTGAGCGCGAAACAACGGACACTACAGTGATACGTGGCAGTATCTGCCAAAATAGTTGGCCACACCTAGCTCGCGCGGACTTTGTGGTTTGCATTTGGGTACAGGAATTTCAAGCAAGCTTTTGACAAGCTTGTGGTTAGGCGAAATCCCTGTGTTTGTGAAAAAGCTACCTACGAATTGCACTTCAGTAATGTCAAACTCTCATTTTTCAGTGTTGAATAATATACCGGCTTTTTCTGCCGTTTTCATCGCCGCCATTAGCACTTCATCGTGTTATTTTCTGGCTGCGCCCCACACCAACATATCGTCAATGTAGGCGTGTACACCTGGAAGGCCCTCGACCAAAAAGCTTCCGGGGCCGATGAGACGTCGAATGGCATCCGGAGATAAAGGCACCTTCCGATCAGGGTAGAAAAAGTACAATCTTTTGGATGTCTTCTCGTGTAGGGGTGTCTAGTGTAAACCAGAATTCGCATCCAAACCGGTGATGTAAGCAGCCCCGCACAGTTCGCCTTTCATATCTTTGCGCTTTGGGAGCTGGCAGTACAGCCCTTTTACATGCTCGTTCATTTTCCTCGGGTCCATGCCCAAGTTTGCCATCTTTCTTCTTAATTAAGACCAGGGGTCGTACCCATCTGTGGGACCGTCCTCTTCTACGATAAAGCCCGCATGCTCCATTCTTCGCAGCTCCTCCCGCAGAGGCTCTCGCAGGGACAGGGGAGCGAGCAGGGCTAGCCGGGCGACAGGCGTCGCATCGGGTGGCAAGGACATGCTCTATGGTCTCCTCAAACAGCCTAGTCCCTGGAAGACATGCTTGAAAATTACGAATTGCTTCATACTGCGAAGCGTTTATAGCGGCCACCGTGCGCTGGGCAAGTCGCAGGGCTTCGCTCGTATCTAGTCCTGGTTTGGCTTGGCGGTCATTTTTTACAACAAAAAACTTGACGGCGATGGAAGCTTTACCAACACTCACCTCCTGTGTCGTCGTTCCTAAATGAGTTATGACACTCCCGTTGTACGGTCGCAGTAGCGCATCATTGATCTCCCTTGCAACATAAACTCTAATTTACGGCTTTTTGCAGATGATTGCGTCACATACAGAGTAATTGAGGCGACCAACGATTCATCTTTACTTCAAACCGATCTTAACACACTCGCCTCATGGTGTAATAAGTCCCTCCTTTCCTTAAACATTAGCAAGTGCAAATCTATGTCTTTCACAAGAAAACGCAGTGTGAATCCGCATCAGTACAGCATTGGCTCACTTCTTGTGACCCCACATTATCCTGCAAATATCTCGGCCTCAACCTAACACCATCAATACCATGGGTAACCCACATTCAAAACATTTGCGCAGAAGCCTCACGCACACTCGGTTACTTACGACGTAACTTGAAGGCCGCATCCCCTGAAATAAAGAAACTAGCATACATGGCATTCATTCGCCCGAAATTAGAATATGCGTCATCCATTTGGCATCCATCTCAAGCTTATCTCGCCGCCGACCTCGAAGCCGTACAGAACCGCGCCATCCGCTTTATAGCATCTTCCTATTGAAGGAAAACCAGCATCACAGCACTGAAACAGTCCGTCTCCATTCCATCGCTCATGTCACGCCGCATCATATCTCGCCTCTGTCTTCTGCATCATTTATATTATCATCCGCACTCACGCCACGCAAAACTAGAACCCCCCCATAGGACGTCTAGCCGCTTGAACCATAATCATAGCATCGCTCGCATCAACGGTCGCACGTTAGCACTCAGTTCTTCTTTTTTCCCGCACGCAATAGCACTATGGAATGCCCTGCCAAACACCTTTGCATCATGTACTAATCGCAAATCATTCAGTGAAATACTAAAGGACCATTTTTCGTGAGAGCAATCTTTTCAATTATATGTTGTGCTTCATACAGACAAGTGTCCTTGCTTTTTTCATTTCTTAGACTTTGTTTACTCATGTGTTGAATTTTTTTTTTACTTGTGACATATTGTATAACCTTTTCGGCGGCACTTACCTGCTGTACAGTGGTGAGCAGCCTTGTCTAGAGCGCTTGAGCAGTGCGCACTTGGTAACAAAAACCGAAATTAGAGAGCAGCCCCTCATTACAGGGCAAAGTTTTCGTGCCTGCTTTGTTTACGAGGCTATCTCGCGCTACTTCCGTGCAAGCGTTGCAGCTGGACCCTAGAGGCTGCCACAAAATCTGGATTTGTTTACAAGGAAGTGCACCGCCCGAGCGCTCTAGACAAGGCTGCTCACCACTGTACATATCTATTCCTTTTTACTATTATTTTTTTCTTTCTCTGTAGTGTTCTTGTCTTGTTGGTACAAATCTTGAGTTTGCTCCCCCCTTATGTAATGCCCTCGGGCCTTTAAGGGAAAAATAAATGAAATGAAATTAGGCGTCAACTCTCGTCTGCCTCCCGTGTCCTGCGGTAGACGGAGAACGGAAGCAGGCTGGCCTGCCCCCCGATGTCTACTTTGAAGAAAATATTTCTGCCAGCAACTTGAGTTTCCACTATCCAGTCTTGGCTGCTTCCGCTTTCAGCTCCAACCTCCATTATGTAAAAGTCATCGTCATTGCTCTCTTTGCTGACTTGACCGACTTTGGGCATCGCTCACAGCAAGCCGCGAAATGGTGAAACTTGTGGCATTTATTGCACTTTTTGCCGTAAACTGCACACTGCAACGGCACAGCTTGCTGCCCGCTTCGCCACTTTTGCTTCTATCTTAAGGCACGTGCCTTGAAGCAGCATCAACACGGTCGTGCACTGCCGTTCACACCTCCTTGCACTGCGCTAAAACTTCTACTATCTTGCACAACTCTTCAGCATTCGGCAGTGTTACAGACTTTTTTTGCAGCAATTTCTCGCGCATCTTCGACCCATTTGTGCCGATTACGATCTGATCTCTGATCAATGAACCACGCTGGTCTCCGAAATTGCACTGCGTGGCCTGTTTTTTCAGGTCGAGGGCCGACTTTTCGCATGGCTCTCCTTTTGCCTGCTTCTTAGAGCGAAACACGTAACGCTCATTAGCTTCACTGCTCACTTCGGCGCAATGGTGGTGGTAAAACTTTATTTCCCACAGTAGGGGTCCTGAAGGACACTCGGCTAGGCGCCAGGTGTAGAGGGCAGCTCCCACGTAGGCACAGAGAGCCCGAAGCTCTCCGCCGCCGCGCGGGCCTCCTGGACAGCCCGAAGCTGGTCGTGAAGTGAAGCACTCTTTAGTACTTTGTCCCAATGTTCCTTGTTCTGGGCGTAGGCGTCACTTGATGCACAACCACACAGCATATGGGTCAAGTCTACACGTTCACTGCACTGGTCACACACATGTTGTCCGTCGTAATCTGGGTCGATGTGCTTCATGCGCCAGGGGTTGGGGTATGCGTTCGTTTGGAGCAAGCGTAACGTGACCGACTGGCTGCGGGTTAATTTCTTATCCGGGAGGGGAAACGCTCGTCTGCCTAGATAAAAGTGTTTAGTGAGCTCGTTGTACGTGAATAATTGATCCCTGAACTCGATATGTGGAGTAGCGGGGGAAACCGGAGGGACGCGGCCGATGAGCCCTCGCGCCGCCTCGTGTGCGATCTCGTTGAGATTCCGCAGGCCACCCCCTAAGCTGCCCATGTGTGCCGGGAACCATACGATGGAGTGAGCGGTGATGTTACTTCCGCCTAAGATTCGTAGCGTCGTCTTGTCTATTCCGCCCTTGGCGAAAGCTCGAGTGGCTGCTCTAGAGTCGCTGTACACAGTTGTGAAGCTCGAGTCTTTGAGAGCTAGTGCTATCGCTGCTTGTTCAGCTACCTCTGGTTTCTTCGTGAAAAGTGTGAGTTACGCGTTCGCCCGTGTCCGTCGACTACTGCTACCGAGTAGGCATGCTTTCCCGGTATGTACGCTGCATCCACGAAAGCTGTCTGGTCTGGAAACCTTGCCGCGTCCGCAGCGAGGGCTTTGGCGCGGGCGAGTCTTCTTCCTTGATTGTGGATCGGGTGTACGTTTCTTGGGAAGGGGAACACTTTAATTGCTTCTCGCACGACTTTAGGTAACTGCAGGACGTTGTCCCTTTCTGCTATGGTGTTCAGGCCGAGCTTGACGAGAATCTCTCTGCCCGCTTTAGTGCTTGATAGGCGTGCGATCTGTGCCGTGTGCTGTGCCTCGATGATTTCGGCAAGGGTATTGTGCACTCCTAGCTGTAAGAGAAGATCAGTGGAGGCATTATCGGGAAGCCCCAACGCTGTCTTGAAAGCTCGACGTATGTGTACTTCGAGCCTTTTCCGATGTACTTTTTTCCAGTTGAGCATCGCAGCCACGTATGTGATGTGACAGAGTACAAAAGCGTGGACCATTCTAATGGCGTTGGCCTCGTTCAATCCCCTGTGCCTATTCATGATGCGCCGAAACATCCGGATCGCGTTTGCAATCTTGATCGTGATGCTGTCCAACATTGCCGAGTTGGACCCGTTGCTTTCGATGATTAGTCCTAGAATTCGTATTTTGTCAACCGCAGGTATGCGATTTCCATCCCTGTCGTGTAACTCTATGCATGGAGTGGGGTGTCTGCGCCAGTCGTTGGACGGGCGCCCTGGTCTTGGGGGGTGGTAAATGAGCAGCTCCGATTTTCTGGAAGAGCAGCGAAGTCCCATTGGGGCGAGATGGGCCTCGGTAACCGTGATGGCTTCTTGCATGCGAGCTTCTAATTCCGCATCGCTCCCACCGGTGCTCCAGATGGTGACATCGTCTGCGTATATGGTGTGCTCCACACCAGCAATTTCACCCAGTGCGCGAGAAAGCTTTGTCATCGCCAAGTTAAATAAGAATGGTGAAAGTACTGAGCCTTGTGGTGTTCCCTTATCGCCCAGTTCAAAGCTCTCCGAGACGTGCTCGCCTATCCGGAGAGTGGCCGTTCGATCCTCCAGAAATGCCTTGACGTAGCGGTAGTAGCGTGTTCCGAGATTGTGGTCAGATATGGCTTTGAGAATGGCTTGA
Organism: Amblyomma mixtum; assembly: GCF_055824585.1. Taxonomy (NCBI): domain Eukaryota; kingdom Metazoa; phylum Arthropoda; class Arachnida; order Ixodida; family Ixodidae; genus Amblyomma; species Amblyomma mixtum. The sequence continues at coordinate 15,656,428 of NC_143014.1, forward strand.
TGTTGGATGTTGTCAAAAGCTTGTTCCACGTCGAGTCCCAGCAGCGCCTTGGTGTCTCGTGTGGGGCGATCCAACAGACTTTTCTTGATTCGTAGCATAGCGTCTTGCGTTGAGAGACCCGGCCTGTAGCCTATCATATTGGATGGGAAGTACTCCTTTTCTTCTACGTATTCCGATAGTCTATTAAGTATGACGTGTTCGGCTAGCTTTCCTAGGCAGGACGTTAGTGAGATGGGCCTTAGGTTTTGTAGGCCCATTGGCTTGCCTGGTTTTGGGATGAGGACCGTGTTTGCATGTTTCCATTCGGCAGGAAGATGGCCAGTTTTCCAGGCTTCGTTGATTTGTTGCGTTAGGAACATGACCGAGCTGTCCTCTAAATTTCGGAGTGACTGTTGAGTTCGTGAATTGCAAAGTGTATTTCGCTTTCTGTGAAGTCCGTATCTAGCTGCGAGTTTGGGGCACCGTCATAGTTCTTCCTTTCTAAGGTACTGGGTAGCCCCGATTTAAGCGGTAAGTACCGTTTGGCAAGGTCATCCACAAGGACTTCGGCAGTAGTGGTTTGCTTCGCGCAGTGCACTAATTTACTGAGCCTGGTCCGTTGCATAGTTTTGGACTTTGTTCCGTGTTCGTCGAGGAGGTGTTTTATGAGCCCCCACCCACTCCCTCTGCGTATTTGGCCGTTGAGGGAGTTACAGACTTCGTCCCATTGTTGTCGGGAGAGATCCACGCAGTATTCTTCAATGGTCTTGTTGAGTTCGGCAAGTTTCCTTCGTAGTCTTCTGTTGAAACGTTGCCCCTTCCACCTGGCTAGAATGGAATGTTTGGCTTCGAGAAGATTCGCTAATCGACTGTCCATTCTCTCTACCTTAACGTCCGTGGTAATCGTTCGTTCTGAGGCTACGATGTCGTCTTTGAGCTGCTTGGTCCAGCTCGTTATCGTTTGCTTTGTGGTTTCTCCGGATGAGTTGGATCGCTGCGTCCGTACTGCACGAAATTTGTCCCAATCGATTAGCTTGTACTCCCTTTGCCTCTTTCCTGGTATCTCTGCATCAATTCGTATAATATAGTGGTCACTGCCAAGGTCGATGCCCGAGTTGTGCCAAGCGCATTTCTCTAGGCCCCGGACGAAAGTGAGGTCCGGTGTGGTGTCTCGGCATGTGGAAGTGCCACATCTCGTTGGAATTTCCGGGTCTGTGATCAGCGTGAAGTCGAGATCGGAGGCTGTCGTGAGAAGACGATCTCCCTTGCTAGAGGGATACGCGTAGCCCCAAGCCTGGTGTGGGGCGTTGAAATCTCCACCTAAAATCAGCGGACTATCTTTGGCGATGTGCGCAATCTTGCCCAGAATGCCTCTGAACCCTTGCCTCGTATCCTTAGGGCTGCTGTACAGATTTGTGAGGAAGATGCTTTGCTTGTTCCCTACGAGGTCGTTCGGTATGATCTCGATCGTGAGGTGTTCTAGATAGCAGGCTGTGTGGCGGATGTCATGCCGAATGTATGGGATCTTCTTTCCAATCAGTAAAGCGACGCCTCTGCCTTGCTCGTTTCTGTGGGCTTCGGCCTTATAGCCTGTAAGGGACAATTCGGTTGTGAGTGTTTCTTGTAGCAGGATGACGTGTGGCTTCTCGGTTTCTGATTTGACCATCTGCAGGAGGACCGCCCTTTTCGAGGCGATCCCCCTGCAGTTCCATTGCCAGACGCGGAGATTGCGTGTCTTATTTGGCACTGCCATGTTGACCGTTGTAGCCCCCTTCGCTTGCAGTGAGACCGTCGCGAGGTGGGCTTCGCGTTCCGATGTGTTGTGAACTCATCCTCTCCATCGCCGGTACTACCGTATTGTTCAGATACATTTCCATTTTCTGTACTCGCGTGCTAAACATGTCCATTTTCTCGTTCATTCGCACCATGCTCTCGTGCATTAGTCTCATATTTTCGCTCATGGCGTCCATGGCGTCCTTAACATTTGATCGCACGGCTATTCGCGGTTGCGTTACAGCGCGCTTCTTAGGAGGCGGGCATTCTTCGCGTTGTTCTTCCTGTTTCTCATCCTCAACGAGTTGGGGAGTTTCCATATCGGTTGATGGCTCGGGAGTGCGCGTTCGTTGACTGCTGTTCGCTTTACCTATCTCAGTTAATTCGAGTTTCAGCTTATTATAAGCGGCTTTTAGCTCTCTTAGTTCCTGTTCTAACATAGGTATCCGTTCTTTATCTTGGTTGCGGGACTCACTTTCCTTTGGAGTGGTCGTCGTAGCGCCTCTGACCTTGTCCGCCCACGTGCCATCACCTCCGTTGTTCTTTCCACCGAAGCGCACCTGCGAACGACTCCTGCTTGTGCGGCTCCGCGATTGAGAGCGGGAGCGGCTGTGTGCAATCGGACTCGCAATTTTCTAATGGGCGTTGCCTAGTCCTTGCTTTCTACAGCCTCGAACTTCAACGTGTTGAACACCTTCAGCGCTTCATCGCCAGCTACGTTCAGCAGGAGTGCGGATTTTGCAGCGTCACTCAGAGGCTGCTCCTTCGTTGTGGTCGCCTGCAGGAACAGGTAAAACTTCTTGAAGCATTTCCAGTTTTCCTAGTTGTTTCCAGTCATCTGCAATGGTGGCGGCACTTTCAAAAGTTCCATCGCTGTCGCTACTTCGCTCAGTCCACCTCTTCGATGCGCAGTGGCCACACTTCTGACCACGTGCATCATGTAGTGGGGAGACAGAGGCGACGACATAGTGGGCGGAGGAAGAAGAGCGCGCAGGGTTTATTTGTATGCCTTTTTATACATGATGGTGGCGGGGCTATATCAGCGCCAAGCGCTCAGTTTGTGTTAGCCCTGTGATAACACGATAATACTGTCACGTAGCGGCGACTGCAGTCCAGAAAGCAGGATGACAGCGAAAATGGCTTCTAAACAAAACTATTTATTTGGGCTGTCTTGCACTCGCAAATAAATGAATGCGTCGGCGGCGCCCTATCATGAAGCGAACATAGCCGACGAAGAACCTTGTACGGGCTGAAGTAGAGGCGCAATAGTTTTTCACTCAATCCGCGGCGGCGAATAGTCGTCCAAACACAGACTCGGTCTCCTGGCTTGTCGTCGATGCGGGGGAGGGGATAGACGTCCTTCTTTGTGGTATTGTTCAAGCGGCGGTAATCAACGCAGAATCGAAGTGCGGCGTCTTTCTTTCTCACTAGAACAACCGGTGCCACCAAGGGGCTCTTTGAAGCTTGAATGACGTCGTCGCGAAGAATTTCTTAAACTTAGTCCCGGATGGCTTGTCGTTCTCGCGGCGAAACTCGGTAGGGGCTTTGGCGGAGGGGTCGGGCGTGCTGGCCGGTTATAATGCGTTGCTTGGCAATCGGCGTTCGTCGGATCTTTGGCGATGAGAAGCAGTCGCTGTAGCTTCGAAGCAGACTGTGGATCTGGTCCTGTCTTTTCCGGGGCAGGGCTGGATTGATATCGAAAGTGAGCGAGTTCTCTTGGTCAGGTGAATCTTCGACGGATGGGTCGGAGAGGGCGAGGAAGTTTCGTAGGTCAGATATTTCGTCAAAGAAAGCAATCGCCGTTCCCCTGTTAACGTGCCGGTATTCTTCGCTGAAGTTAGTCAGCAGTAATTCAGCTTGGCCATTGCGGAAATGTACAATGCCTCTTTCGATGCCGATTCCTCGGTCGAGAAGCAATTGCATGTTGCCCTCGATGATGGCTTGTTATTGGCTTCCGTGGCGCCTACGATGAAGATGACGATTGAGCGGGGTGGGACGCTCACTTGTTCCCCCAGGACACTTAGGGCAACGTGATGGTCCTCAGTTCTCATTGAAGAGATAGCCTCGTCTGTGGAAAGCATGATGAGCTTCGATCGCAGGTCGATGATCCCCTAATGCTCATTAAGGAAATCCATGCCCAAGATCACTTCGCAGGTACATTGGTGTAGCACTACAAAGGTCGCGGGATAAGTATGTCCCTTGAGAGTAACTCGCGCTGTGCATCGCCCTGATGCTGTAATGAGGTGGCCCCCTGCGGTGCGAATTTGTGGGCTGTCCCAAGTGGTCGTTACTTTCCTCAGCTGTGCAGCGAATGTTCCATTCATCACCGAGAAAATCAGCTCCTGTGTTCACTAGAGCGGTAACTTTCCGGCCGTCGATAACCACTTCTAATTCTGATGTCTTGGCTCTTGCATTGCACGTCGTCCTCAGCGTCAGGACACGGCTTCGCCGTGTACGTGAATCGTGGGTAGGACGTGTCGTGGAAGCTTTTCAGGGTAGCGGTGTTGTTTTGAAGACTGTTCGCGTCGTGGTCGAAGCTGTTGTTGTATGCGGCGGCGGCGGCGTGTCGGGTGTGGAATATTATGCGGTATGGTCGTCGGCGGTTCTTCGGCGTTTCGCTCGTGAGCAACCTCACCTCCAGAGGTTGCTGTCTTTAGTTTCCCCTTCGGGGGCTGGGGTACCTTCCTCTTACTGCGGCTGCATAGGTGCGGTGTGGCTACGCGAAACGCGATTCTGACGGCGATAGTGAGCGCGAAGGGTGGTTCGGCCCATACTTCTCTCGACGCAGGTAGTCGATTTCTTGCGGACGTTGGCCGAAGCGTGGTTGCGGTGCGTCAACGGTAAAGCCACGAAGACCGATACGGTGGTACAGGCAGTGACGAAGAATTTGGCCGGCTTCACTGCAATGGAAGTACAGCAGGCGGTTGTCTGAAGTCCTCCAGGCGTCGCATTTCCTGGGACTTCGGCGCCGTTCGTAGGCTGGGTGGGCGACGGCAGTGGGGCGGCGTTCCGAAACAGCTAGTTCACGTCGAAAAATGGCCTTAGAAAGTGTCGCTGGGGTAGGGGACTGCGTACTGCAGCAGCGTAGGTCAAGACTGGAGCTTTAGCTGGAGACGTCGATGACGGGGAGCCGAGCACATGCTGCACTTCTTCGAGCACGATTTCTTCAAGGGTCGCTACTTGAGGATGGTTGAAAGACGGAAACAGGCGAGGCAGCTCTTCCCGTACATTGTCGCGGATGACATCCCGCAGGTTTTCTCCGAATGCTTTGCCATCAGTGTGGGTTCTGGAGGTCACTTGGAGCTTTCGAGGGAAATGACGGGCTCGTGCTTCTAAAGTTTTCGCAATTGTGGCTGCTTCGCTGGTGAATTCATCTACGGTCTTCGGTGGATTGTGGGTTAGGCAAACAAAAAGTGCCTCTTTAGCACCACGAATCAGAAGCTCCACCTTCTTGTCTTCCATCATGTCAGGATCGACACGTCGGAAAAGGCGCTTCATGTCTTCTACGTATGGGGTCACTGTCTTGTTCGGGTGCTGGATGAGTTACTGTAGAAGCAACTCAGCTCTTCCTTTCCTGACAATGCTTGTAAATGCTTTCAGGAACTCCCGCTTGAATGAGTATCACGCCGATAAGGAAGCTTCCTGGTTTGTGAACCAAATACTCGCTGCTCCTTCCAAGGCGAAGAAAACATGGCTCACTTTAGTCTGGTCGTCCCAGCTTTTAAACACGGTGACACGAACAAACTGTTCCAGCCATTCTTCAGGATCCTCGGCTGGTGAACCGTTGAACGTGGGCGGCAGTCGTGGCTGCTGGAAAATAATGTGGGCTGGTGTCGAAGTCATGGATGACGTTGCTCTTGAGGAGTTCTTTACTCGCGTGCGTTCCGGTAGTAGGCCGAATTCAGGTGGACGCCTCTGGAGACGACGGCTGCTTTGCACTTCGTCTTCGGTTGGGACTGCTTCTGCGGCTTTCTCGTGATCTGCTTCTTCGAGACGCCTTGGGCTGCTTTCGCGGCTTCCAGGGGGTGAGGGCGACAGGGACATCCGTTAGCTCTTCCACCAGATATTACGTAGTGGTGAGTATAGTGCGGAGAGCAGGATGACAGCGAAAATGGCTTCTAAGCAAAACGCTTTATAGCCGCCGTGGTGGCTCAGCGGTTATGGTGCTCGGCTGCTGACCCGAAAGACGCGGGTTCGAACCCGGCCGCGGCGGTTGAATTTCTTTGGAGGAGAAATTCTAGAGGCCCGTGTACTGTGCGATGTCAGTGCACGTTAAAGAACCTGAGGTGGTCGAAATTTCCGGAGCCCTCCACTACGGCGTCTCTCATAGCCTTAGTCGCTTTGGGACGTTAAACCCCATAAACCAACCAACCAAAACGCTTTATTACGCTGACTTGCGCCCGCAAAGAACTGAATGCGTCGGCGGCGACGTAGCAACAAGCGTGATCGGTGGTCGTCGAAGCGAATGCCCGCCGATCTGGGCCGTGCTCTTTTTAAAGCTGATAGCAAACTTTCGAGATAAAAGCTTGGAAAGTTGCTAGAACATTCTGGAACAAGGTAGAATCGGCTCCGCCTGGATGCGATCAATCGAGATAATCTAGGCGCATCTTGCATGACAAACAAACGATAAAGCGGCGTGCCGGCAGCCTTGAAGAATAAACAAATAAACACTACTAAGATTCACGGCAATGCAATTCAAGCGCTGCGATTGTGAGACAGCGCACGTCCGATACACATTAGGTTAAAATGAATTTATCTTTAACCTAAATTGCTTGAATATCTTTGCCAAGGCTATGTCTACTTTGCTGCTTCATATAGGGAGTCGAAGTGAGTTTAAAACGCTCTAGAATGGCTACCTGTAATCAGGAAGAAAAATGTATTGTTTTCTGGCCTCTGCTCACAAGCTTATGTACCGAAATGATAATCCTCTTTGAGACCTTACATAGAAACAACTCGTGTTACTTGGCCCAAGGGAAGCCATCTCTATAAAGGCTTTGGTGATAGCTGCGTGGATGCGAGTGTAGAGGTGGTTAAAGGGACACTGAGGAGAGCTCTATTAATATTTTTTTATAGCAAAATCCGATAGTTCGGCATTTCATGGCTTTGTTGCCACTTGGCCGGCAGCGAAAGATGCCTTTATTTCTAAGAAATTAGGATTCGAAGTTGAAAAAGTTTTTCCCGCCGCTCTGATTCAAACTTGCGATTCTCCTATGACGACACACGACTAAGTGACGTGAAACATGACGTGCACATGACGTAACGCAGGCTCCGTGATTTCTACCGGCCAGCAGTGCGGCCCAGCAGCAGCCGAAAAGAAAGCTACCGCCGGCCGCACGTTGAAGGCATCTATCGGCTATTGCGGCCGTCGCTTCGTTTACGTTTGCACCGGCGTTTTGCCAGCGTTACAATGGATCCCGTTCTCGAAGTCGTCAACGAAGTTCTCGCAAATAGACACCTTTAGCATACCGTGTACCTTGTTACCGTTAGCGGAATACCGGGAGCCCGCATACCGGTGTGAGCAGGCGCTGATTGGTCCCAGCGCTGCAGGAGCGCGCGTAGCTGTCGGGCACGTGGCGCCATCTGGCGACGTCAAGAAGATTTGCGCATGCATTTGCTGCGCCTCAGTGATTCGTGGCTTCTCGTTTCCTACTGTTGCTAGAACTATTGGTTCTAGCAACACTGTTTTCTCCTATGACGTCATGAAGCTTGTGCTTACGAGTTTGGCCTGTGGCGGCGATACCTCTATTTTGGTTCTTGCTCTTTTCTACGTTACAAGAGCTTTGTTGTCAGTATGAATGGCATTTTTGTAATCAGGAGCTGGTATTCTGTCGATGCAAGTCAACTTCAATTTCTCCTCAGTGTCCCTTTAATGAATCTAAAATGACGTACGAGCACCAGTAAAGCAAGAGCGCTTCTTTACTTGGTCACTTCTCGCAGAATCTAATCCTCTAAGGTCGAAAACCCGTTTCCTTCAACCTGCCAACCATCTGTTCGGCGCGCGTAACGGGCATCCTTTATCTGTTGCGCATCTACAGCTGATTCACCCTGAGGAGCGGCTTGCCAACCGATCCGGTAGGTGATGTTTGTTGCAGTAGACCTGTCCATAATCACTGGTCAACGGCCGCAGATTTAGACCAATTCCCATAATTAGCTCAAGCCCTTTAGAAAGCGCGTTCTTTAGTTGTTCTGCGACAGCACCCTGCCATTCAACCTAGTCCTCGGCCCGTTAGACAGCTGATTTACTATCAGTGTCACCACGTTTTTCGCAGATACTCAAGGCTAGTGCTGTCTTGCTCATGGCTCCGAGCTATCACGCCGTTGCCTCCTTCCTTGGTGCTAGGCTGCATGGAGCTGGCTTCTGCAGCAGTGTTCCGGTGCGGCTGCGTCTTGGCACTTCCTGCTCCTGCTTTGACTGCCTACGTGTCAGCCCTATCCGCATGCGTGTCGTGGCAGTCCTGCTCATTGTCATTTATGGTATCGCACAGATTGCGTGCAACTGGTGCGTCTGCCTCGCACTCTTCTTTACTTGCACCACCTTTGCCGTGACGACCTTTCCACAGCACCTTTCGCGCTTTGCGTGGACGCAGCTACCGCTATCAACATCCTGGCTTCAAGCGACAATAACGCTGTTCTCCGGCTCTGGACAATGCAGCGTTATCTTCCTGAACAGGCGCCCTCAGTTCGTTAGTCTGGATGAAGCTCTCTTCAACCCGTGCATTCTTCAATGGCTTCGTCTGAACACTTCTAGCCCCTGCCTCGACTGGATTTGGTGCGACTGATCGATTGGCAACACATGTTTTAGGACTTGGCCTTTCTTTGGTCCATAGTGTTTCTTACTATTCACTACAGGGAAAGCTGGCGGCTCTGCACTTCGTCCACCATGGACGCCCGAGGCATGCCGGAAAGACAGCGGTTTCGGTTTGACATCTGGTGACTTGTTGAGGGTTAATTGGTTTGTTCATAGAAGGTTATGGCCATGTACTACACCAGGGTGGCCAAATCCTGTTCTGGTGAGGAAGTGCGTTGTCGGTTCTGTTCACCGAAATCAGGCCGCACTCCAAGCCTGGGTATGCAATTCCATCGACACGCGGAGTTTTTTTTTTTAATCCGGTGGAGAATTGCGTGGCACCGGGATTCGAACCCCGGTCCCCTTCCACGCGAGGCGGATGCTCTACCTCTACGCCATCGCTGCACCAATATCCCTGAAGAGAAAAGTATACAACAGCTGTATCCTACCGGTACTCACCTATGGGGCAGAAACATGGAGGCTAACAAAGAGGGTTCAGCTTAAATTAAGAACAACGCAGCGAGCTATGGAAAGGAAAATGATAGGTGTAACGTTAAGAGATCGAAAGCGGGCGGAGTGGGTGAGGGAACAAACGCGGGTTAATGACATCTTAGTTGAAATCAAGAAGAAGAAATGGGCTTGGGCAGGGCATGTAATGCGAAGGCAAGATAACCGCTGGTCCTTAAGGGTAACGGAGTGCATTCCAAGAGAAAGCAAACGTAGCAGGGGACGGCAGAAAGTTAGGTGGGCGGATGAGATTAATAAGTTTGCGGGGATACAGTGGCGGCAACTGACAAAGGACAGGGTTAATTGGAGAGACATGGGAGAGGCCTTTGCCCTGCAGTGGGTGTAGTCAGGCTGATGATGATGATGATGATGACTTGTTGAGGGTGCTACAAATAGGATTGTTTTGCTTGTCAGTCTCGTTTTCAGCACTGTAGTTTTCACTGTGTGGGAATCCTGGCTTTCCGCCGTAGCCTTTGCGCGGCGTGCCGGCCTCCCGCGTTGTTTCTCCTCTCTCCCTTGCTCCCGCCTCAGGCGGTGGAGAGGCGGCTGGGTGACTAATCACTGTCATTTAGCCACAGCTCCGCCCCAGCTCCCCAAGGGCCTTTGCCATTGGCGCCTTTTGGCGGGAATTCTGGGCCCGCTTTGGGCGGCCGCGCACCGCGCGACCGTCCGAGCGGGGCCCAGAGAGAGAGAGATCCCTCCGAGACAGCGTAAGGTGCATACGTTACTGTTTGCCCCTGCCGGCCTTTGCCGCTCGGACCAGTGCATATACTCGAGCTCACCCGCACGTGTCCTCTGACCTGCAGCGGCTCGAGCCTGTCCAGCGGGGTCCAGCGACCTCCCACAGGCGTACCTTACGTTTATTGCCCACTCTCTCTCGCAACCGGCCCAACGGTCGACACGAGAGGGAGATCACAGCACTGCCGCGGGGACATTCTCCTGCAGCGGCGTGCTAGCGGCGCGCATTGCTCGAGTCGCTTCGTGCGCGCAGCGGAGCCTTGCTCCTCGCGCGCCACCGGGACGGGGTGACGATTGAGTGTGTGTGTACTGCTGAAGGACGACGTGAATAAACGTCTCCTTTGTGAACTTGGAGGCCTATTTCTTTGCGGCGAATCGCTCTCCTCCCAGCGGAGGTTGAGTGCACCGCATCGGTGTCCCAGTGTGTGTGTGGTGACGGCTGATCGGGGCCCTTGGCTCGCGCGAAGCTCGAACCCGCGGTGGGTGGTGGCCTGTGTCCACTTAGGAACCCACAACTGATATTTTGCGCTTCGTGGTGGTGTTGTTATCTAGCTACGCACGCAGTTTTGAGATCCGAAGCATCCGAAGGCGCTTGACTAGGAGTAAGCTGAGCACAGTGTCAAGTCCCTGCTAGGCTTGAAGTCCGTTTGTGCCATTGCTTGGAGCCATTTACGCAGTAATGCGGCTTTGTCCTACAGGAGCCTGTGCTATTGAAGGTTGAAAGAAGGGGAACAAAGCTTTTTCTTTAATTGAGACCTCAGCAGTCTGCTGCCGTGACCATTCTGTACATTTCTCGTAGGGGTCTTGATACACTTATCGCTAAGTGCTTCGACAAGCGCAACTTATGTTAACTGTACTCGCCGAGGGTTGCGTTTGTTTCATTTCGAAGACTAGCGGTGGCCGCACATTGCATGCAGGAACGACTTCCATTTCATGAATTAATTCACGCAAATACCCGCACGTAGCACTTGTCAGCACGAACACGGCCGTCATTCATTTGTTGTCGGAGAGGTTTGCGCTTCCTAATTAATGTTTTTCCTTCACGAAATCTCTAAGCGCGGCGCCAGGACATTGGGAATGCCGGTACTTAGTGCCTGCAAACTCGTTTCTCATAGAGAAGAGAGGGTTCGGGCAAGTCGCTCACGGCACGAACCACAGACCATGCACGGACATGGGGCGCAAACCCTGAAAAGCGGACTAACCAATGAAACGTTTCTAATTTTCACAATTCGAAAACGGAAGCTTTTATATTGCATTATTTGAAGCCTTAATAGCTTTTTGAAATAATATTTGCTCTAAATTTGTGTCGGTTAAAAGCAAATTTTTTTTTCCATTCCGTGGTTAGATATATTTAAGGGAAGAGAAAGCCCTCTCTCGCCATGGGCAAATTCGGTGCTCGTTTATGCTGTCGCTTGTCTGGTCATTTATTGCATTGTATAGCAAGCTTAGTTTATTACAGGACATATTGATCTTGAAACAACTCTTCCTTGTACCATATAATTTGCGAAAATTTGTTTTTCTGCAGTCGTAGTTACATTTCAGGGCCAAGACAAGTACTATACGCTGTCTTCCCGGCATTCCCACGGTGGACGAAGTGCCCTTTAAGAAACTCGCATAGACGATGGTGCCAGCTTTTCCTCCACGTAATATTTAGAAACCTTATGCTTTGATCTACCTTGCTGCCTTCATTGCGCATTTCAGCCGGATGGGGCTCGCACTGGTCTGAAGCCATTGCATTCATGCCTTTAATCCCTTTTATAACAGCGCTTCCGCTATTTTCATGGTGATCTGTAGCTGCTCCGCTCTTGGCCTTATTCTTTTTCGTAGCACTCCTACTGGATTCACCCTCTACCAAAGATACCCGAGTGCTGGCTGCATGACCTCTAGCCTATCTCGCCTTCTCTATCTCTATTAAAAGCCGCAACCTTTGCATTCCTCTTTCGCGTTCAAGCCTCGCGCTTTGCTCCGCTTCATCACGCTGCCATTCCTCCTTCTCGATCCTCTCGTGGATGCAGTCCAAACATTCTGAAAGCTCATTATCCGCGCCGCAATATATAATTCCTGCTTGCAGGAAGTATTCCGGGGTCTGAAATGGGAACAGTTGGGGATAAGAGTGAATGGAGAATACCTAAGTACCTTGCTAAGCCATGGACTGGCTAAGGACATGAACTTGAAAGCATGATCAATGAGTTAGACAGACAGAACAGAAAGGTGGGGATAAAAATTAACATGCAGAAAACCAAAGTAATATTCACCAGTCTAGCAAGGAAACAGCAGTTCTCAATTGGTAGCGAGGTGCTGCTAGTAGTAAGAGAATATGTCTACTTAGGGCAAGTAGTGACCGCTGATCCGGATCATGAGAGGGAAATAACTATAAGAATAAGAATGGGGCGGAGCGCATATGGCAGGTTCTCTACAGATCATGAATGGCGGTTTGCCAATATCCCTCAAGAGAATAGTCTACAACAGCTGTATCTTACCTGTACTCACCTGTGGGGCAGAAACGTGGAGGTTAACAAAGTGGGTTCAGCTTAAGTTAAGGACAACGCAGCGAGCCATGAAAGAAAAATGATAGGTGTAACGTTAAGAGATCGGAAGAGGGCGGAGTGGGTGAGGGAACAAACGCGGTTAATGACACCTAGTCGAAATCAAGTGGAATAAATGGGCTTGGGCAGGACATGTAATGCGAATGCAAGATAACCGGTGGTCCTTAAGGGTAACGGAGCGGATTTCATGACAAGGCAAACGTAGCAGGGGGCGGCAGAAAGTCAGGTGGGCGGATGAGATTAAGAAGTTTGCGCGGATACGGTGACCACAACCGGCGAATGATAGGGTTATTCAGAGAGACATGGGAGAGGCCTTCGCTCTGCAGTAGGTGTAGTCAGGCTGATGATGATGATTATAAATTCTGACGCATTCTATCCCCTAAGACACGATCCAATAGAATTGAGCTTCTAGACGTTAACTGTGAACCAATAGACAGTGATAAGAGCGCGACATTCCTAAATGAATATTTCTGTTCAGTGTTCTCCCCAGCAGCTGGCAGTCCAAATCTTTTTACAGCCATCTAAACAGTAACTATGCCCCAAATTACAGTCACTTCTGCAGGCATAGCTAATCTAATGAGTTCACTCAAGGCTTCTTCATCCGCTGGTTGCGACCAGATCAACAGGAAACTCCTAAAAAATACCTTTGTAGTATCATGCCAGATAATGCATCTAATATTTGCCCAATCATTAGAATCCGGAGACGTCCCTGACGACTGGAAAATAGCAGAAATTGTACCGATCTTCAAAAAAGGTGACCGCACAAATCCTTCTAACTATCGCCCTATTTCTTTAACCATCATCCCTTCCAAATTACTTGAACATGTTATATCATCCAGCCTAATGAGCCACCTCGAATCCATAAACTTCTTTTATCTCCAACAATACGGTTTTCGAAAACACTACTCATGCGAAACTCAATTGGCTGAATTCACTCATGACAGCCTTCACTTTATGGACGAAAACTTTCAAATTGACGCCATATTTTTAGATTTCTCCAATGCCTTCGACCGTGTTCCGCACTAACATTTGCTCGCAAAACTTTCCTCTCTAGGTATTCCTGATAATATAATAACCTGGATCAATCAGTTTCTTCTTGGACGCAGACAATTCACATCAGACAATGGCTACCACTCATCCCTTTCTGATGTTACTTCAGGTGTCCCCCAGGGCACTGGCTTATCCCCGCTCCTCTTCTTCATTTACATCAATGATCTCCCAGCTAATATAGCCACCAACCTAAGACTATTTGCGGATGACTGTGTCAGCTACAGTCCCATTGGTCATCTCACCGATAGCCACCTACTCCAAAAAGACATTGATACAATAGCCACATGGTGTGACACTTGGCTCATGCCTTCAAACCTGGACAAATGCCAACTCTTGTCGTTCTCCCGCAAACGAACAGTAATTCAGCATTCATACCATCAACGCTTCCCCGGTTGCCAAAACATCATCCTATAAGTACCTTGGATTACATCTTTAATCTTCGTTATCTTGGGTCAATCACGTCCTAACAATATGCTCTGATGCTTCACGTGTTCTAGGTTATTTACGGCGAAACCTCAAATCAACATCCCCGGAAGTGAGAAAACTGGCTTATCAACCTTTCGCCCGTCCCAAACTAGAATTTGCATCATCAATCTGGCACCCATCTCAAGCCTACCTCACTGCCGAACTCGAAGCCATCCAAAATCGTGCAACCTGCTTCATCACTTCTGAATACTCCAAAGAAATCAGCGTCACTGCACTTAAACGCTCTATCTGCCTGCCCACTCTAAACTCGCGCCGCATCATCTCCCGTCTCTGCCTACTGCACAGATTCTTTTACCACCCTGCTTCCAGACACCCCTTGCTGCAACCACCACTCAGAACGTCCAATCGCCTAAGCCACAGCCTCCCCATAGCAGGTATCAGGAGCCGCACTTCAGCTATGAACAGTTCATTCTTCCCCGACGCGATTACCCTCTGGAATGCCCTACCTAACAACATAGTTTTATGCGACGATCGCAAATCATTTCGCACAAAACTCGCCAGTCATTTCCAAGATCTGTGAGCATTTCATCTGTGTTAGCACCAATCATTCATTGGCTTTCAACTCTGCTTGCCGCCGCACGTGCATTTCTTGCTTTTTCCGCATCATCCCACGGATACCTTGATGCTCTTTATTTATTCATTTTTCTTGTATTTTATAATTTGTAGTGTTTGTGTTCATTGTGGCTACCTTCATCATGCTTGTATTCACCCCAACTCTAGCCCCTCCTTATGTAATGCCCTCGGGCCCTTAAGGATGAAATAAATGAAATGTAATGAAATGACGATGATATAATAGCCTGAATTAGATGTGCTTTTCTATGTGCTTTCCACTGCCACCAGTTGATGTGGCTCCCGTTTAATGCTAAAGTCTGCGCACAGGCTCTGCGAAGAATGGATGTTCCGAGGCCTTCTTGACGGACAAAAAAGAAACGTTTGTATTTACATTATGTACAAGAGAGCGCAGAGATGCGTCTTAACATCAGTACAGAGTCTACATCGCGAGACCACACCTGTCCACACCACGGGTACATCACGAGTCCACCACGAGTTCCCACTCGTTACGTTTGACGCAGGCCTTATAAAGCCATGGCGCTCCCGAACGTACCTAGGAGCCCCTAGGAAGATGCCGGCTCCCCGTACGTGCTCGTGGACGCGTAGAAAGGCGGCTAGCTTGCGCGTGACGAGGACGGCCTGTTCTCGTTGGCACCATTCTTCACCACGCCGTTGGCACGCGCTCCGCACGCCGCCAGTTCTTCCTTGTGCGTGTTCATGCAACACGGTTGCGCCCTGAGCAGTGCGAAGCCACCGTTCGTTCGATGAACGGGTCCACCGGCGAATGGCGTCTCATGGTGGCCTCCGGGCCGGTCATAACGCTTTCAACAAAGGCACGTCAGCGCGAACAAAACCCTCCCGGCAGGCCGACTTTGGATACGTGCCCTTTGACAACGACGGGTCCCCCGTGACCTTGCTCTAATCAGATAACCCAGGCGCCCCGCCCGTAGTAGCTGTGCTCCAGTCGTCACCGAAACGCCCCTGCACACTTCGTTGGTGGCTTCAATGGAGAAGTTGCCTAGCAAGCGTAGGCCAACATTTAAGGAGGTAAGGATGTGAAAAACCTGTTTCCCTTTCCGTCTTTACGCTGCCGGCCATGATCATCATGCGTCGGGACAGAGTGGGCCGGGCGAAGGGTTAGATTTCCCATAAGGGAAGCGGAAGCAGGGAGTGGAGCAGAAACAGTGTCGGGAGCACCACCTCTAATCCGCCTCTTTATACCCCGTCTGTGTACTGTTTAATGTGGCCTGCTGCAATAGTCTTGAAGTAAGGGCTTGCAACTACTATTTCTGCAATACAGAGCCCAATGCGTATAGCCTAGACAAAAAACGAGTCGACCACGAATCGAACAGGACAGAACTAATGGAATATTTTGCTAATAATTGGTACTTGTGTGAATATTCGTAACAAACAAATGACTGTGGGTTGCCACTAAGGGATCTAAGTTATAGATTTATAACTGCCAAAAGGTGCAACACGAATTCAGCATATTAAATCTATGACCATCAAGTCAGACGTATGGCTTTAATTTTGGAATTACCTTTCGTTTCACCCCGCCCCGGTGGCTGAGTGGTTACTGCGCTCGGCTCCTGACCCGAAAGACGCCGGTTCGATCTCGGCCATGGCGGCTGAATTTCTAAGAAGGCGAAACTCTAGAGGCCCGTATGCTGTGCGATGTCAGTAAACCCAATAAACCAAACCAAACTTTTTGTCGCCGGTGAGGGCAGCAATCAATAAAATAGTGCCACAGCCCAACGGATGAAAGTGGCGAGAGCTAACGCATGAAGTCCGAGATCGGTCATCAAGGCAAGATTTGTGATACCCAGCTGTATTAGCCCTGCCGCACTGCGAAATCCTGGAAAACATGCCTGGGCATCTTGAACTCCGTCGCAGCGCCGAACCCTTCTTCACCGATCGCGGAAGAATGGTTCGCGTCGTCGTAGTGGGCCCTATTTTCCAACAATCCTAGAAGAGGTCCACGTCAGCCTCATTCGAATTTCATGCGAATTATTCGACAACTGCTCGAAAACTTGACGACACATTCAAATAGTTTCATATAATTTTGAAAATGCATTTCATTCAGCGAATCCAGTAAGGGGATGTACGATTCGCTATTGGAAAGTTTCGGAAAGTCTCAGACTGCTACTTCAAAGTTTAGAAAGCTGTTTTCACATGACGCAAAGCCATTCACGGGAACTAAACTGGGAAGTAAAGAAAAAATGGAAATACGCCTAAAATCACAGTAAGGCAAAACATTTTTTTACTCAGAGTTACTGCTATGGTCGTCGGCAGCTAATGAACTTTTTCAGCACGGACAGTATATTCAAGGAAGTGAAATACAAAGCCGTATAAGTATATAAGTAGGGGGCCATTTGGTAAAATCAAATGAAATCTTTATTTGCAAGTAATTGAGTATACTGCACTTAGCAAGCAGGCGGAACCCTACAGCTCGTGCAAGATATGTGAGAGGGGTTCCTTAATAATAACGTTATAGAAACAATCAAGCAGAAGCATAAAACAAACAATATAACTTGAACATTAGACAGCCGCGTTAACAGTTACACATTCGTCATAATGTGCTGTTTTAAAGTCCTAGAAAACTGTGCGCAGTTATTTATGCTTGTAATGTCCAGCGGTAGGGCGTTCTAATTCTTAATGGCAGCATATGTAAATCAATAAGCGCAATAATTAGTTCTAATAGGCGGGACCTGTAGAGGAGCGGTAGATGAGGGACCAGAATATGTACAGTCGCGAGCAAAAAATATTAGCACAGATCACTGGCGATCAGAATTGGTATATCTCACTACGCGGCGCAGCGGTTCGCAGACCTGCCTATCGGGCCGTTTCCATGTTTGGAGCCTAGGGGGGGACGGCAGGAAGTAAGCTTTATCAAGCGTGCACCGCCCGAGCGTCGACGTGCCGACCCTATACCTGACTGCGCATGCGGCATTTATTTTGGCTCGGTTATCATGAGCAAAGATGACTTCTTTTTACTACTGTTTTTTTATGTCCGCGATGGTTTGTCAAAAGCAACTCGCCGATAACAATAGATGAGAGCGCTGCTTTTAGCCAGTAATTTTGCTGGTCCGTGACAGTCCGC
This sequence comes from Amblyomma mixtum, assembly GCF_055824585.1. Classification (NCBI taxonomy): domain Eukaryota; kingdom Metazoa; phylum Arthropoda; class Arachnida; order Ixodida; family Ixodidae; genus Amblyomma; species Amblyomma mixtum. The sequence goes on from NC_143014.1 coordinate 15,673,946, forward strand.
TGAACCCCCTAACACTGTAGAATGGGAACGGCCCGGCACTCTCGTTATCAGCTTGCTGCCGAATGTGTGATATCAGCGGTGGACAGCTGCTTACCTTCCACTCATCAATGCCGGTTGCCTGCGGCTACATCAATAGAGAAACCAACGGACGACTACGCCGACATGATTGCTTCTGACCTACCGCCGATGCAAGCTTACGATCTTAGGTGCCTCTTATCTGTTCGCGACATCTTAGACTTTTATCCCCGTGTTTTAGCTCGTACCTCTGTGGTGACGCATCGCATAAACACAGGTGATGCCGCTCCTCTCCACAGACGTCCGTAAAGAGTGTCCCGCGCCGAACGCACCGTCATAAATCAAGAGATGGACAAGATGCTTGTACAAGACATCATCGAGCCGTCGTCAAGCCCTTGGGCTTCTCCAGTCGTTGTGGTAAAAAAGAAGGACGGCAGCTGGCGCTACTGCGTTGATTATCGGCACCTCAACCTCATCAAAAAAAAGACGTATATCCTCTCCCGAGGATCGATGATGCATTAGGTTGCCTCTACGGCGCCAAATATTTCTCTTCAATTGATCTTCGGTCGGGGTACTGGCAAATTGGCGTCGATGAAAAGGGCCTCGAAAAGACAGCCTTTGTGACGCCTGATGTCTTATACCAGTTTAATGTCATGCCGTTCGGACTCTATAACGCGCCGGCTACCTTTGAACGAATAATGGACTCCCTTCTTCGCGGCTTTAAGTGGTCTGTCTCCCTCTGTTGCCTAGACCTTGTTGTGGTTTTCTCGTCTACTTTTGCCACGCACCTCGAACGCCTTTCCAATATTCTGACAGGGTTTCGTAACGCCGGACTCCAGCTGAACTCGTTGAAATGCAAATTCGGTCGCCGCCAACTCCCTATTCTCGGACACCTCGTTGACGCTTCTGGTGTACGCGCAGATCCTGTCAAAATTCAAGCCGTGAAGGACTTTCCTCTTCCAAGGTCGTCGAAATATGTGCGGAGATTTGTCGGCTTGTGCTCGTATTTTCGCCGTTTTATCAAAGATTTCACCGGCATCGCTCGTCCCCTCACCGACCTTTTTAAGAACGACACCCCCTTTATCTGGGGCCCAGCTCAAGAGAACTCATTTTCCTCCCTCGTTCATCTGCTGACCACTCCGCCCATCTTTGCCCATTGGACCCGTCGTCTCCCACAGAGGTTCGCACCGGCGTCTTTGGATATGGGATCGGCGCCGTGTTAGCCCAACGTCAGCCGGGTCAAGATCGAGTCACCGCTTATGTCAGCCGCCTACTTTCAGCCGCTGAGCAAAATTAATCCATTACTGAGCGCGAGTGTCTCGCCTTTGTCTGGGCAGTAGCTAAATTCATGCTCTACATATTCTCCCGCTCATTCGCTGTTGTGACTGATCACCACGCTCTCTGTTGGCTGTCTTCACTAAAAGATCCCACTGGTCGCCTTAGTCACTGGGCTTTGCGCCTCCAAGAATATTGTCACGGACGCCGGTAGGACGTTCTATCCCTGGCAGAACAGTACCTGGCGAGCACACTGGGCAGAGCGCAGCCGGCAGGCCCTAGCACCGAGCAGAAGAGGACGAAGTCCGGCGCGCGACAAAGGTCGAAGACTGACCGCACGGGGGCGCCGGTAGAGTGATGTCTAAACTAAGTGCGGCATTGCCCCTCCCCTCTGGAAAGGCATCGACTCGATGCCTGAAAGTGAGGGGGAGCCACGTGTGGGTGTTAACAGAATCCCAGGCACTGAACGTGGTGAGAGTTGTCCTAGCGGGCATGGTATGGCTTGAGTCTTGCGACGTGCACAATTTCGGATGTCGGCGGGCGTCTGGAAGAACGAACACTCCCTTGCGGGCGCACTTCATACGTAACGTCGCTGAGTTTGCGGAGTACCTCGTAGGGGCCGAAGTAACGGCGCAAAAGCTTCTCGGAGCGACCGCGCAGACGGATGGGGCTCCAAACCCACACTTGATCGCCAGGCTGGAAAATGACTTCGCGGTGACGGAGGTTATAGCGGTGAGCATCGACTTCTTGCCGCACGCAGGTTCGTTGCCGAGCCAGCCGGCGGGCAGCCTCTGCATGGCAAACGAATGCATCAGCGTCGGCAACGGATGGGCGTGCAATATCGGGCAACAACATCGTGTCCAACATAGTCACGACTTAACGACCGTGTACCAAACGAAATGGCGTGAACCCCGTTGTCTCTTGAAGGGCAGTATTGTAGGCAAACGTGACGTACGGAAGGATTTCGTCCCAGTTCTTATGGTCATCGTCGACGTACATAGAAATCATATCAGCGATAGTCTTATTGAGACGCTCGGTTAGGCCGTTGGTTTGAGGATGGTAAGCCGTGGTCTTACGATGACTTGTGCCACTGAGCCGCATAACTTCCTGAGTAAGCGTGGACGTGAACGCTGTGCCTCGGTCAGTTAAAACAACATAAGGGGCGCCATGGCGGAGGACTATGCTGATGATGAAAAAGTCAGCAATTTCAGCAGCAGTGCCGCGGGGAAGGGCTTTCGTCTCACAATACCGGGTGAGGTAGTCGGTGGCAACCACAATATACCGGTTACCCAATGATGACGTGGGAAATGGGCCCAGTAAGTCCATGCCGACTTGGTGGAAAGGAATTCTCGGCGGAGCAATGGGTTGGAGCAAGCCAGCCGGCTTGAAAGGTGGTTTCTTCCGACGTTGACACTCGCGGCAAGTGCGTACATAACGCTTGACAGCCGCGGAAAGCCTGGGCCAGTAATAACGGTGACGAACTCGTGCCATCGTTCGAGAAAATCCGAGGTGGCCGGAAGGAAGCTCGTCGTGGCATGCCTGCAAAACGTCAGTGCGGAGCGCCGTTGGAACCACGATCAGGTAACCAGAGTCCGTCGGGCCGTAATTTCGTTTGTAGAGGACGCCATCTCGCAAGCAGAACGACGACAAGCCACGCGCGAATAGACGAGGCGGTAACGAGGCGGTACCCTCAAGATAATCGATGAGTGGCCGCAATTCCGTGTCGTCCCTCTGTTGTTGAGCGAGGGCGGACGTGGTCAGAGCACCAATAAATAGAGGGTCATCTTCGAGGTCATCAGAGCTGGACGGGATAGGAGCACGGGACAAGCAGTCTGCATCGCTGTGTTTGTTGCCCGACTTGTAGACAACTGTGACATCAAATTCTTGCAAGCGAAGGCTCCAACGAGCTAGCCGGCCCGAGGGGTCTTTAAGATTCGCGAGCCAACACAGTGAGTGGTGGTCACTCACGACCCGAAACGGGCGACCATACAAGTAGGGCCGGAACTTCGTTATCGCCCACACAACAGCTAGGCACTCCTTTTCAGTGGTTGAGTAATTTGCCTCGGACCGAGACAGCGTGCGGCTGCCGTAAGCAATCACGCGCTCAACACCATCTTGCCACTGGACGAGGACTGCACCAAGGCCAATGTTGCTGGCATTGGTGTGGAGTTCTGTATCCGCCTCCTCGTCAAAATGGGCAAGAATGGGCGTTGTTTGTAGGCGTTTGCGGAGCTTTTCGAAGGCGTCCTGCTGTTCCTGTGCCCAGACGAAAGGCTGATCGTCTTTTGTCAGCCGTGTGAGAGGCTCAGCCAGCCTGGAGAAGTCTTGCACGAAGCGTCTGTAATAGGCGCAGAGGCCAAGAAACCGGCGCACAGCTCGCTTATCAGTGGGAGTCGGGAACGCAGCTACAGCGGCCGTCTTGTCGGGGTCGGGGCTGACACCCTCAGGTGTCACAACATGGCCCAAAAACTTCAGTCGTTGGTACGCGAAGTGGCATTTTTCGGGTTTTAGAGATAGACCGGCTGATCGGATTGCCGTCAATACTGCACTCAAGCGTTTGAGATGTTCTTCGTAGGTCGCAGCGAAAATAACCACATCATCAAGATACACGAGACACGACTGCCATTTGAGGCCAACCAGGACAGTGTCCATCATTCTTTGAAAGGTGGCAGGAGCGGTACACAGGCCAAAGGGGAGCACCTTGAACTCGTACAAACCGTCGGGGGTTATGAACGCGGTCTTTTCACGGTCACGTTCATCGACTTCGATCTGCCAGTACCCACTGCGGAGATCAAGAGAGGAAAAGTATCGGGCATGACGCAGGCGATCGAACGAGTCATCAATTCGGGGCAACGGATAAACGTCCTTTTTAGTAATCTTGTTGAGGCGACGATAGTCGACGCAGAATCGGAGAGTACCATCCTTCTTGGCGACCAGCACAACGGGCGAAGCCCACGGGCTTGTTGACGGCTGGATAACCTCGTCGCGGAGCATTTCCTCAACCTGTTGCCGAATCACCTCCCGTTCTTTCGCAGACACTCGATAGGGGTGGTGTTGTATAGGCCTCTCGCCTTCATCCACTACAATGCGGTGTTTAGCGACCGATGTTTGCCGAACTTTAGAAGTGGTCGCAAAGCAGTCACGAAAAGAGTCGAGGATCATGTGGAGGCGGTGTTTCTGATCGGCGGTTAGGTCGGGGTTCACGTCAGTCATAACGGGGGCGTCAGACGTCGATGCATGGGTATCGTTGAGGGACAAGGCGCAGTGGGAGACTGAGTCACTAATTTCATCGAAATAGGCTATGGCGGTTGCTTGCGACAAGTGGCGGTATTCGGCGCTAAAGTTCGTAACAAAACGCTGCGTTCGCAGTCCGCGGAGGGAAGTAACACCCCGTGCAACGCAGACTTGTTGACTCAGCAGTAACGACAGGTTACCTTCCGCAACCCCGTGAGGAGTGCGTGGGTTGGAGCATTCCACCGTAATAAACAAACTGGAGCGTGGTGGTAGCGTGACATTGTCATCACACACGCGAAAAACAGGCCTGTCGGGCTCGCTGCTGTCGGCTATGGCACACTGAGGTGAGAACGTCACGACAAGTTCGCGGAGGTTGATTATCGCACCGTGTTCCCGAAGAAAATCTAACCCGAGGATGAGGTCCTTCGAGCAATGAGCCAACACAGCGAAGCAGGCAGTGAAGGTGACACCACGAATCTCCATTCTAGCGGTGCAGACGCCAAGCGGTGTCACCAGATGGCCTCCAGCTGTCCGGATGTGCGTTCCAGGCCAAGGTGTCAGTACTTTCCTCAGGACAAGCGTCAGACCACGACTCATGACGGAGAAATCGGCGCCGGTATCTACGAGAGCAGTCACGCGGCGGCCATCAACGATGACCGGGATTTCAGCCGAAGCTTGGTCACCTTCAGAAAAACGCTGTGTGAGGGAGGTCGGACTAGTGGATCGTTCTCGCGGTCGGGTTGGGGCGTCAAGCGGAGGCGTCTCCGTTCGTCGAAAAGTCGTCGGACTTAAGGGTCGTTCAGATTGTCCAATTGGGGCGTCAAGCGAAAGCGTCTCTGGGCGTCGATAGGTCGTCGCGGCGTGGGGTCGGAGGTCGGGTCGCATGCTAACGTCGGTGAGCGGAGGATGTTCGTCATTATGTCCGGTGACGGCGGCCCTACCTCCGGGGGTCGCCGTCCTCAGTTTTCCCGGCGCGGGCTGGAGGACTGCCGGACGTAGGAATGGCGGGCTGGTGAAGAAAACCGTCGAGGCGACGGTGACCTGGACTGACGTTGGGCAGTGGGTGCAGGTGGGACGTTGGCCGCTAGGTACTGATCGATCTCGCAGGGTCGTTCACCATAGCGTGGCAGGGGTGCGTCTGGTGAAAAGCCGCGCAGGCCAATCCGGCGGTACGGGCAGTGACGACGGATGTGGCCTGCTTCGCCGCAGTGGAAGCACAGGGGCCTGTTGTTCGGCGTTCGCCACATGTTTGCCTTCGTGACGGGTGGGCGGTTGTCTGGCAGCGCTGTCGTATGCGGGAATCGGTGGGACGGCGCAGTAGGGGCAGGAGAGTAGAACGCCGGCGGTGGTGGCGCAGGACATCGCAATGCCTCGCTGCATGTCATCACATAGGGCGCTAGCGGTTGCGGAGGTGGAGTGGGCTGCACCGTGCGGCGTATCTCGTCACGGACAGCCTCCGAGATGGCGGTGACACTAGGAGGCTGCTCCACAGAGCGAAGCTTCTGCAGCTCCTCGCGAACGATGCTCCTGATGAGCTCTCGGAGGGAGGTGTTCTCATCCCCGGGCCTCGGCATGTGGCACTCCACAGCAGTGATGTTTGACGGACGGCCGTAGTGCGCAAACCGCTGCTGCAGGGCGCGCTCCATGCCTGCCGCTTCCTTTGCAAAATCGGCGACTGTGGCCGGAGGATCGCGCACGAGCCCAGCGAACAATTGCTCCTTCACTCCCCGCATCAAATGGCGCACCTTCTTGGCTTCCGACATCGAAGGATCAGCGCGGTTAAAAAGCGGGGTCATATCCTCCACGAACATCGCCACGCTCTCGTTTGGCTGCTGCGCTCTCGATTGCAGGGCCAATTCAGCACGCTCCCTCCGTTCGTTGCTGCTGAACGTATCCAGCAACTGGCGCCGGAAGTCTTGCCAGGTGTGGATGGCGGACTCGTGGTTTTCGAAGCACGTCTTGGCGGCGTCCTGGAGGGCAAAGTAGACGTTCCGAAGCTTGCGGTCCTCGTCCCACAGATTAAATTCAGCGACCCTGTCATACCCGTCCAACCAGTCCTCCACATCCTCGAACTTGTCACCATGAAACGACGCGGGCGTACGAGGCGAATGAAGAAGCAGTGGTGGCGAACTCACAGATTGCTGGAAGGTCTGGCTGGCCACCGTAGAGGTCATCTTGCGGGATGGCGCGGTGAGGGGATTGTACTCGGGGGCTAATCCTTTCAAGCGGCGGCTTGACTTGTGGACAGGTGTCGTGTCCAGGGGGTGGGGCTGAGCGCTGGAGGTTCCTGGGACCTCTTCGTACATAGGTCGTACCCAGCACCTCCACCAAAAATGTCACGGACGCCGGTAGGACGTTCTATCCCTGGCAGAACAGTACCTGGCGAGCACACTGGGCAGAGCGCAGCCGGCAGGCCCTAGCACCGAGCAGAAGAGGACGAAGTCCGGCGCGCGACAAAGGTCGAAGACTGACCGCACGGGGGCGCCGGTAGAGTGATGTCTAAACTAAGTGCGGCAATATTCATACTCCGTCGTGTACAAGTCAGGGCGTGATCACCAGGACGCTGACTGTTTATCCCGATACACTGTGGAGCCACCTGACCTAGAAAACGCTGAGACCCTGCCCTGCATGTTAGCTGTCTCTGATCTCACCGATATTGCCAACAAATAGCGCCACGATTTATCTTTACGAGCTATCTTCGATGGCATCCGCTCTGCAAACCGATATCCGTCTCTGAACCTTTATGTGCTCCAGAATGGCATTTTGTATCGCCGCAGCCTACGCTCCGATGGTCCTCCGCTGCTACTCGTCATACCCCAACGTCTACGCTCTTCTGCTCTAGAAGAATTGCATGATCTGCCGACAGCCGGCCACCTTGGCGTGTCCCACACGCACGCTCGGATGCGGCACCGCTTCTTATGGCCTGGTCTTTATTGTTCCGTCAAGCGTTACGTTGCCGCTTGCGACCTCTGTCAACGTCTGTCAACGTCTGTCAACGTCGGCTCCACTTTGCCTGCCGGTCTTCTATAACCCATCGACGTACCTGCGGAACCTTTTCACCGTGTTGGCCTCGACCTTCTTGGCCCTTTTCTTACGTCCCTCTCCGGCAACAAGTGGATTTGTGACGGAACAGCGCAAAACACCGGGACAAGAGACAAGCGCTTGTCTCTTGTCCCGGTGTTTTGCGCTGTTCCGTCACAAATGAATAACCAACATGCCCAAGCTGCTGTCCTGGCTAATTTCATTTCTAGTACCTCGGGCTCTTTTCAGTGTTTCACTCTCGACTTCCAAACTCTCATTTCCCTCACAGCGCTTGTCTCTTGTCCCGGTGTTTTGCGCTGTTCCGTCACAAATGAATAACCAACATGCCCAAGCTGCTGTCCTAACAAGTGGATTGCTGTCGCAACTGATTATACGACTCGGTACGACATCACGCGTGCTTTTCCTACCAGCTGCGCTACCGATGTCGCCGATTTTCTTCTACCGTGGCGCCCCTTGTTAACTGCTCACCGACCACGGTCGTTATTTTCTGTCCTGAGTAGTTCATGACATCCTTCGTTCGTATGCCACACAGCACCAGCTCGCGACAGCTTACCATGCACAAACCAACGGGCTTGCGGAAAGATCCAACCGCACGCTCACCGACATGCTAGCCATGTATGTCTCGCCAGACCACCGAGATTGAGACGCAGCCTTGCCTTATGTGACGTTTTTGTATAACTCTTCCCTTCATGACAGAACAGGCTATTCCCCTTTCTACCTTTTGTTCGGTAGGCATCCCACCTTGCCTTTGGACACACTCATGCCGCCTTCTTCAGTCCCCACCACTGCTTACGCTCGGGACGCCATCGCCTAGGCCACGCTGGTGCGCCAAATAGCCCGTAGTCGGCTCCATGCCTCTCAAGCTTCCCAGAAGTCCGCCTACGACCGCCGTCACCGGGCAGTCGAATATAACCCAGGATCACTCGTCCTTCTCTGGACGTAGTCTCGCAGCATCGGTCTCTGCGAGAAGCTTCTTTCTCACTACCGTGGCCCTTACCGTGTGCTGCACCGTGTCACCGACGTGAACTATGAAATTAATCCCTTTGCGCCCTCGCCATCGTCCTCTGGCCCCGCCATCGACATCGCCCACATCCGTCCGACATCCGCCAACAGTCTATTAAATATATCCGAGATTATTCAAAGGCTGACTTCGCGAGCATTAACGCCCGTCTCGAAGATTTCCTTTGCGCTTTTGGAATTTCCAGACACACGAAATCGGGGAATGAAAACTGGTCTTTTTAAAGAAAAACTTTTATCTCTTATAGACACCGATGTCCCGCTTATCTGCATCCGAGGGGACGCCGGTAAACCATGGTACTGAAATGCGCTGAGGAGATTCTCTCGAAAAAATAAACGCTTTTTCCGCAATGTCAAGAAATCATAATGCGCTGTGAGGTGGCAGAAATACTTCCAGAAAAGGGTTGTAGCGCCGAAACAGACAACACACAGAAAGCTAGACGGGACAGGCGCAATACATCGATTGCCTACAGGAATAGGCGGAGCTATTACGGTCTTCGAAAAAAAAATTTACTGCCACGACCTCATGGACATAATAAGGGTGAGCCCGAAAAATTTTGGAACCTACTCATGCCCAATAAAAACCATTCCTACAATATTTCTTTGAAGGCGCGAGACGGCTCCGATGTTACAGATTTCAATGAATGATTTCAATACGTAATGAACATATATTGCACCTCTGTTTTCACCCATGAGCTCACAGAAAGCCGCAGCTTTGTCCTGCCTAACCTTAATTATGCACCTATGCAACCTATTGTCATCACACAAGAGGGAATCTCAAATCTCATTGACAACCTGAAACCATCCACTCCTCCTGGACCAGACATCCCCGCCAAGATCCTCAAAGGAACAGAATACGTTGCAAGCCAAATCCTACAACTGATTTTCGCTCAATCTCTGGAAACTAGCCAACTTCCGGAAGACTGGAAGATAAGCAGAGTTCCGCCAATTTTCAAAGCTGGAGATCGCACCGACACCTCGAGTTACCGACCGATTTCATTGACATGTATCTCGTGTAAACTCTTCGAGCACATCGATCAGAATTCCTTTTTCTTTCCCAGTCTTCATGATTTCAGGGCACGCTTTTCGTGCGAAACACGACTCTTCAAGCCCACTACTGCTCCAGCAATACTTTGATTTGAGCTAGTTGATTGTAGCATGACATGTTTACGCAAAAAGCGTACTGGCGCTGAAAGACGGAATTAACGTAAACGATCACTTTATTTGACACGTTTTATTACTGAGTTCTGTATGCTTCTTTTTCACATTATTCTTGATAGACTATATTATTGTGTTTGCCACTTTGCCTCTTTTTCACATTGTCTTTGATTGAGTTTATAATTTGTTTACTGTTTTGCTTTGCTAGTTTTCATTCTTTTTTCTTTTTTTGCCCTTTCCTATGTATGACCGTCGGACACTTGTATCCCCCCCCCCTTATGCAATGTCCCCACGAACCCTCCTTAAGGGTTAATAAATGATGATGATGTATGCCGCCTTAAACCTTATCACGACGCTAATACGTCGCCACCCTAAAGCCGAGACGGCGTTTCAACAGCCGGAGGTCTTGAAGCGGGTAGACGACAATGAGCGATGGAACGAGTGGGAGGAGACGATGACGACAACGAAGTTGTGGCTGTGTTCTCGGTGCCACAGGCAGCTGTTCCCTTCGCTTGTGTAAATATGTGTAAATATAGTCTTTCCCGCAACAATACCATTATGCGCAAAGCAGTATTTTAGGCAACCTATAATGGATGTAATGTGGAACAATACGAAAAGCCTCACACAGCATGTGCATGATAATATAGGGATTTACAAAAAAGTTATAAAGCCTCACCACTGTTTTAATCGAAAAAAGATGGCGTCATCTGCAAAATATTGATATATTTCTGTAGACATGTTGCACGTGTCAGCGCCACGTTAACTGATTGTCAGTCACAACTCCAAGGAATTCTTTTTCATTAACTCTTTGGAAAGCGGCGTTATTCAGAAAAACGATGAGTTTTTGACAGACGGGTGTTTTTTGCAGTAAAGAATATGAAGTTACATCTGGATATGCTTGGTGTTAGCTCATTAACATGCAACCACGAAGACAGTTTTAGTAAAGTTCTTTCTGCCAGGATGCCAATGATGTCCTCATCTTCAGCAGTTCTGAATATGTTGCTTTCATCGGCGCATAGTGTACAGTCCTGTGCGAGGTATGATGGTGATGCTTAACAAATCTTAAAAATTGAAATGGGCCTAATATTGATGCTTGGCGGCCAGGAATATTAGTTCAATTTGTTCAGATGCATTGTCATCTACTACCACATATTTGTGCCTATTAATTGAAACGCTTTTAATCAGATATAGCAGCACCCGCCACGTACCATATCTCTCTAGTTTATGTAATAGTAATGAGTGGTCCAGTGTATAGAAAGCCTTAGTTAGGTCAGCAAATGTACCCATGGTGAGAAGCTTATTTTCTATGTTTTTTCTGTGACGTTTAACAAAGCTAAATCTCTGGACTTTCCTCGACTGCATCCGTATTGTGAGTCATCTAAAAGATTATTGGACCGGAAAAAAACCATTTAGTCTTTGCAAAACAGTTTTTCTATGATTTTAGACTTAGGTTATAAAAATAAAATTCGCAGTGGTTTAGCTCTGGTTAAACCTGGAGGACTGCGAAAGCAACGAGGAGGGAGAGGTTGTGGAAAGCGCGCGGCGGCGGCCCCGGCACGATAGCTATGCGCCGCTACTGCGCATGCCCAACTCGCGAGCGCGGCGGCGGCACCTCTGAGTTACCCGCACAGCGACGGCGTCGGCGCGCCAGCTGTGCGCCTAGTGACGTCGCTGCTCCTCGCGCATGCGCAGTATGGCCTTTCGTCAGCTCTGCGAAGTGGCTCGGCGACTCGCGTAGTGTTGCTTTCGCAACAAAAGAGATATCGGATGATCGTTTTGAACCTTTAGTTTATACCCTTTCTTAAATATTAGTACTCCCCGTCGCGGTGGCTCAGTGGTTATGGTGCTCGGCTGCTTACCCAAAAGCTGAGGGTTCGATCCCGGCCGCGGCGGCTGAATTTCGATGGAGGCGAAATTCTAGAGGCTTGTGTACTGTGCGATGTCAGTGCACCTTAAAGAACCCCAGGTGGTCGAAATTTCCGGAGCCCTTCACTACGGTGTCCCTCATACCGTGAGTCGCTTTGGGACGTTAAACCTTAATAAACCAAACCAAATATCAGTGCTATTTTGGATGTTTTGATTTCTGAAGGAAATACTCTTGAATGGAAAGAGGTTTAATTGCATGACACAGCGGTGATGAAACTGATGTACAATTGCCTTGAGGGTTTTCGTTGATATGTCATCAAACCCACTGATGAGGTCTTCTTGTTTACCTTTATTTTAGTTTGTATTCTTACATCACAGAGGAAAGGAAATGAGGCATAAAAAATGCGATGAGTAAATTTCTCAACATTCATTATTGTTTTTTCCTATCGACCAGTTAGAACCTCTCTCAATGGAATGTCGCTCCGGAGCCGAACCCTAACCGAACTTCAAAGGAGTGAACCCTAACTGAAACTACACCCGAAAAAACTGCAATGTGACACACTACCTAGCACTACCACACCGTGCATGACGCCCGGATGAGGACAATGTAAGATGTGTATGTCGTTTAGTCTGCCTATTCGGGCTCTTTGGCATCCATTTGCTCATTTACTGCTCTCGCGTTTGCAGAAAAGTGTATTCCTGTTTCCCATATTATACTGCTACCAATTGTTCTCCGCTGTTATAAGCTTAGCAGGCAAGCGTAGCGTGAAGCGGCAGAGAGTGAGGTGAGCCGACTAGATAAGGAAGTTTGGGGAGATGAGGTGGTCACAGCAGGCACAAGAGAGCGATATGGGAGAGGTATTTGCGGATGTCGTTAGACTGATGCTCATTATGTTATATTTTTGCTACAACCTCAAGAACGTGTTCACTGCTGTTAAATCGCGTTTAAGTGGAGCTCCATTGCGAACGCGACATTTCCGTTCTTTTAGTATGGTCGGCTGATCAGTGACGTATTCCGTCACCTAAGTAAAAAAAGACTGAGTTGCGGCGGGAAATTTTTCTAAAAAAGGTGTCTTATTCCAGAAATTCACAATTGTGGATTACCTAACATCGTGGACAGGCTGTAACAGCGTTCTAAACCCAAAATAACGACAATTAAAGATGCTTAGGTACTGCACCATATGCTGCTGTTCATGCGAGTGTTGATGGAGTTGCCAGGGTTTCACTGTAAGTCTGCGCTTCGTGAATAAATAAATCACCTGCAATGGGACGAAAGGTGCAACAGTGGTAAACTTATCGCACAATAAAGCGATTGGCGTACTTCGCTTGACTCTACCTTTACGGTGGCGTTGACCCGGCTATCTCAAAGTACCTGCCAGGCGCCCCCTTTAGCCGCGCGCAGTGTCTGTTAAACACGCCATTTGCAAGAACAAGTGCATGGAAAGAGGGCCTGAAGAAACAAGTGCTATGAGAGAATATCAGCTAGAAGTCCCAACGCTAGATTTTCGATTGATGCCGAGGACAGCTGTTCACGTCTCTGCTGTGCTTGCCCCCTCTTGCTTCGCCGCATCGTGCAGTATAGCCGGCCAATTATGGTGCTATTGACGCGGCAGCAATCGACAGCGGCGGCGGTTGTTTTGGACCGGCTCGGCGGCAGGCATGAGCCGCTTTACGCCAGGGTCACAGGCAGTGCATCGCGGCCGTTGGTGCTGTCGTCGGTTTAAGCCCGCAGATCGTGGCCGTGTGCAGATTACGACCGATGGCTGGTAAACACGCGGCGCCCAGGCGACAGTGACACGACCTCAGCAGCAGTAAATTCGTCCACGCAGAAAACAAAGTTAGAAAGCAGCGCATACGTCCACACGTGCTGTTTCGCAAAGGAGAACCGCTGCGTCGATTAGTGGGAGGCGAAGAGTGGCTTCATCCCACGAAACACAAAACGTCTTACGAACGTCTCGGAACAGCTTCAAATGACTACAAACGTCTTGCGCTGTGTTCAAACGTCTCATAGATGTCGACAAGGAGAAGTTTCCTCTGCGACGTCTCTTAAACATCTGCAGTCAGACGTTTGCTGTGAAACTTCTGTGAAACTTCTGTAGTCAGATGTTTTCTAGACTTAATTGTTTCTAACACGTGGAACTTGAGACGACGTCAAGGAGATGCGCCAGTAATCAGCAGAGTTGCCACCGTGGATTAAACATGCTGTAAATCACGGCACATAAATTAGATGGCTCTCCTGCTTGACGTTTCGAAGAGCAGGCGCGCCGGTGCAAAGACCGCTCTTTGTATTCGAACACAGAAAGCGCGTTTTATCCTACGGAGCCCGAATCACGTTCCACATCGAGTGCAGCTAACCCGCCACTCGTAAGGCTGGATTTAGGTAACATATAATGGCCCTGAAAGCCGACGGTAGTTACGCGAGTGAAAAAATTTGTTTCATGTTGCGAACGCCTCTGTTACGCCTCGGCTAGCTGGCGGCAGCATGAGGATTGACAGGCGCAGCGCAGCGCACGCTGCCTTCGCCGAGCTCGCTCGCGCGGTTTATCGCGCAGATCACCCGCGCGCTATCTTTTCGTGGCGGCGTATCTTGGAGGCAATCTTTCTTGAGTCACGCTACACTGTAGTCACGCCGCAGCTTGCTGCTTGGTGTCGCTCCGCACGGTGGCGATGCAGGATAGTTTGCCAAAGTGGTTTTAACCGTTTAAAGCAGAAAAAAATCTTAGTGGAAGCTGCAAGTGCTTAGTTTTACATGAAAGTATTAGATTCAATTTGCTTTTTGGTCCTTTAATGATTTGTTTATTTCTTACGTTTAGAAATTTAGTACTTCATTTCGTCATTTGGCGTTGCAGAGGCTAGCGATAGCTACGCGCGAGAAGCGGGTGCTGCGCACGTTGTAGTACGTTTCGGTGCGCACTTTTTTCCGCGCTGGTTGGCACTTCACGCCGCTGCAGTTCGCATTTTCCCTTTTTTCTGCGGTATCGTTTACTACCAGTGTTGCACTGAGGTGTGAGCCTCGTTTTCTGCAAAAGTAAGTAACCTTCCATTTCTCTTCTGTGGTGAAAGTGTCGGCTTTGCCACTAACGCGCCTGATTGAACCTTTGGTTTACAAATCACAAAACAGTATCAGCCAGTGTTTTACATACCAAAGTGCAGCGTTGAATGTTTTAAAACAGGGCATTTGCATGTATTTGAGCTCTTGTTAAGTGGATACAGCTAGGCTGCTATCGCATGCGAGTTGCTTTCTTTACCAAGGCGATGACAAGGTGAACGTGACAAAGCTTCAAACCAACCAGCTTTGTTTAAGCGTACGTTGATAAGGCGCGATTTTTTTCCTACACATTGATTAAAGTCTGTGCTCTATTGCATTCTGGCAGGGTTTTATTCTTGCCAAGGACTCTCATCTGGCCACCTGTGTGCTCCAATTCTCCTTGCTGTGATTGCCGTCAGTGAAACTCGCGTTAAAAAGGCTTTGGTTATCTTAACTGCGTCAAGCTTTTATTTCATTGCGATTGAGAGCCCCGGCACAAAGGTAGTTTACTCAGTGGTGCTGCTCTGCATGTGTGCAGGCTGTGTGACAGTGCAGTGAAGTACAGCTGCAACGGAAAAAGAATGGCACAAGTGAATCATGACCGCAGCGAAAAAATCGCGACACGCGGCGCTTTTGCTGCCGAGTGCGCCGATAGCGAGAGTGCCAGGAACATTCCATTTCCTAAAGCGGGGGTGGCCGGCAGAAAGCAGCCCGCCTAGACATTCGCCCATAAGAAATGCAACTTCTTAAACGAACGCCTGTAGACGTCTTATCAGCCAAACCGTGTGCTAAGGCGGCGAAGCACATAATCTAGTTTTATTTATTTTTATTTTTTTTTGCGCTAGCGTAGAGAGCAACGTTATCTTTATCACCCGTTTTCCTTTAAAAATGTGCTGGGGATGCACTGTCAAAAGTAATGTGTGGCAGTGCCTGCTTTCGGATGGGCTGCTTTCTGTCGGCCACCCCCACTTTGGAAAGTGGAATGTGCCAGGCACTCTCGCTATCTGCGCATACGGCTACAATAGCGCCGCGTCTCGCAATTTTTCCGCTCCGGTCATGAGTAACTTGTGCTAATCTTTTTCCGTTGCAGCTGTACTACGGCTCTTTGCAGGCATGGCAGCTTTTATTTTTTGGAAAACCGTTGCACTGTGCACAGCTGGCGTTGTCCCTGCTTCAGTGTGTGCATTTCGTTTTGGGTACAGGCTGTTCAACAGCGGTTTTCAGAGGACCTCCTTGCCTGCTCAACTCAAGTTTTGATAAGCACGCTTTGCAGCTGACACCTTTTCTTTCACTTCATGATTTCTTATATAGGTCTAGGCTCTTTGCTAATGTTCATTCCACAAGCCCCATTATTTGTTTGTCCTTTAGAACTCCAACTGTTGGCCGGAGGAGCAAGGACCTGGTCTAGTTTCACGCAAATTAATAGCAGCACCTTGTACTTGGTTGTTCAGATGACTTGGCCTGGAGATTGTTTCAGTTCTGAGGTGGGAATCTGGACTAATGCTTCTTGCAGTGGTGTAAGTAATCTCTTGCAGTGGTGTAAGTAATCTCTTGCCCACTGTTTGAGCTTCATCGTACAGATTAGAAAGGGCTTCTTTGGCAATGCAGTGTTAGGAACCTTATACACACGCACTTTTATTTGTCTTATCTTTCAGATGTGCCCTGTGTGGCTGTCAAGTTAAGGTCCAATATTTAACACATCTATGGTGTATACTGAAGTGATGCAGGCATTACCAGGACAGCAGCATCTCTGCTATGTTTTCATGCGACGGTGCAGGATGTAAAACATCAACCACTTTTGATTCAGCCACATCTTGCAGGTAAGAGAAAGCCTGTTTGCAAGATGCAGCTTAGGAGGTTCTATGAGTACAGTGTGCATCACAGTAAGGCAGTGCACTTGCTATTGACTGCTTGGCTTTCAGTGTCCATGCACGCTGTTTGGATTTTGCTTCTGTTAAAGGCCTCCACAGTGATTGACTTCTTGAGTTTATGGTGAGCCGTAGCACTCTGCTGAAATGCCACTTGCAGTGACCATATGCATCTATGTTTTTAATTAGCTTATTTTATTGTCTGTGCTTTCACTCCTTGCCATTTCCTGGTCTTATTTGCTTCCGACTCCTCATTGGCCATTCTACATGCACCTGACTGACTGTGCTTTTGGTTACTCTAATATTTTTCCCTTCTGCAGGCTGCTGAACAGAGCTGGATTTGACTTCCCCTTGTTACCGTCTAGTTGGCATCCTCCTTGCAAGAAAAGTGATTTTTGGAACACCTAGCGAGCTCTTCAGTGCCATCCACATCACAGCAACTTGCTCATCAACGCATCCGTTGTGAACAAGGCCCGGGGTCGAATGAATTTTTGATTTAACAATTGGTTGCTGCTCGACACTTTCCCGCCATCCAAGTGCTTACCGTTGTAAAGTCAGCCAAACCAGTGAAGCTACCTCCTCCGTGGCTTCTAACATTAATTTCCTGATCCTTTTCTTTTTTGTGTGTGGGTGTATATGCACTGGATTCAATAAAGAGTAACACAGTGACTGAAAAGTGTGCTAGCACATGCATTTATGGCTCATTACTACAGCCATACATCCCTTGTAATGTGGGCTCATTGTTCGGGTCATTGCAAATCAGTTTTGAGTTCATTTTTTAGTGGTGTATACCAGAAAAATGAACTATAACATTTTTAAAGCTTTAGAGGGTTTAAAGGCAGCACTAAAATGAGTCTTGAAATGCGTAAAATAATACAGGCACCCATTTCGGAAAAAAAAAAAGAAACGTCTAAAAAAATTCTAGAAAAGTTCTACCTCAGAAGTTTTCTAGCCGTATACAAGCGTAGCGTTAGCAGAGCTAATAGAAGGCTAGTAAACGTCTAAGTCTAAAAAACTGCTTAGGTGAAACTTCTTCTAGATGTCAAGCTTTTTTTTCCGAGACATTTTTTAGACGTCTATTAGCGCTTTTTGTGTTTCGTGGGATGTGCCCCGCATGACATGCCCTGGAGAAGCGAAAGCGCGCCGCAACGGTGTGAGCTCTCACATAGCGGACTGCAATGGCGCGCGAATGAAGGAAAATGAAATGGCTTAGCGTACGCGTAGACGGTGGCACACTTTCGTTCACCAAAACATGTCTTCCTTTCTTACCAGCACCACTTAATCTCTCAATGAGTTCAAGAACCATCCCCTCTCATAGCCCATAGTCATCTGGCCACATTACTCGGGAAGGAAGATGACATGCCCTCACGACAGCCTGCATCATATACGCCCAAAATGGTGCACTTCCATTTTAAGGTACTGCAACGTAGAATCAGTATACCTTGATCTGGTCAGTTAACCAGAATGAACCAGGAGATCAGAAATCACGTAGGACCACAGAGCTTGATGAGGCGACCGGCTGGACGTCAGCTGCCCAGCCGTTTACTTCAGCTTCCTTGTCTCGTGGAGGGGCGCGCTCGAGAACAGCGCAGAGCAAAGACCAGGAATGCACGTGTCATTGGCTCCCGTGTAAAATAAGCATCGTCCTAATGCTTAAAGAGTGCGCCTATAAAACAGCAGAGAGAGGAGTAGTTCTGTGCACACAAAAAGAAAACAAACGCTACCGGTCATGATAAGGTTTGAGGCGGGCCACGCGGACACCTCAGGGAGCACGGATAGTCGGGACGTTTCGTAGCTATTAGGAATGATCGTGTGGTTTAAGTCTCCAAATGGCCTTGTCATTCGGTGCGACCCACAATAGCGCCACAGTAGCTTTTCGCCGAGCCCTCGTCGGCAAATGTGGAACGAGACCCGCATACGGTCTCCATTTCTATACCGCGAGCACCTCAGCGCCGGAAGTTATAGCGTAGGGCATCCCGGCCTTGTTGATTCTTAATCGGCACCATGGCCAGCTGAGGGGCCTCTCCGGCGCGGTGCAGAAAGGTAGGAACATTATCATGCAGGCAGTCGTCGTCCAGATGGGATAACATAGCGTCCAGCATCGTTGCGACTTTGTGGCCATGAACTAGGCAAAACGGAGACATTGTACGCGAATGTGACAAACGGTAGCACTTCGTCCCGTACAATGAAAGTATATCATCGAGCGGGCATGTACAGCCGTTCTGTTAAACCGTTCGTTTGAGGATGGTGTGATGTTGTCCTCCGGTGGTTTGCATGAGTGTTCAGCAAACTCTACTGCGGTACCTCAGCCGTGAATGCGGTACCACGGTCGGTGATTAGAATCTCTGGTGCGCCATGACGCAGGCCAAATTGATGGATGAAGAATTTGCCAACTTCCAGGGCTGTGCCGCTTGGAAGAGCTGAGATTTCCGCGTATCGTGTGAGGTAGCCCGTAGCAACGGTTACCCACTTGTTACCTGAGTGCGAAAGTGGCAATGGTGCCAGCATGTCTATGCCGCTCCTCTGGAAGGGCCTCGGTGGCACCTTGCGATGCTGAAAGCAGCGACACGTTCTGACGTAGTGCGCAACATTCAAAATTAGACGAGGTCAGTAATACTCTTTCTGGGTCCTTTCCATCATACGGGCGTCTCTTAAGTGTCCAAAACCTGGTTCGTCGTGGGAGACTTTTAAGATTTCATCGCGCAAACACGTACGTACAGCGATCTGGTAGGGCGGATTGCGTGCGGAGAAATTTTCCTTCACACGATATACACAGACGACATAGCGCTGTGCGCGGAAAGGGGCAGCGATGCCCACATCGAATCCACTGTACAGGCGGCCGTCGACGCGACCGCAGACAAACTCGACGGATCGGGGCTCAGATTCTCACCGAGCAAGTCTGAGCTCCTCGTATACCCGCCCGTCCAGCACCGACAACCTAAGAGCAACCAGAGAGAGTACGAGGTAATCAAAGTCAAGACCAGAGAAGGAAACGCGATCCCAAGAGTCAACAAGATGAGAGCGTTGGGAATGACGATCCAGACGCAAGGCAGAAACGATGAGACCGTCACCCGGCTCATGGCGAAAGCGGCGAACGCCACGAGACTACTCAAGCGAGTCACGACCAAGAAAAGCGCAATGAGGGAAGAGAGCCTGATCAGACTCGTCCACTCGTTCGTAATATGCCACGTAGCTTACGAAGCGGCCTACCACAAGTGGTAGAAGAGCGAGAGAAACAAGATAGATATACTCACCCGCAGAGCCTACAAGGCGGCACTGGGGCTGTTCGAAACAACGAGCACCAACCTCCTCCGGCAGCTGCGGGTGCACAACACGCTAGAGGAGGTAGCGGACGTCCAAAGCGCCGCTCAGCTCGAAAGGCTGTCTACGACCAAGGCCAGCCGGATAATCCTAGACAATCTCGTAATTAGATACCAAGCCAGGGATCAGACGCAGCTCCCCGTCCCCGATAAGCTCAGGAGCAACATCAGAATGGTCCCAATACCGGAGGCTATGCACCCGGAGTACAACAAACGGAGCAGAGAGCCGAGAGCCAAGGCGCTGATAGACCAGCACAAGGCCGACGGACCCGCACGCTACGTGGACGCGGCTGAGCGCGAGCCGGCAACGGCGAACGGGGACCCAGGCTGCGCGGCCGGCGCCCAGAAGACGACGTAGGCCCTGTCCGGAGCGCACGCGCAAGCGCGCTTTTTTCTGCAGGCTCAAATAAACGTTTTACGAATCCAATCACAAAAACACAGTCGCTAATGCGCAACGATGGCAGCAGATTGCTCCTCAACAGGGCACGCTGTGTTGATGGTATTCAAGCGGATGACGCCGTCAGTAGCGTCATCGGTGGGGGGGGGGGGGGGGGGGGTGTACACTACGGTCCATTGTTAAAGGGAACATGCGATCGCATGGCCTTCGCCCTTCACGAAGCCCTGCTGCCTAGATGCGGCGAGAATATGCGACATGAGGCGCATGCGTGGAAAGACCAGCCGCTCTGCTCACTGCGCATGCGTCTTGTGCCGACAATTCCCACAAGTTCTCGGCGGCAGCTCGGCGCGAAGCGCGGAGGCCACGCGATCGCATGTTCGCTTTAACAGTGGACCGCACTGTACAGGCGCGCGAGAGGCGATCTGCGCCCGAATGCTGGTGGCCAGACTTAAATGTGACAGCTATGTCACATTCTTGGAGTCGTAGACTCCATCTCACAAGGCGGGCTGACGGGTCCTTAAGGGTTGCGAGCCAGCGCAAGTCGTGATGGTCAGTGACTACATTGAAATGTTTCCCATAAACGTAGGGCCAGAATTTCGGCATCGCCTTCACACTGGCTAAACATTCTTTCTTGGTGGCAGAACAGCCATATACAGCGCAGGCAGAGACAGGACCTGAACCAGTAGTCTGCTGGATACCAGAGCAGGTGTCGGCGTTCTGGGCCGTTGGCGTTGTCACACGTAAGACTAAAATCTCAAAATAAAAAATAAATCTTGTGGAGTTACGGGGAATCGAACCGCCGCCTTTTAGTTTGCGAGGTCAGCACACGCAGGACACGCTACGAAGGCTGTGTTTTTCTTTCTTTGATGGTATTTATTTACATGGTTTTGTACAGAAAGGATATATATACATATGTGTGTATTATACACAAAAACAAAAAAAAACTATTTACAGAGAACCTAGGTGATTTACACGATAGTAAACCTATTAGAACTAAAAGGCCGGTAAGGATATACAGCGCATCAGGAGAGGAAACCAATCCGGTAAAAAGTCCCACTATTTGTAAATGTCCTTTACCTACAGCAACATTAGGCTAAAATGAATTGTGGGCGAAACAACAGGTTCAAACGTTGCGGTCTTGTATGAGCGTTTTTCAAAGGCTATGAAGTCCAATGCGAAGAATCATATCATAGGGTTTCGAGTCAGGTTGGGAAGCAACAAGGTAGCACACACTGTAGGGATTCAGGAAAAAATATTTCTGTAGCGTCCTCCGCAACACATCCCAAAACAAAATCGCATCTTTGCAGTCTATATAACAATGTTCAATTGTTTCAGGCACATTGCACAAGGGACAGTTTACAGAAGACACGAAAATGTTTTTCCTATCGAGCCACGTGTTGACAGGTAGAGTTTCGGTGTGTAATTTATAGAAAAATGTTTTGGCGTAAGCAGAAATTGGCATTTTACGGACTCGCGTTAAAACATCATGACCCATGAGCCCAAAGTAGACAGAACGACATAGTGGGGGCGGGAAGAGCGTCGATATCAAATCCCTGTACAAATTTTTGCGCGAAACAGAATATAAGTACTCATTTGAAAACCGAACTGTCAAAAAACGCACGGAGGCACAAACTTCCTTCATGAAGCCTAGTAAACGGCGGCGTTCAGTAGAATTGGAAGAAACTACTGAGTTCCGAAGTAGAGTCATGAAGTTGACCTGCAAGAATGCTCTAATAATCGTATGAGAACAATCACAAAAAAGAAGAAACGGGCAACCAACTCTCTCAAATACAGGTGCTCTAGGCCCAGTCCTCCTGCGCAAACAGGCCTGAAAAGGTTATCACTAGAGTAACACCATCTGTCGGGCTAGTTGGTTGCGATCCATATGTATCAGCAGCGCGAACACCACACAGGAAGAAGAAGGAGAAGAAGGTAAAGAGCGCTGAACTTCCAACTTTTATTTGAGCAAAAATTGAACCCGCACTTTACCTTCTTCTCCTTCTTCTTCCTGTGTGGTGTTCGCGCTGCTGATACATATGTATCACTAGAGGCCGGATTTTTAGGCACTAAAAAACATGTTTTAGGCGCCATAAATAGGCGGCTAAAATTGCATTTTAGGCACCTAACGGAGAAAAATAGGCACTATAAACTTTATCAAAAGTGCACACAGTTCCGAACTTCAGCGCCCAATATCTGCCGGAAAATAAAACAAAAACACAGCAGGAATTATTTGGGACCTTAAGCAAGGTGCGAACATTAGAAGCCATTTTTTTTTAGTCATTTGTTCTATGGTCTGAGTGTACGAATGCGTTTTCGTATGCACGCACGACTTCCAGCTGTCTAGTGTGGCCTGCTCCACCAAGATTACCGCCAAAATGCAATTTGATGAAGATGGCATGTGGCTGGGGCACAAGGAACGAAAATAAGGCAGATTACCCAGGTAGAAATTTTAATCTGGTAAACTGTTTCCAGCAGGTTTATGGAACATTTTACAGTTGGTTTCAATTGGAACCAATGGGTTGAGTTGAGTTTAGTTGATTTTAATGGCGCATAAGGCTCTCATGCGCCAAGCTCCGGGTATAGAAAAATTTTAAATAGATGTTATAGAAAAGTCTAAATGAACGGCGGTGTAAAGGGCCTAAAAAGTTAATTCGTGGAACCTAGTAAAAATATAACACAAAATTTGAGAAGAGACTTATGGTAAATGCTTTAAAAAGGGTTGACAACCTCAGCAGCCATCCTTGGCTGTGCGAGGATCTTGAGGTCCCCAACCAACTGAATAGTGACCTCAGCCGTCTTCTCATGACGAGAGGGTGGCTGAGGTGTGGTTCAAAAAAATTCGCTAGTTGTAAAAACTGACCATTATTCAGAGTTTCGAGAATACATTGGCTTCTTTTAAAAAGTTAAAAACGCTTGACTTATCGATAAGAGCTTCTTCGCCTAAAATCAATGACGGATGAAAAGGGATATGTTTGTTGTAAAACGGGGTAAAAAACTTGTTTCTGAGTGTTTCAAGTTCTATGCATAAGACTAAGATAAGAGTTACTGTGAGTTTATCTCCGCATTTTTCACAGGTAGGGTTGTCTTGTTTTGTTAGCAGAAAGTTGTGGGTAAGGTGTGTGTGTCCAATACGTAAACGACATAAAATAACTTCAAAAAAGCGTTCCTGATGTGTGCATGATTTCCATTCTCCTAATATTGGTTTTATTAAGTGTAGCTTGTTATTTATCTGACTATTCCATGTGCTCTGCCATTTGTTCCTCAGTCTGCTCTGGACTAGCTTCATACAATCCTTATGTGGCATGCTTATTTTCTGTATTTCCTTGATGTGGGCTTGAGCAGCACATGCGTCCGCTGTCTCGTTACCATCAATTCCAACATGGCTTGGAACCCAACATAATTTTATGTTATGCCCTTGTGTTACGATCCTTATGTTATGTATGACATTACCTAGTGATGGCATGGCTGCATTTCTGGACTGTAGTGCTTTCAGTACACTGAGGGAGTCGGTGTAGATAATACTGTTTTCGATGTTCTTGCTTATTATTTTCTCCGTAGCAAGAAACACAGCATAACACTCGGCGGTAAAAACCGATGCACACTGAGGAAGCCTTGCTATTTTTTCCCAGTTCCCTTCCACTACTGCACTTCCTACATAACCTGTAGTTTTCGATCCGTCTGTGTAGAACTCGTTGTAGCTATCGTATTTTTCCTTTAGTGTAAGGAACTCTTGTATCATGTGTTCTGCTGGAATTTGTCTCTTGTTGAACTGTGTAAGACTTATATCACAGACCGACGGAAAACTGTACCAAGGGGCGAATGCATCGCAACGTTCTGCAACATTTGGTAATGTTTCCGATAAGGCAAGTTCTCGGCTGATTTCCTCAAACCGCATTAGCAAAGGCCTGGTTGCTTGGGGCTGATTTGGAAATATTATTCGAGACGGGCATGTTGTGACGATTGAATAACACACGTGTCTTGTTCGCGACCTAATTCTAAGAACGTATGCACATGTAAGTGCTTTTCTTCTATCTTCTAGTGATGGCTCATTTGCTTCAACAAGAAGGCTCATTACTGGAGACGTTCTGTATGCTCCACAAGAAAGGCGGAAACCTAGATTATGAACTGGATCTAATCTTTTTAGATATGAATGCCTTGCTGCGCCGTACACTTTACTCCCATAATCTAGACATGAGCGCACTAGAGAACGGTAGATATGAAGGAGGCATGCTCTGTCAGATCCCCAGCGTTTTCTTGAGATTACTTTAAGGATATTCATTGCACGGGAGGCCTTTACTTTCAAGTTGTTTATGTGCGGCAGAAATGTAAGTTTTTATGAAATGTTATTGCTAAAAATTTATGCTCTTGTTTTACCAGTAGTGTGGCTCCATTTAGGTGTAAGTTCGGATTGATCTGTCTTTTAAGCGAGAAAGCAACAGCTACTGTTTTCTGTGGAGAGAACTTGAACCCATTTTTGTCTGGCCAGATTGCTAGCTTGTTTAATGTGACTTGTACCTGCCTCTCACACGTTGACAGGCTGGAGGACGTGCAAGAAATCTGAAGGTCGTCGACATATACGGAATACATAACGGAGTTGCGAATTCTTTTTGCTATGGAATTCATTTTCACAACAAAAAGAGTAGTACTTAGGATACAGCCTTGCGGTACCCCATTCTGCTGGACAAAGCTCTTCGAAAGGGTTGCACCCAGGAGCACCTGAGAGACCGGTCTGACAGGAAATCCTTCAGGCAGTTCAACATCCTACCCCGGATGCCAAGATCTGCCAAGTCGCGTAGAATCCCATATCTTCATGTGGTATCGTATGCTTTCTCCGTGTTAAAGAAGACTGCCAGACAGTGTTGTTGGTGTATGAACGCCTCTCGGACTGTGTTTTCTAAGCGTACGAGATGGTTAGTTGTCGAACATCCTTTTTTAAATCCTCACTGGTGGATGTCAAGGAGTTCACGTGATTCCAGAATGAACATTAGCCTAACGTTGAGCATACTTTCAAATGATATTGCTATACAACTTATAAGAGCTATGGGCTTGTAACTATTAGGGTAGGTGGGCGGCTTTCTAGGTTTTAAGAACAGTACGATAACTTCTTTTTTCCAAGCCTCCGGCATCTTTCCGGACACCCATATCTTGTTGAAAAATTGCAGAAGTGCCCCTACAGCAGCTTCGGACAGGTGGGCAAGCATTTCATAATGTACATCATCCGGGCCAGGTGCTGTCTGTTTACCGGAGGACAGTACGTTTTGGATCTCCTGAATTGTAAATAATGTATTGTATGTTTCGTTTGGACTGCCAGTCGTTGAAAGTTTCTGCTTTTCAGTTGTGTTTTTGTGTTTTAAGAATTACTGTGTGTAGTGTGAACAGCTTGGAACGTCAGAGAAATGTTGTCCTAGTATGTTAGCCTGTTCATCTATACTTGTTTGTGTTCCAGGGGCTGTTAGAAATGGTACTGTAAAGGGAGAGAATTTGGCGTCTAATTTATGCACCTGTTCCCACATCTTTTTTGATGTAATTGAACTATTGATAGATGATATTTTTCCACGAGGTCTTCTCGGCATCACGGCGGATGCGGCGCGCATTGGCTTTTGCCTTTTTAAAATTTACGAGATGCTGATGCGTTGGGTATCTTCGAAATGTCCCGCAGGCTTTGTTTTGTTTCTTTTTTGCCTCCTTACATTCTTGTGTTTACCAGAATTTATGTTTATGTTGTACGACTCCTGAGGATTGGGGAATACATTGGTGCGCAGCAGTAATAATACAGGTTGTGAACCTTTCATTCAGTTCATCGACACTAAGCTCACCCGAAAAGATGTCCTCGAGAGTGACCATGTCTTTAAACAGCGCCGAATCCACTAAGTGTAGCTTCCAGCAACGTGGTTTGCTCGGGATGACTTTTGGTGACGATGATAGACTAATTAATACAGGAAAGTGATCGCTTCCGTAAGGGTTATCGAGGACGTCCCATTTAAAATCAGTAAAAACAGATTGAGAGGTAAAGATAAATCTAGGCAGCTCATTTTTCCTGAGCTCGGAGAGCAGTATGTTGGTTTCCCTGTGTTGAGCAGGCAGACGTTATTGCACAAAATAAAATCTTCTAAAATACGCCCTCGGCTGTCTGTTTGATCGCTCCCCCAAAAAGAGGAATGTGCATTAAAATCTCCTACTACCAGATATGGCTCTGGTAGCTGTTTAAAAAGTGCCTCTAAATCATGAAGTGTTACAGTGAGATGTGATGGAAGATATATAGAGCATATTGTTATTGTTTTGTAATCAAGAACAGTTACTGCAACTGCTTCATATTTTGTTTGCAGTCCAATATCATATGTTGCAACTTGCAACACCACTGTTGACAATAATAGCAACTCCTCCAGAGAGCCTACTCGCCTACTCTCGGTCTTTTCTGAATACTTTGTACTTCTTTAAAACATGTTTTTGCAGAGGCCCCAAGTTTGTCTCCTGCAGGCACAATGCCACAGGCGACAGTGAATTTAAAAGATCTGTTACATCGCTATAGTTGGTTAGTAGTCCACGGCAGTTCCAGTGGATTAGGAACGCCATGATGGTTTGTGGGATGAGCTAAAAACTTAGGTCCCTGCTTGTTTGGGACCGGTGATGAGAGTTTTTTTCTTTTTTTTGTTCTAGAGAGCTTCGCCGCCGGCGGGCTCTTTTTTTTTCGGGGGTGGAACCAATGGGAATTATTTGGACGAACCTGTCTCTTACTCCGTATACTTTCCGAAATGTGGTGCCATCTGGTCAACTTCCACTTTAACAGCCAAAGTCATCAACAAGCTGCCACGATAAAACGGCAGAAAATAGGAAAAAGGTTGCTGCGATATTTTCGGCTGACGTGGTTGGTATTGTGTATACAGCCGGCGTAGGTGCACTGTTCACCACAGCCAACTGACGAGGTCATCTAATGTTACCACGAGTGTGTTCTACTCAGAACCGAAATGGATTCGAAAGCGAACAGAATCTGAAAGCAAAACCACAGCGTATTTCAGGCCTCTTTTCTGTAAAATAGGGCATTTTTAGGCACCGACGTAGGCATTTATAGGGACTGACACCCAAAATAGGCATTTATAGGCACTATAAAAAGAGTATTAAACATATTGTCAACAGCTAATTCATGCTGATATGTAAAAATGGTGCGCCTACGAAGCGTTGAAAAAAATTGGCATTTGCCTGAAATTCGATCTCTAGTTATCACGCTCCATGGCCTCAAATTTGGAGACCAAATAAACGTCGCAAATACACGATGGAAACGCTGTATGTGATGTGTGGCGCCGTGAAGAACCTGGAGTAGGTAATAAATCCTTGTTGCCAGAAAGGTGTTGCAAGCCCGGGCTCGACCAAAAATTGAAAGCCGATGCGGTACAAACGTCTGAGCATAGCGCTCAACGGCCGGAATCGCTCTCTCCATAATGCGCACTTGATTTTTAGGCATGAAGTGGAACACCAAGATATTTAGAAGGCACACTAGACCATTCTATTCCAGCGTACATGGGCGAAGTTGTCCTCCATGAACCAAACCGTAGGTCAGAACTTTTAGAGCAATTCATTTGAGCACCAGAAACGATGCCAAATCGATCTATCGTGGACAACACAACATCAATGCAGGGCTTGTCAATTCAGAAAAATAAAAGATCATCAGCATATGCTAGAAATTTCCCTTCAGTACCCAAAACAGGGAACCCATGGATGTTACTGTTACGCAAAACACTCGAACAAAGCGGTTCCAGGTAAAGAGCAAAATGCAGAGGAGACATCGGCAGCCTTGCTTCACGGAAGAGCTGATTGGCAAGGGGTTCGAGGGCTGGCCATTATGATTAATCCTGTTCAACAGTTGCTGTAGCAAAGTTGCACCCCCTTAAGTACAGTAGAACCCATGTTTGCTCGCACTAGAAGTGAAAAGAGAAATGAATGGCGAACGCGGTCAAATGCTTTTGCAAGGTCGATCTGAAGCAGAGCAAGCTGCTCATGGCAGCTGGAGGAATATTCAAGAATTGTACGCATAGTGTGAACATTACTTTGAATGGAGCGGCCTCTCAAACCGCAAGTCTGGTGAGATCCATTGAGTACCGACATTGCGAATTGCAGGCGATTTGACAAGACTTTAGCAAAAGTTTTGTAATCCACATTTGCCATTGTAATAGCCTATATCATTCTACGGAGCGCAGTTTTCCTTCATCAGTAGTTTTCGGAATTAGCACTGTGTGGCTTTTTGTAAGAGACTGGAGAAGGCCCCCATATCGAGCCCCACCGTGAAGACCCGCAGCAGGACCGGAGTGAGAATCGATTTAAAAGCCTTGTAAAATTCGCCTGAAATTCAGTCGGGACAAGGCGTTTTTGAGGCAGGTAACTGATCAATTGCAAGTTCCACCTCTTGCTGCGTGAAAGAGCCGCTAATAACAACAATCGCCACCTACCCGTGGCGATTCAATTTTAGATGTTCTGACAACGGAACCCGACAAGAGAACTGTAAACGCGCTCGATGGTGTCGGTGACCCCAGGATTTTGCAGTGCGATTTCACAGTAGCCAGGAATAAACCAGAAAAGGCAAAGAAAGTTATATTTGACTATGCCAGGGCAAATGTTGATATGCTGCTCAATGAACTATCATTATTTTCTGCCGATGTTTTTCATTCTTTCGGTTCACAGGATGCCAAAAAAAACTGGTCTTTTATTCGCGACAAACTAACTTTGTTAAAAAATAAGTGTGTGCCCGAAGTCACCATAACCACATCTACAGAAAGCACATGGTTCACAGGGAGCGTCAAAACATGTATAAACAAGAAGAAAAGGTTGTACGCGAAATATAAAGTGTCAGGATCTCAGCGCGATTGGAATCAATACCGCACACATGCGCAACTGTGCAAAACTGAAATTGAAGACGCGAAGAACAAGTTTTATAACTATGACCTTTCCATCTGTTAAAGAACAATCCTAAAAGGTTTTGGAGAGTTGTTAACCCAAATTACAGTTCCAACTCCTCAGTGTCAATAACTACCTCCCCCGAGGTAGCAGAGGAATTTAACCTATTTTTTTGCTGAGTGTTCACAGATGAGAGCCCTTTACCTTCTGACCTGCGATTTAAAAAGCTGCATTCAACTATGCCCAAAATAACTGTAACGCCAGAGGGCGTATCCTCTGCCATAGACCGTCTACCCACTAACTCCGCACCCGGCCTCGATGGCATATGTCCTAAATTACTCAAAATAGCATAACCTGCAATGTGCCCCATCTTAGCTGCTATTTTTCAGCAATCGATTGACACGGGTTGTGCTCCAAATGACTGGAAAATTGCGCGCGTCATTCCCGTTTTTAAATCTGGTAATGCTTGTAAACCTTTAAATTACAGACCCATTTCGTTAATCAACATCAGCTGCAAATTGCTCGAGCACATACTCTCATCTGCCATCATGGGTTATCTGGTGAAGCATAACTTCTTTTTTGTCAGTCAGCACGGCTTCTTACAAGGTCGATCTTGCGAAACGCTGCTGTTTGAACTTATCACTGACCTTCATCACGCTGTTCATGCTCACTCTAAAATAGACGCTGTATTCGTAGATTTAGCCAAAGCATTCGATAAAGTCCCACACATACGTCTAATAAATAAACTTGAGAATCTGAACTTAAATCCTAAGGTTATTTCTTGGATCAAAAGTTTTTGGCCAGTCGGCATCAAACAGTCTTTGTTAATGGGCATTCATCGTCCCTCTCCCCCGATAAATCTGGAGTACCGCAAGGCTCTGTACTCGTACCTATCTTGTTCTTAGTTTATATTAATGACATAAGTAATAACCTAAATTCCACGGTCAGATTATTTCAAGATGATTGCGTGATCTACAGACAGATTACTGATCCTTCCGACTCTACTCGTCTACAATCAGACCATAAAAAATTAATGATTGGTGCACACAATGGCAAATGGAGATTAACACCTCAAAAACAAAAGTTATTACATGTACCACAATATCTAGCGCCGAACCTTGTCGAACAATGTGCGCGTAGAGTCGGCACCCATCATAAAATATCTAGGTTTGCATTTAGCAGCACGCCTCTCATGGAACAGTCACATCGATACGGTTATTAACAAAGTTTCCAAAACACTCGGCTTCCTGAGACTTAACCTGTGTTTAGCTAATCCAGACACAAAGCTAATATCATACACTAAATTAGTGCGCTCGAAATTGGATTACGCCTCTTTGATCTGGAACCCCCACCAAGCATACCTAGTAACAAAATTGGAGTCCCTGCAAAATAAAGCTGCGCGGTTCATATCGAAAAACTACTCGCGATCAGCGAGTGTAACTGAAATAAAAAAGCTCTCAATTTACCTCTTCTCGAAAAACGGAGAATGCTTTGCATACTGTCATTTTTCTACAAATTGTTTCAAAGTCATTCTTCCTTTGCTTTGTACCATATCAAGCCGGCTCATCAGATATTCCGATGCATTGACGACCAACTGAAAGTCGAACCCATCTTAACTAATCTCTTCTTTCTTTCGCTCCTCCTCGCCATCCGTCAATGGAATCTACTACTTGGCACCATTGCGTCTGCCAATGATTGCGAAGCGTTTGTAACCGCCCTAAAACGCCACTTCGAGCTGTAACCTTCATATTTTTTGCATTCTTGTTGAAGCACTGCTTTTGAAAGAAACCCGAATGTTCTTTTTCTTGTGCCTTTGTATTTTGAGTGTTTGATGCTCTTCAGCAATGTGTTCCCGGCCAACGAATTATGTAGTCTTCGGAATTTTTGTTGCTTTGTTTTCACTGTTGTTCCCCCCTATGTAATGCCCGCGCGGGCCTTTAGGGTATTTTAATAAATAAGTAAATAAATCGTCTGATAAACGGCTCACTAAGGTGCTGAAATTCGCCGATATTTCCGAATTATGCGCATCAGGTGAGGCACTAAACAAGTCTGTGTAATAATCCACAAATACGGTCATCACCTCATTTGTACTGCACACTAGTTTGCCATTGGACATCATCCCCGAAATAAACGTTGCAGTCGCATGACGGCGCTCATCAAGCAAAGCCTGTCTTGTCGGGTGCTCACATTGCAGATCACGCTTGGTACGAGATCGAACATTGGCACCCCTGTAGCGTTCTGCATCAAATATTTGTAACTCACTTTTGATACTAGCAAACATAAGCCAGGTGCGTCGCATTCTATTTCATACAGGTTGTACAAATTTTTCCTAAGTGTCTGCTCCTGTTATTTCCAGTAAAAGGACCTCACGGAACCAATTTCTATGGCTGTAGTACGTACGTCCTGCTTAAACCTTTTCCAAGCGGCGAACAAAGGCATCTTGCTCGAGAAACAGGATTCTAGTTGCGAGCGGACACGAATGACAAATTGTTCATCATTAATTACTGAGGAGTTCAGCTTCCAAAGCGCCCATTTCGGCCTGAATTTTGAACAATCACTGCCTCCGAGGCGAGCAACCACCATACAGTGATCAGAGAATGAAACGGGTACAGTGTCACAGACCAATCCTCGGGAGACAAGTGCAAAAGATGCATAAATTCTATCCAGGCGAGCTTGATATTGACCCTTAATGCGTGTGAATAAGCGGGAACCAGGACATGAACTTTTGGTATCAATGAGCCCTGCATCTTCCGTAGCAAGTGACAAAAATTCACCGCTCCTATCCCTAGGTGTATCAGGACCGGCACGATCAACTGGGTCGCACACACAATTGAAGTCACCCATTAGCACAACGTGCCGGTGACAGTCCAGTTAGCTGGCTATAGCCTTCAAAAGGACTGATGCGCTGAGGTACAGTATTAAATGCATAGACATTAATTAGTTGCCATGGCTTTCCATAGAGCAGAAAATCGCAGCATATAAACCGGCCCTCATTATCGACATTATAGGTCAAGCCCGAAGAGGCAAGTGTCTTGCGAAGAAACAAACAGCAACCCGCCGACAAGCCCACACCATGCGTCAAGAGGACATTATATTCCGAGAAAAAGGGCTGCAGGGCCACCTCGGTATCCTCCTCACTTTCAATTTTCGTCCCCTGGATGGCGATAACATCAAGGTGCCTGCTGCAGAAGAGTCGGCGGAGTTGCGCCTGCCTCTGGCGAGACCTAAGGCCACGTACAGGTGCCCCAAAAGTAATACGGAGCACAAGGTAGATATACCATGGTAGCGAAGGCTCCATAGACGCCCATTGGTCTAAAACATGGCGGCTCATGGGGGCACCCCAGCGCCCCCAATTTGGGGGGGGCAAACTACGTATGAGTGACGTTGAATGACGTCACGCATACGTATGGTTTTGGCGCGAATTCTAAAGTGGTCTTTTTATGGAACCCGCATTTTCGAGCCGCTATCACTTGAAGGTTGCCTTTCAGAGCGCACCAACCTTTGCCAGTCAAATGTGCTCGAGTTCCTGCTAGTTATGGCTTTGTTAATGTGCAATGCGACTGGCAAAGAAGGCAGCATAGAAAGGCAGCAACACTTTCAGACGCTGGCTAAGCATGCATGATTCGTAGTGGAAACCTTGGTGGAAATACTGGTGCCAGTGCTTTTGAGTATATCATGGTGAGATGCACAAAGCACAGGCTCAGGTGCACAGTTGGCAATACAGTGTACGGCAAGTATGGTTTTCATATTCAGGGTTTATTACAGCAACCAAACAAATAGTGATAAAGCACACCAACAAAAAATGCGCGTCACAGGCAGCTCAAGCAGTAGTTTTTTTTAAGCTGGCTATTCATCTCAATGGTCACAGTGCGGGTAGGAAAAAGCCCTGAAGTTCCACGAACGTTGCCAGGTAGTAAATTGGAAAGTATAGAAAACAATGCTACGACAGCTTCCATTGAGGCAAACATGACATGACATAAGTAGGCGCATCAACACATAGACCATGCAGCACACAGAGATTACTCTTCACATTTCATTTCTTCAACTGAAAGAATATAGCAGCTATGTTCACCCCTGCATGACAATATTAAAAACAAGTATTCGCATCAACAAACTTGCTCAACGCTAGAGCATTACACCATACATAGGGCCTGCGCACAACCTCGACAGCTCCTTGTCGCTAACCGAAATAATTTGAAGCAATTCTAATCAAACTAAAATATACATGAAGTGCAGTTTAAAGTGAAGTGCAGGGACATTCAATACAGCCACTCCATCCTAGAATAGGCACAGCATCGAGACGCAGCCATCCTGGCCGCAGATACACAAACAGTTCGAACTTCGAAGTGCTTGGAAGAAACCCTCAGGTCTCGCAGCTGGCACGGCGTCTTCTCCAGGCTGAGGCTGCGGCAGAACTCCACCCACGTTTTGCACCTGGACATGAAGCAGCATCCACGTTATACAACTGCACCCAAATGAATACCAGATACTCCAAACGTCAATACGCAAAGATTCCTTTCACCTAAATGCAGTACGTTATAACTATGGCAGAAAATGCTCGCGCCAAGCCTCCGCGCCTCAGAGTGCGGTTACGCTCGCCTGATATCACGCGGCTAGCTGCTTTTCTGTGCTCAAAGAGTGACGAGAGCGATGCAGCAAAATGAGTCTAAAACTACATTGACGGTCATGTATACGTAGAATGGCAATAACTACTGCTGGGCGAATTCAGTTAAGGCTCAGTCAATGCGGCGCACATACACCTGGTTGAGCTTCGATACTGTCAGTTGCGAGGGGATCCTCAAATTGGCTGCACGGTGCTGCAAAACCCATTAATGTCATGCTGAGAGCTGTTAGGCAGCGCAGTTGGTTTTAAATTGACCATGCGGCAAGTCAATTTACTAAAATATCCCGATAACATGAAGACAAGTGCGTATGAAACGGTTACAGCTACGATAGGCGCGGAAGGCCCGACAAAAGCATATCTAGAGCAGACGACAACGGCAAGAGCTCACCTGCGAAAGTCCAGATAGAAGCGGTGTAGTCTTGGTAAGACACCCACGGTACAACCCACGCTGTCACAATGTGCCACGGAGCAACGATTCTTCACATGCCGCAACCTCATCTTGAAATGCACAGCTAAGCGCTTGAAACGATGAGCGCGAAGCCTGGAAGCCTCGGGATAAGGGCCAGTGCACCGAAGGAAACGCTGTAGCGGTGCAGCGGGGTGCAGCAGATCTTACCAAACGGTGACAGAGAAGCGACGGGCAATGACGACAAAAATTTCTTAATGGGGCCATTTCGAGTCCGGCGAGCTTAATTTGCACGCTTTCCAAGGCGCGCCATAGCAGGCAGCTGGAGATAAGAAATCGCATCGTAAGCTCCCGCAGCCACTGTGGCCGCGGGACCGGGTACCGGTTCTAGTTGGCTTCCCTCCGGCCGCTATGAGAGGAATTGGCGCTGATGTCTGCCTTTGCTGGACAGCGGTGTATATGGAATTTTCCTGGGGTGTACTTTATGGCGCAGCGTATGTCTAATGAGGTAACAGGCAGCGTCTGATCTGCTGCCAAAGAGCGCCAAGCCGCAAGGTATCTTCTTTTACATGGTATTTTCATTTAAAGACCCATTTCCCAAGCATTGACCCCTAAATAAGCCGAGCACCAGGCCAGGGGAACCTTGCAACCATTGTACCACCGGTGAGTACCCGGCTGCACTCGGGAACCCCGCACCTCCTTCACACGAGCGGGATGATCAAGATACTAGCCCACCGCTGCGGTAGGCAGCGGCTGAACACACTCCGTTGGTTTGCATGGGCGGTGAGTGCGGCCTTGAGGAAACATTCAACAAGGCCATTTGCTTGTGGGTGGTACGCGGTGATGCGCAGGCGAGTCGTGCGGAGAACGCGAAGAAGCTCAGCGAAAAGGGACGACACGAATTGTCTGCCACAGTGTGTGACGATTGCAGACGGACATCCTTAACGGGCCACCCAGGTATAAAGGAAAGCAGACGCGACGGGGGGGGGGGGGGGAGGCAGCAGTATCAGGTAGTGTAATTGGTTCTGGTCAACGAATGTACTTATCCACGCAGGTAATTAAGCACCGGTTGCCTTTGCAGAGTGGAAGTTGTCCGACTAAATCCACGTGCACTGTATCAAAGCAGCCTTCGGGCGGAAGAAAAGAAGTGGCTGGAGGAATGGGCTGGTGGTCGACTTTCGGTCGCTGCGAAAAAGGAAACACATGCGCGCACCCAATCACGTACATTAGGGTTCATGCGCAGTCACATGTAACGAGACGCCGCGAGCTTTTGTGTCCCGCGGTTTCCAGGGTGTCGAAGATCCGCTTGCAGAGTGTCAAGCACAAATGGTCTGGAAAAACCCATGGGACAATCCCATATGAGAGTGTTGCCTAGCATGAGGACTTCTTCGAGTTGCAGGGATGTTGTAGACGCGCACAAACACGTCAATTCGGAGTCCGTACGCTCGGCGACCGCAAGGTCACGAATGGGAATCGGGGAACGCACCGTGTCGACAACCACACGGCTGAGCGCGCCTGCCGGAATGTCGGCGGTGCCGCTGGCGTGTCGAATGTCGGTTGTATATTCCAGCACATAGGCAAGCAGACAAGCTTCACGCGGGGTGTAAGGGCAGTCAGAGTGGTCGAGAGCATGCGTTATGGGCTTGTCGGTAAAGATTGTGGAAGCACGACCGTCAAGAAGATGACGTAAGTGGCGAACAGCGACTACGTGGCTTGTAACTCTCTGCCAAACACGCTATAACGTGCCTTATTAGGAGTCGTATGTTTGGAGAAGAATGCGAAAGGCAGCCAGACCCATCAATGTGCTGTTAAAGCACCGCACAGCTCTCTGTGCGGTGCTTTAACAGCACATTGATGGGAAGCGTACGCTAACTGGAAGCGTACGCTAACAGTACTGGAGTACTGGAAGCGTACGCTACAGTACTGGAAGCGTACGCTACAGTACTGGAAGCGTACGCTAACAGTACAAAATTACTGTCTGGCTTCGGGTCAGGGAGCAGGGATGGGTCGGCCAGGGCTTGCTTGACGGCGAGAAAATCTGTGGTCATCGGCGTCCCATTGTAGGCTATGCGTTTTATGTTTCTCCGTGATCCAGGGGCTCGAGCAAAGTCGGACAGTTCGGAATATAATGGTGGTAGCAGTCCACCGTGCCGAGGAACTGGCGCAGGGAAGTAACACATGTTGGTTATGGAAGGTCCATGATCGGTTGAACCCTGGACGTACGAGTTTGAATGTCACGTGTGTCGACGCGGTGAATAAGAAAGGCAAGCGAAGGGACATCGAATTCACTCTTAGCACGTACTGCTGATAATGATGCCGTGGGCAGAGGATCGGTCAAAGAACTGGCGCAGATGAAGCAAGTGATCATCCATGGACCGGCTGGCCGTAAGAAGGTCGTCCACGTAAGCGAAAACGAAGGGCAGGCAAGAACGACGTTGTTTATGAAACGCTTAAAAGTATGTGCAGCGTTCCCCAGTCGGAATGCTATCTCAGGAATTTGAAGAGGCCAAAGAGTGTTATGGTGGCTGTCTTCAGGACATCTTTCTCGGCCACTGGAGGTTGGAGGTAGGCGCGGACGAGGTCAATCCTCGAGAACGTGGTAATGCCACAAAGAGCTGCGGTGAAGTCCAGGATATGGGGCAGTGGGTGGTGATCAGAGATGGTGTGGGCGTTGAGAGCGCGGTAGTCGCCACATGGCAGCCAGTCCTCGGTCCTTTTCGGGGCCATATAAAGTGGAGAAGCCCTTTACACAGAAGACGGTCTAATAATTCCCAACTTGAGCATGTGCTCAAATTCGGCACGAGACATCTTGAGCTTGTCCGGGGCAAGGCGGCATGGACGGAAAAATATAGGCGGTTCGATGGCGACCAGATGATGACGCACATCATGCCGCACAGGCACAGTCCATTCTGGTGGGGCTGCGAGTGTCGGATACTCGTGCAGCAAAGGCCGAATAGAGGATCGGAAACAGGGGCATAGTAAGGCGCCGAATGATGAGTTGCCTGCTTTCCAAGGAACTGGGCTACGGAGTAAGATAGAAAGGAGCGCCGACTCTGGCACGTCGCAATGCATTGGGCAAGCTCCATTTCTCTACACGAAGGCTCCTTGCACGTGCGGCCCTCAGCGTATTCTCTCCCTCCGCTACCCTTCACTCGCCGAAGTTTAATATCGCTCTAGAAAAATTATCAGCCTCGTCTCGCTTAAATCGACTGCAATTAAATGCAGCAGAAAGCAAAAAAAAATATTTCGCGCTAAGAACAAAGTTCTAAACCAGAAATATGAGATAGCCTTTGAAGTGCAGGGCGTTGATATTGTTAGCAAGCAAGATGTATTAGGTGCGCATTTTCCGCATGACTTGACTTGGGATCACCACATTGACCACCTTGCAAAAACCTTTCTTCAGTTGCAGGTGCACTATAACAATGCCGTGACATCTTGCCTTTAAAATGTAAAATCGAACTTTATTATGCATTGTTCCAATCTCATTTAAACTACTGCGGCTTAGTGTGGGACACAGCTACAAAAGACCAACATGAATAAATTGTTCATACTGAAAAAAGAACTGTCCCGTTATGTTGCAAACCTCGAAAGACTAATTCCAAGAGCAATCACCTCCCAAGCACATTCCATCATCAGTGTCAATAAGCTATACGAGTTTGGTCTCTTGCAACTAAAGTTATTTAGAAAATATTTATCAGCTCTGGCATCCTTGCAGTAGGTCAGGGTTTGGTGGAGAAATGAAATCAAGATGTATGGCCCGTATTTTTTCGTAGTAACTATATAAATTTAAATATGTATGGTCCCTGACCAGTCTGTTCGGACGCTCGCAAATATCACAGACATGCGCAGACTTGGAAGTTATCCAGCCAATGCCTCAAAATCCGCCCCACTGCGAGCTCTTTTTCTTTGTTGAACATCAATGCCAGAAGCATATGGAATAAATGCGATGACTTAGAAGGTCTTCTTATCACACACGACGCTGAAATCACAATCATAACCGAGACTTGGTTGAACGAAGCTATTCCTGATTCAGAAGTAATACCCAACACTCATGGGATAGTACGGCACGACCGTAGCAGAAGGGGAGGGGGCGTAGCCATACCTATAAAAAAGGGACTAGATTACACAGTTATTCCTCATAATACAGGCATCGAAATGGTTTGAATATTGCTTCGGTTTAGCAATTTGAGCATTTTTTTTGGTTCTGTGTATAGACCCCCGGATGCAGACGTCTCGGTTCTAGAACGACGGCACAAATTTTTGTTAGAACATGGTAAAAATTATGCTTATGTAATAATGTGTGGTGACTTTAATTTACCAAAAATTAACTGGGAACTTCTGCGCACTGTAGCTTCATGCCAACATTCTGATATTTTGCTTGATATCGCCTTTGCATTTAATTTAAAGCAGGTCGTGCAGGGGCCGACACGTACTGCATCAGGTTCAAGCTCCCTTCTAGACCTTGTGTTTATTACCGATACTTTTGAAAAACTTGGCTACTCCGTTGAAATCATACCAGACATTTCTGATCACAAAGATGCACTCTTCACAAGTAACATGATGCGACCGCCTGTCCGTGAGTTAAGAAAACCATTTCTTGACTTCAACAATGCCCTAGGCGAAAGTATCTTAGATTTATTGGAACAAGACTACGATGAATTCGCTGAGAAACACGCGGCTGGTCTCATGAAAGTTAATGACCTATGGGTGCACTTCAAGTCTATTGTACACAAATGTATCACAAGATACGTGCCGACTAAGCTTAGAAAAATGAATCGCAGTAGTCCCTGGATTCTTCTAAAAAACCTAACACTCGCCAAGAAATTGAAGAACAACAGGGTAAAACACAAAGACGTTTCGGGATCCCTACGGATCCCTTGTTCACAATGAAGACGAAAAACGGATCGGCCGCGTGGACCTATGCCGCCTTTTGGAATTTTGCCTGCAGAGCACTTACTTCGCTTTTAACGAGGAGTTCTACAGGCAGGTGTTTGGAACCGCCATGGGCGCTTCAATTTCGGTGACTTGCGCCAACCTTGCCTTGGAGACCATCGAGGCACTCGCCCTTGCTTCTTTCTCTCTTCGCCCAAAAATGTTTTTGCGCTATGTGGACGACTGTTTTTGCGTGTTGAAACGGGAAGACGCGCCTGCACTACTTCATCATCTGAACTCCATCCAACCAACCATCCAGTTTACTATGGAAGAGGAGAGTTCTGGTCGCATTGCCTTTCTCGATGTTTTGGTACAGCGCACGACGAACGGCCTCGTGACGTCGGTCTACCGGAAAGCCACACATACAGGCCAATACCTGAACTTTGCCTCTGCGCATCCGGTTGGACACAAGCGCTCCGTGGCATCAGCGCTCTTCACACGCGCGCAACGCCTATGCTCATCCCCACAAGCGCGAAGAAAAGAGGAAAAAAGGATAAAAGAAGAACTTACTAGAAATGGCTATCCAAGGCAAGTTCTAAACTCGCAGCAACGGCGATGTTCAAATCCCCCCACGGCACCGAAGAAAGAGCGGAAGCGAGCCGTCATTCCCTACGCGGTTGGTGTGAGCGAAACACTGGCAAGAATCTTCAGTGATTACGATATTCAAATCTGTCATGTGCCTACTAACAAGCTCAGACAGCAACTCGTGCGAGTGAAAGACAAGCTTGAACGCACCAGATACCCCGGGGTTGTGTACAAGATCCCTTGCCAGGGTTGCGACGCAGCCTACATCGGCGAATCTGGGGATTACAGGAGACGGCTCAGGGAGCATAAAAATGACGTTGCCAAGGGGCGCACCGAGGAAAACGCCTTGGCAGATCACCAAAAAAGCACCGGCCACATTATCGCCTGGGACGCAGCCAGTATCATATCCACCGAGAAATCATTATCATCCCGCCTACTCCTAGAGTCATTCCATATCCAATCAACTCCGCACGCACTTAATCGGACACGTGGGCCCATGCCTGCAGCATACGCATGCTCATTACAGCGACCTTCGCTTGTATAAACGCGGCCGATCCGTTTTTCGTCTTCATTGTGAACAAGGGATCCGTAGGGATCCCGAAACGTCTTTGTGTTTTACCCTGTTGTTCTTCAATTTCTTGGCGAGTGTTAGGTTTTTTAGAAGGATGTCATTTCCTCGCCAGACGAGTTTTCGTCGAACTCTGGACTAAGTCCCTGGATTACTCGCGAACTGCTCCAACTCAAGCGTCGTATCAAGCGTCTAGGATCCAAGCGATTTAAAACAGGGCACATTTCCCTACAGTCACTTCGCCCAGAGTTGCGCA
The DNA here is from genome assembly GCF_055824585.1 of Amblyomma mixtum. Classification (NCBI taxonomy): domain Eukaryota; kingdom Metazoa; phylum Arthropoda; class Arachnida; order Ixodida; family Ixodidae; genus Amblyomma; species Amblyomma mixtum. The sequence continues at coordinate 15,714,363 of NC_143014.1, forward strand.
TGAGAATTAAACAGTCTAAGTACACTTTTTTTAACGTTAAAATGCATAACTTTCTCACCGCAGCCCCACACAAATTTTGGATACACTTAACAAAGAAGAAGGATACAGTTAGTAAAATTCGTTTCAATTACAGAGAAAGTAAGGATCCTTAAGACATTGCATCAGCTTTCAATAATTACTTTTGCTCAGTGTTTTCTACTGACAGTAGGCAGGAGCCTGAATTTCGATCCACGTGCCTTATCTTGCCAGACCTACAAATATCTGTCGAAGGAGTTTTTGCAGCTCTACTCAGTTTAGACAAAAAGAAGTCTCCTGGGCCCGATGGCATTCCAAATGCGTTTCTCTCTCGCTACGCAGAATGGTGCGCGAAATATCTTGTCATCATTTACAATAAAAGTCTTTTAAATTCAGAAGTTCCAGCTGAATGGAAGACTGCAAAGGTCATCCCTATCCACAAATCGGGTGACAAACTTTGTGTAAATAACTACAGGCCAGTTTCACTCCTGTGTACCTCGGGTAAGGTTATGCCCTAGGCGAAAGTATCTTAGATTTATTGGAGCAAGACTACGATGAATTCGCTGAGAAACACGCGGCTGGTCTCATGAAAGCAGTTGATTTCTGTTCTAGAAAGCAGTAACTTCTTTTCTAGTAACCAGCATGGGTTTCGGCGTGGCCTGTCCACCGTAACACAACTAATTCACACAACCAATGCACTTTTGGCATGCATTGATCAGGGTGGGCAAATAAATGCAATATTTCTCGACTTTGCGAAGGCCTTTGATCGCGTTTCGCACCGTAATCTAATAATAATAACCTCAAGTTTACTTCCGTTGCCAACATGAGCCCTAATGCCTACTCAGTTAATAATACTACCATTGAAACTGCAGCGTCGGTAAAATACCTCGGAGTAAATTTTAACTCTAATTTATCCTGGAGCACTCATATTGAACAAATCACTAACAAAGCCTTAAAAAAACTTGGTCTTCTTAAACGCCGACTGCACCAAGCCAACCAGGACACAAAACTACACGCATTCAACATGCTGATCAGGCCTGCGATAGAATACGCGTCGGTGATCTGGAACCCTCATCACGCCTATCTCATCAACATGTTGGAATCTATTCAAAACAAAGCTGCTCGTTTCATCCTTTCCCGTTACTCTCGGTATCGAAGTGTAACAGCACTGAAACTATCGCTCCATCTCTCGCCTCTGGTCATGCGCAGAAAATTCAGCCGTTTATCCTTTTTCCATACTATCTACCACAGCAACACACCATTTTCAAGCTCTCATCTTCTCCCGGCACCGCACACATCGGCTCGTGTAGATCACATGCAGAAGATTAAACCTATTTTCGCTCGGACAGAACGATACAAATACTCACCATTGGTCTTGTCTATCGAAGAGTGGAATTCGCTTCCTTCTAGCATTGCGACTATCGCTGAAACATCCTCATTTCAAACAGCTCTTTGGTCCTATTTAGAAAATTCTAACATATGTTGATGTGCGTTCTTTTTTTTGTTTTTTTTTGTTTTGTTTTTTCTTGGTTGTTCTAGTGTGTGTGTGTGCTGGCCGTAACGTTCCGCAAAATGTTAGATGCTGTGTTTAGCAACTTTCGAAGCCGGGATTTTTCTTGTTTTTTTTTTGCGCGGTTTGCTACATGTGAATTTTTTTCAAATACCTCATTTTTTGCTCCTCTTATTAACTTGTACCTGCCTTCTTAACTTGTTTACTTCTGTTTTCAGCCGTTTGTATTCTGTGTTTTATATCTGTTGTTTTCTTTCATGAATCCCCCCCTATGTAATGCCCGCATTGGGCCTTTAGGGTATTGAAATAAATAAATAAAAATAAAACTCAAACATCTATTACAAAATTAGCGTCTTATTCAATGGCTCGATTCCTACCTCTCTGAAGGGCACCAGTACGTCCAGATCTCAGGTTCCAATTCTGTGCCAGCTCCAGTTCTCTCAGGAGTACCCCAGGGCTCCGTTCTCGGTCCACTATTGTTCCTTATTTACTTAAACAACTTAAACTTCGACTCCCCTGTACGGTGCCGTTTTTTCGCTGACGACTGCGTTGTATATCTGCCTATTCAAAATGCGGAGGATCACCGTGTGCTGAATGAATACCTGTCAGAGGTCTCAAGGTGGTGCCTAGTCTGGCAAATGTCACTAAACACGCCTAAGTGCTCAAAAATGACATTTACGCGTAAAAAGTGCGCTCTTAATTACACATACACAATTAACGGTGCAGCTGTCTCTCCCGTAAACGAATACAAATACTTGGGGATTGTATTCAATAGTAACTTGAGTTGGAGTTCGCACATCGGACATATAGTTTCAAAGGCGTCCAACAGGCTTTGGCTGTTAAGAAATCGTCTAAGGCACTGCACATCTAAAACTAAATTAGCAGCTTACACTGCACTCGTACGGCCATTACTGGAATACGCAGATGTGGTTTGGGATCCGCACACCCCAGTAGATGTACAGCGCATTGAAGGCGTTCAAAGGAAGGCGCTTAGATTTATCTACAACGCATATGGAAGGCACGTTTCAGTTACTAATCTATTGAGGCAATCTGAACTGCAGACACTTCAATCTCTTCGCAAGTTGCACCGTCTAAAAATGTTGCATGGGATTGTTAACAACTTAACAAACATTCATTTTGAGACCTACATGGCATACAACACTTCACGACCAACGCGCAATAAACGCAATTTGACAATCATGGTGCCACGGTGCCGAACGAAACCGTATCAGTTTTCTTTTTTTCCAAGAACGATATTGGAATGGAAAGGGCTTCCGTGTCACGTGGTCCGTTTGGCAGATCAGAAGTCTTTTTATCTGCTGTCATATCGTCATTTTAAGCGCAGTGTATTCATTCATGCTCTTTTGTTTGCTTTCTTTTGTATTTTTAGGCAACCGAGTGCATTTAATCTTACTCTTTGTCTTTCTATAAAACCCTGTGTGTTAGCTTTTGCTTCTTTATTTGCATTTTTACTTGCTTTGTTTTGTCGCAATGTACGATGTATCCTTGTACCGCTCCTGCCTTGGCCACCAAATGGAGGCTGGCAGTATTGAATAAATATATAAAAATAAATAAATATTTAGCTTATCATCACCCTCATACATTAAATGCATTTCAAAACACTACTGACTCCAAAAGAAATGATCTACGGAGGTACTTTGCAAAATGGTGAATCCTTGTTTACTGTTAATATTGTTGTTATTAGTATCATTTGCTTTGTTTTTTTATCTCGTCGTCCTTCTGAAAGGTTTCCCTTGCATTGTTTGAATGCAATGCCATATTTAGCTTCCTCTTTACTTTGTTCTATACAACTAGGGATTTCTTGACTTTTGTACCTTATTATTGCTGCTTTTTTGTTTTGTACTTCACCGCTGATTATGTTTATTATCTATCGTAGTCAGTAATGGTTTGTAGTCAGTTGTCGTATGCGTTACGCAAAGTGTTGTGTTTGGTTTCCTGGCCCAAGATAAACTGTGCTAGCAGCTTTTATCCAGGAAACCATTCAGAAATCGGTGTTGAATAAACCTGAATTGGATTCAAAAGAGTCGGGTTCGATCCAAGACGCCGCGGTCGCATTTCGATGGAGGCGAAATGTTAGAACACTGCGTACTGTGCAATGGCAGTGCACGTTAAAGACCCAAACGTGAACGCAATTATCCGGAGAGCTTCACTATACGGCGTCCCTCATAGCCTGAGTCACTTTGGGACATTAAACCTCTCCATGTCAGACGTAAGACTGTTCGCCTATCTTTTCTGCAGCAACTAATTCATGACAAACTAGGCACTATGTGCAGTTTTTAAAAACGCGTCGAACTCGTTATTACCACGATCATAGATTAGCGCCATACTTCGCGAAACACAATGCTTTCAAGGTTTGTTTCTTTCCGTTTGGAATCCCCTTCCTGTTAGAGTGATATCGGCTGGTGGCTTTTGTAAGGCTCGTCATGATAGCTTATAGGAATATACTGCATTGGCCTATTCTTCTATTTTATAAGTCGTTCATGATTTTCCAACGGTTGACTGTGCTTCCATTTGATGTTAATATTTGAGCCCTCCCTGCATGGAGCGAAAGAATGGTCTGCAGTGTTGTATACAAAAATAAATAAATAAATAAATAAAGACCTGTGTGAGAGTTCAGAGAGCCCCATTTCCTTTAAACAACGTTAGAATAAGTCTCAAAGCGCAGTGTTTTGTGCCCAGTTAGCATCTACCTTTTACGGCTTTGCTATTTCTATTCACGGGCTAATTCTCTCTGACGCATCCATCACATAGCCTAACATTGTTCATTTCTCCCAATATATTGATCCATAGGAGCTCAGACCCACTTATTATGTCCTTCACAGCCTTCTATATGCAAACACATATAAGAAAGCTTTATGCTATAACATGCTCGTCAGTGGGGAAACACGGCGCGTATGCTAACCAATGCATTTGTTTACAGCGTTATATGCCAATTTGTGCTTATAAACAAATTGCTCACTACGGTCTCGGACACCAGCGCATGATGCGCACGGCCGATGGCAAATGTAAGCCCCACAAATAGGTGTCTCTTTTGCTTTTTACGGTGAGACAGTGGAAAATCACTCCTCCAGCAGGCAACTCCGTGCGGGCCTTACGTGCGGCGGCAATGTGTAGTGATTTTTTGTAGTTTTAATCGAGTATTTTGCTTCGAACAAAATCCAACTTAACCGGCCATTCACGGTAAGCCTACACAACGGTGTTTTCACGATAATGTCTTCACGATCATGCCTACAAGATGATGGTAAATCTACACAATGATGAGGGGTGTTCTGTGAAAGCAAGAAACACCTCTTTGCCTCCACTGCTGGAGCTACGCTTGAAGGAAGGCAACGTTAAGAAGTCTCACGTGTTGCAAAAAAGATTGTTCGCATTAGAGATAATATTGTCAACTTTTCTTGTAGAGAAAAATATTTTCCAAAATATAATATAATCCCGATACAAAACATGTACGACTTTCGTATGTTGCGCTCATTTTATTCATCGTCACCCCCTTTCAAACAGCTTATTTTGTCGATGACATCCTTAAAATACAACCAAAGTATTTCCTGTACATGCTCACTCCACGCTTCCGCACGAATGAAATTATCGGAGTCGGTGAAACATAACCTTCCCTTAATACTCAGTAAATATGATCAATTTAAGAGCCCCAACCTTAAACAAATGCAGCATTATTTTTGTCCCTTTATAATTTAGTGATTCTTATTTACTTCCTGCTATCCAGATTTTCTACGTTTTATCTCCTATATCCACGTTTTACTCATCACATGTATACATGTCCTTGTTACAATTAATTTTTCACTTGTTCACATATGTGCTATGAATTTATGTATTTTGTTATTGTACTTGGTATTGGTATTGGTATTTTGTTGGTATTTGGTACTTTGTTATTGTACTTTGTTATTGGCCGTTACTTGTTCGAAGCGGCACCAGCAGCGATTCGTGGCCTGTAAAAAGAGCGTTGTGTACTCGATACCGCTTGCCTGTGGTAAGCAGTATATAGGCCAAACTCGGAGGTGCCTTAATGAAAGGCCGAGGGAGCACGCAAGAGATATCAGGAACAAGTCAGGTAGCAAAATGATTGACCATATTCGGAATTGCCGCAACTGCACTCCCGCGCTCGAAAAAACGTCAGTACTGCGCCGGTGCAAGACTCAACTTGGAAGAGAGATAATTGAGGCTATAGAGATAGGAAAATAGGGTAACTCGTGTGTCAGCACTGCTTCAATTTTGCTCACAAAAAAAGAAATCAGTGATCTTGCGCAGAATTAGAGCTCGAAGCATGCATTCACTCGTGCAATGATGGGATCGGTGCTGATCTGATATGTATGTATGCGAAATCTCTTCTTTCCCTCTTCTTGTTTGATAAGAGCAGCTGCTGTATTTAAGCAAATGTTCCGTCAGTAAACACCTGAGTTGTTAGTAAACGCTTGTCCTGTCTACCTCGTTTCTTTTGTGTCGTGTCTTTTGCGCAAAAATCCCAGAATGCTTAGGAACCAACTGCACAAGCAGAGCCTGCACAAGCAGACTCGAAAGTTATAAAATGCAATTTTTGCAAATGTAATTACTCCGAGTTAATTTTCAAATTTATTTCTACATCCGAAAAAATGTTAACGACAAAAATCTCTGCCTCTCCCTTAACCGAGCGTAGAGTAAGCATGAAATGTTTACGGGCATAACACATTGGTTGCAGATGGTACTAGTAAAAATCTTGAAATGGGTCTAGTGTTCAACACACCACACCACACATACTGTGCGCTGGTCCATATATATGGACGCAATCGTTTACTGTGAGTGTCTGGGGAATCTCTTCCGCCCTGCCTCGTCAGCTGTATCCGGTTTCTGTCAGGCTCCATTGCTCGGCTTAAGCAGCTGTGACGGTGGCGGCATTGAAATGCAGGACGATGCGGAAGCTTACGCGGACACGACGAGACGTATATAGCCTGACAAGAATGTATATGCAGCCCGTTCGAATACTTCGCGAGCGTGTATACATCTGCATGCAAACGGGGGAAACGTGATGAGCTGAAGGCCCAGAGGCCGGTCTTTTACATGCGTGAGTGTGGGACCGCGGCGCCATCCTTCGGGACGGCGCGGAATCAGTTTTTCCGCCCAAAGCCCTTCTCGCCCTGGAGCTCCCCTCTTGCTCTAAGCGGCCCTCTCTCATAGAGAGTCTCGTTAAATCTCATGCGGTGCCCGGATGCTCTCGTTTCAGCTCCAGGATGTGTGGAATTCGGTGCTCGGATGAGTGGAATTCAGTGCCCGGATGTTGGCTCTCGGTCTCGGTGTGATGTCACCACACTGCCGACAACGGGAGGTAAAAGCATTTCATGCTTAAAAGCATCACGATCCGTGACAAGTAATACCCCTGCTACACGGGTGTTTCGAATGCCTTCCAAATGAATGTCATTCGACTCGACTACTGCATTGTGTTGCTAGACAAATTTTTTAACAGCATTCAGCTTAGCTACGTTCCAGTCAACGGAACTCCGCGACTGTATTCAGATATTGGGATGCCTCCGAAACTCGAAGCCCGCACTACCCACACTGACCAACGGCCTTCGCCATCGCTTCCCAGAGCAATGCCGCACTGCTTTGATTCTGTTGATGTTGATTTTATTAATAATAATGCCTCTATTCGTGTCTCACACGGTACAGAAAGGCCGGTAGTAAAAGTTGTCAAAAATGTCAGCTTGACAGAGCCGCACATGCCCAAGCACTAGACAGCGGTACATTGGCATTGCTTCTTAAAGAAAAAAGAAAAATACAGTACCCTATACGCCCTGATCAATGAAATTCCACTCTTCGAGAGTAGATAGACCACATGGATTTAGCTTGTTGTAAGGCAGAAGAAAAAAGACAAAAGAACTTCACTGAACCGATAAAAGTTACAAAAATGCATACACAATTGTAGTCGAGTGAGGCCAGAGAGAAAAATCGTAATTACCATTCACTCGCCCTATGGAAACAGCTTCAGTACATAAACAACTAAAACGGCTAAAGCAAACGTGATCACAAGGAGAGAGGACTTAACGGAAAGGGAAGTAGGTTGAGAAGAAAAAAAGGCAGTAACAGGACGAAAAAACAAATAGTTTAATTGCGGCTTGTCAGTGACGAAGAGATGTAATATTTTCATGTGTGTTCTTCGCTTTTTTTTGGTTCTTTTTAGCAAATATTTTGTGTATACGCTAAATGAGTGCTTGAAGACCATAGTACACAACTGAACATTTACTGCATAAGCGCCAAATTTCCCCAAGAATGCACCGATGAGGACGACTGCACTCTAGTACTCTTGTTTACATCGCTGTGTACAAACTTCTAGTGCTCGTTTGCATGACATAATACGCGAGCTGCACATTAGTTATCTTAATTAATCTGATTTTTGTACCGGTTGTACCCTTGCTTGTTTGCACAGTGCGGCAAATCTGTAGGAAGCGCCGATGCGACCGCGTGCCTGGGAAACACTTCATAGCCTGATCGCTGACATCACGTAGGACCGGCCCTTCTCAGCAATCGTTCCTGCTTTCTTCGATGAGTCGAATACTTCATTTTTTTTAGTTTATTTCATGCAGACGAGATACAAACGTACAGGTCTGTCTAAGAGGCTGACAAAAAGGCACGAATGCTTAACGAGTGTCAGCCTCTCAATACACACAACACCTCAGCATACGGTGAAAAAAAAAAAGAAAAATATGGACATGAAAACGGTTGCAGGCACTGAAGGATAGATAAAAAACGAAAAACAAACAGCGATACAAAACGTGATGCAAAGGTGAGAAACTGGTACTCAAAAAGCAAGAAATGTACAGCCTTTGTCAGAAGTTTAGAGCCCAGGGGGTTTGCTTCTGGGCCACACTGCTTTGCTCGTAATGCGCGATCAGCGTCCCAAATCTCCCGAAGGTAAGAACATTTTTCGTCCTGCTCCGTACGATGCGTAGGATTTCCATGAGTGCTACAGGAGCGCCGCAATAGTGCTTTGAAGCAAACCCCCTCGGCTCTAAATTTTTGACAAAGGCTATACCAAGTCAAGTCCTTTCTACTATAACATTAAGTAGGCATTCAACTTCTTTTTGAAAACCCCTATGGATGATGATTGATTTACAGTGGTCATGATGGCTGGGTGACGATTTAACAAATCTTGTATAACAAAGGATTGCTTTTGCATGCCATAATTTGTGCGTATTTTAAATATGTTGTAATCTGTGCACCTTGTGTTCTAGTTGTGTTCCTTCAGCAGATATTTTCGGAAAAATTCAGTTTCATTAAGCTTGACTGCGCGGAATATGGCAATTGCAGTTTTTCTGTCTACCAGGTTTTCGATTGTTAGCACAGTGTTTTTCTTGAAAAGCTGGGCAGAATGACTCCTGTAAGGTGCATTCTCTATAATGCGTACTATTCGTTTCTGTAATGTATATAACCTACCTAAGTTGGTTTTTGTGGTAGTTCCCCAAACGGATAAGCAGTATTGAAGGCGTGAATGCGCTAGACTATAATACAGCTGAATTTTCAGTCGTTGGGGTAGCAGGTTTCTTCACTTATTGATAATACCGATAGATCTCACAATACTGGTTTTATGCTGTCGATATCATTTGACCACTTCAAGTTTTCTTCAAACAAAACTCTCAGAAATTTATAAAAAATGGAGCGCTGGATGGTCTCACCGTTATATTTTAGCGATGTTTTCATCAATATGCTTACCACGAGGGCGAAAAACAATGTACTTTGTTTTTTTAATGCTAAGTTCTAATTTATTTATTGTTAGCTATTCAAGAAGGTTCTTTAGCCAAATATTAGCTTCGCGCTGAACATTAGATAAGTTTCCACCAGAAAAAAATACGTTAGTGTCATCAGCATATAGTATGATGTCTGCTATTAGGGGCACGTTAATAATGTCATTTATGTACAAAAGAAAAAGGAGCGGACCGAGAATAGACCCTTGTGGGACACCATATTTGGTTTCTCCTAGTGCGGATCTTGATGAAAGTAATTCTGTGCACTGTAGTCGATTATTTAAACAGCTTTTCACTAGGTTAAGACCAATTCCCCTTATGCCATACTCACTTAACTTTAGCCATAAGATGACGTGTTTGACAGAGTCGAACGCCTTTTTAAAGTCAAGAAATATTCCTATTGTTAACAGTTTATTCTCAAAGTTGGTGTCTATTTTTTCTTTAATGCGTAGTAGTGCTGTTTCTGTACATTGTTGTTTTCAAAATCCGTACTGTTTATCGGTCATAATGTTATTTATATTGCAGAAACTCAGTATACGTTTATTAATCACCTGTTCGACTACTTTTTAAAAAACTTGCAAGATAGAAATTGGCCTGTAGTTGTTAATGTCATTCTTGTCACCCCGTTTAAATATCAAGGATACTTTCGCGATTTTTAATTCGTCTGAAAAGATGCCATTTGATAATATCAGATTGCAGATGAATGAAAGGGGTTTACTAATGCATGCGGCAACTGTTTTGACAGGCTGCGCTTTTATACCGTCGATACCACAAGGTGCTGAGTTATTTAACTTGAGAAGAAGATCGCATATTTCTGTATCAGCTATAGGTGTGAAAAATAAAGCCCTCCTTATACTAGTGGAGATATACAATCTATACGTAAGGTTGCAAGTGTCCGAAGCGCTTGCGGATTCACTTTTCAATAAATGTTGATTAAACTTATTCGCGAGTGAAACTACGGTGCATATTGTTCCGCCATCACTTATCTCAGAAACAGGGCTTTCTTTTTATGAGGAAGCAGTTCATTCAGAGTTTTCCACACCTTTTTGGAGCCATTAAGAATAGTACTGAATTTGTTCTCATAATAACTTTCGTGTGCTAATTTCGTATCCCGGCTCAGTCTGTTTCTTACCTTTCTAAATTTTATTAAGTACTCCGGATTCCTTGTCTTTATAAAAGCAGCAAAAAGTCGTTCTCGCTCTTTTATTCTTTTGAACAGGTCGTTGTCAATCCATAGTTTTCTGCATTTCTTATTGCGTTTAGTCTCTCTTAAGCGAAATGCCTCCTCATAAAGCTATTTGAATACTGTAGCAAAACGGCAGAACGCCTCTACAGGATCTGTAATGTTATAAATGCAAGTCCAGTCTAGTTTGCTGATGGATCTTACAAAAATCGTCATCATGCTCTCGTTTATTGCTCTTTATGGTGGTCGCGCGTCATGTTCACGTTGTCATTGTATTTTTGTTTCTTGCCTAAAAAATACAAATATCGGCGTGTGATCACTTACTTCTGATTTAGGACACCCGAGTCTAGACCAGTTGTTTGCGTCGTGAAGCAAAAGTCAAGTAGGGTTTCAGATGTACAAATATGCTTTTTTCCCTAGTTCTATAAGAGATTGGAACCGGCTCTCTGAAGAGGTGGTATTAATTACGTCATGTGATTTATTCTCTTCATCTCTGTGAATGCTGTTTGTAGGCTGTATTAATGTTCCATCATGGTTGCATTGTATGTGCTGCACTTTGTTACCTTTTTTTTCGTTTGTATGATGTTGGTATGTGCCACTTGTTGCGCTGTGGGTATTACAATAAACAATAAACAGATTTATTCGTCACCCTTGTAGGAACAGTGATAACACTTCCATAGCCAAAAGAAAAGAACACATCCAAAAATGCCTGTGCGTGATGCTCCAAATAAAGTAGAATAATATTCATTCCCCCAGTGACAACGACACGTTTGCCAAGATGTGAACAGTAATCAAACATGTGGTCAAAGAAATCTAGCAGCTTAGATATAACTCCAGTGCGTGGCCTGTAAATAACGACAAATATAGTGCTAGGACATTGAATCATCAGTGATTCGTAGTCATCAAGCGTAACCGCGAACTCACGAATGACATCAAAGGAATAGTTTGATTTGACATAAAAAGCTACACCTCCACCTCTTTTGTTTTTCCTGGGAAGTGAAACACATCTATATCCTGGGAATTTTATCCAGAAGCATGTTTGGTGACCATTCGAATTCAATGAAACGGCCTTATTTTTCATCCACAAACGACGGCAGCGACTGCTGCTGGCTGCCTAGAACATTGAGCGGCAGTGAGTCCCACCGGCGCTTCCCGTTCAGTGCATGCGCGTCCTGTAATGTAAGCGACAGTCGATTTCAGGTCACCTTTGGCAAAGCTACACTCGCAGTTCATTTGGGTTCGCTGAAACTTGAGAATTCGCTCTTCACAATCGCCGAAATTGCGTACACACACACTGTGGACTCATTACGCCTATCGCGCAAGTGTGTCGTCGTCATTTGCAAAGCGAGAGTAGCTATTCAAGTGTGCGCATTATTTTTTTTTTGCAGATGAATTAAAACAAGCTTTCATTAAAAGGCGCAATCAAGAAAATAAGACGGAGATTTTTAATTCTGAAAACAAATTTTTGAATGCCAGAGAACTGCTCTTGAGGCTACACACTGGCCTTGCCGTACAGAGTGTAATGAGCCCACCAAACTCACTTCGAGAAAAGTGCGTTCTGCAGCGAGTCTCACTAAAGCTCATCGTGTGACAGTGCGCGTGAGACACTTTAGGCGAATTCCACTTGTTGAAAGTGACACTAAATGCACCCGTGTGGCAGGAGTAGAATGCTCTCACATTAAAAACTGTTCCAATTCGTGCTACACCTGCACTACCACACTGCACTAATGCATGCGTAGTGTGCTGTATTTTGTAGAAATGCATATATATCGAGCGTTGTCACTACAGAAACCTTTACAAATTTGCCTCCTTGCGCTTGCATTTCTTGCTGTCGCCCAGGGCGCCTTCCGTGGGAAGTAAACTTCAAGAGAAACCTATTTTAGTGTTCTGGCTTCTATGGCCAAGTGTCCAAGGACGTGTGGTGATGGCTCGGCTAGACTACATGCTGGAAACGCTACTGAATGAAAAGTCACTTCTCAGCTCTCGGCCGCTGTTTGCGAAGGTGATATCGGCGCCTCTTCTCCGCGACAGAAGCCCCGGCCCGCTGTCACTTCATCGTGGAGTTTGTGGCGCCGGGCGAAAGTGCGCCTCTTCAGACTACTCCTTCCTCCTGTGTTCCAATTCATATCGCCAAATAGGCTGTCCATTTAATGTTTATGTGTTCTGGCTCAGTTTCTAGTCTTTTCGTTTTGTTTTTCTGCCATGAAGGAGTCACTTCCCGTCGCTCAGCGTAGAACGCTAATTTTTGCAAGTATAAATGCCTCCTAGAGACATGCACTGCTGACTTATGGTGATAGTTGAGCTGTTTACAAAGCCACACACCTTTATGTACTTCTTTTTGTAAGACTTTTTGCGTCAAGTCGAAAGTGTAGCCGTGAAATGCATTCCTGTATTAATACACGCTTGAACAATACACTCATGGCCACAACTGGACAGCATCGCACAAAAACAAAATTTATCGCCTCATCCCATGTCCGGAGTGTAGGAAACGAATTCCTTGTTTTCCTTCACTCTCTGATTTCTATTACTATAATTTTTCTTGGTCGATGAGGCAGACAGCGTGCTCACGTATTCCTCAGTCGCTATCACCATAAAGAAGGCTAACAATATTTCTCTTACATTCTTGTTTCTTGATTTTGCGATTATAGTTGTTTTCTCAAAATTCAGCGCATATTGCCAGTGCGATATTCTCTCAATCGGCCACATGACACGGAATAGATATGCAGACGCACGCTACGTGTGCTTTCGGTGCTCCAGCTTGCGTTCTTGCGTGTGCGTGCGTGCAAATGTGCAGCGTAGCGCGTGTGTAGCGAAAAAATTGGCAGAGGCTTAGCTTGGTTAAGCCTAGTGGATTGCGAAAGCAAGCACCCAGATCAAGAGATGTTTAACGCATTCGCCTGGCTGCATAATATGCACGCCGTTTAGCTAAACGTTGTTCCCGCTCTTCATCCGTTTCTGCCGCACGCCGCCGCTTCTTAGCTGCAGCACATCGTTGCAGCTTCACCTTATACACATCATCCGACATATCGTGGATGATTCGCTGGGACGACTGTGACAAGCCGAGTTGGGGGGGGGGGGGGGGCGCTTTTCAACAGCTTGCATGACGTCCCGTACAGCGAGCACCCCTCGCAGCAGCGGCGCGCATCTGCAGCATGAAGGTCTAGCGCCCGGCGAAACAATAAAGCGCAGGCGCTGAGATCGGCGTTACCAGCCCGCGATAGAGAAAAATAAGAGTGGACAGCGCGTGCTCGGAGCGCACGCACGGCACGTGCTGTACGGAACTAGAAGCCTGCCACGCTGGTCATCTTGCTCTGGTGCTCCGCTGCGACCCCGCAAATCTTCAACAGGGGTGACTCCGGCCTAAGACATGACCGACCCCAGCAACCTACCGCCCTCAGGCGACCTTCCGCCTGACGCTACCTTGCGCACACGGGATGTCGCAGCTCTCCAGCTCCGCCTATCAACATTCTGGCCCAAGTGTCCGCAGATCTGGTTCGCCCAAGTGGAAGCCATCTTCCATCTGCACCACATCACCTAGGAGGTATCTCGGTTTCGTCATTTACTTTCCAACCTGCCTCCTGAGGTGGCTCAAGAGGTAGCGGACATCATCGCTGGACCCTTGGTCGATGCCCCGTACCAGCGACTAAAGCTGGGCCTTCTGGACCGCACCACGGCATCTGAGAGTGCGAGCCTCCAGCAGCTGCTCACCTACGAAGAGCTTGGAGACCGCCGCCCCTCCCAGCTATTCAGTAGCATGCGGCAGCTCCTGAGCGAAAGCAACGCAGACTCGAACGGCGCACTGTTGAGGCAGCTCTTCCTGAAACGCTTGCCGCAGTCCACCCGCCTCGTCTTCGCTGCTGTGAGCAACTTGACCCTTTACAGCCTCGCCCAGCTCGCTGATCGAGTCCACGACGCGACTTCTCCTTCCGTCGCCGCCTTCTCTTCTCCACCGGAGACCTCCGTCATTTCACGGTTAGAGGCCCGGATCGATCAGCTGGCCGCTTCTATCGATGCCCTTCGGACGTCCTCTCATGCCCCGCACGGTTTATCCTCAACTCCTCGCCGCTGTTCGTCTTCGCCGAGTGGTCCGCAGTCGTCCAGTCCTCGCAGTCCGCGTCTCTGCTGGTATCACCGAACTTTCCAGCACCACGCTCGCCACTGCACTCCACCATGCAACTGGTCGAGAAACGCACCGCGAGATCACTGACGGCGGCGTGTGACCTCGCTCTTCAACCTGGCCGCCTTTTCGTCGTCATGGATCGCATTTCTGGCATGCGTTTCCTCGTCGACACTGGTTCCGAAGTCAGCGTACTACCGTCCTCCAAGGCAGACCGTGCTTCGAAGTCACATGGACCTATTCTGCGTGCGGCCAACTCAACCTCCATCGCAACGTATGGTCTCCGATCCCTCACTCTGGACATTGGCCTGCGGCGCACGTTTAGATGGGTCTTCATCGTCGCCGATGTACATAAACCCATCCTCGGTTCCGACTTCGTGACGCATTTTGATCTGGACGTCATCATGCGTCACCATCGTCTCCTCGACAGCAAGACGCGCCTTTCCATCACTGGCGTTATATCGGCTGTCGCTTCCACTGGCATCCGAACTCTGCTTCCGTCATGCCCGTACGCCCAAGTTCTCGCAGACTTTCCCGAGGTCACGAGGCCTTGTAATCTCCATCAGCCACCCAAGCACGGTATAACCAACCATATTGTCACGCGTGGTCCACCTGTCGCAGCTCCACCGCACCGCCTCTTCGGTGAGCGTCTGGCTATTGCAAAACGGGAATTAGACCACATGCTCCAGTTGGGTATTATTCGCCATTCATCCAGCACTTGGGCCTCACCACCTTATCTGGTGCCCAAGAAAGACCCGGGTGACTGGCGTCCGTGCGGCGACTACCGGGCTCTCAACGCTCACACGGTCCACGACAGCTATCCCCTTCCACACATCCAAGACTTCACTGGCCATCTCGACGGCTGCAAGATCTTTAATAAAGTTGACCTTGTCAAGGTGTAGCACCAAATCCCTGTTCAGCCGGTCGATATTCCGAAGACGGCCATCACTACACCCTTCGGACTGTTTGAGTACGTGCGCATGCCTTTTGGGCTACGCAACGCAGCTCAAACGTTCCAAAGATTCATTGCTGAATTGACGCGTCGACTCCCGGCGGTATTTGCGTACATCGAGGATATCCTCGTCGCGAGTCGTACTCCACAGGGCCACTAGCGACACCTCCGGGAACTCTTTCAACGCCTCCAATTGTTTGGCTTGGTCGTCAATGCCCAGAAATGTGTTTTCGGCTCTTCTGAGCTCGAGTTCTTGGGCCACCATATCTCGGCGCTGGAAATTCGTCCATTGCCTTCTCACGTCCAGGCTGTTAAGGACTTCCCAGCACCCACTACCCTATGCAAGCTCCGTGAGTTCCTGGGCCTAGTGAATTTTTCACGGCGCTTTATCCCACACTGCGCCGAGCTTCTTCACCCCCTGACTGACCTTCTCCGCACCACCAAGTCCTCATCCTCCGCGATTTCCTGGTCGCCCGAAGCTCAGGCCGCTTTCACGGATGCAAAACAAGCCCTCGCCGATTCAGTCGTCCTCATCCACCCTAGGACTTCCGCGCCCACTCGCATCATGGTGGATGCTTCTAGCGTGACCATTGGCGCGGTTCTCCAGCAGAAGATTGACTACGAGTGGCACCCACTGGGCTTCTTTTCTCGGGAGCTCCTGCCTGCTGAGAGTCGCTACAGCGTATTTGGCCGTGAGCTGCTTGCCATCTACTCCACCATGCAGCACTATCGCCACTAATTGGAGGGCCAGCCTTTTACGTTCTTACGGACCATAAGCCTCTGGTGTATGTGTTCTGTACGAACTCTTCGAAGTACGTCGTCCGTGAACTTCGTCAGCTGGCCTACATATCGGAGTTCACAACCGATATTCGACATATCAAAGGCACCGACAACGAGGCAGCTGATGCACTTTCACGCATTACCACCATCGGCGTGTCTTCACCTGCTGTGGACTGGCCGTCCCTGGCCCAGGCACAGCTTGAAGACCCTGAGCTGCACGCCCTGCGTGACCACCCCCGAGCCCACCGTCTGCACCTCGTGCCTCATCCGTTTGTGCCCGGATCGCTCTGGTGCGAGATATCATCGGCTCTACCGCGACCGTTCATCCCGGAGGCCTTTCATCGTGCCATTTTCCATTCCCTTCACGACATCTGCCATCCTAGCATTCGAGCCACGCAGCTCCTCGTTACCCAGCGGTACGTCTGGCCGAACGTTAACACCTACGTTCGCCAGTGGGCCCGTTCGTGCCTTGCTTGCCAGTCCGCCAAAGTGACACTCCATAGCAACACCCCCCCTCAGTCTTTTCTGCCGCCTGGAGCGCGCTTTGACCATATTCATTTTGACCTGGTTGGACCGCTTCCCCCCTCTCAGGGCTACAAGTAGTATATTCTGACGATAGTCGACCGCTTCACCAGTTGGCCCGAAGCCGTGCCAATTCCGGACATTACTGCGGAAACATTTGCCAGAGCCTTCGTTTCGACGCGGGTTTCCCGCTTCGGCTGCCCCGGCATTGTTACCACGGATCGCGGCCGCCAGTTCGAATGCGCCCTTTTCACTTCGCTCACCCGGCTACTCGGCACTAAACACTGCCGCACTACATCATACCATCCCTGTGCCAACGGCATGGTCGAGCGGCTCCATCGCCAGCTCAAGGCTGCCCTCACTGCGTGCCTGGATCAAGAGCACTGGGTAGACCCCTTCCTACGGTGCTCCTAGGCCTACGTTCCGTCCTACGTCGTGACCTTGGCTGTTCGGCGGCCGAACTCGTCTTCGGTACCTCCCTGCGGCTTCCCGGAGACTTGTTCGTACCTTCGGCTCCCTCGTCCCAACCCCTGCAATACCTTCAACGCCTACAGGACTGTCTTCAGCATCTGCGCCCAGTACCGCCTCGCTCATCTGCCCATCAAGTCTTTGTGCACCCAGACCTTGCTTCTTCGACGCATGTTTTTCTCCGGCGAGACGCTGTAAAGGCGCCTCTTACCCCCTCATACGACGGCCCGTACCGCGTCTTCAACAGGACGACAAAGTCAGCGACAATCCTGCTCGATGGTCGTGAAGAGGTCGTCTCTCTCGATCGACTCAAACCCGCGTACCTCGAGACAGGTCCCCAGAAGCTCCCCTCAATTGTTGCCGGCCCACCTGCAGACATGCTTGCCGCCGTGGCTACTCCATCTCTGCCCCGTCGGCGCGTACATTTCGCTGTTCCGTCTAGGCGGGGGGCCCTCTAGCACCCGGCGACGCTATAAAGCGCACGCGCTGAGATCGGCGTGACCAGCCCGCGATAGACGAAAATAAAGATGGACAGCGCGTGCTCAGAGCGCCCGCACGGCACGGGCTGTTCGGAACTAGAAGCCTGCCACGCTGGTCATTTTGCTCTGGTGCTCCGCTGCGACCCCGCAAATCTTCAACAAAGGATTCGCTGAGGCGATCGCGACGAGCCGAGTTGGGGCCCCGCTTTTCCACAGCTGATATGACGTCACACATAGCTCACGCTATAGGTTAATGGTGGATTCTCCGGGACGACGGCCAAGAGCGGAAACCTCGAGCGTTATTGCTTTCGCAATAAAATACGGTGCCGGAGAGACATGGCACACTGTGTATCACTGCGTCATGTTTCTACCGGGATGTACCTTTTCCTTTTCTCTACACTCTGGACGCACCTTTTGGAAACCTTACAACTAGTCAGAAAGAATCGCGGAAAGAATCCTCGCCCCCTCAAGCGACTTCAACAAGCCCGTCAACCATCTTGCCTCTTTCTCTTCCCACTAGGCCGCTTTCTCAATATCCGACTACTGAGCATGAGTTCGTCAGGCGCAGAGAAGCCTTCACGCCGCATTGATACTTTTCTTTCGGCCGCAGAGCCCTTCATGCTCCCCCCTCCTCCCACAGTGTTGAAGGTTATCCGAACAAATGTTAACCCGACCGCCCAACCCCGCCGCGGTGTTCTCTCTCGTCTGCCCGCGTGCAGATGTGCGAGAAAGGAAAGGGGAAAGAAAAGAGAGAAGAGTTCAGGGTGAAGCGGCCCGTGGTGGCAGTTTGCCGAAGTAAACGGCCATGTCCCGAAAAGCAGGGCTTGCGGAAGGGGTTTTCTCCTCCCGTTCTTGTATCTAAGAGGGCGCTCTCACGTATGGCAACGATGCGCCTTCTTTGTGCTTTCCAGTTATGGGCACGAAACTGCAGCGAACTGATTAGCGGTCTGCCGAATAGGATTTGCACGGCTTGTGCAGGTTCGAGCATCGGTATAACAGGCTTTACAGGTTTCACAAGCGCGGACACTTTTTTAATAGCGGGCAGAAATAAATATTGCACAAGTATCCCGGTGTGCCCGTTGTTGCGATTGTACTTCTGGGCACGTGGGCCCGATCAAGCAGCAACCGTGAACAGTCGACAAGGCCGACAACCTCGCGACGGCGGCGGTGCAGTGTAGTGCTTGTGATGCGCTCCTCCTAGCCTAAGTGGATTAGGGCACCGGACTTCCTTGAGTGCAGGTGACCACGGCAGCAGCGGCGAAGGCCGAAGTGCGAAGGGGGCTTACGAGGGCATTGACAGCGGCACACAGCAGCGGAGGCAGCGGCGACGTGGCGGAGCCAGTCAGGCCGAGTGTATACCCTCAGGTCGCTGGAGGACGGAGGGGTGCTACGTACAGTCAAGCTGGCTGTTAATTGAAGACGGCTGTGTCCTCTACTGAGGTCTCGTGTTCTGGACATCTGGCGGGGAAGCACGTTTGTTCACCTGCTGGTAGACTACGGGAAATTCATTTCCAGCCGTGTTGGATTACTCAGCATCTACCCCTTCCCGTCGACCGAGCTGCGAGAGGGCGGAACAGCCCACACCGCCCCTGCCGTGGGTGGTAACACCAGCGTCCACTTCGGCCCATTAGATAGGACAGTGCTCTTCGAACTTTATTCCCCAGTCAGGGATCTGGGAAATCCGAACCCTATTTAACTCGGCTGTGAGTGTGGCCGAGAGAGAAGCCTGTTAACTCCCGTCGACTCCGGTTGACGGAGAAGTTCCCTTCCACTGAGAGTCACTCTCATTCGCTCTTTTGCAAATAATGTAAATAAGTGTATAAAGTTTTCTTTGGTTTCCTCTTAACCCAGTCTCCCATCCTCCTCGTCCCATCACAGGTCGGGCCATGCTACCCGGGTCGCAACACCGTATAACTAGCAACTTTGAGTGAGAATTTTAGGGAGTGCCATTCTCAACAGCATACAATGAATCAATGCTGACACGCGGCATGCATGATTCTTCACCGTCTTCTTCCTAATATTGTTACCAGCGAACTTGTTACTGTTCAGTGGACTCGACTCGTGCATGAATTGTGAACAAATCGTGAACGACGAAGTGGCGGTGCACTGGACGACAACGACGCTGGCAATGTGAAGCTGGGCCCTTGTAGTCGGAGCTGAGTGTTGGCCATCGCAGCGCAGCCGTCAATACAGACTTCACCGTAACATCCCCGTAACATCTCTTGGTGGAGGTCGCGGGTTTGAGCCTACATGCCGACGATCCGCCGAACCGACCAGCCGACCCGTCGCGATGGCTACCGACGCGGCTACCGTCGTTGTAGCCCACCCTCGCGACCCGGGCACATTCTGCGGCACAGATGGCGTGGACGTTGAGGACTGGCTCTTGCTTTATGAGCGTTAGCCAGCACAACAGGTGGGACGCCACGCTGATGCTGGCCAATGTGATCTTTTATTTTGTCGGCACCGCACGCGTCTCGTTCGAAACCCGCAAAGAAGAAATTGCCACGTGGGATGTCTGCAAACCGAAGCTCCGCGGCCTGTTTGGGAAGCCAGTTGGCCGTTAGCTTGCTGCCAAACAAGAACTTGCAGCTCGCGCCCAAACGGCGACTGAATCATATATCACCTACATCAAAGACATATTGGCACTGTGCCGGAAAGTCGATAACAACATGACCGAAGACGATAAGGTAGGCCACATTCTCAAAGGCATTGCCGTCGATGCCTTCCATCTTCTACTATGGCGGGACTGCTCTACGGTTGACTCCGTTCTGCAGGTGTGTAGACGCTTCGAGCAGGCCAAGCACTGGCGCATTGCACACCGCTTTGACCGCCTGCCTAACACAGCTGCCAGTTCCACGTGCGAGGATCTGCCGACACTGAGGCAGCCTTCAAAACCCGACAACGTGACTCGCATCGTGCGCAGTGAACTGGAGGCCCCGGCTCCTGTTGCGACCAACGCGCCCTTGTCGGAGAACGCCTTCGCCACAATATCCCTTATTCAAGCTGTCGTCCGCCAGGAGGTCGCCAACTTGGGCATGCCCTCTAGCCACCCCGTCGAACCCCGCAGTGCGAGCCCCATCTCTCCCGTGGTCGCTACCGCTACAACCCGCAACATCTTCGTCCCAAGTTACCGATACCGCAATCCAGGTGAGTGGCGTGCCCCTGATGACTGGCCGATCTGTTTCACGTGCTCGCGCGTAGGCCACATCTGTCACCACTGCCCCAGCCGTTGGTCCGCACCACCCCGACCTTTGCCCTACGCTGACCGCCGCTATGACTATGGACCCAGTCGCTTTACGCCTCGAAATGACCCACCCAGCGCCGAGTCCCCACCGCCTCCTCGTAGATCCAGCCGCTCTCCCTCCCTGACAGCCCACCGTTCCCGCTCACCTCTTTCGCACCGCAGTTACTCACCGTCCTCTGCAGGCCGCCTCGCGGGAAACTAGCCAGTGCAGCTCCCGGAGGTGATGCTGCATTGGTGCCCCGACCTGCAAATCCTCTACTGCCCCACCCTTCGCCCTGTAATATCCTCAATTTCTTTGTGGATGGTGTTCCTGTTTCTTCCCTCATTGATACTGGTGCCCAAGTCTCGGTTCTCAGCTCATCTTTTTGCCGTCACCTCAAAAAAGTCCAGACCCCTGCCCCTTCGCCCACCGTTCGCGTTGCCGATGGCAGCACTGCTGCCGTCACTGTCCTGTGCACTGAACGCGTCACTGTTGCCGATCATCACATCCAAGCTTTGTTCACCATCCTCGAGCACTGCCCTCACAATGTGATCCTTGGTCTTGACTTTCTAACGGCTCCCTCTACCCTTATCGACTGCTCCAGCGGCCTTCTTCGATTGGACCTGCCTCTGCTCAGCCGACACACCCTCAAGCTCCACGCCCCGCCGCTCCACCGAGTACGCTCGCCTGCCCCCAACTCTACCGTTTACCTGCCTATGTCACCGTTTCCTGCTGTTCATGATGGTGATTAGCTTGCCTACCCACACGCTAATGTCGTTCTCTCCCGCAGTGTTGTTCTTCCGCACCTCATCGTGAGCGTCACCAAGAATAGCACCTACCTTGCTGACAACTTCAGTTAGTCACCACAAGTTCTTCCTGCAGTCATATCGCTTGCTACTTTGTCTTCTCTCACCGACTGTACCGTCACTGCTCCGTCACTTGGACCGCCTTCTACTGTCTCCCAAGCGCCCGACATCCCGGCCACCGTTCCACAATCTATTTCTCCGATGATTGCTTCTGACCTGAACCCCGAGCACGCACAGGATCTTCACAACCTTTTGGTGTCCTACACCGACATTTTTTACTTTGCTCCTGCTCCTCTGGGTCAAACATCGGTAGTGACTCATCGCAGTGACACCGGCGATGCCAGACCTATACACCGGAGGCCTTATCGTGTGTCGCTACCAGAGCGCCAGGTCATCTAGCGGGAAGACGACAAGATGTTGGCCAACGATATAATCGAGCCTTCCAACAGCCCTTGGGCATCTACTGTCGTGCTCGTGAAAAACAAAGACCAAAGTTGGTGGTTCTGTGTCGACTATCGTCATCTCAACAAGGTCACGAAGAAAGATGTCTATCCCCTTCCGCGCATAGATGATGCCCTGGACTGTTTACATGGCGCCCGCTACTTTTCTTCCATCGACGTTTGTAGCGGCTACTGGCAAATCTCTGTTGACGCAAGAGACCGCGAGAAAACAGCTTTCGTCGCCCCTGATGGGCTTTACCAATTTAAGGTCATGCCTTTCGGACTTTGTAACGCCCCTGCCACATTTTCACGGATGATGGACTCCTTATTCCGCGACTTCAAGTGGACGGCCTGTCTTTGTTACTTAGATGATGTAATTCTTTTCCCGCCCTCGTTTGAAACCCACCGGCTTCCCCTTTCGTCCATCTTGGCACTTTTCCACTGTGCCGGTCTTCAACTGAACTAAAAAAATGCACTTTCGGCCGCCGCGAACTTAAAGTCCTCGGACGTTTGGTGAATGCAAGTGGCATACAACCCGATCCTCATAACGTTCGTGCCGTCAGTGCTTTTCCCTGTCCCCGTTCGCCCAGCGATGTAGGCAGTTTCATCGGTCTCTGCTCCTACTTTCGCCGGTTCGTCCCGAACTTCGCAGCCGTCGCTCGCCCTCTCACAAATGTGTTGCAGAAAGGCGTTCCTTTCTCCTGGGGACCAGAGCAGGCTACTGCATTCTCCAGCCTTATCGCCATCCTCATCAACCCTCCTGTCTTGGCCCATTTCAACCCGTCTGCCCCGACTAAACATCGCACCGATGGAAGTGGTCACGGAATTGGCGCCATCGTTGCTCAGCGACAACGCGGCCAGCACTGCGTGATTGTGTACGGAAGCCGTCCCTTAGCAAAAACTAATACGTTTCGAATATACGGTGGGCTATTTAAATTGTATTTTAAACATATTTTGTATTCATGAATGCACTATAAATATGTAGGAAATACGTTCCTGAAATTTCATGCTTGGTATTCGAAATATATTTTTAAAATGTGCCAAAAATACCTCACTTAAAGCATACTTCGAGCACTTTTCAAATATGTGAAAAAATATGTATGCAGTTTTAGCATCTTGTCAGTGCATTAAAAGTGTATTTTCAGGAATATGAAATTAATTCATCGAAAGTATACTTCAATTCTAGAAAACGGGCAGCCCTTATAAACGTATATGTATGTAGTTTTAGCATCTTGTCAATGTATTAAAAGTGAACTTTCGTAAATATGAAATTAATTCATCCGAAATATACTTCAATTCTAACAAACGGGCAGTACTTTTAAACGTCTTTGCACACTTCTAGCTGCCGTTGAACAGTCGAGTGCTCGAAATCGCGTTTCGGGAAATGGCATTTGCGTGTCGTCAATATATTTGAAGTGTACTTCCGTAAATACGCAATTAATTCGTCCAAAGAACACTGAAATTCTAGCAAATTGGCAGTCCGCATTAGCATGTTTGCAGCGCACTACAAGCTGTCGTTGAACAATCTAATGCTAAAAATCGAGTTTCGGGATCGCATTTTGGTGCCGGCCATCTATTTAAAGTGTACTTTCGTAAATACGCAATTAATCCGTCTGAAGTATACTTAAATTCTAACAAATGGGCTGTGCGCGTAAACATATTTGCATTACACTTCAAGCTACCGTGGAACAATCTAGGGCTCGTAATGACGTTTCAGCGAGGAGTGAAAACTTTCCCTTTTGTATCATCCTTTCGTTTGTGGTAACTTCTAGCAGGAAGGTGATCACCACTTATACTCCTGCTACACGGGCGCTTCGAATGCCTTCAAACCGAATGTCATCTAACGATGCTACACGTGTTCTGTCTAAGGGAGTGCTTGAAGATAATATTACGCCAATGAATATTAACCGCGTCAGCATGAAATTTCCCCGGGAGTGCGCCGATGAGGACGACTGAACTCATACTGTTGTTTACATCGCTTGTTTACATAACATAAAACGCAATCTGCGCTTTCGTTCTATTAAACAATCTGTTTTCTTTTTTACTGGTTGTACTCGTGCTTGTTTACGCAGTGCGAATATGTGTGGGAAGCGATGATGCGATCGCACGCCTGAGAAAGCCGGGTTGTTGGCATCGCGCAGGACTGGCGCTTCTCGCTTCTTGTCCCGGCTTTCTCCGACGCGACCAGTACTTTTTTTAAACTACTTTATCCAGAAGTATGTCTGGCGACTGTTATCCACAAGCTAGCGACGGCGACGACTGCTGCTGGCCGTAAAGCACGGCTCGGCAGTCTGGGTCACACCGGCGATTCCCGTTCATCGTACGCGTGCCCTGCGATGTAAGCAATAGTTGATTTCAGGTCACTGTTGCCAAAACTACACCTGGTGACTATTTGCATTCGCTAAAGCTTGTGATTCGCTCTTCATAACCGCCGAAATCCCTGCGAACTCGCTGGGCCTAGTCGTCGCGGAAGGGAACAGAGCCGTCGTGATTTGGCAAGCGCTTATCGCTGGTGAGTGTTCAGATGTGCACACGTGAAATATAGCCGTTCGTTTCGCTCATTTAGAAGCGCGAGCATATACACACCGCCGCCTCATCACCGTGCTCTCGCTCAGCCGCCTACAAGGCTGACCGTCCGCCGACCGGATTCGTCGGTGTCGTTGGCCTGAAAAACGTGTCCCTCTAGAATCATATTATAGTAAACTAGATATTTCACTATAATTACATGCTGTTGTTCAGCTTGATATATACTGTCGTTGTCGGACTAGTGTGACCGCCGTCGTCGCTGTACACTGAAAACGAGCTGAGGCTTTCGAATGCGTTTCGAAAGTGTCGTGCAGCACCGCGGCAGTCCGTCGAATCCGAATGTCATTCCTATTCTCGAATGTCATTCCGCTCAATGTCATTCGAACATTTCCGTGTGAGAACGTGATAACATTATACCAGCAAAAGCGCCTTGGGTACTTCTGGGTCTGAATAAGCCAGCGGGAAGGACCCCGTCTGGCAGGGCAGACCGGCTCCCTTACGCGCCCATGTATCTGTTGGTTGACAGTTCGACTCCTGACCTGTGTCTGACGCAAGTTTCAACTAGCAATTCCGTTCTCAATTAACCTCAGATTCGAACGCGACCAGTAGGGTACTTCTGCGATAATTTGGCAGCCCACAGTATTTGCGCAAAAAAAGGCCTCACCGCGCAAAATAGTGCGTCGCTTTCGCTGGGTATATAAGCGGGAAGCCAAGCATAGCGCTTGTCATAGGATTTGTGGTTTGCTGTGTCGCTGTCGCCTCGGTATGCTGTGTGTAGGTATCTGCCGTTCCCATTCAATCACCTGACCTTATAATATCAGACTCCTGTTGATTAATGATAAATACCCGTGTGCGATTTGTTCTCCAGTTGAAGAATTAACCCGTGTCATTCCATGGAGCCGCCCAGTAGACTTTTTTTAAGCCCGAGTAAACATATTTTTAATGTATTAAATGTATATTTTTAGTATATTTCTACTGTGTATTTTTATTATATTTTTAATGCATTATAAATATGCTAAGCGGGCAAAAATGTACTTTTCACGTATTTTTAAGAACGTTCAAAAAATTATTCCTAGTATACTTAGAAAGCATTCGTATTGCAGTTTAAGCATAGGGACAAAAAAATGCGAAATAAATATGAAATTAATACAATACGTTTGAAATGCATTTTTAGCACATCCTCTTTTTCGCTAAGGGGTCTTCTTTCTTCCGCACAGACGAATTACTCCATTACAGAACGCGAGTGCCTGGCTCTCATTTGGGCCATTGGAAAATTCCGCACATACTTGTTCGGTCGACCATTCACTGTTATAACCCACCACCGCGCCCTGTATTGGCTCTCCTCTCTCAAGGACCCTACTGGCCGTCTTGGCCGGTGGGCGCTGCGATTGCAAGAATATACCTTTTCCGTAGTTCATAAGTTATCTATCAAAATGCAGACTGCCTGTCACGATATCCCGTCGATCCCCCTTCCTCTACAGACTGTAACTCGGACGCCTGTGTCCTCTCTATCTCCGACCTCTCCCGCATTGCCGACGAACAGCGCTTGGATCCCACCCTCACCTCGCTCATCGACCGCCTCAGCACAGACCGGCGTGACACTTCTCTGGCCAGGTTCTTGCTGGACGGGAACACGCTGTACCACCGCAACATGCGACCTGATGGCGCTGAGCACTTGCTTGTCGTTCCCCGACACCTACGATCCACTATCCTCGAACAACTGCATGACGCACCTACGGCTGGTCATCTTTGCGTCTCCCGTACGTACGACCGCGTGCGCCGGCGTTCCTTCTGGCCTGGTCTGTAACGCTCCGTCCAACGCTACGTGGCCGCTTGCGACCTCTGTCAGCGCGAAAGAGGCCCCCCGTTCTGCCGTCTGGACACCTGCAGTCGATTCCCATCCCGACCGAAACGTTTTCTCGTGTTGGACATGATTTACTTGGGCGCTTCCCGGAGTCCTCCTCAGGCAACAAGTTGATTGCCGTCGCCACCGATTACGCCACGTGGTACGTGATAACTCGCGCCATTCCAACCAGCTGCGCCACTGACGTCACTGCCTTCCTTCCATGGCGCTCCCCGTCAACTCCTTACCGACCGTGGCCGCTCTTTCTTCTCCCGAGTTGTTGAAGAAATCCTTCGTTCGTGCTCCGTTCGTCACAAGTTCACCACGGCGTATCACGCTCAGACAAACGGCCTTACGGAGCGTCTCAACCGCACGCTGACAGACATGCTCGCCATGTATATATCCGACAACCACCGGGACTGGGACATCAGCTTGCCTTTTGTCACCTTCGCGTATAACTCTTCGCGCCATGATACCGCTGGTTACTCTCCCTTCTACCTTGTCTTTGGACGAGACGCCTTACTGCCCTTCGACACTTTGCTGCCCACAGCCGGCCCTGTCACTACCAATGCACGTGAAGCTATCGCCCGAGCAGAAGCCGCCCGCCATGTTGCTCGTCACAAGCTCTCGGCCTCTCAGGAGGCTTAAAAACACCGGCACGATAATCTGCACCGTGATATACGCTACCCTGCCGGATCTCTCGTCTTGCTGTGGCTCCCATCCCGTCCTGTGGGGTTATGTGAAAAGCTATGTGGGGTTATGTGTTTCATAGCGGTGCCAAAACCAATGACAAGGAAACTGATAGCCGCAGCACCACAGAACATCACGCACTTCGTCATTCACTGCGGGACTAATGACCTGAAACACAGCAGTGCGGAACAGACCATTGAGGCCATGAATACACTGGTACACGAGGTCCATGCCAACAGACCAAACACGAAACTGCACCTGACAACCGTTCTTCCCAGGGGAGTCAACTTGCACCACAGACACATGCCACAATCCCGCCAACTCGCAGCTCACGCACAGGATTCGTTTAAGCTCAACAGTTTTTTGCTGGACATGGAACATTACCAAAAAGACGTTGAAATCATCCACCACGCTCAGATCTATCATGACCCTGAGGCACTCCTGGCCAGAGATGGACTTCACCCTAATTTTTTTGGCGTCCAAGTAATGGCAGATAACATAAAGTACCGGCTGAGAAACACATTTAAGCGGACGCTACAGCCTACTCATGCTCCCTCTCCCACTCTGGCCAACACTCAACAACAGACCACCCACAAAAGCGACAACACCCAGGAACGAACACAGCCTCCCCCCGCTAGGACCCAGGACACCTCCACACAGTTCACTCCAGAGACTAGCGACACTGGCACACAGACGGTAACCGTGGATCCCACACCAGCGGAACAGCACGTAGGAATCCCACCGAAAGTAGCCACTAAACAACAAAGCCACCACTTCACACAGACACCTACGCGATTAGCGACGCACACTAGCACCCAGATTGTCACCGACGCGGACCTCGACACCGATACCACCCCCAAACAGAAGTCCCCTAAACACACAACACCCGTCAAGAGGTCCACTCGGCACAAGCGCAGATGACTTACATCTGGCAGCACCAATCGCCCCGAACCCAAAAGACGAATTTTCCTGGTCGCCAGAAAACTAGCCACTAAACAAACAAACTACCGATTACACCTACAGACTTACAAATCCTACTCGCAGCACAGGACAATACCCAAAGGACTTCGAGTTAATGTTAGGTACTCCCTCGGTGCGCTCAGGCCTGAACTCCTCGCTCGATGGGAAAAGGTTGCAAATGACGCATCCCTTTCATTCATAGCTATTTTAAAAGAACATTGTCAAGAGCAGTTAAATTCCCTCGATGATCAACTTAGTAAGATAGAACTAAATTCGGACGAAAGCCAGGCACTAGCAGATTTTGTAGCCAGAAAGGAACGCAAGCTGCACGATAAACAACAGCTTAAACAAATTAGAGATAAATTTCCGCTAGATACGAATACATCTGGACAGTTTAACGCCCGCCAATTTCGATACAGACAAAAGATACGCCTTTTCCGCCGCAGGACACTGACAGCAACATTGTCGATATTTCCAAATCCCTAAGTGATAGCGACAAACGGATTCTGAAGCATGGCCTTACATTTTGTACAACTGTAATGAGACGACTCGCACAATTAGTGTGAACGGCCGGTCTTTGTTCAAGCGGTGCTGTTCAGCAGGCCAGCGTTCGCAAGCGCGCTCCCGAGCTTCGTCAGCTTCTTCTTCTATCTTCTTTGTCTCCTTCGTCGGCGCTAGCCGCTGGGGCAGCAAACCCCAACTCTCTTTATTACAATACCCCCGGGGTGAAAAGGCGCCATCCTGGCTGCCTAAGGGCTCGAGACGATGGCTGGGTCGTAGTAGGGCTTCAGACGGTCTTGGTGCACAATTTCACGGCCGCGGCGGCGATTGTCAGACGAAGGCGTGAGGGGCTCGATCAGGTAGTTAACTGAGGATGTCTGCTGAACAACGCGATAGGGGCCTTGGTATTTGCTCAGCAGTTTTGTAGACTGCCCCGAGCTGGAGGAGGGCACCCAAAGCCAAACCAAGGATTGAGGAGCATAAGACGGCGGCAGACCGGGGGAAGCGGCGCGGGCGCTTTTCTGACGGTGCTGGTCGTGAGAAGTAAAGGAACGGGCCAGTTGACGGCATTCTTCGGCGTACGCAGCGGCTTGAGAGACGGTGGTCAATTCGGACGAATCGGGGCAGTAAGGGAGTATGGTGTCCATGATGGAGGAAGGCTCGCGACCATAGAGAATAAAATACGGGGAAAAACCAGTAGTGGCTTGCGTTGCAGATTAGTAAGCGTAGGTAACGAAAGGGAGAACTCGGTCCCAGTCTGAGTGATCGGCAGAAATGTACTTGGCCATCATATCGCCGAGGGTCCGGTTAAAGCGCTCAGTCATGCCGTTGGTCTGCGGATGGTACGAAGACGTCGTGCGGTGAATGATATGACATTCCCGAAGGAGGGCTTCCACGACGCCGGACAAGAAGACGCGACCCCGATCGCTGAGCAATTCCTTAGGCGCACCGTGACGAAGAATGATGTTCTGAAGTATGAAACCGGCTACCTCAGAGGCGGTCGCAGCTGGTAACGGTGCAGTTTCCGCATAGCGCGTGAGATGGTCAATGGCGACGATGATCCAGCGGTGGCTGGCGGCACTGAAGGGAAGAGGGCCATAAAGGTCAATTCCAACACGGTCAAATGGCCGGACGGGACACAGTAAAGGTTGCAGAGGAGCAGGTGAGTGCGGTGGTGGGTTCTTGCGACGCTGACGTTCCAGGCAAGAGCGTATGTACTGGCGGACAAAACGGTACATGCCCCGCCAATAATACCGAAGGCGTAGGCGGGTAAAAGTTTTTAGCAGACCGGCATGACCGCATTGCGGGTCATCATGATAACTGGCACAAATGGCGGAGCGGAGATGCCTAGGAATCACGAGCAGCCATTTGCGACCATCGGGGAGGTAGTTCCGACGGTACAGCAGCTGGTCACGCGCGACAAAGTGATGGGCTTGACGACGGAGCGCTCGAGAAGGGAGGTGCGCTGAGCGGTGGGCTAGGAAATCCAGAAGAGAAGTAATCCAAGGATCCTTGCGCTGCTCAGAAGCCATATCAATAGAGTCAAGAGAAGGTGTGAGGCCGGAAATAGATGGTGGGTCAGGCTCAGAGGTCACAGGGGAGCGCGAGAGAGCGTCGGCGTCGGAGTGTTTACGGCCGGAACGATAAATGACCCGAATGTCGTAATCTTGTAAACGCAGAGCCCAACGAGCGAGGCGGCCAGATGGATCTTTGAGTGACGACAGCCAACAAAGGGCATGGTGATCGGTAATGACATCGAAAGACGCCCATATAAGTAAGGACGAAATTTTGTGATCGCCCAAATAATCGCCAAACATTCTTTTTCTGTGACGGAATAATTAGTCTCCGCTTTTGTGAGCGCACGGCTGGCGTAAGCAACAACGTACTCATTGAAACCGAGTTTCCGCTGAGCTAGAACGGCACCGAGACCAATGCCGCTGGCGTCTATGTGCAGTTCTGTAGGCGCGGAAGGGTCGAAATGGCGCAAGATCGGAGGAGAGGTGAGGAGCTGGCGCAGCGTTGCAAAAGCTTCGTCACATGCAGGGGACCAAGCCGACAAGTCGTTGCTACCAGCGAGAAGTTGCGTCAGCGGGGCGATAACGGCAGCAAAATTCTTGATGAACCGGCGAAAGTAGGAGCAAAGGCCAAGAAAGCTTCTGAGTTCTTTCAGGGATGTGGGCTTCGGGAAACCAGCAACTGCGCGGAGCTTGGCAGGGTCCGGGAGTACACCATCCTTGGACACGACGTGGCCTAGGATAGTCAGCTGTCGGGCGCCGAAGCGACACTTTTTCAAGTTTAGCTGCAGTCCAGCGTCACTGAGGCAGCGAAGAATACTCTCGAGGCAAAGAAGATGGGAAGGAAAATTCTGGGAGAAGATGGCAACATCGTCCAAGTAGCAGAGGCAGGTCTGCCATTTAAG
The DNA here is from genome assembly GCF_055824585.1 of Amblyomma mixtum. Taxonomy (NCBI): domain Eukaryota; kingdom Metazoa; phylum Arthropoda; class Arachnida; order Ixodida; family Ixodidae; genus Amblyomma; species Amblyomma mixtum. Next base: position 15,745,546 of record NC_143014.1, read on the forward strand.
CCCACGGAGGATGTTGTCCATCATACGCTCAAATGTGGCAGGCGCGTTGCAGAGACCGAAGGGCATCACATTAAATTCATACAGCCCATCAGGTGTGATGAAAGCTGTTTTCGGGTGATCGACTTCGGCCATCGGCACCTGCCAGTACCCAGAGCGCAGATCCAACGAAGAAAAGTACTCTGCTCCCTGCAGGCAATCCAGCGCGTCATCTATACGAGGCAGGGGGTAGACGTCCTTCCGAGTAATTTTGTTTAGCCGGCGGTAGTCGACGCAGAATCTAATGGAGCCGTCCTTTTTCTTCACGAGCACGACCGGAGAAGCCCACGGGCTGTGAGAGGGCTGGATCACGCCGCGGTGTAGCATGTCGTTCACCTGTTCATCAATGATGCGGCGCTCGGCGGAGGAGACGCGGTAGGGGCGTTGGCGCAAGGGTCCATGGGTGCCAGTGTCGATATGGTGGCGAACCGCTGCTGCACGACCCAACGGTGCTTGAGGGGAGTCGAAGGATGCGCGGAAGCGCTGCAGCAAAGCGATGAGCTGGGCGCGGTGGTGAGGTGGTAGAGCGGCATCGACAGAATGGGAAAACATATCCGAGGAGGACGGGTCGGCGATGTCAGCGGGAGGAGTGAGGGCGTTGATGTCATGGGCGGCAGGCTCATCAAGGACAGGAGAAGCGTCGTCGAGATCGATGACATCAACTGTGCCAAGCGATTCTCCCCGAAGTAAAGTGGTGGGGAAAGGCAACGGATTCGCGACGTACAGGGCACCACAACCACCAGAAAGTGTGAGCACGGCATGAGGGAGCATGACAGATTTTCGGTGCGCACAAAGAGGAGAGGGTGAATAAAGGACAGTAGCGTCAGAGAGGGCAGCACAAGTCAGCGGCACGAGAACAGATGAGAAAGCTGGCACGTCGACGTCGTCAGCGGCGAGAATAGGCGAGGCGGTAACGTTGTGATTGAAAATCTGTGATTGAAAAGGCCAGGAAAAATCGAATTTATACCTCTGATTTTGGTTACCAGAGTGCTGATGGTTCCAGTTCTCCCCCGGTATTTATTAATGAGCACCTTTGCCCCGCCTTGAAGAAACTTCTTGGACAAGTTGTGGAGCGAAAGAAATCAAAAGAATGGAAGTACGCGTGGACAAAGGGCGGCAAAATTTTCGCGCGCAAGACAGACACGTCGAATGTGCTGCGCATATCTTGCGTTGCGGACATCGATAAGATGAAGTGAGGAACTAGGATTCTGAGCAATTTGCCAACAGCCATTCCCGTCAATGGCTGGCAAATCGGTGAACCCTGCGGATGTGACTAAAATTTATCATGAAAAGCCATGCACATCTTTCTTCCTGTTGAACACTCAATCAGCGCGCAATAAGTCTGATGAGCTGTGTGCCTTGTTTTCATGTTTTGGCTTTTCATTTGATGTTATTATGCTTTGTGAAACATGGTACCGACACGACCACGAAGTTATACAGATCCCAGGTTACACAAGACACTACTTAAATCGCTCAGTCAGGAACGGTGGAGGCGTACTTTTCATGGCCAGGGAGAATTTTCAGTGTGAAAAAATCGACGAGTTTACGGCGGTTACAGCGGACTTTGAAATCTTGACTGTTGTTCACAACAAAAGCATATTTTCTGTTTTATATCGCCCTCCAGGCGGGAACGTTGCAAACTTTTTCACATTTATGGAAAACTTCTTATCCTGGATAAATGAAAACAGGTATGAACTCGTCTTGGGCGGCGATATAAATATTAACATGTTGAACGAAACGCAGCTGAGTACTGATTTCACTCGACTTTTAGAAGCTAATGCATGTTTCAACACAATTACTGCTCCAACTCGCATTAGCAAGGACTGTGAAAGTTTGCTTGATGTTTTCATTATAAACACTGAATCTCGAACTATTAACTCCGGAGTAATCAGCGCTCATATTAGCGATCATTTGGCAGTATTTCTTCTCTTGGAATCATATGTCTCGAGTAAAGAGCCAAAGCAGTGTCCCCCGATCACTATCCAAGATATTAATCCAGCTACACTCGAGGATTTCCATACAAGAATATCAAAAATAAATTGGCTCGACGTGTACAATCAGTCTGACGCAGACGCCGCGTACGAGTCATTTCTGTGTCTTTTCAAAAAGGCTTACTCGGAATCTTTTCACCCTAAAACACTGAAGCCTAGAAAAGCTAGAAAACCTTGGATAACCAGTGCACTTCTGAAACTAATCAAGCAAAAAGATGCTCTATTCAAACGTTTTTTGGACACAAGAGACACGTGCCATCTATCCGAATTTAAGAAATTTCGGAATAAGTTAACTGCAACCCTCAGACAAGCTAAGAAAGATTACCTTCATAGGTTGTTTGATCCTGAAGCTGTAAAGCGGACGGACATCACGTGGAGAAACCTTAGCGCAGTGCTTAACATTGGACGTCAGCATCCAGAGGGCGTACGAGAATTGATCATTAATGGGGAACTTTCATCAGGCACGCATTTAGCAAACGCTTTTAATAATTATTTTGTGTCCCTAGTGAATAGTTCGCACGATCCTCGCTCCGCAGAGTACGTCAATTCCAAAACTTGCGATAGTGCTTTTCTGCATCCAACTAGCGCCGAAGAAATTTGTCTCACGCTCTCCGCTCTGCGAAACAGTAAAAGCTGCGATATTGATGACCTGCAAATACGCCCCGTAAAACACGTTTTAGATCTGATATGTCCAGTTCTTGAGCATGTGTATAATTTGTGCTTTGTAAACAGTATATTTCCTAAGCGCATGCAACTCGCAAGGGTTACAGTGCTCTTCAAAGCCGGTGATAGAAACAACATGTCTAACTACAGACCAATATCCATTTTACCTGTATTTTCAAAATGCCTAGAAAAATTAATAACACTCAGAATGACCGCTTTCTGCGAAAAACACAATATCCTTACTGACTGTCAGTTCGGTTTCCGAAAGGGTCGTTCGACAGAGTTAGCTCTACTAACACAAAAGGAACTAATATTACAAGCATTTGAGCAAAATTTTGTGACACTAGGCATTTTCATCGATTTTTCAAAGGCCTTTGACACAATTAATCACACCACACTGCTAACAAAACTTGAAATTTATGGTTTCAGGGGCCCATTCCTTAGCTTAATCAAAAGCTATCTGCAGTTCAGGTGTCAGAGGGTTTCAATAAATAACTGTCTTTCAGATAACTTACCCATTCATTCTGGTGTACCTCAAGGAAGCATTCTTGGACCTTTGTTATTTAATATTTACATTAACGACATAATAAATATTGACACCACTGCCCAATTCATCATATACGCTGACGACACTAGTCTGTTTTTTACATCTGGTTGCGCAAGGGACCTGTTGGCTCTTGCGAACGCTGCTTTAAGCGAACTCAATCGATGGAGTTCATTGAATTCACTGTCTATAAATAAAAGCAAGACAAAGGCTGTACTTTTTCAACCTAAAAACAAAAATGTCCACATTGACGGCCATTTGCAAATGGGTTCCTCGGTTATCAACATTGTGCCATCCATTAAGTGCCTCGGGGTCGTATTTCAAGAGAACTTACTTTGGAATCTTTGTATAGACTCAGTTGCTAACAAAATCGCTCGTGTTGTGGGGATACTAACGAAACTTCGATTTTTTCTTCCCTTGAGCGTGAAAAAGCTGCTTTACAACTGTCTCTTCCTGTCCCATCTGAATTACTGCCATTTAGTGTGGGGAAACACCACAATGTCTAACATCACAAAGCTTTATCTTTTGCAGAAGAAAGCAGTGCGCGCTATCGCTAATTCCTCATATGACGCTCATACGCAGCCTCTTTTCAGTGCCCTTAACTTACAGCCGGTCACCTCCATATATCGTAGTATTTTACTCAAGCGTTTCACTACTGCGAAAAAACAGAACACCAAATTCTTCGAGCATTTATCTCTATTGACAATGAGTTCTAACATTTACAACACACGTCACAGAGAAACATGGTACGTTCCTAAAACGCGCACTAACTACGGTCAACAAATGTTACGCCACACACTGCCATCTTTGTTAAACTCAGTAGAAACTTAATAACAACGTAGCTCTCCTTTTATGGGCTCATTGTGGATTCGTTTTTTTGTTTTGTTTGCTTTGCTGTAGTATACACTGACGCCATGAATGTCTAACCAATTTTCTTTGCTTGTTAGTAACTTATTATTTATGTTTGTGAATTTCAAAGCTATTTTATTTGTATAATTTTATGCTTTATGCTTTCTGCTTTTTAAATCCTTTCAGCATTCTATCATTGATTTTTTTTTGGCCGTTTGTATTTCTGTTATAGCATAGAATGTTATAGAATGTTCACTAATACTTTTTTTTCGTTTATCCATTATTGTATCTTTGCGTTCTCTTTATTGTGCATAGTGCCATTTCTGTAGGGGGTACAGACCCCGTCAAGCCAAATCCATTTGGCTTTTTGTCTGCACTCCCGTCATCTGTACATGTATAGATGCAAATAAACTTGAATTGAAAAAAAGGGGAGGCGTCCAGAAGAGCATCACACAGCGGCGACAAATTAATTTCAGCACGTGCACAGTCAATGATGGCATGATGCGCGGACAGAAAGTCCCACCCGAGGATGATGTCATGAGAGGAGCGGGTGAGAACGAAGAACTCAATGGTGTAGGGGAGGCCATGGATAACGAGGCGGGCAGTGCACGCTGCCAGAGGGCGAATGGGGTCAGCGCTGGCGGTGCGAAGCGAAAGGTCCGAAAGCGGCGTCATCACTTTTTTTAGTCTGCGGCACAAGTTGCGACTAATGATGGACACGGCAGCACCAGTGTCAATGAGCGCGTCAACAGTAACACCTTCAACGATCACTTCAATAACATTCGTAGGAGCGGTGATAGGGCTTGAGACGGTCGTCGACGGCGCAGTTCTTGCCTCCGGAACTGCGGCGCCTAGTTTTCCGCTTGGAGGGGTGGTGACCGGCGGCGCATAGGAGAGAGCGAACGGCGTCGAGGAGACGACGACCGATGGCTGCGGTTGTAGGAGTCGGAGCTGGACGGGGAGGGATTCTGAGGAGGCAGAGCAGAAGAGACAGGTACGGAAGGCAACGGAACGTCGTACGTCGGCGGGCGCCCGTAGTCGTGAGAACCGGATCCGCGCGTGCGGCACCAGCGGGCCACGTGACCAGCGAGACCGCAAGCATAGCATATCGGGCGGTTATCTTGGGTACGCCACGGATTCATAGGGCGGGGACCGGTTCGAGGCAGAGGATGGTGAGTGAGTGGCAGTGCAGGGGCGAGCTGCCGCTGAGGGTACACGGTGACAGGTGGCGAATAAGCTGGCACAACTGGCTGAGGTCGTGGCCGGGCGAGTGCTTCTGCATAGGTCAGCGGTGCAGTGATCAGAGGGGGTGGATTAGTGGGCGGCAGGACCTCAGCTACCTGCTCCTGGATGACACGCTGAATAGATGGCGACAGCGATGGCGTTGGGGTGGATTGGCAGGTAACGAGCGATAATTGACGAGCGACTTCCTCCCGCGCAAACTGCTTGATGTGCTGAAGAAGTGCCGGCTGATCGTGGGCAGGACTGCCTGCTGCCAAGCTCGAAATGGTGTCGTCCGAGCAATTGGTACGGCGGGTGACATGTCGCTGTTTGCGAAGCTCATCGTAACTCTGACACAAAGACACCACGTCGGAAACGGTTTGGGGATCTTTGGACAACAACATTTGAAACGCATCGTCCTCAATCCCTTTCAGAATGTGTCGGATTTTGTCTGCTTCGCTCATAGATGGATTGAGCCGCTTACACAAATCAACGACGTCCTCGATATAGCTCGTGAAGTTCTCGCCGTTCTGCTGGGCACGACTGCGCAACCGTTGTTCAGCACGAAGTTTTCGGACAGCGGGGCGGCCGAAGACGTCAGTCAGGCTGGTTTTTAGAGCCGCCCAGGTAGTAAAATCCGCTTCGTGGTTGCGGAACCACAAATTGGCGACATCGGTCAAGTAGAAGATGACATTCGTGAGCTTTACGACGTCATCCCACTTGTTGTAAGCACTCACGCGTTCGTAGGAGGCCAGCCAATCTTCCACATCGGTGTCGTCAGTGCCGCTGAAAATCGCAGGGTCGCGCTGACGGACGGCACCGGAACAGATGACAGCGGTGGGGACAGGTTGGGCCGAAGTTTCGGTTGTCGTGGTAGAGCCTGGTAGCCTGGGCATCGTGGCGTAGCTCCAGGAGAAGAGCAAGCAGCACCTCCACCAAGTGTAATGAGACGACTCGCACAATTAGTGTGAACGCCCGGTCTTTGTTCAAGCGGTGCTGTTCAGCAGGCCAGCGTTCGCAAGCGCGCTCCCGAGCTTCGTCAGCTTCGTCTTCTATCTTCTTCGTCTCCTTCGTCGGCGCTAGCCGCTGGGGCAGCAAACCCCAACTCTCTTTATTACACAACTAACAATAATTTTAACTAGTATGAACTTCACAGAGATATCACAGAATTTGCGCGAAGATTGCGAATTAAGGAATTCTTTGCCGAAAAAACGAACACCCCGATTACTAACCTAGCTCTTTCCTGTAACACGTGGTCAACACGTGCTCACCCTACTGAAGTAACTAGCCTTAATCCCATCCCTCTTAAAGCCGAAAGCACATGGACGCCGGAAGCGCAGCAGAGTCCCGAATTAGACTTGTACATTAAATCTGTCTCGAAAGAAATTATAGACCAAACAAAGCAAGCTCGAAAACGCAGAAACGTCACCCCAACGGAACAGGCTACTCTGAACCACTTAGCTTCTAGAACCGATATAGTCACTAAGCCTGCAGACAAAGGAGGTAGCACAGTTATCCTGCCAGCCGAAAAATACAAAAAAGAAGCTTTTAGGCAACTCAACAACCCTTGTCATTATAGGAAATAAGATTGAGATCCCACTTCAGAGTTCTGCAAATTGATTCTGAACAAACTGGCAAACTTATTATCAAGGGAACTAATCACGCAGTCCGACTACCACTTCTTAAATTCGCTAAACAAACAGGCAGGACGCTTTTACCTACTTCCCAAAATCCATAAGGTTTCCACAGAAGACTTGTTTACCACAGATATCCCCGGCAGACCTATCGTTTCAAACAATAACACGCCCACAGAGAACTTATCAATTTTCCTGAACAACTATCTTGCAGATATTCCCACCCACCTCCCTTCCTTTGTCGAGCATACACCGCACTTTCTCCGCATAATAGAGTCTCTGAATGACGCTTCCATTATCCCAGCAGATAGCATACTTGTCACACTTGACGTCGCCGCTTTGTACACAAATATTCCCATAAAAGAAGGTACCGACGCACTCTCCAAAATTCTAACTGAAAGTCCTCACCCGCACGAAACTGAAGTGTACCTCACGCTACTTGAATTGGTACTAACACTCAACTACTTTGAATTCGATTCTTCTTACTACCTTCAAGTATTTGGAACAAGCATGGGCACTCCCTTCGCACCCACCTACGCGAACATTTTTATGGGGCTACTAGAATCTAAACTTCTAAATTCATTTCTAAAAAAACCACTTATATACCTGCGTTACATAGACGACATTTTCATGATATGGGAGTATGGGGCTGAGACCCTGAAGGCATTCGTCACACATTTCAATTCATGCCACTCCAGCATTAAATTCACCTTCAACTCCTCGAAAACGCAAGTCAATTTCCTTGACACCACTATCCATTTATAAAATAGCAAGCTGAAAACCACACTTTACAGGAAGCCCACTGACCGACAACAATACTTAGATTTCACTAGCCATCATCCAAGACACTGCAAACAAGGTATATTAGTAGGACAGGCAACGAGACTAAGAAGAATATGTAGCGACGACGACGACTACCTGAAATACCTACACTCGCTAAAAAACACACTAATCACCAGAAACCATCCACAGACAACCCTTAATAATGGGTTCCAACGAGCAACCACTTTGAAACGAGATGTAGTTCTTAAAAAACGAACAAAAGCTAACAGTCAACGACCTCCTGCACTTATAACGAAATACTCAAACGCGCTTCCAAACATAAACAATATCCTGTGGAAATACCACCTCATTTTAACTGGTAACGACCGTCTCAAGAAAATATTTCCCGACGCACTAAGGGTAACATGCAGACGCAACACAAACCTGAAGGACATCTTGGTGCATGCTAGGCTCGGTAAGAAACCACCACCGACAGTAACTTCATGTTCTCGACCTAGATGCAAGACATGCAAACATTTACAAAGGGACACCACGGTTAAAAGTACGGCAAGCGATTTGAGTTTCGATATAAAGACTAGTTTTGACTGCACATCGTCCAATATTATCTACATGCTCCAGTGCTCCTTCTGCCAGAAACAATATATCGGAGAAACCGGGCAAACAATGAGTGTCAGATTAAACGGGCACCGGGCTGACACAACACGGAATGAACAGAAGGCCGTGCCGACCCATTTTAATCAACGCCATCACAAATTCGACGAACTCAAATTGTTCTTCAGTCAGGCTTCAAATCGACTGGGGACAGAAAATACAGAGAAGCATTCCTAATCCACAAATTTAAAACACTGCAACCAACAGGGATTAACATGTCTAGAGGAAACCTGGAATCTCTCAGGTACATTCCAGGGTTAGCATAATTTTAAATTAACAAATATCTTGCACGTGCTCAGACCATTTCCTAGAACTTCGCATAAGTATATTATCTTTTCAGGAGGACACAGGGGCGGGATGGGGGGCACGGGCGGGGAAGTGGACAGGAAAAAGCGCTTGTCCCTGTCTGCTTCTATGTCGGTGTCTTTTGTTGCGCCCCTGTGTCCTCCTGAAAAGTTATGAACCAACACGCCCAAATACAAGTACTTCTGAGTATACTATCGCTCTTTGCACCCTTCCCACGTCATATCTTCCACCACATTTCCGGCCTTCTCACCCTCTCCCTTTGTTCACTTTTTTTTCTTTCTTTCTTTCTCCTAATCCCCTACTACCAATTCTCGGAAACCATGACATTCCTGTTACCCCCTCCGCCCCCACCTTTTGGCTTTCTCTAAACTCGAGCCAATGCCCCCGCCCCCCCCCCCCCCTGCCTTTTCCTTCCTTGGAAATGCCCCCCCCCCCCCTTTTCTTTCTCCTTCCAGTGCCAGCCTATTTTGTTTGCCTTGTTCTCATTTCCCTGTACCACGCTGACTAACCCTCTTATCTGAGTTTTTCAGGTCCACCCAAAGGCCAACCCCCCGTCGCAGCCCCTTCAAAGCCTTTGTTCATTACACACCCCCCGGATATAAGTTTTTCCACTATTGCAGCTTAACGAATCAAGATTCACCTCCCTCCCCTTCCTGACACATATCCCCTCTCACACCACTTTCCTTCCCCACCCCAGGGGCCTTCCTCCTCGGAGCGAAGGCCCTATTTAATCCCTGCCAATGATGAACGCTTTGCCCAGACGAAGAAAAGTCCCCTTGTCGAAACGTTGGCTCAAGCAACCTGAGGTTTTCCCCTCCCTTGTTCATTTTGTGATGGCAAAGGAACATCTACCACACCCTCTCTCTACCATGCACCGGGACGTAGCTTTCAGCCGAGGGGGATAGTGTTACCAGTGATCTGGTTACTGTTCAGTGGACTCGACTCGTGCATGAATTGTGAACAAATCGTGAACGACGAAGTGGCGGTGCGCTGGACGACGACGACGCTGACAGTGTGAAGCAGGGGCCTTGTAGTCTGAGCTTAGTGCTGGCCATCGCAGCGCAGCCGTCAATACAGACTCCACCGTAACATGCCCGTAACAATATAAAGTATGTACCATAAAAAGACCTCTCTTGTCTATAGGTATTTCAATGTAGGAGGAGAGTTCTCCACAGTGTATTACCATGTTCATTGAAGCCTAATATGACAACAAATGGGGCTAGCCAGTTTCCATTCATTTGGCACTCTGAGCTGGGTTCTGAAACAATGAGACTTGTGAAATGTCTGTAATTTCTCAGCCATATTTAATGAAATGATGAATATTGTCTTTATAGAATGTGGTAGCCAAGTTTTCCTTGCGTTAAAGCACACTTGTGGAGGACATGAGTCCGTGAGCCGTATCTCAGCGACCTTTCCGCCTAATGTGTTCGACAGATTATAACCTACATTACTCCCTTGTCGGCTTCCTTGGATATTTATCATACAAAGCGTGAACAACAGCGGTGATAGGGGACAACTTTGTCTTAATCCTTTGTGTACCTCCACAGTTGTCGTACACTTTAGCCCTTCTTATGTAATTTCAACTTGATTATCTCAGTTTATTTCTTGTAGAAAATCAATTATCTCATGACCGATAACTTCATCTTTTACCAGGTTCCACAGGAGTTCTCTGTTCATGTTGTAGTATGCACCGCTTATATCGAGAAAGGTTTTCCGCCTTGCTGATTTTATGCATTGGGTAAGCACGAATAGGCTATCTTCTAAGCGCCTATCCCTTCTGAACCCGTTCTGAAGCTTTCCGAATATCTTATTCCTTTCTACCGATGACTACATTTTTTTATTTCACGGCCTGCATTGCCAGCCTGCTTATAAAAGATGTTATCGCATTCGGTAGGAAGAATTTTATGTTCATCATATCTCTTTTCTCTTTAAATATCCAATTCATTTTACTCTGTCTCCAGCTGTGCGGAATTTGCTTATTTGTTATGACTGTCTCCAATGATTTTATCATCGTTTCCTTGCTTCTTGACCCAGGTTCATTATTAAGCTTGACTGGAATTTTGTGTATCCCTGCGGTTGTGGATTTAGGAATACTTGCTCGTACTTTTTTTCCAATTGAAGCTTGTCAGTTCTAAGCTGTTCTCTATTGTGCTTTCCTGTGTTGCTCCGTCATTTGAGTAGATTACTCTATAGTCGTTCCTAAGTGACTTAGCTATAACAAATGTAATGTAGTTCACAGCGTCGTCTCTCGGAGCGGCCGAACAGCGGGGCACCGTCTATGGCAGTTAACTAACTCCCCAACAGTAAAAGAAATCCCTTAAAGTGCTCGCATCCCGGTAATGACCGTGAAGCAGACATGTCACCTGACTATCCTTGGTAAACGGTAACGATATGCAACTCTCTAATTAGGTAACCTGATTTTCTGACATTGCACGATACACGGGCGTCATAAACGCTTTGTCTCCGTTGCCGCATGCACCGAAACCCCGCCAACCCATTTTTATAACGCCTAAGCTACACTGTGTATCGCTGTCAACTTCGAGAGGAGACGAAGGCTGTAAAGCGGTCAGAATAAACCGCTTTTTTATTTCGTTGTCCACGCATTTTATACGGCAGAATTTGAAGTAAACATTCGTTCTTTCATTCTATCTTAAATGCGCAAATGTTTCCTCCAGGGGCGCCACCTCCTTCGCGAGCGATCTCCTCAGGGACCCCGCTGTCGTTCTGGGAAACGCGGCATGCATTCGCAGGTCCAGGCGTCCGTCCGGGAATAACAGCGCTCCGCGATAGGCGTCACATTAACTGGAGTTATTTTACCCGCTGGAGAAACAAAGCTCTCTCCGGTGGTTCGCCGAAGCATCCAAGAAAACAAAGGAAGCCAGCATCCTTCACGCACTCCGGCGTTAGGGTAATCAGCCACTCGACACGCCCGTCGATATGCCATCGACCGGCGACACGGGTAGGAAGCAGCGAAGCGTGGAGACAAAAGTTTGCCCCCCCCCCCCCCCTTGGCTCCTTCCTTCGCTCGCGGGAAAACAGGCAAGAAACTCGATCGCCGCCGCCAGCGCATTCTTCTTATTATTGCTTGGCAGAATGAGCGCGCAGGTTGCTGATGCGCGCAGATGCTGGGTATAACCTCTCGGACAACTTTCATGGCAAAATCCGCCAGCCACTACTGCTCGTCCCCTGGAATGGCATGTTGGGTAGCTGCTCTGACAGCACGCTGCATATATCGCAACTTCTGTTTGCATGAACAGCATTTTCGCATTCCATTCGCGGTACAGTTCCCAAGGGTCGTAAAGCGGCAGAGGAAGTAGTCAGCGCAGCAATTATTGCTGAATATCGGGGCATAATTACGCGGTCTCGAATTACGTCAACGCCTGCGCGTCGCAGCAGAAAAGACATGCGATGGTGAGTTCTTGCGTTATATGGAATCCACTCAATGGGCCTCTGAGTTTCTGTGAGAATGGAGGCCCTTACTTAGGTTATAGCAGGCACTCTTTCATCACGGAAACCAGGTGGCTTGAGCTGCGTAGCTCGTTCGAGGCTAGATGCTGCTCGATGCAATCGGTTGAACGCTGCAGCGTTGCAGCAGAAAAGACACGCGCGGGTAACAGATAATGGGTTATATGGAATACAATCAATTGGTCGGCAAATGGTTGTGAGAATGAAAGCCATTGCTTAGAACAGCGCGAGCATTGTCTCCTCACCGAAAGCAGGTGAGAAGCTTCGTAGCGCGATCAGGATAGAATGCTACTGACGAAATCGCTTCAACTCTTGTGTGTCGCAGCAGAAAAAGCACGCGTGGCTAGCAGGCAATGCGTTAAATGGAATACACTTAACTGGTCGGCGAATGGTTGCCAAAATGGATGCCCTTGCTTTGAACAGAGTGAGAACTGTCTCGTCGCCCAAAGCAGATGACGGGAGCTACGCAGTGCGACCGAGGTAGAATCAAGGGCACTAGCCCTGGATCATATAAGATATCCTCTCGGCACCTTAATCTTCTAGCCATGCTGAACCACTTTGTCATGTTAATAATCTCATCCTAAAGACAGGTGTTTTTCCTGCATGCCTCAAAAGAGCTAAGGTAATCCCAGTGTTCAAGAAAGGAGACAGATGATTAATTTCTAACTATCGACCTATATCTATTTTATCTTCTTTCAGTAGGATCATCGAGAAATTGGGAGAAATTGAGCCGGCTTATCACAAGTTGCAGCGCTGATAAAGAAGCAGAAAGATCCTTGCCTAGGCCTTTTTTCACGGCAAAGACGGATAAAGAAGGATCACATTTCCGTGTCATCATTTGCGAAAGGTACACCTGGCAACAGCCTTTGGGTCGGTTTCTGTAAAAAGTCCTTTCTGGTCTCAAGCTTCAGGACCCATTCCTGGTCAGGCGCCCTGCAGAGGTATCACGATTTCTCAGCGAACTGCAAAAGCGAACTGCAACAGGGACCCAGATATGTGAGTGCTTTTTCACTAGACATCAAAGACATGTACTTTTCCTTAGTGCATGGTGCAATTATGGAAGCCGTCAGCGAGGGAATTGAGTGCTTTGGGACCGTGCGTTTCCAGAACGCTTGCGGGATGAGCGTGGATAGGTTTCTGGACGCACTAAGTTGTTATCTTCGTTCGCTGATAGTGGAGTTCAACAATGAGCATTATGTTCAGAAAGAAGGAATATGCATCGGTTCCAGCTTGGCACCCATCTTGAGCGACCATCTCCTGGCAGGACACGACAGACAACTTGAAAAAGATCTTCAAGCGTGCGGTGTCGTCAAAACTTTCCGCTACGTTGACGACTTCCTGATCCTCTTTGAATATGAGGAAGGAGACGCGGAAAGTCGGTCATCAAGCATTGCAGATGTGTTCAAGTCAGTCCTGAAAGACTTCAAGTTGACCAAAGAGCTTCCTTCAAATGGGATCCTGCGTTTCTTAGACATGGAGCTCACCTTCACAGCTCAGCACGTATGCTGGAAATATGCTCCACGGTCGAAGAAAAAATTCCTCCCATACTCCTCTGCACATTCCAAGCTCGTAAAGCGTGGTATAGTTAAAGCGGCACTTAAGAACGCCATTGGCAGGACTTTCCCTCATGAGGTGTTCCCAAGTGTGCAATCCCAGGCCGAGAGAATGTTGGGCGCAGGTTTTCCCAGCCCTGTGGTCATGACTGTGGTAAAGTCCCTTCTCAGGAAAGTGCCGAACGCGAAGAAGACCAGGCGACTTGATAATCTAACGCCTAAGAAGACCGTCATACCTTACATTTACAAACTGTCCCACTGGGTCCAAAAGTGTGCGGGACGCGTTGGCATTCGAGTGGTCTTTTCTGCACCCAACAAACTCAGTGCCTTGTGCCAGCGCGTCAAGAATGACGAACCATCGCACGCCCCGTGTGGCATCAACCATCAAGGACGCTACACTGACTGTCAGTGCGGCGTGGTCTATGACGTGCCGCTCTCTGTGGTAAAACGTGCGTCGGGCAAACAGGCCGCTGTCTTAACACCAGACTAAGCGAGCACGCCAGATTACATTCTACAGGAACTGGCAGCAATCTAGCCATACACTGCAAAAATTGCCAGTCAAAAAACTGCACACCTGTCTTGGACCGCATGAGCGTTATTAAGAAGTATAGATCGAAAAGAGCCAGGTTAGTCTAAGAGGCACTAATCATTCAACAGAGAGGTTTTCCCACTTATTTCATTTCCGTACTTTTTAATGTGTAATTTATATACTACTGCTTTGCCATATATATTCTGTTCTATTTGAATCACCTGACGCTAATTTCACGTCAAATTTGTTATTCTTGTTATTTTTGTTCTTTTGTTATGCTTTTCTATGCTTACATGCTTTTGTATGACTGTTTCACATCACTGTCTTCCCCCCCCCCCTTATGTAATGTCCCAGACGGGATCTTTAAGGGTTCAATAAATGATGATGATGATGATGATGACAGAACTGCGTCAGCAAGCCATCCATTAAGCTACTTGACAAAGAAATTCGCGATCTAACTTTGTGACTTGTGCATGCACCTGCAATGACTGCACTTTATGTATCTGAGTGTCTGTACTGTTTATCTTATGTTTCTGTGTTCTTACTTTCCGGGTATATATTTAGCTTCTGGCGGAATAAAATTCGAGTTACTAGTAGCGCCTTGTTCTGTGTTCTTCTTCCTTCGTGCCGTGTCTAGCGCTGTTTTAATTACATATGTTGTACCAACTTGCCCAAGCCTCCGCCTTAACAAAGCTAAGACTTTTAACCAAGGTATTCCTCAGGGCTCCATTTTAAGACCCTTACTATTCATACCATACAATAATGAACTTCTTAATTCTATTAGTCCAACTCACTGTGGTTTATACATGCTGTTGACAGTACCGTGTCATTATCTAATATGTCCATAGATGATCTGACTCTTGAATTGAATGCTGTAGTAATGCAGCCAAATGGTGTACTGATGACCAGTTTATGATTAATCCTTCTAGAACGAAATTCATAGTCTTCGAACGTAGCCAGAAAATTCTTTCGTGTCCTCCTAATTTAACCCTTTGTTCTTGCAATGTTCCGGCTTCTGATAACACCAACTTTCTCGGCGTCATTCCTGATTCAGCTGTTAAATTTTCCGTCCATATTCCTCATGAAAAAAAAGATCTATGTTTGGGACCTGAGTGCTAATTAAGGGGCGTCCATATTTTCCATGCAACCTACTCCTATTAGAGGCAAACAGCGCAACGACGCAAACAGAGTAGAAGAAAACACAGGACAAGCGCTGACTCACAACTGAAATTTATTCAAGGAAAGCAGTACATTTTGTAGAAAAAGTGGCAAACTTATCAGCTAGTACACAGACAAAACCCATGTTCCTGCGTGGCATCGAGGTATGCAACCTCACTGTCATATAATGAAATAGATGGCTTACTGACGCATAACCTTGTTTTTTTTCTTCATGGGATATACTTCCATAATCTCACGTGTTAATCGGGACGGGTGTTTGCAGAGGATATCACAATAAGGCAATGAAGGAAAACAAGATTGCCAGTCTCGAATATGGTACACTAGATTATTAGATTTGTTAGCTTGCAGATTATTTGCATGCTCTTTCAAACGTGTATTGATGCAACGCCCCGTCTGCCCGATATATATATATATATACTCCTATCTTTATATTATGCCTTCATACATAGTCACATCACTTATGGGATTATTGCATGGGGAAATACTTATTGCCATTTAACGTCTCTGCAACACTTATGAAACCAGGCCATCCGCATTATTACCCGTAGTCCTTTCTTTACTAATGCTAGTTCTTTATTGCATGAGCACAATATTTTACCAGTCCGCAAGCTTTTCCAGTACCACCTTGGAGTCATGTTCTTTAGGCTACTACATGGCGCCCTACATTTTCAGATTGTAGACCCCATGCTGCTCACAGCCCTACCAGATTTGGAGCAAGAAGCAATCCAAAGTCCCTACCAATTATGGTAAAAAGACGTCGTCTTTTCAAGCAATTTCATATTGGAATAAATTGCCGCCCACTCAAAACAAATCAATTCCCTTGCCGGCATTCAAAAATAAGCTCATGGTATTTTTGTTGGAATGCTGGTGTTTTATTCTCTTTTTATGTATATTAACTGCGTTATTGTACTTTTTGGCTCTGTGCTTGTGGTGAAGTATTGATTTTTTATATTCTATAATTTATAATTATCCGCTAACTATGCTGTAATCATTTCTTGTATTATTGATTTATCGAGGGTCCCGGTGCAGTCTGACTTTGGGACCCTCGTCTGTACACCTATGATCTTTTGTATATTTTTAGGACCAATAATGCGTTATTTTACCAGAAAAATGCTGCTCGACGCAATCGCTAAAACACTCGTGCGTCGCAGCAGAAAAGGTACACGAGGGTAACAGATGACCCGCCGTGATGGCTCAGTGGTAAGGCGCTCGTCTACCGAGCCGGAGTACCCGGGTTCGAACCCAACCGCGGCGGCCGCGTTTCGATAGAGGCGAAACGCAAGAGGCACCCGTGTACTGTGCGATGTCAGTGCACGTTAAAGAACACCAGGTGGTCGAAATTATTCCGGAGACCTCCACTACGGCACCTCTTTCTCTCTTTCTTCTTTCACTCCTACCTTTCTCCCTTCCCTTACGGCGCGGTTCAGGTGTCCACCGCTATATGTGAGACAGATATTGCGCCATTTCCTTTCCTCAAAAACCAATTTAGGATAACAGGTAATCCGTTATATGGAATACACTCAAGTTCTCAGGGTCGTTGTGGTCAATATGTAAAAGGATTAAAAAGTCGTCGACGTATCGAAACACTCGAACGATGCGATCGTCAGATAGTACCCGCGACAGCGAGCGATCAATTTCAGCTAAAAATGTCAGCTAAAATTTTCAACTTTTGTTTTTGTGGTCGGTGCGCATGCGCTTCGCTGTTGAAGGAAAGAGGACTTGGTGAAATAAATCAGTTGTCAGTCTGCGTTTGTCCCCTGTGGTTATCTTTCTCTTGTCCCGTCCTTTTTTGCGCAGTTATTCTTTGTTCTCATAGTGAGCACGAAAGCGCCGCAGAACTCGAAATGAAGGAATATATAAGCATTTAAAAGCCCTAACGCCTGTGACAAGGGTAGTCGACAGCAATAGAGAAAAAAAAAAAAGGTTAGTCGAGAGGCAGCACCCGACTTGTAACGTGGAGTTCCGCGGTTCGATCCATGAGTCCAGCGCACCTTTTTTTTCAGCGTTTCATAATAAAGGAGCATAACTACTACTGCAGAGGGAGTGCGCTTTGGAGGAGTGCGACTATTCTGGAAAAAGGAGTAGAATATGGGACAAGCATATGCTCCTTCGAAAACAGTTCTTAAAGTGTGTATAATAACCCTGCTACACGGGCGTTTCGAATGCCTTCAAACCGCATGCCATGCGACTCGCGACTACCGAACATACTCTGCCACACGAAGTTCTTCAACGGCATTCGGTTCAGATCACATTCGAATCGACGGAGCTCTACGGAGACATTCCAGATTTTGGTCGCCGCGGTGGCTCAGTGCTTATGGTGCTCGGCTGCTGACCCGAAAGACGCGGGTTCGATCCCGGCCGCGGCGGTTGAATTTCTTTGGAGGAGAAATTCTAGAGGCCCGTGTACTGTGCGATGTCAGTACACGTTAAAGAACCCCAGGTGGTCGAAATTTCCGGAGCCCTCCACTACGGCGTCTCTGGTAGCCTTAGTCGCTTTGGGACGTTAAACCCCATAAACGAAACCAAACCAAACATTCCAGATTTTGGAATGCCTTCCAAACGTGAACGAAGCCCGAACCGACCAATAGTCGTCGCCGCCGTCGTCGCTTTGCCCTGCCCACAGCAGCGCGGCTGCTTTCGGTTCTGTGGCTCTTCATTTCGATACCAGCTGCTCGCTTCTGCTGCTGTTTGTTCGGCATACAGCTCTGTTCTGTCTACGATAGTGCTTGAAGATAATAAATAGTGCACCAACGAACATTTACCGCGTCAGCAAGAAATTTCCCCATGAGTGCGCCGATGAGGACGACTGCAATCATCGCTGCGTACGAACAGCTAGTGCTCGTTTTCATGACATAAAACGCAACCCGAGCTTTAGTTCATTAAATAATCCCTTCACTTTTTTACCGGTTGTACCCGTGCTTGTTTACGCAGTGCGACAATCTAAGGGAAGCGACGATACGATTGCACGACAAGCACTTGACAGCCGGGTTGTTGACATCGCGCAGAACCGGCGCTTCTCGCTAATTGTCCCGGCTTCCTCCGACGTGTCCAATATTTTATTTTGAACTACTTCATCCAGAAGTATGTTTAGTGACCGTTCGCGTGAAATGAAACGGCCTCTAACTTGTTATCCACAAGCTATCGACGGCGACGACAGCTGCTGGCAGTAAAGCGCTACTCGGCAGTCTGGGTCACGCCGGCGCTTCCCGTTGATCGTATGCGCGCTCTGCGATGTAAGCAATATTTGATTTCACGTCACTGTTGTTGAAACTACACTTGTTCACCATTTGCATCCGCTAAAACTTTTGATTCGCTCTTCACAACCGCCGCAATCACATATCAAAACGTGCGGAATCGCTAGGCCTAGTCGTCGCGGAAGGGAAGAGTCGTCGTCGACTGAAATTAACTTGGCAAGCTCTTATAGCTGGTGAGTTTTCAGCTGTGCACATGTGAAATATAGGCGCTCGTTTCGCTTATTTACAACACAAATAAGGTAGAAGCGCGAACATATTCCCACCGTCGCTTCATCGCTGTGTTTTCGGTCAGCCGCCGACCTGCCTAGAAAAATGAAGGCTAACCGTCCGCCGATCGGATTCGTGGGTGTCGTTGGAATGAGAAACTTTTCTCACTACAATCCTATTATAGTAAAGTAGTTAGTTCACCATAATCACATGCTGCTATTCACCGTGATAGTGTCGTTGTTGGTCTAGTGCGACCGCAGTGACCGCCGCCGTCATCGTCATTGTATACCGAAAACGAGTTGAGGCTTTCGAATGCGCTTTCAAAGTGTCGTGTATAGCACTGCGGGAGTCCATCGAGTCCAAATGCCATTCCAATTCTGGAATGTCGTTCGACTCATATGTCATTCGACTCAGATGTCATTCGAACGTACCCGTGTACCACAGGTAGTAGTAGTAGAAGAAGATCTTTATTCGACCATAATTTACACGCCGAGCATGTCTACCGCCA
The DNA here is from genome assembly GCF_055824585.1 of Amblyomma mixtum. Lineage (NCBI taxonomy): Eukaryota > Metazoa > Arthropoda > Arachnida > Ixodida > Ixodidae > Amblyomma > Amblyomma mixtum. Next base: position 15,764,919 of record NC_143014.1, read on the forward strand.
GGGCGACCAGAAGTCCCTGTTCTTCCATCTCTTCAGCGCCAAGCCAGTCGAGCCAGGTGGTGATGGATAGAAAAGGCGGGGGGTAGGAACCCGCGTGCTAAGCAGGCGGGCAATGGAAGAGGCAATGGGCCTGGTCCGCATAGGTATAGGGGCAGTTGGGACAGGAAGGGTCCGAACGGTAGTGATAGAGAAAGAGGCGGGACGGGTGATGACTGCATTCATTTAGAAGTGCCGAAGAAGGCGAGCCTCCGGCACCGTGAGTGGTACATGAGGGGGAGGGTAAAGGTGTTTGTCGAGGCGGAACTCGAGGTATACCTCTTTTATGGTGCGGCGAAGAGTGAGTCTCCCACCGTCCTCCGAGGGCTTGGGCCAGGGGATCAACGGAGGTCGAAGGAGTCGAAGGATCAGCCGGAGGTCGAAGGAGCGGCTTTCGTCAGTCAAAGATGGAGAGGGTGGTGCAGTGGAAGAGAGGGACGCTGGCACCGAGGATCCTTTAACTTTGGCGGAGTAGGAGACTGGTGATGACGTGATCGGAGCTGATGGAGATTCATGATTAGAGGAGGAGGAGGGGTGGTAGGTTGGGTGGCCCGGCGCAAAGCTAGACGTCGGAGGTATGCAGCTTTGGCACATTCGCGTGTTTAGCGAAGAAAATGGGGCAAGTGGGATCGAGGGAGGGGAGAGTGTTTACCTGGCAATGCCCGCATCAGTGCTGGGCACATAGATGAGCGGCAGGGTGGAGATCGGGTGGCGGAAGCAGGCTTACGACTGGCACCGATGGTGCTCCAGCCGATTTCTGGGGATGGAGTGTCGTCTACCGGGGACGCCGTAAGGTCCATGTCAGAGTCGTCAGCCTGAGACACAATCTGCGACGCTAGTGCCGGGCTGCAGGTCTTGGTGTCAGCGGGAAATGCGGCTGGAGTAGGCGCGGCGGCACCGGCGGCGGCGACGAACGCAGCCAGCTGCGACGCGTCTATGGGCCCGAAGCTCTTGGGGTCCCTTAAAGCGTGGAGCTGGCTAGCAGTGGACGCTGCGGCGACGACGAACGTTGCAGGCTGCGCCGCGGACGTCGATGCGGAGCTGCCAGCGTCGCTCACAGCGTTTAATGCGACAGGAATGTGCACGGTGGCGTGGGCGACGTTGAACGTGGTGTCGGCGTGGTTGGAGTAGGCCCCGCGGCGGTGGCGTCGCAAGAAGCTGATGCCAGCGAGGCGTCGGTGGGTCTCGGCTGCAGAGGCTTCTTCAGACGCTGCATTGCAGAGGTGCGGCCGCGGCGCGTTAGGGTTAGCGATGCGCCGCTTCAGAGTTTTGGAGGCGCGGGTCATCATAGTGGAGGACTCCAAATTGATTTCGACAACCTACGAATCTCAACGATGCACTCTAATTGCATTTTGTGGGCATTTTTGCATTTCTCCTCTACTGAACACTGTAAACCGAAAAACTCCCGGATAGGAGTAAATGCCTCGTCGCGTAGCGCACTCCCGAAAAGGGGTTTAGATACTCCTCAGAATACGGTGTATCGTCTGCTCCTCTGTTTGAAGAGGCATTTTCGGAGCGCTAGAAGGAGTAAAGTGTTACCGCTCTCTAGATGAGAGTTTATTTTAGAGTAAATTTCCGATCACAAAGGAGTTAGCATGGCAATTAATAGAAGTATTATATACTACTTTGCAGCTGTCTCTATAGTACATTTCAGGAGTACGCGCCTGTTTCTTTTAAGTAGTTTTGACAGAAAATTTTTGGAGCAATTTCCCTTACTATAAGGTAACATTTATGATGCCCATACGAGCATATTAATTCACTTGATGAGGAAGCCCATTAGAAATGAAGTATTCCTATGGAAGGCTCATTTTAGAGCCTTATTTGCAGGATAAATGCGTCGATGAAATTACAGTGATTGATTTCAAACAATATTTTATTGGGCACAAAATATTTGAGCTTGCTTTCGATGGTTACAGAGAGCCAACATCTTGGCCCTGTAGAAAAGAAGAAGAGTGCCTTGACCCGCGCTGTCTTTGGGTACACAATTGAAATACCCAAAGGAATGAAAATAGAGATGCCACACTTGAAATCAAGGAGGGAATCTTGAGATACTTTGCTGTCAACATGCAGGCATGTCCTGCTATCGCCGGTTATAAGGCACGACGTCAAAGGAGGCTCCTTGTGAAAGAAAGCTTAGAAAAAGAAATAGGTACATTAGAGGAATTACACCTCTAAGCTTGAAGTATGACGTGCTTCAAGTGTAGAAGTCAAGTTTCCAAAGCAGTTCATACACATACACATACACATATTCTTTATTTCTCTAAAAGAGAAAAAGGCCCCTGGGCAAAAAGCTACTTCAGAGTAGCTTGACTAGGCCCGGGGCCCATTACAAGGCAGCAGGGCATATAGAATTCGGACATAATAAAGCACAGCATCAATTTGACTAAGCACTGCAATTTCGAACGCAAAAAAGACAAAACTTATAAGGGGTTGTTTTTTTTACCAGTTAAATCAAATTGAACATGACACAATATAACAGGCAAGAAGAACAATAAATGAAATCAAAATCAGATATCTAGAACACAACACTACTAAATATTTCTAAGCGACAGACATAAGTACAAAATATGATGTTCACTATGAGATAATAGAAATAGGGAAGTCGAATTTTCTGTTTGTGAAGAGACACAGTGAGGATGTACAAGCATGTACACAAAACAATAGTTAGGAGAAAAAACTGTCATCATCCATACGACTAAGAAAATTTTTGATAAAAACATTTCTTTTACAGCCGGCATTCCCACACCACCATTCATTTGAATTAAGTGTGTTAGGAACTAGGAAGCGCATCATTTGCCTCCCATAGTTTGTGCGAGTCTGAGGTACCGACCATTGGTTTCTTTCACGTGTATATCTGGGTGGGTCTATTTTTTGCAAGGATGCAAGTTTGAGGAGGAATTTACTGCGGTGGGAGGTCGTGGATTTCATAAGAAGCAGGACGTTGTACTCTAACATTTTGTTTACTGGTAGAATATTGTATAGGATAAATAACGGTGGCGTATGTGTCATGTAATCAGCGGAGGAAATAATACGGATGGCCTTTTTCTGCAAGATGAGAATGTGGTTAATATGTGTACGGGCTGCGGTCCCCCAGACTAAGTGGCAGTAGTTAATTTCAGAGTTAAATAATGCATGGTATATCAGTTTCTTAATTGCTACGGGTAGAATATCGCGACACCGACAGATGACACCTACAGTTTTTGATAAGTTACTTGTAAGATATTGAATATGGTCAGACCACTTAAGATGTTCGTCAAAGATGACTCCTAGATTTTTGTGTTTGGTGACGACTTCAATGCTATTTGTGCCCAGAGTAAGTTACGTAAGTGCAGATACTGTGCGGTTTACTGGACGGAAGATTATTGCTTTAGATTTTGTGTTGTTGATTTTTAAGGAGTTCATACTGGACCAGTGCAGAACTTTTTCTAGAACAGCATTTCCTTTCTCAAGTAATTCATCTGCAGATAATCCCGAAAGGAACAAACTAGTATCGTCAGCATAAATTACAAATTTTGCCATATCTGTAATCTGTGCCAGGTCATTAATATATAAAATGAAGAAAAAAGGACCCAGTATACTTCCCTGAGGTACGCCACAGTTAATATATTCAAAAGAAGAACAGAAGTCGTTAATGATAACACACATTTGGCGTTTATCAAGATAAGATGCCATCAGCTGTAATGCACTTCCCCTGACTCCATACTTTTGCAATTTGTCTTGTAGGATATGATGATTAATGCAGTCAAAGGCTTTGCTGAAATCAATAAATATGCCTAAGGTTAATAGTTGTTCTTCTATATTTTGTAGAATGAGTTCTTTTTGTGTCAGCAGAGCAGATTCAGTTGATAGGCCTGGTCGAAAACCAAACTGGGAATCATCTATAAAGGAATGTTGATTAGAGAAACGTTCTAAACGCCTCAGTAAGATCTTTTCCAGTGGCTTTGAAAACACGGGTAGAATCGACACCGGGCGGTAGTTGCTCATGTCATGCTTTGAGCCACCTTTATGAAGAATAATAACTTTCGCCTGCTTCATTTTATTTGGAAAAACACTGGTCGAAATGGATAGGTTAAAAATATGCGATAGACATGGTGCAAGAAGGTCGGCATTAAATTTAATTGGTTTAATAGTGATACCCTCAGCGTCCAAGCTAGAGCTGTTTTTTAGTGCCATAAGCGTAAAGAAAACTTCAGATTGGTCCGTAGGCTGAAGAAACAATGAATTTCTCACTTGCTTTGCAATGCAGCAAGCCGCATCTTTATTGTAAGTAGTGTTTGGCAGGTTGATGAAGTATTGATTGAAGCGGTTTGCTAAGGCGGTACCCGTCACTGGCGATCCATCAATGACAAGTTCACCGATGTTCTCATTTCTATTTGAGCTATTGATTACCTCATTCACAGCCCGCCACATTAGTTTCGGATTGTCGCGCCTATTTTCCTGGAACAATTGTTGATAATAGCCTTTTCGTGCCCTTCGAGTTCCGTATTCAGTGAGTTCCGAAACTTTTTAAAAACAACTAAATCTTCTTTGTTCCTGCCCACCGCAAATTTTTGATAAAGTTTATCTTTTGTTTTAATCTTCTGCTAAAGTTCAGGGGTAATCCAAGGTTTCCTTAATTTTTTGTGTTCCCGCTTTGTTATCCACGGAAAATGGGAACAGTAGATACCCTTAAACTTTTCAATGAATGAATGGTATACTTCGTTCACGCAGGTGTGATTATAAATATCTGACCAATCCATGTTCTGTATGGCTTGTCGAAACGAGATTAGGTTTTCATTACTGAATGACTGGAACTTTATAAAAGGATATGAATTACTCACACAACGGCGCATCTTTACGGACACAAAAATCGGACAGTGGTCACTAATATCACATGACAAAGTGCCAGCAGAATGAGAGCACTTTTCAATAAAGTAGGTATTGTTGAAGTTTAAACAAATTTCATGACAAAAGATTACCTAGTAGAACATAGTAGGTAATCAACTAGCTAATACATATTTGTACCCTGTCGGATGACAGCGGCTAAACGCGGTTTTCAGGGAATCACAAATTTCAGAGAGCCGCTTTCGCAAACGTTAAGACAATACGGCGAATGGGAAGCGGCGTCGATAGGGAACATTTTTCCCGTAAAGAATAAAACTAAAAAAATAAAATGTTCCTACTCAGGCACTTGAGCATTCGCGTTGCCTTTGGCTGCGTTACTGCGCTGAAAGAGGCATTGCGATATAATTTTCTTTTTCACTTGTCAGAGGATTCCTCACGCGTTCCAGGCACCATATAAGAACTTATTATTGAAATCAGAATATGCGAACAAAATACAGCGCTTTGCATACACGTAGTGGAAGCTTACATGCAATTTCCTTGATGGGAGAACCCGCAGCCACGCATTTTCAGGGCGTCGTCATTCTATCTACAGGTCAAAGGCAGGGCAAGGGTGACTAGCGTAGCAGGCATTGTTAGGCCGGAATAGAAAGCTACCACCAGACCCACCCGCCCGCCGCCACCTGTCTTCTGTTATGCTTTGCCCTCACATTCGCGGCCAGGGTTCAAAAGAAAACATTCTACACAGGTCTATTTGGCTGAGAAAAGATTTTAATTTAAGTAGGAAAGAACGCCAACCAACAAAAAGCGAAAAAATAGGACGTTTCGGAACCTTCTTAGTTCAATCCCCAGGTGTGACTGCGAGCCAGTCACAACTTGCCTTTTTTAAGCCTTCGGTTAGTCATCCGCCGGGTCACTGCTTGTAAACAGTTGATGCAAGAGGGGAGTGGTTTTTCTAGGGTGAGTATAACATTACCCTGCGTCTGCTGAATACGCCATGACTCAAGTAAGAGCCTCCTGCGCGGGCGGGCTCAGTTTCCCGTACAATAGCTCCCTCGAAGACAGTCTTGTCAACCCGCGCTTCGTTCCTTGTTCATTTGTTTGATATCCGCTTTGTGCTGCTTCAGTTTAACGGGGAAGTGCTTGGTTTCCCCAATGTACTACGTCCAACTCGAGCAGGGGATCTTGTACACTGGCGTATGCTTTATTTTTTTTCTTTCGCTGCCTTCCCGGGATCAGCAGTCTGAACCGGAAGGCTCGCCTCCACGAGTTTCACATAATGGAATGTGTTCGGAGACTGCACGCGAAGAGGAAACTTCTTTTCACATTTTTTCAAATGCGAAGAGCTTACAAGATACCACATTTTAGAACTAGACGCCCAACGATGCAGAAAGGCAGAGCTCAGTATGGTTGCCACCTAATGTCCGCTGCCGAAATAGCCGCCGCGGTGGCTCAGCGGTTATGGTGCTCAGCTGCTGTCCCGAAAGACGCGGGTTCGATCCCGGCCGCGGCTGCTAGAATTTCTTTGGAGGAGAAATTCTAGAGGCCCGTGTACTGTGTGATGTCAGTACGCGTTAAAGAACCCCAGGTGGTCGAAATTTCCGGAGCCCTCCACTGCGGCGTCTCTCATAGCCTTAGTCGCTTTGGGACGTTAAACCCCATAAACCAAACCAAACCTAATGTCCGCTGCCGAAAATCGCTGCGACGTTAAGTCGCCTACCAACTCGGAAAATGTAACAATTTAGGCAATCTCCTTGAGCGCTAAGGTGTCGCCATGTCCTGTGCTATGACTGAAACAAACAAAATCGCTTGCATTGTTTCATAACAAGGCCCTCTTAAAACACAGGAAAGGAAGCAACCGACTAGGACAGGCAATGGTTTGTTCTCAGCACTGTTTTTAATAACGTGACAAAAATTCACGGACCCCAAGACTGTGCATTTTCACCTGCTCATTGCCTGTACAGCTTTTCCATATTCATGGAGCGCGAACTCAAGGAGAAAATTTGGTCCCTAGAAGAATTGACCATACTTCCAGTTGTACATATTAACGTAAACAGCCACGACTTTAGTGCCACACTCTTTTTTTTTTCAGCCGCATGCAACAACAAATTTCTCAGATACTTACTTAATGACCGCTGTGTGAGTTGGCTACTCCGGACGACGACGAAGCCTTCCGTCTCGGCGCACCCGGGGCTCACAGCAAGTCTACGCACACTGAAAAGGGAGCGGTGTTAAGTGCATGCGCGCCTGTGGCATCAAAGGAGAGTTTATTAATGCTTACCACTATACACGACGATGATTCCCGGTCTTTTTTATTCTTGCTGCAATACAGCGAAATAACGAGGGGCCGTCGGTGTCGAGAAAACTGATGCGTCCCACACACACCGCCATGTCAGCGCGGCGAAACGGCAGCAGCCAACACTTGTATGCTGCGTAGACAGTGAATGAGCAGCCGCTGCTTCTGCACGTATTGCTTGCTTGAGTGAGGCGTTCATTGCAGCATGTTGCTGCTAAGGTCGATGATGTCCAGTCTCTTATGTGACGACAAGCGCGCGCAAAGGAGCGGGTAGCAAGCTGACGGCTGCGGGCAGCTCGACGCGTCACACACCGCCATGTTGGCTCGACTTAGCTAGGCTGGCTAAGCCTCTCGCGGACTGCCGTCGCAGGCGATGCAACACCAAGCGTTCTCCGAACACACTGAAGGCTTCACAGGCACTGTCTGTGCAGCACATTGCTGCGCAAGGCTGCGGCGATCCGGTGGCTTGTAACATGACAAACGGGCTTGAAGCAGTAAAAGCAGAGGCGAGAAGTGAGCAGGCAGCGACGAGGGAGCCGACGTCGTCACCTGCAAGTGCAGCGAACCGGCAGCTGCCGCTAGGCGGCGGGCAGACACTAAGGAGTCCATAAAGGGCCTGAAGGAGTATTAAAGCCGACATACTCCTGCTTGGAATGGTAGTAAAATCATGTGAACGCTTTAATTGTACTTTTCATTTCGCCACGGTAGTAAAAAAGAAGGATTTCCTCATTTTTACTACTTACAGTGAGTTGCACAATTTTCGATAAGGAGTTTAAAAGCGGACAGTAGCCATTTATACTCTTATTTGGGATAATTTGTGTTTACACCCTTAGCGAAAAAGAGGATGTGCTAAAAATGCATTTCAAACGTATTGTATTAATTTCATATTTATTTCGCATTTTTTTGTCCCTATCCTTAAACTGCAATATGAATGCTTTCTAAGTATACTAGGAATAATATTTTAACCGTTCTTAAAAATACGTGAAAAGTACATTTTTGCCCGCTTAGCATATTTAAAATGCATTAAAAATATAATAAAAATATACATTAGAAGTATACTAAAAATATACATTTAATACATTAAAAATATATTTACTCGGGCTTAAAAAAAGTCTACTCGTCGGCTCCATGGAATGACACGGGTTAATTCTTCAACTGGAGAACAAATCGTACGGGTATTTATCATTAATCAACAGGAGTGTGATATTATAAGATCACGTGATGGAATGGGAACGGCAGATACCTACACACAGCATACCAAGACGACAGCGACACAGGAAATCACATGACAAGCGCTATACTTGGCTTGCCGTATATATACCCAGCGAAAGCGACGCACTATTTTGCGCGGTGAGGCCTTTTTTTGCGCAAATACTGTGGGCTGCCAAATTATCGCAGAAGTACCCTACTGGCCGCGTTCGAATCTGGGGTTAATTGAGAACGGAATTGCTAGTTGAAACTTTCGTCAGGCACAGGTCAGGAGTCGAACTATCCACCAACAGATACATGGGCGTGTAAGGGAGCCGGTCTGCCCTGCCAGACGGGGTCCTTCCCGCTGGCTTATTCAGACCCAGAAGTACTCAAGGCGCTTTTGCTGGCATAATGCTATCACGTTCTCACACGGAAATGTTCGAATGACATTGAGTGGAATGACATACGAGAATAGGAATGACATCCGGATTCGACGGACTGCCGCGGTGCTGCACGACACTTTCGAAACGCATTCGAAAGCCTCAGCTCGTTTTCAGTGTACAGCGACGACGACGACGGCGGTCACACTAGTCCGACAACGACAGTATATATAACACTGAACAACAGCATGTACTTATAGTGAAATATCTAGTTTACTATAATATGATTCTAGAGGGACACGTTTTTCAGGCCAACGACACCGACGAAACCGGTCGGCGGACGGTCAGCCTTGTCGGCGGCTGAGCGAGAGCACGGTGATGAGGCGGCGGTGTGTATATGCTCACGCTTCTAAATGAGCGAAACGAACGGCTATATTTCACGTGTGCACACCTGAACACTCACCAGCGATAAGCGCTTGCCAAATCAATTTCAGTCGACGACGGCTCTGTTCCCTTCCGCGACGACTAGGCCTGGCGAGTTCGCAGGGATGAATCTGTGATTTCGGCGGTTGTGAAGAGTGAATCACAAGCTTTAGCGAATGCAAATAGTCACCAGGTGTAGTTTTGGCAACAGTGACCTGAAATCAACTATTGCTTACATCGCAGGGCACGCGTACGATGAACGGGATTCGCCGGTGTGACCCAGACTGCCGAGCCGTGCTTTACGATCAGCAGCAGTCGTCGCCGTCGCTAGCTTGTGGATAACAGTCGCCAGACATACTTCTGGATAAAGTAGTTTAAATAAAGAACTGGTCATGTTGGAGAAAGCCGGGACAAGAAGCGAGAAGCGCCAGTCCTGCGCGATGCCAACAACCCGGCTTTCTCAGGCGTGCGATCGCATCATCGCTTCTCACACACTGTCGCACTGCGTAAACAAGCACGAGTACAACCAGTAAAAAAGAAAACAGATTGTTTAATAGAACGAAAGCGCAGATTGCGTTTTATGTTATGTAAACAAGCGATGTAAACAACAGTATAAGTGCAGTCGTCCTCATCGGCGCACTCCCGGGGAAATTTCATGCTGACGCGGTTAATATTCATTGGCGTAATATTATCTTCAAGCACTCCCTTAGACAGAACACGTGTAGCATCCTTAGATGACATTCGGTTGGAAGGCATTCGAAGAGCCCGTGTAGCAGGGGTATAAGTGGTGATCACCTTCCTGCTAGAAGTTACCACAAACGAAAGGATGACACGAAAGGGAAAGTTTTCACTCCTCGCTGAAACGTCATTTCGAGCCCTAGATTGTTCCACGGTAGCTTTAAATTTAATGCAAATATGTTTACGCGGACAACCCATTTGTTAGAATTTAAGTATACTTCACACGGATTAATTGCGTATTTACGAAAGTACACTTTAAATAGATGGCCAGCATCAAAATGCGATCCCGAAACTCGATTTTGAGCATTAGATTGTTCAACGACAGCTTGGAGTGCGCTGCAAACATGCTAATGCGGACTGCCAATTTGCTAGAATTTCAGTGTTCTTTGGACGAATTAATTGCGTATTTACGGAAGTACACTTCAAATACATTGGCGACACGCAAATGCCATTTCCCGAAACGCGATTTCGAGCACTCGACTGTTCAACGGCAGCTAGAAGTGTGCAAAGACGTTTAAAAGTACTGCCCGTTTGTTAGAATTGAAGTATATTTGGGATGAATTCATTTCATATTTACGAAAGTTCACTTTTAATACATTGACAAGATGCTAAAACTACATACATATACGTTTACAAGGGCTGCCCGTTTTCTAGAATTGAAGTATACTTTCGATGAATTAATTTCATATTTCCGAAAATACACTTTTAATACACTGACAAGATGCTAAAACTGCATACATATTTTTTCACGTATTTGAAAAGTGCTCGAAGTATGCTTTAAGTGAGGTATTTTTGGCACATTTTAAAAATATATTTCGAATACCAAGCATAAAATTTCAGGAACGTATTTCCTACATATTTTTAGTGCATTCATGAATACAAAATATGTTTAAAATACAATTTAAATAGCCCACCGTATATTCCAAACGTATTAGTTTTTGCTAAGGGCAATGAACCCTGTTCGCGGAGATGTGGAGTAGGCATTTTTTCTATAGTCTCAAGAGCACTCCTCGTGGATAAAACGGACCTATTAAGTTAAAAAGTGCGTTGCGCAAATCTCTGGCAGGAAGTGGTTCCGCAGAAGAATATCTTTCAGTATCCTTAAGGTGGCCCTAATTCTAGCCCGACATTTTGCGGCCTGCAGAGGCCCCCTTTGTTTCTTTATTCGCTGTGCGGTGCATGCGGCTGCATTGCGCAGTAACTGGAGCCAAGCGCACGTCATTATGCGATGGTATCCAACTGCGCTTTCGGGCGTTCATCGACCGGCTCTCCAGCAGACGCGCGCAATCTCCCCGCGTGGATCGCATGCAGACCACGGATCCCGGCGCGCTTAATGGTGACGTGCGCGGCAACCGGAGGAGAGCGCGCACACCTCTGATGAGGACCGACAGCGAACTACGCCACATAAAAGGCCTAGAACACATCTTTTGTGCAGCTAGCGGGAGTGTGATCCCGTGCAGTCATGTGTATCTTATTGGAGGGCTGTGTGCGGCCGGTGCTGTGATGATAAATGCCGCTGGGCTGACTTGCGCGCCGGTTCCTTGTTTTGCCGTGGTCGCTACAATTTCGCAGCACATCGGGCGCGGACCCGTGGGTGCCGTTACTCCTCAAACTTGCTGAGTGGAACGAGCTGCGGCAGTGTTCCGCAAGAGCAGACGCTTTATGCAAATCCCTTTTCACGTGGATAGGTCTCATGGCAGAACAAGACGCCCCGCGCAGTGATAAAATACCTAATGTGGCACTGCCTCTCGTACTCTCTATACGTCCTTCTGTGCAGCACGACGTGCATGCTTCGCTATTCATCGTTACACACATCATCTCGCACGCGGTACACATACAAGGCGCGAAAGCTTCACTAAGAATCTCAACTTGTTCCACTGAGATGGGCAATTTGCTGTTAAGAAAGCGTTGAAGAACACACTGCGCCCATTAAACCGAGCCTTGCTGCCACAGTGTGATGATATTTAAAGGGGCTCTGAAGTACCTACTCAGGAGAGTGCATAAACAGAATAACTATATGTATATATATATATAACCCGTCGCGGTGGCTCAGTGGTTGTGGCGCTCGTTCGGCTGCTGATCGAATTTCGACGGAGGCGCAATTCTAGAGGCCCGTGTTCTGTGCGATGTCAGTCCAGGTTAAAGAACCCCGTGTGGTCGATATTATTCCGGAGCCCTCCACTACGGCGTCCCTCATAGCCTGAGTTGCTTTGGGTCGTTAAACCCCAAATAAGCCACTTCTACACGCAGCAGATAACTCACAATCGCATGCGACAGTAGCGAGTGCTTTCCGGCGACATTTTCAAGTTCGCGCCCTCAAACGTAAACCTTTTGAGGGATGGCTAGATTCTCTCGAGCGTTAGGCTGCTGCTCCGGGGGGTCAGGAAGCTCTGCCAGCCGGGGAGTTTCCGCGCGAGCCGGCGGAGGAGCTTTGGCCTTTAAGGGTACAAAATGTGACGAGAGGAAAGAGAAATGCGCGGAGACACTAAAATTCGTATTTTGGGCAGAGATAACTCGTATCCTACAAAAAGCATTAAAAGAAATTCTTGCTGGCGGATATTGATGAAGTCGCGCCCTTTAACATCCCTGCACCTTTATCAGAGTCGCTTTTACAGAGCGCCTTGAGGACGCCCTGTCTGCTACGCACTGTTCAGCATTCGGTAAGCCGAAGCTGGTTTCCGCCTCGCACGCATTCTCCGCTAGAAGGGCATCACCATAAAGTGGGCAACAAGGATAAAAATAACCAGCTCTCGCGACTGCCCTCTTTTTTTTTTTTTTGCATCATGAATACACTCGGGGGTCAGAAGGTGCACCTCCCACAAAGCAAAAATGCATGCATACTATAGGGGTCATATAGTCTCCGGTGCCAGCTGAAATGCGTAGCCGTATTATCAGCCGCTTGCTCGACACCCATCTCCTGCCTGCCTTCAAATGCGATGGGCTATTTAACCACCACAAAGGCGCTTTCCGGCCTGCTTTTGTCCTCCGAGTACAGACGCGATGTCGGCGATGGCATAGCGCACCCACCTCGCGTGCAACAGGGGCACGGTTGAAATCGCCGTGCCGTCGCTATTGCCTTTCGGTAACAGAATATACAGGGTGCCGATGGAGCTCAACTACGAGGCCTGCGATGCTGCCTGTTCCCAGAGCCGAGGACCAATGCGGTTACGCTAGTGAAGTTAAAGCACACTGGAAGGGAGCAGCAAAAACCAGCCGCCATATCTTCTGAGCTCAAATTCGGGTTCCCATCAAGTCATTCAAAAAAAAATCTATAATTCGGGTTTTTCGGAGCTATTTCTTTTAGGAAAAAAATTACTTTTACCGCTCATTTGTGTTGTGGAGAATTCTTCTATTTCGCGTGCATTGCAATTACATTGTCGTGCGCATTACCATTCCTGCGCGCGTCACATCGACGGCCGTGCTAGACCGGTCGAAACGAGAGCGAAAAACATTATTATTATACCAACATTTCCTTCTCAACTGCGCACAACGACCTTCGAGAAGGATGTCGTTAACTTGGATGAGCTTGACATAACGGTGCCAGCACCTGTGTTCTGCTCAACGGCTTCTAAAACACTATTCGATCCTAGAGTTAGATTGAGCCACGCCATGAAGAACCAGAGTTAAAATGATTAAAAATGGTTAGCAGCTGTCTGAAAACAGCGCTTTAGAATGTACAAGCCACCCGCCAGTTTTCATGTGGTACCTTCAGCTTTGTGCACTGGCAAACATTTTTCTTCTTAAAGGCGCATTTTAAGGTGGAAGTCTTTAATCGTTGTCCGTCCGTCCGCGAAATTTCACTATAGCTGTCAATCATTCTCATTACGTCATCAGTGGTGTAATACGCTGTAACCAAAGATCATTGTAATGATCGTAAAATAAAAATAGCAAAATGAAATAAAAATTAACATAAGCCTAATAACACAAAAATAATAAATAATAACAATAAAATTAAAAACAAATAATGCATAATTAACAGACAATAAAATAAAAGGAAATGAAAATGAAAAGGTAAAAATAAAAACCAAAATTTATATAAGAAAAAAATTCAACAATAATAAAATTAACAAAACCTAATGCAGTGCTTGGCACGTATTCTCTCATACTGTGGTTTACTGAAAGGGCAAACGCTGGATCCAGTATCACTGACTAATACAGATATAGCTGGCAACATTCTTTAGCATTAGCGAGAGAGTACAAGCCGGAAATAAACTTAGATATCCTACATATTCTCATCAAGTCGTGAAGAAGGTATGATGACGATAGTGAATTTTTATGGCTCAATGGCATCTGCGTCCAAAGAGCGCCTGCCGGAAGGTATCTTCGTTTACTCAAGGTGGAGTCAGGAGAGACCCGTTTCCCAAGCATTTCAACCTGAATAAGCCAAGCACCAGGCCAGAGGAAGGGTGCCCACTGTGTCACCGGTGGGCATCGAGCCCTCCCGCATGCGAGGACATGGCTCGCTAATGAATAAAGTGTAAAGCCGTGCAGTCTACTGATGGGCAACCTCAGTGCCAGTGCAGGCACAAAGCATTCAGGTGAAGGCGGTGGGGGACCTTGCCTCAGGTTCTAATGGGTCGCAAGCGGCACTTATTAGTAGACCTCACTCAACATAATAGTCTACGAACCCAGAATAGCGTGCCCTAAAAACAAGAAAAAAAATTGACATCGAAGTGCCCAATTAGTGATACTAAACACAAAATAAACCATAATCTGCACCCATGCCGGCTGTTATTTAACGTGCGGTGTAGCGACCTTAGGATGGTGAGGCTATACTTGAACAATAGGAATTAGTGCCTCTCTCTTTCCTTACCGCGCCTATTGAAATCGATGACCAGTGACCTTAAATTCCGCCTACCTGCAGCACTTCTGAACAAGTAGCGCCATTCAGCATGTTCCACAGCGACTCTACGTCAGTTTCGAATATCCTTTTGTCTGCCTCATAAGGGAGTATTTTCAAACTGCGCATGGCGCCTAAGGTAGCGTTATCTTCTCGCACGGACCCTGCTCCTCAGCGACGGTGATAGCGCAATCCCACAGGTCCCCGTCTGTTTCCGCATTTTTTTTTTACTGTTTTAAGGGATTCCGTGAACGCCCCCGGCATCGATTTCGCGCCACGGTTGTCTGCAGCTACACGGCATGGGGTCGACCTTGTCACCGCAGTAGCCCAGTGCGGCGCGCTGGAGCAATTGATTTGTTTTTTTTTTGCTGGCTGGAAAGTTTATCATGACGTGTTCTGCAACCTTGAATACTAATTTTTTGGTACAGTAATGCGCAAAACATATATTATACATTTTAGTTCTCCCATTTTCCGACTGGATGTGCTTAGTACTTTAGTGGCATTTTTTTTTGTGTCTCTGAAATTTTTTAAATGTTTTTTTCTTCTTTAAGCCACAGATATTCTTCTTTCTTCTTTCTGTCATTGAAAAGAGCATTTTATTAGCTACTCTATGATGTTGTACAATGAAGAAAAACTTTAATTAGTGATTAAAATATTGTATGCACACCACCCTGAAGAGGGTTCTCGCACAGCTTCCGCCCTCATCGTTCGACCACTTTCCTAAGTGGCACTCGCGGCAATAAAGGATGTACTACGTCCTCCCCTATGGACGAGGGTGGAGCTGGTGAACATTCCCGAGGTCCTCTTGCTATGCATGATTTTAGTTTCGATACCTGGGCGCCGCCATGTTTGTTTCACTCGAGCGCTGCCTACCGCCGACGCTATGGTGGGCAGATAATTTGCAGCCCGTGAGCTGCAGCCGAAGCAGCGTGCGATCTCTGAAAGTGTCATTCGCCCGTTTTATTCCTGCCCAGCCTAGAAATTTTGGGTGGGCGTTCGCCTCGTGTCTATCCTCGTGTGTGCTATGCCATCAGCTCCTGCAATAACCAACTGGAAGCAAGCGACCATTCCTCAACGCAGCGAACGATCAGCATCGGTGAGCGCGATGCTCGCAGTTCACGCGTGTAGTTTTTGTGGCCGGTTGTCTGTAGGGCAAATGCGGCACAATGTCGCATGTTAGAAAAACGAAAGCAAAATGTGTTGAAACACAAGATCGCGGAGAGCAATGAATATTTAGTTTTTCGTGGAGCGCACTTTTTCATGAACGCTTTCGCTGCCTGCTTGGACATGGCAAGTGTGACAGTTTAGATGCTGAGCTTGTGACAGAGTACCCCGTTTACAAACTGAACATTTTGGAAACAGCGAGTACATGACTGAAACGAATCCACTTCTGATGATTAAAATGTTTGTTTGCGGAGATGCGCGCGATAAAATTGAAATTCGGCCCCTCCTGCCGCTTGCGTAGGGCTGTTCGTACTACGAGCGATACAAGCCAAGCAATTCGCATTCTCGCCTGTTCTGCTCCCGCCAGTACTCACTGGTGCACAAATACCAGAAAATGTGCAATTACACGATCTAATAAGTTGGTACGCTAATGGAACGCTATTACCACTTACTGACAGGCAGAATCGCCGCACCTGTCTTGAGAATTCCAATCTCAATCGGGTCGGGGCACTGCTCAATTCGCTGCGTTTGTTGTATCTCTGGCACAGTTATGCGTAGTGTGACTTTTTTTTTACAGTGCGTTTGATGCGATTTCAGTCGAATAATTTATTCCAATGCATGGCAGAGTTTACCGTCCTGTGCATGCGGTGCATTTTTCCATCTTACGTTGCCATGGCTGCATTTTTCCTCACTTTGCAGTTGGGTAATAGTTCATGTCGCCGCTTCTATCCATGCTATGCTGTGCAAATTAAATTAGTATTTTTGCACTAATGAAATGTTTATTTTTTTTTCAGGTGGCGATCCCCACACCCTCCCGATATTGATAATCATGTGGGGCGGCGAAACGAAGTTGTGGCCAAATTTGTGAAGTCCTCACATAGTGTACTGCTGAATTAAAAGAGCTCTGCCAAGGAAGTCCAAATACTTGATCTCCTAAAGTTATGCACAGAGTACAGTTTGGTAACCCACGCGCTACCCTTCGTTCCGCACCCGATATTAGACACAGGCAGTAGTGGGTCTGTTTCTGTCTGCATTTCGTTCACAAAGTGCGCTGACGTTTAAGCTTTTTGTTGGCGCAAATATTTTTTGTTCACCAACTACGTCCACTGCCAATGCAACTCGGGACCGGCGGAAAAGCGGTGAAGAAATGGACACCGCAGACGTGCTGAGACCTTTGCTACAGTGCTCTACCTTCGCATAACATGGTGCGCGTACATACCGGCGGCGTTTGTTTTTTTCTACTTTCGTCGACTATTTCCGCAACCGACAAGAAAACAATAATGTCTATAAGACGGTGTTCCGTACAACATTGCTGCTTTTGTTGTACAGACGTAAACACGCGCTTGACGGGTAGCTAAGCAGCCGCAGACGTTGCTCCGCGCCCCGGATTATCAGCCCAGGGGAGCACGGCAACAGTGGGGTGTCGCGCAGCGCACGTGTTTGAGAGTATTTCTCCCTCTCCTACCCGCTCCTCGTAAAATGGTGTGTACACATAAATACCACCGAAAGCAGAAGATTAGACAGCCGTCGCCGTAGCTCAGTTGGTAGAGCACCGGACGCGAAATTCGGAGGTTGTGGGTTCGGATTCCACTGGTCACATATAGTTGCTTTTTCTCCTGTCTTTATTAATCTCCCATTCTTAAAACTGCAAAATTAAAAATACATCCACTATGCTTCTTTGTTGCGGTGTCTGTTGGCTCCCGTCAATTTTTTCCCTGGTAAGCAAAGATACACCAAAATTAAAAAAGATAATTAATTAAAGAGAATTGAAATTAAAAGATTTAGAAAGATAATTAGAGAGAACAATTAAAGAGAATTAACAAAGATAAGAAAAATTTCAAAAAGGGTTATCAGAATCAGAAAAAGTTTATTGTAATGAAAAAGAAAATGTAAGTTGGGCAAATTTAAACAGAAGGCATAGATAACAGAAGAGGTGAGTTATGTTATCCTGGTTAACTGCTTTAATATTTATTTATTTATGTAAACCTACAGCAGGCCCTTTTCGGGCCCATGCAGGAGTGTTTACAATGTATCACTATGATCAAACAGAGTAAAAACAAAAATTCAAAAATACAGAGATATTCTCTGATCCAAACACAAAAAGAGTAGGACAGAATTAAACAGAAAAGTCAATTTTTTCGATATAATCAAGAAATAGTTCCACGGATGTACACTTCACCACATCTTCAGGCAATTTATTCCAATATGATATAGCATCTGGAAACAAGGAGTACTTGTGGTCATTTACACGGCTGACTGGTTGACGAAGTGTTTTACTATGGTTAGTTCTAGACGAGTGTTTGAAAGGCGGGGGTAAGTATTTCGAATTGGTTATTTTGAAGTGGCCGTGAAGAAGTTGGAACAAAAACTTTAATCTTGAAATGATTCTTCGCTGTGACAGGCTTTGTAAATTTGATTGAATTACTAGACTGGTAGCTCAAGTTTGGCGTGAATACTTTGAATAGACAAACCTCACTGCTAGTTTTTGGATGCGCTCTAATTTGTTGATTAAATTTTTTTGATGGGGGCTCCAGACTGTATCCGCATATTCTAGGATAGATCTTATAAGAGTTTTATAGGCATTGAGTTTAATATAGGCCGGCGTGTTACGGAGCTTTCTCCTTAAATAATGTAATTTACCTTGAGCTTTAGAACAAATGGATTTGATGTAGGGCTCCCAACGCAGGTTAGATGTTAGGATGAGTCCCAGATGCTTCACCTGATCATATTTTTTAACCTGTGTGTCACCAAGTGTGTATGTAAAACTTAGAGGCTGCTTCTTATTAGTGAATGTGATGCTTTTGGTCTTATCTGCGTTAAGTTTCATTCCCCAAGTCATACACCAAACATGGATTGATTCCAAGGAATTGTTAAGGAGAATTTGATCTTCTGATTTTTTTACAGCTCTATATACGACACAATCGTCTGCAAAAAGACGAAGCTGGATCGATGAACTAACACACGAATTAATATCATTTATATAAATGAGGAACAAAAGAGGCGCAAGAACTGATCACTGGGGTACACCATAATACACAGCCAGGTTCGGCGAAACGTATTCACCTATTTTAACACATTGTTTTCTGTTCTGCAAATAGCAGGAAATCCATTACACAATGTTGCGATCAATGCCAAAAGATAGTAATTTTGTTATAAGGTTATCGTGAGGAACCACATCAAACACTTCAGAGAAGTCTAAGAATATAGCATCTGTCTGGTTGCCCTCATTAATTGTGTTAGCGATGTCATGATTAATTTCAGCAAGATGCATTACTGTTGAAAGCCCTTTTCTTAAACCATGTTGCTTTTCATAAATGAGGTTAATATTTCTTTATATGAGATTATGACTTTAAAAATAATGTGTTCCATCATTTTACAACTTGTTCTTGTTAACGATGTCGGACGATAATTATTCAGTTCAGTTTTAGAACCGGATTTGTGTATAGGAATTATTTTGGCACAGCGCCAGTCATCTGGAATTGCGAGTGTTTGTAAAGATGTTGTGTAAATTTTATGCAGGTGTTTAGACACCCAGTCAGCGTATCGGGCTAAAAATGTGTTTGAGATGGAATCAGGACCCGGAGATATTTTGTGTCAAGTGTATGTAAAAGAGAAATGATTCCAGCTCCATTAATGATTAGTTCTGTCATGGGTTCCTTGATTGTGTACGCGGGTAGAGAAGCGTGAGAGGCTGTTCTGGTGAAAACGGACTGAAAAAACTCATTGAATTCATTTGCAATATCATCAGGTTTACTTATGGTGTCGCTGAAATCTGTAATGATGGAACCAGTTGACTGCTCTTCAGATAAGTACCGCCAAAACTTATGAGGGTTGTGGGCCATGAAGGAAGGCAGCGTCAAATCAAAGAAGCGAGTTTTTGCATCTCGGACTTTGGTCTGTAAGCAGTTAACAAGACTTGCAATGTCATTCTTGTTTCCTTTTTTTTTTCGCCGTCGTTTTATTTTCTTTTAAGTTGAATTATCTCGCGCGTTATCCACGGGTACTCTCTGTTTATGCGTTTTTTACGAAGCGGAACGTATCTCTTTTCGCAAGTATTTACAATGTTTTTGAAACAGGACCCCAGTTCACGCACATCGGTCAGTGCGCTGAATTCGGCAAAGCTGTTCTCAAGTGCATTTAGAATTGCAGGGTCATCTGAACGCTCATAGTCCTTGACAAAGGTTGGCGGTGTTTTCTTCTTTTTGCAAGTGACTGATATGGGGATGACAGTACTAGCAGTGTGTGGTCAGATATGCCGTCTTCGATACGCACTGAACACTCTGGAAGTATACTGCTAACAAAAATTAAATCAAGAAGTGAAGAGGAAGACGACGGAACTCGGGTGTTATCGGTAACCAGCTGATCTAAGCAAAAACTAAATGCTGTAAATAAAAGTGTTTCAGCGCCTTGGGCACTTTTTCCTTCGTGTGAAAAGTCCGCCCAATTTATCCCTGGCAGGTTAAAATCCTCCGATAAAACCAACTTAGATCTCGAGTAAGTGTGCTGGGACAGATAATCGTTCATTTTTTCAAGATAATCTGGCGGGGCGTTTGGGGGTCGATACACGCCTCCCAGTAATATACATTTACCGGAATACGTAATTTTGCACCACACACTTTCGTCGTTATCAACACCCTTCAGGACTGAATATTTTATGTTGTTTTTAACGGCACCAAATAGTAAACTTTTGAACTGTTACAGTTAGGCGCCGATTAGAAATTCGTGCTGCACAGCCTAGTGTGTAGTGGTAGGCACTGCCGTAGAAGCGCGCTTCTCGAAAACGGCACCAAATCTTTGAGCGACAGAGTAATCCAGTTTTTGAGATTCTAAAAAGTTAAATCACTACTCTTAGCAACCAGAAACAACTCTCGAATTCTCCATCAGAAAAGTTGGATCGGGAGCTTGTTGAAGCCATGCGCTGGCTACCAAAGATACAGAACACCACGAATTTTTTTTTAAAGTAAGTTTTCTCAATGAAAATGCAGAAGGATATGACTGAGGATTTAATTTAGCAACTGACCTCGAAAGCAGATGTCGAGTGCAAGAATTAGAGCCTGGGAACCGACGAATTGGCAATTTCAATGCATACTGCACTAATTAATCATGAAGAACTGAAAAATCATTCGCGCACAAGCAATCTTTCAGCGCCGCAGATACTGGTAATGAAATCTGTAATTAATTGGAGAAAAAAGTTCTTCATATCTATGAAAAGAACCTAGATGTATTCACTGACTGCACTCGAATAGAAACAGTTCACAGCAATGAATCGAATGAGAAGATTATGATGTTTAGGACCTTTAACGATAAGCAGCGGCTTTTGTCTGCCGCTTTCAAACTAGAGGTCAGTGGTTCATCTTTAAGCAAAGCAAAGATCGCCTGCCAAGGACGGTGGAAACCATGCCGTCCTCGAATTCGAGGAATTAATAACTC
The DNA here is from genome assembly GCF_055824585.1 of Amblyomma mixtum. Classification (NCBI taxonomy): domain Eukaryota; kingdom Metazoa; phylum Arthropoda; class Arachnida; order Ixodida; family Ixodidae; genus Amblyomma; species Amblyomma mixtum. The sequence continues at coordinate 15,786,238 of NC_143014.1, forward strand.
AATAAGGAATATTGTGAAATTTTCTGGCCTAGTTTACGTTTCGCAACTTCATGTCACCACTGACTCTTGGCACGACACTGACAATGCAAGCTGTGAAATTTTTGCATCAGAATGCGCAGCTTATCGCAAGGACCGTGATGGTGGAAGCGTCTTTGTTCCCGTGCATATTTGAATACATACTGCGGCAATAGATTATGTTGATGCGTGCTCGGAGTCATTTCGGTGCAACTTAATTATTTCCAATGGAAACAGCCTTAGCGCGGGCTCTGTTTAATCACCGCCTACTCCCAATACTAAAAATCGTTTTCGCATTTGAACATATTGGTTAGGAGGCGACAATAAGTTGCCGCACATTGCATGGAACAACCGTTATCCTGCTGAACTCTATGCTGCGCTGCATTAAGTTACAAGAGTTTACCGCCTTCGCCAATTTGTTGATTTTCCTACGTGTTTTGGTCCAAATAGTGGTAACACCTTACATTTCCTACGTCTTCGTCGGAGTGATGTAATAGTAAACGTAGTAGGAATTACTGATCACTCCTGTGCAAAAGAATAAAATTTAAGAGAACTTCTTGCTGGGCTAGTTGGTAATTCATTGTAAAAGTAAAGGCGCCAAATGCCGAAGCAACATTTATAAAAGGAAAGTTTATATGTATGAAAAATGTTAATTATGAGGGTATAATTGGGAAGCTAGATTCATATTTCTTCAATTCCGTACATTATTACCAATGCTGTCACGTTCATTTATTTATTCATAATTCCTTACAGGGACCAAAAGGGCATTGACAGACGCTGACAAAATACGACATATCTACAAGAGAAAGTAATTATTACAACATCAAATATTTATGACATGGACCCTTAAAGGAATACTGAAGCCAAATCTTAAAATTGAACAAAAACGCTGAAAATAGATCTTCGGAATGTGATTAAACCGAAATCTAGTCGTCACTGCGCATATTTTTCAGCGGATGGTTTCATTTTCAATGTTTTATGAGAGCGCGCCAAGCCCTCCCGGCCGGGCCGAGGTGAAGAGCGTGACGTCATGACACCCTCGTCCGACAGGCAACCGGTCGAGTCACTCGAAGCGCAATGTCGCACTGCAGGTTTGGTAGACCAAGCGATAAAGACGCGTTGGGCGAGAGCGAGCGGAATCCGCGGCAGAGATTCCGCCGAAATATCCAGTGGAAAGCCTCATCGGTCAAGGACCGATTTCAGCCGCCGGAAAAAATTCCGCCGATGCGATTACGAAGTTGCATTCCCTCGGCGACAAATATGGCGGCGCCCTTCGATGCATGATGCCTCGCTTCGAATTGGATTCGTCGTTGTCACTGCCTTCTTCAGCGCGTTCAATGGCCATAAATGGGCCGCCGGTCTTTCGCTTCGTCTCCTGTCGCCCATAAGAAAACGGACGAGTAATAAATTTATTTATTTTTTATTTAGAGTGACAATTCTGCCCCCTTTAGGCTTACGAGGGGCGTCGGTTTGTTGACACCAATGGTTGGTTGGTTTATGGGGTTTAACGTCCCAAAGCGACTAAGGCTATGAGAGACGCCGTAGTGGAGGGCTCCGGAAATTTCGACCACCTGGGGCTCTTTCACGTGCACTGACATCGCACAGTACACGGGCCTCTAGAATTTTTCCTCCAAAGAAATTCAACCGCCGCGGCCGGGATCGTTCCCCTCCAAACCACCAGGTGGCGCCACTAGTCTAAACATCGTCGCGCTTCTGTTTTAAAGGTGAGATTGTTAGAAATGGCGCAAGGTCCGAAAAAGATAGCTGCATTTAGCGTACGTAAGCGTGCATACAGTTATGCATGCAGACAGCATCGATTAACATCTTACCATATCTGTGTACGCCGTGGGCAGACGACACACAGACGACGAGCTGACGAGCTGACGAGCGCCGACGCAAAACTAGAAAACCCGCGAGTAGCGATGGCAATTGTGCTCCTGCGGTAACAGTTGGCGCGCGAGTGTTATGACGTCTAATCACAGCTTACAAAGGCGGCCGCCAGGTGCAACGATACGGCAATAAATCGCGAAAAAAATGTGCTATCCGCCTTTTTTCGCTCAAATGCTTGTAACATTTATCAATTTTAGCAGTCAAGCTCTTGTTTACATGTAAAAGAGCCGCTCGAAAAGTTTTGTTCAGTATCCCTTTAGGCAATTTTTGTTGTGTCCCTAAAGTTGTGCGTCCCATTTCATGCTCTATGCTGAATAAACACACTTTCAAAATTTCAAACCACGAGTAGACAAAAAGTAAAAAGAAACTGTTATACACGGCAAAAGCACACAGGCGAAAATATACATAAGTACGAGGTGCTTAGTAGTAGCATGAATGCAGGAAGTATGGCAAACACATATTTAAGCAAAAAATGGAGTGGTGATATTGAAAGTGTCAGTCCTTTTAAGAGCTGTAAGACGCACAAAAAATCGAAACAAAACGCAATAGCAAAGCAGAAACTAGAACACACTGTGATACAGGAAGAAAAAGAAAAAAAGTTACGACGTCGTTTGAGAAGTTTGCGTAGCTCATCCTGGAATGGTTGATGGCTGCAGATGCATGCGATACCGTGAGGAAGGAGAAAGTTTGGACAACATTAAAGGGAAAACAGTTTTCTCGGCCATCCAGTTTGCTTCGGGAAGGTTCATGACACCTAAGAAAGGCGCGGATAAACTATGGATCAATAAAGGAGTGCGTACACGTTTAGAGAACGTTTTATAAAAGAAAACTATCTACTTTGCACACACAACTGAAACTTCAGAACGCAAAGCTTAAGAGCGAATGAAAGAAGAAAAACACATCTGTCCTAAATGGCAGACAAATAAAAAAAACAGAAAGAAGTATTCTGCAATATGGAAAGCAGCAAAAATACGCTGTAGATATTCCAGCCATCAAAAATGGCGGCATTTTTCTGGAAGACAGCCCAACCCGAACTAAGTGCTTCAATGCATACTCTTTCACTCTATACTTTCACTGTATGAGTCATCCGAGCAGTATGCTCGGATGCACTCACACAGCAGGAACGGATATGTGTAATGTCGAGTTTTTTTTTCAGCTCTGCCTCTCCCGTAACCGAGCGTAGAATAAGCATGAAATGTTTACGGGCATAACACGAAGCGTACGCGGACACGACGAGACGCAGGCCTGACAATAATGTATTCGAAACAAGACAAGAAGCGCTTTCGAAACTCTAATGTGCGTAGAGGCGAAAGCGTTTTCCGCACCACTTTGCCTATGGGACACTGGTGGCGTCACCACTGGATGACGTCACACATAATCGATGACGAAGCAATGACAAATTACTAATTAATAGCTAATTACTGAGTAATGACTAAATTCTCATTAATTTCTAATTAATGACGCTTAAGCTTCGCCTTTACGAGTGTTGTAGCGCTGCCAGGCAGTCCACGGAACGCCACCACCCGTTCGGCGCGATGCGTTGCCCTTTGAACGCGACGCTTTTTCAGGAAAGGAAATGACGCAGTAATTCTCTGTCATCGCGGTGGACACCCGAACCGCACCGTACAGGAAGGGAGGAACGCCACTACCCGTTCGGCGCGAAACTACCGGCGCTTGTATGCCGGTCCTGTAGGAGGGCTTAGAGAGTCTCGTTAAATCTCCTATGGTGCCAGGATGCTCTCGTTTCAGTGCCCGGGTGAGCAGAATTCAGTACCCGGATGTTGGATCTCGGTCTCGGCGTGACGTTACCACACTGCTGACAACAGGAGCTAAAAGCATTTCATACTTAATAGCGGCAAGCCATGCAAACCACAAGGAAGAATGAAGACGAGACAAAGGCGCTAACTCACACCTAAAATTTATTGAACCCAGGAGCCACCTTATGTAAGTTGAAGATTCAAGGGGAAAGAAGCGTGGAAAGGAGAACGAAGACGACGATCCAAGTGCGCATGTGCAGCCAAGAAAAGCAAAAAAAAAGGTTTTTAGGTATGGGGACGATTTTTTACTGCTTTTAAAAAAGCGAACTTCCTTCACCTACCCCTCTACACTATGTGAAGCTTTAAACGCATTTGACACACATGAACTACCCGACCCTAATGTTTTAGTTTTTAGACTTAAAGCTAACAGCCTTCCTTGAAAGGCACGTTTGCTGGGGCTATTACCAGCGTGCAAAAAAAAAGAACTCTTGCCTTGCGATTTGGTGCACTCGAAGACTGTAAAGAGAGCAATAGCGTCGCATTGCTTAGAGTATTCTGTCAAAAAATCGTGGCCGCATCAGTTGCAAGCTTCCAAAGTCAGATGAGCCCGCTTTCGGCGGCTGGGTTCCCCTGCTCTGTGTTAATTGCTTTTTGCGAGACCCTCCTTCAAAAGCTGAAGCACGGGACACGAAGAGGCACCGGAGAGGATCGTCTGAGGAAACAGAAGCCGCTGGTTATGCCTTACTCAAACAAAACCTCGCACAGCTAGAGGAAGGTGGCCAAAAGGCATGACGTGAGTATCGTTTTTTCGGCTCCTAACAAGCTGGGAAAGTCGTGCCCCCGAATCTTCAACTTAAAAAAGCGGGGTTCTCAGATAAATCATGACACTCGTTTATCAAGTGTTCCGTAGGAATATGCTACGCCATCCCCTTAACGAGTGGAAAGTTTTATGTCGACTAGACTGGTCGCTGCATCAACGGGCGTTTGGGGACCATGCCCTAAATTTATCAGAATTAAAGGCTAAGTACGCACATTTGGTTGCCCATTTAGTGAATAGAGACGGATGCGAGGCGCGGCCAAAAGAGGCGAAGATTCTTGGCAGGAGCACAGATAAAACGGCACATGTTAGTCTGGAGTCGTTTCACATAAAGAAATTTGGCAGTGAGTGTGCCAGTACCGCATGTTTATAGCTTTCTGTCTTCGAATTCAAATTTTTAGATGCAGTATCCACTAACCGATGCATTTTCTTTTTGTGCTGTCTTTGGCTGCATCTGCCTACCTGGATGGTCGTCTTTGTTCACTCTTCCTTCCCACTCTTCTTTCCCCTTGAATCTTGAACTTGCATCAGGGCCTCCTGGGTTCAATAAATTTAAGGTGTGAGTTAGCGCCTGTGTCTCGTCTTTGTCCTAACGTGTGGTTTTCATGGTTTGGCGCTATTTTTTTCACGAGCTCAATTATGCACCAACTAGCCCAAAAAGACTGTTAATATTTCAAACGGAACAAGGTGGCACAGCACTGCTGCGTAATCTAAATGTGCATCCAGTACCAAAAATCATACTAGCTGTTACAGCGAACACTTAAACTGATTCTCAAAAATGGTTTTTTCAGGCAAAAATGCCGATTTTTCAGCATAGTATTACCACTGTTCGCGTACACCAGAAAACCGGTGAATCGTCTTAAAGGGATGCTGAAAGGTTTCCGAGAAAAATTGAGTGAAGAGATGCACTTTAGAACTTTCCACCATCGGAATTCGAATTTCTCATCGAAATCAGGCAGAGGAAAGCGCACACCTATTTTCTTTCGGCGAAAAGTGCAGCAGCAGCCTAGGGCCAGCTCGCGCGCCTCGTTGGCGCCTGTGATTAGTTAGGCGCCTCGTGACGTCAACAATGCTGTTTGCTCGGTCGGCCCGGCTCGACAGCCGCCGCCGCTGCACATGAAGCGCAGCGCACGGTGGTTCGAGGCTGTTGGTTTGCTTCTTGCGCGACGATGGAACACATCGAAGATCACCCGGAGGATCTTGGCGCCGCCCCGTACATGTTCGAACCGATTGCAAGGAGCAAACCTCTGCAAGAAAGAAAAGATGCTGGCGCAAGCGATGCTTTCGACTCGAACGAAAGCGAAGTGTCAGCATCTGCACGTATTGGAAATGTCCTTTGGTAAGTATACTTTTCTTGCCAAACTGCATTCAGAGATATACTGAATGAATTTTCAGGCCAGCAAGTGTAGTATAGCACTGCTCCACGTAATTATCCGAAAACAATGTAAGCGCGATGCGATCGTCGGCATTTGTCTTGCCGCTTGTCGATGCTGCCGAAAATCTGCTTGTAAGCCACACAGACCGTTGGCATGCTCAAGAAGTTATCAGGCTCTTTTTGCACGCAAATTTTATGCTTGCACAGCTTCATGGTCGCTGCATGCCGGCTGGGTTCCTAACACACGAGTAAAACAGAAGTTCACGGCGCTTTGCGACAGAACTCGCCAAGGTGACAAACGTGTGCCTTCCGTTCTGCGTGCCAAGATGGGAGCTAGAGAGTTGGTTTATGCTGCAAGTCTTTGGAAGAATATTTCCATCCGTTTGCGGCGGCCTTTATCGGGCTGTTCTCAGATCTAATGGAAAGTTTGGTTTGGTTTGGTTTATGGGGTTTAACGTCCCAAAGCAACTAAGTCTAATGGAAAGTGATTTTTTCATTAAAGGGAAACTGCATGGGTTTTTAGAAATCAACGAGCTTAAGAGGGTCGAATGTGTGAAACTTGCAGGTAAAGCCTGCGAAGTCTTTTTGGGCTAGCACTTGAAATAGTGAAGTAATCATCGATTAAATCCCAGACACCCTTCAAGCTTCTCCGCAGCACACAACGCCAAATGGGGGGCGCATGATGACGTCATCGAATGTATCGGTACATTTCCAATGCACAAACGCCTGCTTTGGAGGAAAAAACCAACACCACCGAAGGCAAACCCTGCCGAGAGTTCTTTGGCAGCCTCTATCGAGTCAGGGCAAGGTGTGGCTGACGACAGCGGTCATTTGAATTCATACCTTCCGTGACGTCACGCTGAATTTCTCTGCACTCCTCCGGTGCATTGAGGAGAAGTGCGAAATTCAGTAGTCGATTACGTCACTATTTTAAGTGCTAATGCAAAAATACTTGCCATGATTTACCTACAGCCCATATAGATTTGAATCCTTGAATATCGCGAAATTTTCAAAAAAGTGCTGCAGTTGCCCTTTAACTCGATAGCCTCGTGCTGCAACCGAGCAGGCCGAATCGCAAGGCTGGCTGTAGCACACGTGGCGCACAATTATATAATATTATTATTAATGTATGAAGCCATGCTGCACTCGGCCATTTCCTCCTTTTCGCGAAAGCTGGCCTCGTTGGCGGTGACGAGCTCCTGTGCGCGAATACAGACGGTATAGCGCCGGGTTTCAGTCGAGCCGACTTTGTTGACAGGCCCAATGAACGCATTATCGACAGGCTCTGGTGATAGACTTCCTCCCGAAAGGGGTCAGAGCATAGCATTGTTGTCTTTGAAGGCTTGAAATCCCTTCGCTTCGCAGCAGCGATTCACTTCGCGGAAAGCTTCTTATTTTGCGGGCAACAATGAAAGACCACATCGTCGTGGCCGCCGGTGTTCGCGCAGCCGAAGGCTGCGCAGAACGCCGGCATGATGGGTCCACCGCTTCCCTCGATGCTCTGTACCTCACCACGAACAAAAAACGCACAAATAGAGGAACACACGGCAGCTCGAAGCAGCTGATCATCGCACGCACGCAGAAAGAAGCATGGACTGCGAAGCGACGGATCACCAGTGTTTACGTCACCACTCCGCGGTTTGCGGTTTCGGCTCTCACCGTCAGGGTCATCAGCAGCGCTAGGCGGGGGCCGGAGCTACCGCGCAATTTTAAACGGCGATTACGTCACTCCTAAGCTATGAATCTGTAAAAAAAATTCACCCGCATGATTTATAAGATTCCCACATCCACACGTGAGCAACTCGTCCCTGTCTGTTCCCTCTGCGTCCTTGTTGTTTTAGCGCTTCGAAAAATTTCAAAACTGCACCAACTAGCCCGATCCGCTGCCCTTCTCATCTCAATGAATTCGAAAGACTCTTCAGCTTCCCTTTAAGCAGTAAGCTGGTTAACTAATTTTTAGTAGTTAACTTTTGAACTAGTACAGGTAGGCGCCTAGTTGCCTTTCAAAGCCACCGTGGTGGCTCAGTGGTTATGGCACTCAGCTGCTGACCCGGAAGACGCGGGATGCGCCTGCACAGATAACCTGTCTTCCATTGCCAGCATGAGGGACGGGGTGTTGACACACATGTCGCCCACCCAATAATTAATTCCTGCCACGTGCACCACAGACGTAGCAGCGTCGTATGCTTGCAATGATTCACCAGTGGAGAAACAACATTTATCCTGTCATTGATGCGCCTTCCTGTTTGATCTATGCATATCTAGAGCCCTTCTTTTTAGGGTAAAACCAGATTCTCACCCCAAACACATATCTTCAAAAATCGAGAAAATCTCAATTTCACCCTAAAAATGCCCCTCTAAAGAACGAACGAGGGCAAGGGGGGCTCGTTAAGATGTGCGTATACCAGGTGATTCACCTTAGATGCTCCGCAATATTTTGAAATAGGCTTTTTGTTGGTTTATTGGTTGGTTTATTGGGGTTTAACGTCCCAAAGCAACTGAGGCTATGAGGGACGCCGTAGTGAAGGGCTCCCGAAATTTCGACCACCAGGGGTTCTTTAACGTGCACTGACATCGCACAGCACACGGGCCTCTAGAATTTCGCCTTCATCGAAATTCAGCCGCCGCGGCCGGGATCGAACCCGCGTCTTTCGGGCCAGCAGCCGAGTGCCGTAGCCACTGAGCCACCGCGGCGGGGTGGGCTTTTTGTGAAGAGCGCTTTTTTCGTCATAGCATTGTCAGCGGTATCAGAATACAGCTAAGACGTTCTAACTATCAGGCTGGTTAACTAATATTCAGTAGTCAACGTTTTAGCTACTATTGTCAGTCAGCGTATTTAGTGAGAGGAGTGTAGCCCACCGTAAGTAACATACATATCAGTTTTTATAATTTCGAAAGCGCAGTTATTCTAGGCACTGTCGCCCTGCAAATTTCGGCTACTTCGTTGAATTACGTGACCTTGACGGGTTGCTTTGCTTGAGAACCAATCTAAAACGCTTGTATTTTTGCGCGATGTAGCCAAAATTTATTGGGCCACATCGGCAAAGGTAACTGAACAATGCACTTGTCACACTGTGTTAAAAAACTTGGATGGCCGAGGAAGAAAGCTTAACGCATGAATCGCAGTAGGAAAGGGGGAAGCAGTAACGGCGGGACTGTCCATCCCACCGCCTCAAAAGAGTGGCACAAAAATGTGTTCGTGGTCTTGTTCACGGTGCCCGAACGGCTGGTGCAGCCGTGCTCAGCAGTCACGTAAACGAAGGAGCCGCAAAAATAGTTCAGTGGGGCACTTTGTTGACCTAAAGTGCGGTGAGGCGAAAGCCTTAAGCGCAGTGTTGCTGCTTGTGTCACTGATGTGTTAAGATGTTAAACTTCGCCTAGAGCGAAACGCGACAGCGTCTTGCAACGCTGCCAGGGAGTCCACAGAACGCCATCGCCCGTTTGGTTCTACGCTTTGCTCGTCAGTAAATTGTTATTTGAGGAAAGGAAATTATCTGTCTCGCATACCTCGGTGGGCACCTGAACCTCGCCGTAACGGGAAGGGAGGAAGATGGGAGTGAACGAAGACAGCGTATTCACTAGACGCGCCTTTGTTCATTTGAAACCATCGAGCAGGCATGGCGGAGTGGTAGCATGCTCGTCTCGCACTCCAGAGACCGGGGTTCGATTCCCGAACTCGACCAATTTCCTACTCGGTTTTATTTATTTATCTAGCCTGATTAGAAAGATTAATTAGGCTAATTGAGTACATTAAGCAATTAACTAAATTCATTCCCACTTACTTGGAGCACCACTAGTGATCCCTTTAATTTGTCGCATGGTTACTAGCCAAGCGCGGCGCAGCTCCGCCGGAGCGAAGGATGGACCTCCATCGATGACACGAGTTGGGCCCCCAGCTCTCCTCTTGTCGTGACGTCACGCGGTCACATGGTAGCGCGCCGCAGCTCCGCCGGAGCGAAGGATGAACCTCCATCGATGGCAGAAAAGTACAAGCAGTATTGCTTTCGCAATAAAACATGAAGCGAAGTTAGTAGTGTGTAGGACGGGAGTAGCACATAGGCCAAACCGGAAGATGCATGAATGACAGGTTAAGGGAGCATCTCATAGTTGTTTCTCCTGACAACTGGCAAGCCGTAGTTTACTGGCGAAGCATTGCAAAAAACGCGAAGGTTGTTTCCCAGCATATGACTACGTCTCTGGTACATGTGGCAGGGTAACAAAAAGAACGATAATTAAAGAAGCGCTTGAAATTAATTGGGTGGGCGACATGTTGGTCGGCACCCCGTTCATAACGTTGGCAAAGCGATTCACATGCCCCACATGAGAGAGGAGGCAAATATGAGGCCTGTGGCAATTGGAAAGGCACATGAGAGCGCAGAATGAAATGTATATATGTCATGTGAGCGCTAAAGTTTTAGTTGAAGTGTAGCGAGTGTCCTCTCTTGTTAGGTGCAGTGTGCAGTATTCTGTGTGTGCGCAGTGTCTGCAAGTTCGATAGAACACATGAATAACTTAGGAAGTCATTACCAACTCGCCCAACTAAATGCATTAGCCACATTAGGCTTCTCTTCGTGACTTCATTTAACAAGTCGCTAGAGACCAAAAACTACCTACACAGACGAAAACCACCACTGTCACGCCCGTTCACAAAAACGGTAATCGCAGCCAGGTCTGCAATTACTGACACATACCTCTGAGATATTATTGCTGCAAAACACCTCAGCACATTAGCTATTCTGGACATCAACGTAACATTAAAGCGATCTGTGGGGCGAGTAACAGTTTTTCACATCAGCGGAGCACGGTTGTCATCTGCAACACAATTGGGTTGATTAATAGCATTGCATTAGGTTCTTTTCGTATAGACACCACTGCTATAGATGTTAAGCCATTGACGTGGCTCTGTGGTTATGGCGCTCGGCTGCTGACCCGCAAGACGCGGGTATCGATCCCGGCCGCGGCGGTCGTATTTCGATGAAGGCAAAATGTCAGGCGATGGAGGCGATGTCAGTGCACGTTGAAGAACACCAGGTGGTTGAAATTATTCGGAACCCAGCACTGCGGTATTCGTTGTTACAAGAGTCTCTTTGAAACATTCAACACCCTAAACTACCTAGGTTTTAAGAACACCTTTAATGTGCCACACCGCGTTCCTCTGCAAAACTCGTGATGCCTCGAAATTCCCGACTTTCCCTTTGGTTGGCTATAATCAAATTTAAGCGCATTGTTCGTCATATTCGCCTGTGTATATTTTAGCCTGAATGCCGCAGGATTCTATGCTAAGATCGTTATTGTTTCTCATACTCATCCATGATTTACCTGTCGTCCTCAAATCCAATGTCGCTTGTATGCTCAAGATAGCGTTTAATAATAATAATAATAATAATAATAATAATAATAATATTGTTGATTTCAACTAGTTTATGCGGGCCTGCCGCAACCGCGCAAGGCTTGAGTGGCAGCGCCCGGCAGCAGCGAACGCTTTCGCAATGATCGACACAGCAGAACCGAGGAAACGTTCTGAGTTCAAAAAGGAAAGACAACGTGGCACTGTCGAGTTAGTAGTAATAAACAACGCAATTTAATCAGCAACGATTTGAGTGCATTACGAGTGTTAAGCGAAAAGATTTCTTCAGTTATTCGGTTAAGGACTTGACGAACATAATACTTACGAAGGCGTTTGCCATATATGGTCCGTGCTTTGGGTACTACAAAGCGATCCAGATTACGAAGATCGCGAACAAGGACATAAGGCATACAAAACTTTTCGTCTAGATATAATTAGACACAACAGTTTCAATGAAGAGGTGGTTAAATTCAGGCTTCAGAAAAAAATGAAAACACCGCAATCTTTATCTCGTGCCTTACCATAGATTACAGATTTAATGGTGCATTTTAGTATACATTTTATTTTTTATTTATTTATTTATTTATTTATTTATTTATTTATTTATTTATTTATTTATTTATTTATTTATTTATTTATTTATTTATATGTGATACCCTCAGGGTACGGAGGACATTTCAGAGGGGAAGGGCAGTTGATAACAAGAAAAAGAAACAAAGTACAATTCATACAAAACTATAGAACAACTGAGGCAGGATAAAAAGAAGTGTGCAAAATTAACACGGAACAGATTAATAAAATAGTTTAAGAACAATACTAGCACGTGGAGAACACAACACTACAATAAAATACAAAAGCGATCATTATGTAATCACAGTGGTAAGTATTCTTCTGAATTGAGTTGAATCAGTGATGCTAGTTAATGATGCGGGTAGGGAATTCCATTCTTTAGAGGTTAGCGGAAAATATGATTGCGCACATGTCACTGTGTTACAATGAGGCACTGTGACCTTGTGTTGATGGTCACGACGGTGAGAAATGAACGGTGCTGGTTGAATCCATCGAGAGCGAAGTTGAAAATTGGAGTAGAAAATCTTATGGAATAGGCAGATGCGGAAGTGCTTACGGCGGGTAGCTAGGGGCAGGAGGTTTAAAGACCATTTCATTTGGGTGACGCTAGATGTACGATGGTAATTGTCTAAAATTAATCTAGATGCACGATTCTGGACAGTTTCCAGAACCTGTGTCAGTGAGACCTGTCCAGGGTCCCATATGGATGAAGCGTATTCCATTTCCGGTCGTACGTAGGTCATGTATAACAATGATTTTAACGAAGATGGAGCAAGTGTAAAATTTCTTCGAAGATAACCAAGCGTTTTGTTTGCTTTAGATGCTATATGTTCTATATGAAGTTTCCAGGACAGGGTGTTAGTTATATGTATGCCAAGATACCGGTACGATCTTACGCTTTCAAGGGGATGACTGTGAAGAAAATAAGGAGGACAAGTAGTATTTGAACGTGAAACTCTCACAGATTTACATTTTTTAATATTTAGTTCCATTTTCCAATTATGACACCAGACTAGTATGTTATTAAGATCGACCTGGAGAGAGCGAATATCGGAATCGTTAGTTATTTTACGGTAAATCACGCAGTTGTCGGCAAACAAACAAATTCTAGAGTTAACAGTAGCATGCAGATCATTAATATAAATCAGGAACAGTAAAGGGCCAAGGACAGATCCTTGAGGAACTCCAGAACCAACTGGCACGGTAGAATAATTAGTGTCATTAGCATGCACAAACTGAAGGCGAGAAAAAAGAAACGCGCGAATCCAGTTCAGAACAGAAGGGTCAATATTTAGAATGCTGAGTTTATATAGAAGTAATGAATGGTTAACTTTATCGAATGCCTTATCGAAGTCGAGAAATATGCAGTCTGTGGAAAACGCGGAGTCTAAGTAGAAGTGCAGATCATTATTAAAGGAAAGTAATTGAGTTTCACAGGAGAAACCTTTCCGAAAGCCATGCTCAGTCAGAGAAAAGAAGCTATTATCTTCAAGAAAATTAACAAAGTGAGTGAAAATTATATTTTCCATTATTTTGCACGGTATTGATGTGAGAGAGATGGGTCGATAGTTAGACGGGTTCTGTTTGTCACCGGCTTTATGTACAGGTATGACCTTAGCAGTTTTCCAGTCCTCGGGTAGTACGCCATCATGGTACGACTGTGAGAATATGCTTTCCAAAATGTTAGAGGTATATTCAACAGCATTCCGAAGAAATTTGCTATTAATGCCATCGATTCCGCTAGAAGATGTTTGTTTTAAATTATTAATGATCGGTATAATGCCATGAGAGTCAAACACAATTGGATCCATACAGTAGTAGTTACACGATTGGAGTTTGGGATGGTGGCGATCAACGGATGAGGAAGAAAATGACTGGACAAAAGAGTCATTTAGTGAAGTGGCACAAAGATGGTCCGGAATGGGATTTCCAGTTGCTGAAAGTAATGACACTTTGTCGTTAGTGCTAGGTTTTATTATGCCACCAGAAGCGTTTAGGATTAGACTTTAAGATGTTCGGGAGGGTTACATTAAAAAAAGAAAATTTAGTAGTCTTTAGTGCACGGGAATAGGCTAAGGCAGCTGATTTATATGCAGTCCATCGCTCAGGATTTAATGAATACCTAGCAATTCGAAAAAGTCTTTCCTTTTTGTTAGAAAGGCGGTTTAAATATCGATTATACCATGGAGCTTGGTTATTTGAGTAGACGCGCCGAAGAGGAATATGTCGGTTAATCAATTCAGATACCTTATTTCGGAACATGCACCAGTTAGTTTCCACAGAGCGCTCGAGGTAATTAGGTAAGAATATGTCTAGAAAAGAGCTCAGTTCGTCATTAATAGCAAGAAATTTAGCCTTGTTGTAGTCTCTAATATTTTTGGAGCGGTTTGATGAAGGTGCGTGTTCATGAGTTAACGTGAAATGTAATACATCGTGGTCGCTCAGGCCAGGCATATGTATTACAGGTGACGTGCAATCTTCTGCAGTCGTTAATACAAGATCTAGAAGAGAAGATGAATTTTGAGTAACACGTGTGGGTGAAGTGACGATTTGTGTAAAGCCAAAGTCTGCGCAGATGGTGATAAATTGGTTAGTTTCTGCGCTCGGTGGGTTAGAAAAAGGGAACGTGTGTGACCAGATAATGTTGGGATAGTTGAAGTCCCCCAAAAGTAGAATTTGTGCGCTGGGATATCGAACAGTGATTCGATTCAGGCTGTCATGCAAGCTATCACAGAATGATATATCGCTGGAAGGGGAGCGATTACAAACGCCGATTATCACTTTTCTGAAACCTAAATTCACGCAGCACCACACAGATTCAATATCAGAAACAATGATATGCAGTGACAATCAAACTGCTCATCAATTCCGAGCAAAACACCACCACCTGTTCTTTGAGTGCGGTCACTGCGGTAGACAACATATTTTTTATCGCAATGAAACAATTCTGAATTGGATATTTTGCTGCTGAGCCACGTTTCAGTTAATGCAATAGCATCTGCTTTGAGGTCGTTAATCAAGGTGCATAATTCATCCTTCTTACGAAAAATACTTCGAATCTTAGTATAACAAACACAAAATTCTGATTTCGATGACGTGGCATCTCTTCCCCTCGCGCATTCCTATTTCTTATCCTTATCGGGCAGTAATTGGCATCCAGAACGAAGAAATCTAGGTGATGCAGAAGCAGTCATCGGTGCAGTATTCGAAGATGCGATTTCAAAAACAATGTCATCTACTTCATTATAACTGTAACATTTTCCATTGACATGCAGTTTCTTATACCCAAGTTTATATGGTTTATGCAGGCTTTTACCGTATTCTCTTACCTTTTTTGAATGTTGCGTGTGGCAACGCATAAGTCCTCACTGAGAGCAAAGCCAGTGTTTTTTAACATGGTACATTTTGCGAAAACTGATTCTCTGTGCTTATAGGTAGCAAATTTGACAATAACCGGCCTTGTTTTTCTACAAACCGACCGATCCTGTGCGCACGTAAAATGCTTTCACTTGTTAAGCTGAGGTTTAGTTCATCGGCAATGACCCCTAAAACTTTCTTTTCAGAATCAGCATACGCTTCACTTTCATCGTCTTTTATTCCGTAAAAAAGCAGATTGTCGCGTCGAGAACGGTCCTCTGCGTCGTCTAATCGGTGGCGCATTGCGCAGGCTTCCAGTTCAAGACGGTTAACTTTATCGCTTAGCTCATTAAAATCGGCCTGCCAATGCTGAAGCATTGAAGTCTGGCCTTCCACAACGTCTAACCGGGTCTTTATGTCGGAAATAGCTTGAAAAGCGATTCTCTGCTGGTCTTTCAGTTCAGTCACCGTCTCGGCTACCGATTTTTGCACTGTTTCCATCCTGATTGAGCGCTGGCTTAAATCTTTGAGTGTATTAAGAAATTCCGCAAGAGCCTGTTTGTCAGGACCCGGGTTGCACTCTACGTCCCCACACAAAAGCAATAAAAGTGGACAGAAAGGCTCAAACAAGGCTCCAGGGCATGGAAGCACGACTATAAAGGCATCATCAGACTTAAAGCAGTGATAAGGTAGTTTGAACTGGTAACTGACCTGCATGACTAAGAAGAGCGCGCGTGAGCCTCCCATTCTTTCGGTGCTTCCATGCCCTATGAGCGGCGACTGCGCAGCATATGCTTTTATATGGTGCACAGTGGGGACTGTCGATGATCCTGCGGCTGCGATAGACTGTGGCAGGACGTGATGAGGCAGGAAATGTTGAAGCTGTTCATGGCGGCAAGTTGTCGACGAGTCGCATCCTGGTGGAGCGGCAATACTGGATGCCCCTGAAGCAGAGGCGTTGATGGCGAGCGCGCTTAAAGGATGCACTTGGCCATGGTCCACCCAGGCGGCAGCCGGAAAGAAGAACAACTGCATGACGAAGAAGAGCGCGCGTGAGCCTCCCATTCTTTCGGTGCTTCCATGCCCTTCATTCGGTGCTTCCATGACCTTCATTCTCCAAAAGGATGAGCAAAATAGGGAGCAACATATGCCGCAACGCAACACAATGCAGACCAAGGAGTACCTAATTTGTTGATGAATATAGAATAGAAAAATAAAATAAAATAAAGAAAGTAAACAATACAGCAAGCAAAGAATTCTCCGTAGTTCAGAACACAAAAAAGCCAAGTGGCTATTCCACGAAATGTCTCAGTCAAAAAACACACCCACGTATTTGACCGCTGAAATAGTGATAATCGGAGGATATATACATTGTACACAATTCGTTCGGTGAAGAAAAATTGGTAACTCGCGAGAAATTGGGTTTAAATAATTACGAAAACATACTAATTGTGTCTTTTTATTGCTCACTGTGATTAAATTATTGCTGAACCACTCCACGACTTGCACGAAGTCGTGTTGAAAGTGTCATAATGCAGTCGGTAGTCCTTGTGTGCAGCAACCAGTAGCGCGTCATGGGCGTACTGAAATACGCATTGCTCAAGACAATATAGCATTGCTCAAGACAATATAGCAGTATTCAAGGCATTGCTGTATTGTTTAACATATATGTTTAGCATATATGTTAAACAATATAGGCACTAATATCGACCCTTGCGGAACACCAGATCTCAGTTGTTGTAAATCACTGATATTTACTTAGTGCACGATTTGTGAGCGGTTAGCAAGACCGTCAAAAGGAGACAGGAAAGGACCTCTAAAGCCATGCTCATTAACTTTATCAGGCAACACATCATGATTAAGAGAGTCGAATGTCTTCGAAACATCAAAAAAATACACAGGCAAATTCATTCTCATCAGTGGTGCTATTTAACAGATTAGAGAGTTCAACAAGAGTATGCTGAGTGCCGCGACCCTCGATAAAACCCAGCTGTTTACATGACAACACATCATGAGTCTCAAGAAAACCAATCATCACCAAGGAAATATGATTGTCCAAAACCAGCGCAAGTGGCGGTAAGATCTAGATGCGACGATAATTTTTAACTTTGTTTTTCGCTCCACTCTTATGCAGGGGATAACCACAGCTTTCTTCAAGCCTTCTGGTACTCGTTGGGTGGAAATAATTCCGTTCATAATCCCATGCTGCAGATGTTCGCGTGCTAAAACTTGAAAGAATACAGGGAAGATCGGAGACCGTGCAAGGCGGCAAAAAATTCAGGGGGCACTTTGACTGTCTAAAGTGCGTAGAGGCGAAAGCGTTTTCCGCACCATTTTGGCTGCCTCTGTGGCACTGGTGGCGTCATATATAATTGAGTACTAATTACTAAGCGATGACAAATCACTCATTAATGGTTAATTACTGATTGATGCCTGAATACTGATTAACTGCTAATTATAGACGCTTAGGATTCGCCTTTAGGAGTGGAACGCGACAGCGTGGTGTAGCGCTGCCAGGGAGTCCACGGAACACCACCACCCGTTCGGCGCGATGCCTTGCCCTTTGAACGCAACGCTTTTTGAGGAAAGGAAATGGCGCAGTAATTCTCTGTCATCTCGGTGGACACCTGAACCGCACCGTAGAGGAAGGGAGGAAGTGGGAGTGAAAGAAGACAAAGAGGGCCCGTAATGAAGAAAATGAAAATTGTATTTGAGGACAGGAAATTACGCCGTAACTGTCTCACATATCTCGATGGACAGCCGTAAAAATTCAGGGGGGGGGGGGGGGCACTTATTTTTACCTAAACTGTGGTCACTGATGTGTGGTTAAGATGTTAAGCTTCGCCTCTAAGAGTGGAACGCGACGGCGTCTTGCAACGCTGCCAGGGAGTCCACAGAACGCCATCGCCCATTCGGTTCTACGCCTCGCTCGTAGGTAAATTGGTTTTTGAGGAAAGGAAATGTATGTCTCTCATATCTCGGTGGACACCTAAACCTCGCCGGAAGGGAAGGGAGGAGGATGGGAGTGAGCGGAGACACCGTATTCACTAGACGCGCCTTTGTTCATTCCAAACCATCGAGCTGGCATGGTGGAGTGGATAGCATGCTCGTCTCGCACGCCGAAGACCGGGGTTCAATTCCCGAGCTCTACCAATTTCCTACTCGGTTTTATTTATTTATATGCCTGACTAGAAGAGTTCATTAGGCTAATTGGGTAATTAAGCAATTAACAAAGCTCAATCCCACTTACTTGGAGCATCACTATACGATTCCTTCAATTGGTTGCACGGTTACTAGCGAAAGTACAATTGGCCCCGTTTGAAATTGGCTCACTGTGACGTCACGGCCGTTTCGACCAACTGAAAAGCGTGACATTTCTGTCGACAACTGCTGCTTACAACGATGAGACATTAAAGGCTTCCGCCTTAAAAGGCTGAGTCAAGCACATAACTGTGAACGAGTTGACTGGGCACTGGCGGAAGCGTAGCCAGACTAGCCTCCGTCAAATATATTGAATTCGTCGGCCAGTGTTAGAGATGAGGCGCAAAAGTTGTGGGAAATTGTTTCAGAAGCCTTCCGGCGCTTGCCTCCTCGTAACCTGATAGCAACATCCCATGCCTTCAGTGGACGATAAAAAACTTCCCTGAAGTGTCCATGCCTTTCTGAGGCATTTTCTGTATTGCGGGCTGGCACCTCAGCGGTTGCTCGATGGTTATGGGGCTCGACTGCTGACCCGAAAGACGCGGGTTCGATCCTGGCCACGGAGGTCGAATTTCGGTGGAGGTGAACTTCTAGAGGCCCCTCTACTGTGTGATATCAGTGCACGTTAAAGAACCCCAGGTGGTCGAAGTTTCCGGAGCTCTTTACTACGGCGTCCCTCATAGCCGAAGTCCCTTTGGGACATTAAACCCGCATAAGCCATAAACCAATCTATTGCGGGCTGACCTGCAAATTTCCCTCAATTGAACATTTTTGGCAAACGCCTACACTGTAAAAAAAAGTCCGTAACTTTACGGAGACTTACTGCGTGGAAAAATGGAACCATTTGGATTTTTAGAAAACATGGAGGGGAGGACCGTACTTCAGTTCAGTAACACAAGAATCATCATTAATCACCCGTAGACGTTGCAGGCGAGAAAACTTGAACATTCTATTAGGCAGCAAAGCTTAACGCGACAGAGCGGTTGACTCCTTCGGCATTGTTTTACCGCCAAACGCGTTAATAACTTGTTTGAAGACAACAAAAACAGAACAAAGGTTGTCAAGATTCTACACTGCTGCATACTTTCACGTGTGAATGATCAATAATAATTTCTTATTGGAAAGGGGGCAATATCTGTCTCACTGTTTCGGTGGGCACCTGAGCCGCCCCAGGTAATATGGGAACCGTTACAACAGCGTTACGCTTTTATTTTTGGTCAAGCGTTTCTGACATTGCTGTTAGATTCTTTTTATAGCATTTGTCAAACGCTGCAAATGAGCGGAGAGGCGACCGTCACTGGCGCGCTTTTTTAATATGCAGAGCCGAAATACTCCAGGCCGCAGCACCTCCTAAGACTTTAGGTTAGAACACATTCAATTCAATTTCAATTCCATTTTCAAATGCAATATTGCCTCTGCAATCGATAATTAAAACTTGTTAAAGCATTTTTGTTAACTGACAGCCATTTTTTGCACGGTGCCACATTTCCGGGGAGTGCCAAGCATTACGGTCTGACAGCAGTTGTGAAAATGGGCTTACGCAGCACCCTTTCTTTGCAAAATTCGTGCAGAAAAAAAAATTGCACGTCGGCTACATTTCCGATCTCTGGGAATGAAAGTGGGGATACCAGGGGCATGTGCGCAGCCAAGCTAGTTGTGCTGGGGCTCAAACACCCCCCCCCCCCCCCCCCCCCAACCCATCCCCCGAAATTTTAGAGATACTCGCTTTGAACTCGGTAGTTGCCTGGGGGTTACCTTTATACTCCTACGCCACTGAGTGCGCCGCTCTGGTGGCGGCTCCACTTTGCTTCTCTTTTCAACGCCAATTCGCCTTCTTGCCGACGCAGTAGCGCAAGTACGCTTTGACGTACGGAAACCGATGTGTGAAATGTAAGTGTAATTTCACTGCTCTGCATCAAGTGATTTGTCGTGCCGGAGTCGTATTTCACCTTTTACTGCGAAGGCAGGTGCTGTCTCAAGCGTGAACAGCTCGGTGCTCCTGCGTAAACAACCTGCCAGGTCCCCAGTATGCAAAAGCGTTGTCAGTAGACCGCAAGAATCTCGCGTTAATTTAACGCTTACTACGGAATGCTCTAATGCATCGCGTAGATTACCGAGCAGAGTGCAGCAGCTTCCAGAGAGAGAGAAACAACTTTATTTTGCAGCAGCTTCCAACAAGCTTTCTAAAAACAACCGGTTTTGTTCGTAACGCAAATATGTTTCATTCGCTTTCGGTCAATTATAAATATGGCTGAACTTTAACAAACTGATCTAATTAACGCATTGGGAAACAAGAAAGCCGAGCATAGAAAATTGCTCGCTACAACTGTTCTTTGGGGCATCTCGCATTTACATCCTACTACTGCTTTGGAGGGGGCGCGTCCAGTTCTTTTCTGTTTCCCCTTGGGTGAAGCTTTGTTTAGAGGCTGCTGAGAAGGAAGGAATGGGCACATTGTGAAAAGGAACCTTTCCAATCGGGACAGTAGGAAGCACGCCGTTCGTGCCATTCGAGAGAGGGCATCCTACTCACACCCTCGGCTGGGCGTGAATGTTCGCGTTCTCTTTTTTTTTCCTTTCTCTCTAGGAGACCTTCCCCTGCATTCCAAGGTTGACCGTACCATGCGTCTTCCTCTGTTGTCGACTGTCGCGTTCGTTGAACGAGTAAAGCTAAGCCAAGCACTGTATATGTTTGGCTGACGGTGGCCGGTGGTTGTTTTCGGGCGGACGTGGTCCACGCCGGCGTACGCCAGCCATTGCGCCACTTTCGTCGTTCCACTCTCCGTTCCACGCGCAACCAAAGTAACCCTGAGCTGTTTTTGCGGGCGGCTAACCCTCGACAACGCTTCACCGCGGCTCCTGTAGTGGCCCGAGTGGCCCTTCTTCCTGCCAGGTGTCCTCTTGCGGCTGCCCAACACCGCGGCGGCCATGGCGGTACGTCTCTAGAAGCGCTCGCCTTTCTCCCCATGCCTCTGCAGCGGTTCCCAGCGCACTCTTCTGCGTCGTTGTATTTTAAGGCGAAAGCCTTTTATGGCTCATACTCACGATGTCCGTCCGTACGCTGGAATCGTGCCAACTGTGGCCTCTCCTCCGTGCAGCGGCGCAACCTCCTCCCCTTCTTAGCAACCGGCCCGCCGGTGGGGGGCGCAGCTGTGCATAGCAACCGTGACGTCATAGAGTAGCGTTAGAACAAGCGCGCGCGTCGGCGGTGGCATCTGCACCGCCGCTCCTCCGCCAAACGTCTCGTTGCAGTCGAGAGAGTGAGACGCATAGCTTCTAAGCGGCCCAGTGATTCCGCGCCAAGCGGATCGGGGAAGCAGCAGCGGACGGCAGATTCTCCTGAGACCAAACGCTCGAAGAACAACGAGCGAATGCGCGTGCGATGACTGAACATGTCATCACAGTGAGTTGGCTACAAGGCTTTCGCCAAGCACACTTTAGAATTTCCAAAGAGTTTTCCAGGTAATTTTTGTCCGTGCTGTGCTCCGCGCGCACCTCATCATGCCAGCTCGAGCTTCTGCCTGCTTCAGCCATCGTCGCCTGGATTATCGCCGTGCGGTAGTGTCCCCAGGAGGGACCTTTGGCGTGCGCGCCTTTCGCGCTTCTTTTCGTGTCGCGCGCCTAAGTGCGCCCGTTTTCATAACCCCAGTTGCTCATCGACTGCTGCATGTGTTTGGCTTCATCTGCTTTGCGCTCACTTGGATGCACTGCTTGTTCGTGTTTTTGGCAGCATCGCACACTCGGTGAATCCTATCATGACCGCATCAAGGCAGTACGTGATCCAACAGTTGGCGTTGACTGGCGGCCCGGAGCAGAGCGCGCGCGAACCGTTTACGTTAAAATGACGACGTGGTAAATTAACTTATATCGTTGGCATTCTTACCCCCGTGTAGTAGCGTCGCTGCACTGACGGGGAGGCTTGCATTTCAGCATTAAAGGCTGTCTTCATAAAAGAAATGACAAGAAGCTGCATGAGTGACATTGACTGTTTATTGCTTGCTCAGAGGAAGCGTTTTTGTAAGTAAGCAGTAGCAGCTATTAACCATTGTTACAGTAGCAACATCAGCGAGCATGCATCGTCATTTTTACTCTTGAATGACTGAAAGAGTATCCACAGCATTGCCTTCATTTTTTTTCTTGTTGCTTGCACAGCATGCCTTCAGATTGCACTTTTGCATGTTTTTGCATTCTCCCGAGCAAATTTTAGGCAAGCAATTTCAAAGGCACCATGTATTGACCTGAAGTGCTCACTATTAATGTAGCAGTACTTATTTGCCATGCTAAATATAAAATCTTCATACTCCTTCAAAGCGTGTTTAGCATCTTGTCTACAAAGACTCTTGCCTTCAACGAGGCCTTGGAAGTTTCAGATATCTGCTAGCCATAACTGATAACAATACTCATTACAGACATGTTCTGCATCTACAGTCAGGGCGGAATGAAACGCAAACACACATATGGCGTATTTTTTACTATGTAGTTTCTACTTCGCACCAAGATATTTATTTAGAAAGTGCTTGTAAATGTGTACTTCGGTAGATCCTTTACCCTGAAACATTAATTGGGCTACCTGTACATTGCAGCTGAAAGCACACAGGCAAAATATTTTGTTTCGTTCACAGACGTGCCTCATATTTCATTCCAGCCTGACTCTACGCTACTCTCCAAGCAGGTACCCCAACTGAAGCAGGCACTGTCTTACGGAAAGTGCTGCACGTATGTTTCAGAAGGGTGCGTGAAACAATGAGCACCTACTGACATTGCATATTTTGTAGTTCCTACATCTATATTTCTGCTAATATTAAACTATTAGTATCTGAGACCTGATATTCAACTGAATGATCCAGCTGTCTGCCGCTAGGAAGGCACAAGCATCACGCCCATGGTTAATTCACTGCCCTTCACCCCTGTTTTGGTTTTTCGCCTTGAGTTATGGTATTAATAATTGCCAATTTTAGTACAAGGATATATGAGAGCACATTTCGGGCTAAATAGGGTTAATAAGAGTCTTCCACTCTGTACAGTGATGTTGTTTGTCTTGTACATCTTTACTACTGTCTTAATTTTGCTTTATGCAAGCCTTGCCTGCCTATTGTATCCTATATGTCTTCCTATCCTATCTTCCTTCCTCCTGGCCCTCTCTTCGGCCAGTTTTCTTGTTTCCTTTGCACTAGCTATTGGTCACGTGTTTGCTGTGGGAATGACAGCCAACACTAGGTCCCTTCCTTTATTTCCATAAAATCTTCACTGCTACTACTATTGTTACGATGTGCCGCCGCGGTGGCTCAGCGGTTATGGTGCTCGGCTGCTGACCCGAAAGACGCGGGTTCGATCCCGGCCGCGGCGGCTGGAATTTCTTTGGAGGAGAAATTCTAGAGGCCCGTGTACTGTGCGATGTCAGTGCACGTTAAAGAACCCCAGGTGGTCGAAATTTCCGGAGCCCTCCACTACGGCGTCTCTCATAGCCTTAGTCGCTTTGGGACGTTAAACCCCATAAACCAAACCTATTGTTACGTTGTAGTGACGGCAGTCCAGAGGTCAGGAAGACACCAACCAGTCTTGGAAACGAAGCTCTTTATTTGGGCTGACTTGCGCCCGCAAAAGAACTGAATCACTCGCCGGCGACGTAAGCAACAAACTTGCTCGTCGGTCGTCGATCTACGAATGCCCGCTGCTCGCGGCATCGTTCAATTTAAAGCCGGCAAGGAAACTTCGAGATAACAGGTCGAGATCATCTAGAGTTATCTGGAAACACGTAGATGCAGCTCTTCATGGCTGTGATCAATCGAGATTAGTCCAGTCGCTTCTCGCGTCACGAACAAAAATGATAACACACCTTTCCTGCGGCCTTGCGCGAACGAACGGACACTACAATGATACGTGGCATTACCCCCCTCCCAAAAAGCATCATCTCGATGCTTTAAAATGAAAATAAACACGGAGAATGCAAACTTGGAGTCCTTTAGCGTTCATAATATGGATTCAAGCGTACGACATGTACGACTTCCGGGCGTGTGCGGCGTCGCTGAGATGCTGTGGTGCCGTTGGGGATGACTTCATAGTCGTGGTCACCGATGCGACGGAGAACCCTGTACGTGCCAAAGTAGCGTCGCAGCAACTTTTCGCTCAATCCATGGCGGCGAACTGGCGTCCATATCCAAACCCGATCACCTGGCTTGTAATGCGTGTCTCGTCGGCGCAGATTGTAGCGATGGGCGTCGGTGTGCTGCTGGTCTTGAATGCGAAGCCGCGCAAGTCTTCGGGCTTCCTCGACGCGATGAAGGTAAGCGGCCACGTCGAGGTTGTCGTCGTCAGAAACGTGCGGGAGGATTGCGTCGAGTGTTGTCGTGCGCTTCGTGCCGTATACCAGCTGGAATGGGGTAAACCTGGTTGTCTTCTGGACGGCAGTATTATAGGCGAAGATCACGTAGGGCAGAATAGAGTCCCACGTCTTGTGTTCGGCGTCGATGTACATGGAGAGCATGTCTGCGATGGTCTTGTTCAGACGCTCTGTGAGTCCGTTGGTTTGTGGATGATAGGCAGTTGTCCTCCGATGGCTTGTCTGGCTGTAGTTTAAAATGGCTTGCGTCAGCTCCGCTGTAAATGCCGTTCCTCTGTCTGTAATGAGCACTTCGGGGGCGCCGTGTCGCAGGAGAATTTGTTCGACAAAAATTTTGCGACTTCTGGGACGGTATTACGAGTTATCGTCTCAATTTTGAGACACTGACGTCAAAATGACGACACCGCGAGATGCGAACGCGGAGTCAACCAATCAGCGGTGGCCAGTGAAGTCCCTAGCTAGGGGGTTTAGGGGCTAGTAGCGGGGCTCCACCCAGGAAGCATTTAGTTGCGCAATAGGGGACCGTATGCAAACGTTTTGCTGTAAACAAGCCGTTAATAAAATGAACAATGTTTTATTCTCCCAACAAACTATGTTTCAAACCTAACAACATTAAGCAAAACAAGAAGCGTCCTCAGTTCTGCAATTAAGTTTGCTCTTCAGTCACTTTTGCTGCCGCGAGGGCGCACTAACGCTGGAAAAGCGTCGGCTAGGTGGCGTGAGCTGCCGCCTGATTCAAAGAATTCAGTTACATTCAGCCTTATCCCTCCACCCACATATTCACCCATCGTAAACATGGCAGCCAGAAAAATAATCAGCTGATTCGACGGCTGTCCTCTTTTTTTACACATTACGCAGAATCAAAGTATTGCGCAGACGTCTTAAGTGCGCGGAAAAATCTGTTTAAAGGCAATGATTGCTACGAGTCTGCCGAGATCAATTTGGAAGGAGCGCTTGGCTCGAAAACCGGCGAAGGCAGCTTTAAGGCAAGTTCACACTGGCGAGTTGCAAACGTCGCGCTAGTATTCTAGGCGACCGATTTCGGTCAATTAGTTACGGTTTGCGAAGCACATGTAAAGCGGGGAGGGAGCGTAACAAATAGTTTTAAGCCTGTCGCGCGACCTCCGCGACTCGCCAGTGTGAACTCACCTAGCGTGCTATCGATGGCAAATGTGCTCCAAGGGCGATGCGTGATTCTATTTATTTTTGTTCAGAAAATACCCCGCGACCATGAATAATCACACTGCAGCAACTGCCGACACACGGAAGCAGACCGGTGCAGCTGCTGGGAGCTTGCAATCTCACTACGGGAATTAAGAGCCGGCACGCCCGGCCACTGCGGCAGCAATCACTCTTCCGCCTCGTAACCGACTCATGCCGCCCGCTTCGGGTTAAGCACTTGATATTCGTGTTGGCGTTGTTGCCGTTCCGTTCGGATGATGCTCGGATGACGCCGCCGGGGATACTGCGGTGGCGAAAGTTTATGCGAAGGAAGTCCTCTTTCGCCGCAGCCTTGTCTAGGGGGTCTCGCCGGAAAGCGCGCGCCTTCTGCGACTTAACTTTGACAGTGGTCTCCGCAACTCACCGCAAACACTTGCTCACAGTCGGTTGGGTTACGCCGACGTTTACTTCATTTCCGACGGTGTCTTGAAACCCACCGGCGGCGAAGGCGCGCACCCCACTTGCCGCTCCACCGACCGCGCACTCACCCGCACACCTCCAAGTTCAACGGCGAGTTCGTCGCCCAGCCATTGTGCTCCTTCCTATGTCGAAACGTCGAAACAACTCGTCCGGCACGTCAAAACCGTCTTCATGCACCCTTTCACACCGTTGCTCGCGCGGCCACCGGCCATGTAAACAACTGCCATTTTCTGTCTCAAGCGGTTTGAGACCACTCGTTCCAATCCCGAAAAATCGTCTCAATGGGATCGCATAATTAGGTAGGCAACGTCAACACTTCTGCCCGTTTTATGACGTCGGCCGGTGACGCAAAAAAAAACAATAAGGCAGCTGGTCACGACCGACCAATAGGAACGGGGCAAATGAGACACTTTTTGAGACACTTTCCGATTGAGACGATTTTGAGCGACTCGTAATCGCGCCCCTGTTGCGGTACCATTGGGCAACGCTTTTGCTTCGGCATATCGGGTCATGTAGTCGGTGGCCACGATGATCCTCTTGTTACCTGATGATGAAGTCGGAAAGGGGCCGAGGAGGTCCATTTCTATTTGCTGAAAGGGCTTAGTTGGAGGTGGTATGGGGTTCAGGAGTCCGGCTGGTCTAATCGGAGGCGTTTTGCGTCGCTGACACTCACGGCACGTTTTCACATAATGGGAAACGTCTGCAGCTAGCTGCGGCCAATAGTACTTCTCCTGGATGCGGCGCAACGTGCGAGCAATCCCGAGATGCCCCGCAGTCGGCTCATCATGACATGCCTGCATAATTTCTTGCCTAAGATTCTTGGGCACGACAAGAAGATGTACTGTCCTGTTGGACGCGAAGTTCTTCTTCAGGAGGACATTATTGTGAACGACGAAGGACGACAGTTGGCGCTTGAACCCTCGGGGAGACGACGCGGTGTTGCCTTTCAGGTAATCAACTACGCTTTGCAACTCAGCATCCGAGCGCTGCTGCTGCGCGAAACTGCTGGCGCTTACCGACACTAAGAAATCATCGTCGTCTTCTTCTTCGCTTGCTGCGTCGACGGGGGCTCGCGACAAGCAGTCTCCGTCGGAATGCTTGCGGCCAGATTTGTAGACTACAGTTATGTAGAATTCTTGAAGACGCAGGCTCCAACGAGCAAGGCGGCCGGAGGGATCTTTCAAATTGGCTAGCCAGCACAGAGCATGGTGATCGCTCACAACCTTGAATGGTTGTCCGTACAGGTAGGGGCGAAATTTTGACGTGGCCCAAATAATGGCGAGACATTCTTTCTCGGTTGTCGAATAGTTGGCTTCGGCTTTCGACAGTGAACGGCTAGCGTACGCGATAACGTTTTCCTCTCCACCATTTTTCTGAACCAGCACCGCTCCTCCGCCCACACTGCTCGCATCGGTATGGATTTCGGTTTCGGCGTTTTCATCAAAGTTCCCCAGCAGACGAGGGGACTGTAAGCGGCGCTTTAGCTCTTTGAAAGCTTCCTCTTGCGGCATTTCCCATTTAAAAGGCACGTCCACCTTGGTAAGTTGGGTCAAAGGTTCATCGATGCGCGAAAAGTTCTTGACGAATCGCCCGTAACAAACGCACAATCCAAGAAATCTGCGTATAGCTTTCTTGTCATTAGGCTGTGGAAACTCTGCGATCGCAGCCGTCTTCTGAGGGTCTGGGCGAACTCCATCCTTGCTTACGACGTGACCAAGGAACAGCAGCTCCTCGTAGGCGAAGTGGCACTTCTTTGGTTTCAGTGTTAGGCCTGAAGACTTGATTGTTTCCAGCACTATCCGAAGCCTTCTGAGGTGGTCTTCAAAGCTTGTGGAGAAGACAACAACGTCATCTAAGTAGACTAGACAAATTTTCCACTTCAAGCCTGAGAGCACCGTATCCATTACTCGCTTTAACGTCGCTGGGGCAGAGCAGAGGCCGAATGGCATCACCTTGAACTCGAAGAGTCCGTCTGGTGTGATGAACGCAGTCTTTTCGCGATTTCTTTCGTCGACTTCAATTTGCCAGTAGCCGCTCTTTAGGTCCATCGATGAGAAGTACTTAGGGTTACACAGCCGGTTAAATGCATCGTCGATGCGGGGGAGGGGGTAGACATCCTTCGTAATGCTGTTCAGGCGGCGGTAATCGGAGCAAAAGCGAAGGGTGCCGTCTTTCTTCTTCACAAGGACGACTGGTGCTGCCCAGGGGCTCCTCGATGGCTGGATGGCGTCGTCACGAAGCATTCCCTCAACTTGCTTGCGGATAGCTTGGCGTTCTAGCGGCGATAGGCGGTAGGGGCTCTGTCGCAGTGGTCGGGCGTGTTCGTATGTGACAATGCGGTGCTTGGCAAGCCGGGTTCGTCACACATTCGATGCTGATGAGAAGCAATCGCTGTACTTTTGAAGAAGACTGCGTATTTTGTCTTGTCTGCTCCGTGGTAATGCTGGGTTGATATCAAACGTTGATTGATGGCGTTGGGTACATGGTTCTACGGGTTGGTCGGGTAGGGAAAATATGCCTCTTATGTCTGCCAGCTCGTCGAGGAAAGCGATCGTCGTACCTTTGTTTAGATGCCGGTATTCTTCGGTGAAGTTGGTTAGCAACACCTGGGCTTGGCCATTTCGGATTTGGGCGACTCCCCTTGCGATGGCCAGTCCTCGATCCAGGAGTAGCTGGGTGTTCCCCTCGATGACGCCTTCGGCCGTTTCGATGTCTCCAGTACCTATGCAGGCGAGGACACTCGATCAGGGCGTCACGCTCAATGCTTCGTCGAGGACGTTTAAGGCAACGTGATGAGTTTCGCTCGTCGCAGCAGGTATGGCGTTCTCCGTGGAAAGCTTGATCGACTTAGATCGAAGGTCGATGATCGCCCGATGTTCATTCAGGAAGTCCATTCCCAAAATCACGTCTCGCGAGCATTGCTGTAGGAGCAGGAAGGTTGTAGCATAGGTTCTCCCATTTACAGTAACTCTCGCGGTGCAACGTCCTGACGGCGAAATCAGGTTACCACCTGCGGAACGGATCAGCGGGCCATCCCAAGTTGTTGTTACTTACCTGAGTCGGACAGCGAGTGGCTCACTCATGACGGAGTAGTCAGCTCCGGTGTCCACCAAGGCAGTAACCGCGTGACCGTCGACCATAACTTCAAGGTCACTTGTTCGTGTTTTCGTATTGCATGTTGTCTTCGATGTACGATCTCGGCTTTGTCGGCCAGTGAGACTGCGGTGGGCGTACTCCGACGTTACTTCTCTAGGCGGTGGTAAAAAGCTTCGACTCTGGCCGCGTCGTCGTCGTCGTCGTCGGTGTTGTCGTCGTAGTTGAGGCATGGTCTTGCGTTTTCGTCGATGGAGGATATTTTTCTTTGCGCTCAGAAGCAACCTTACCTCCATAGGCTGCTTTATTCAGTTTAAGCTTTGGTGGCTGGGGGAGCGTCCACGCACTGCGTAGCTTCGGCTAGGAGATACATAGCGCGGTGACGATGGCGACGGAGAACGCGATAGGCGGCTCGGCGATGAGTATTCTTCCCAACCCAAAAACTCCTCGATTTCGGCTGGTCGCTGGCCGGGTCGGGGTCGTGGGGCGTCGTAAGAAAACCCTCGGAAGCCCATTCTCCTGTATGGGCAGCACCGGAGAATGTGACCGGCTTTGCCGCAGTGGAAGCATAGTGGGCGGCGCTGGTCGGGAGTTCTCCACTCGTTGCATTTCTTCGGATGTGTGCGACGCTCGGAGTACGGGCGGGTTGGGGCGAGAGGGCGGCGGTCCAATGCAGCTGGCTGTGGGCGATAGGGGCTTGGGTCCCGTCGTCGAGGTGCAGGACGGCGCACTGCTGCGGCGTAAGTCATGACTGGGGGCTGCAGAGGCGGTGTGGATGACGGCGTCACACCCAAGGCCTGTTGAACTTCGCCCCGGATGACGTCAGTGAGCGATGTAAGCTGCGGCTGCGTTCCCGTTGGCAGCAATCGTCGGAGCTCTTCACGCACAACTTGACGTATAACCTCTCGCAGGTCATTGTTGTTAGCCGTGTCCAGGCAGCTTGCTGAGAAAACGCGCTGCTGGCGGTCATACTGGCGGGCTCGGGCATCAAGAGTTTTTTCCTTCGTGGATGCCTCTTCTACGAATTCCGCGACGGTTTTCGGTGGGTTGTGGACGAGGCCGGCAAAGAGTTGCTCTTTAACTCCTCGCATAAGCAACTTCACTTTCTCTTCTCCGTCATGTTCGTGTCGGCACGCCGGAAGAGACGCTTGATCTCCTCAGTATACACTGCAACAGTCTCGTTTGGGTGTTGTATGCGAGACTGTAGCAGCTGCTGGGCTCTCTCCTTTCGCACGACGTTTGTGAAGGTCTTCAGAAGCTGCTCATTGAAAGTTTCCCAGTTCGTGAGACTAGCTTCCTCATTTTCTAACCAGATTCTTGCTGGTCCATCCAACGCGAAGAGGACGTACCTTAATTTCGTGGATCGTCCCATTGGTTAAAAATGTTAAAAATAGCCACACAGTCGAACTGTTCTAGCCATTCTTCGGGGTCGGCGCCAGGCGAAGCATCGAAGGTTGGTGGCACCTGGGGCTGCTGAAGAACGACTGGAGTCGTCGTCTGGGGAAAGCTCATGGTAGACGTTGCTACTGGCTTTCGCTTCCGAGTAGGGTCCGGCAGAGTCCCGAACTCAGGTGCGTCCGCTAGCAGACGTCGGCTTGCGCGGTGGACTGGAGTCACGTCCTCCGGTGAATGGCTCAAAGGGCTGGCGTCACGACTTGCAGGGGGTGTCCGGTAAATGGAAGGCTACCCAGCACCTCCACCAGATGTCACGTTGTAGTGACGGCAGTCCAGCGATCAGGAAGACACCAACCAGTCTTGGAAACGAAGCTCTTTATTTGGGTTGACTTACGCCCGCAAAAGAACTGAATCACTCGGCGGCGGCGTAAGCAACAAACGTGCTCGTCGGTCGTCGATCTACGAATGCCCGCTGCTCGCGGCATCGTTCAATTTAAAGCCGGCAAAGAAACTTCGAGATAACAGGTCGAGATCATCTAGAGGTATCTGGAAGCACGTAGATGCAGCTCTTCATGGCTGTGATCAATCGAGATTAGTCCGGTCGCTTCTCGCGTCACGAACAAAAATGATAACACCCCTTTCCTGCGGCCTTGCGTGAACGAACGGACACTACAGTGATACGTGGCAATAATGTGTAAGGTAGTTAGCTAAGCCAATAGCTGTGTTTAATATCACACATGTCTTGCATGCGATATATTAATATATTCACTATTACAGTACCGTCAATCTCTTTCTGTTCAGATATTTGGCCATAGATATTTTGTGCTTTTTTTTCCAGTTTGTGCACTCAAACTATACTTTTTGCGCTGTAGGCAGAACCTACAATGAGTGCCGCTCTGTCTTATGAGCAGGAAGCAGTATTTATGGATCCATGACCTTTTCTTCGAAATGACAAGCCCTCTTTTGCTTTATTATATGCTGCGCCTTCAGCATGAAGAGGCAAATGTCATGACTTGGATTTCTGCAGACGTGAGACATCACACCCAGCCTCGTTTTTTCTGCGATGTGCTTAGGGGATTAGCAAACCGTCCTCTAGTACTTCTTTCAACTTTTTTCAGTGCTCCGGCATGGTGAATAGATATGGTATTTTGGCTATAACATGTCATAATGATATATGGACACATCATAAAGGCGTATGAAGTGCTGCACTTTAACTGTTTTGCATGTTCCTATTTCAATGTTTTTACAGCCTTGGTTTGTCTGTTGAAACGAGTGGCAAAAATGCACACAAGAACAAGAAGGAACTATGGCTTTTCATATTTCACACACTTTCTTGGCTTCAGTGAGTTAATAGCAAATAGCCCAGTTCTACACAATAGTTCTTTCAGTTAAGCACAGCTGTATATATATTAACAATTTTATGCAGGAACAAAAAGGAGTTTTGCATTCATATTCTGTACCTCCTCAGTAGCAAAGACAATATGAAAAAATAATTTTATATTTTATTGCATACTACAAGACTTCATTAAGAAAGCAAAGCTATCAAAACTAAATGCAAAACGGGCACAGTTTATGTGTACTTGCAGAGGCTTGTGAACAAAGACTAAAGGAATTTTTCCTTTATGCACAATGGATGGTTGAAATTTTTTTTTGCAATATTAGTTCGTGATTAGAGCATGAAGTTCCATGCTATAAGGTGAAGCCTGCCATATTTTACATGGTCGTCCACTCTTAGTGCGAACACGCGAGCGCATGGCTGTGCTCTTTGAAAGGCATTTTGGAAAGCCATCGAAACGAAGTGGCAGATGAGGCGAAACACCACATCCAGCTCCTTCTCC
The DNA here is from genome assembly GCF_055824585.1 of Amblyomma mixtum. Taxonomy (NCBI): domain Eukaryota; kingdom Metazoa; phylum Arthropoda; class Arachnida; order Ixodida; family Ixodidae; genus Amblyomma; species Amblyomma mixtum. Next base: position 15,818,871 of record NC_143014.1, read on the forward strand.
AGAGCTACACTGCTGCGATGAACAGCTGTGTCGCTGGCAGTGGCCCTCTGAAAAGAGCGGCCATGTGTTAGCAGTAAGAGTGGATGGCCTTTTACATCTTGTATGCTAGAATGCCGACTCATCCATCTATCTAAAAACATTCATGCAGGCTATCTGGTTAGCCTCCTTCCTTGATACCAGATTTCTGGAAATGATACTTAACTATGTCAGCTTTATTTCGACCAGAATTTATAAGAATCTATGGCATACACCAAATTTTGGGATCATATGACAAAATTGAATGATTCATTGATCCTTGGTATTGTTTAGTCTAGGGCAGTAAAATGTCATGTACCTAGTGCAAATTAAAATTAAATATGACCAGTCTAACGAAACAAGTTGCTCTTTTTTCGAGGGAAATTTTTCCACCGAAATGCTGGAGTGGCATGACATGATGAAGACATTGACAGGAGTGCACTCAAAAGTACTCATATTCAGGGTGGCACGAGAACTAGCAGACAGCTCTTCAAGCAATTGGTGAGTACCTTGGTGCTCTGCTTCTGCTGTTTCGTATGTGACCAGGTTTTGTTTTTCATCTAATAAGAGTGCGTATCTGAAAATATCAACAAAAACTGAGGAGCATTTAGATATTCTTGCACGAGATGCTACTGTAAGAACTTGAAAATAACGATATCTCTCATGTACACTTCAGTGCTGAATACAGTAAGCATGGCTTGATAGCTGAGTGCCTCTGCGTATGAAAAATAGCCAGGTTGGTGCACAACGTGCGGAACAGCCTTGTGTAGCACTTTCAGGCTTTTAAGAATTTCTAAAAATTGCCACAAACCACACGACTAGGGAGAAATAGCTGACGAAACACACTGACTCGAATGACACCATGCGCATGAAGGACCTATGGAGTTGCCTGTAATGTTGCACGAGAGAAGAAGGTCGCTCAGGATGGGTGTCAAAGACGCCCTGATGCAGATACCTTTTTTCTGTGCCTAGTACTCACTGCAGAACTCAGTGAACAAGCAGGAAAGGTGACAGCTGAGCATGGGCAGAGTCTTGCATTTCCCTCCGCGAGTAAACTGGAAGGGCAGTCTTGTGAAATCTTTTATGCTTTCGCTCGCAACATACATTGTTGCAGCACGTGGCGAGGAAAGGTACACATCTTTGATTTCAATGACAGTACACTCACAGGCCCCAGTAACAGATCATTGAGGTATTCTGATACATCTACAGGGCATCTCGTGAGGAATGAATTCTCAGGCTTCAGAATTGATAGTGCTCTTTGCAGAAACTGTTCCGAATTTTGTTGCCACATGGACCTTTTCGCAATAATTGCCCCGAAAGGCGAGCCCTTGTTATGCATTTTATGAAAAAAGACCTAAGAAGTGGGCCTTTCTGCTTCTCCATCAGTGATGAAATGTTTGTGAGAGAGGTTTTACTGATATGGATCGTTTTGCAAAAAGGCAAAAAAGAGACTGTGAGGCTGTGCGAAGCAGCAGGAATAAAGAACGTTTCACAGCTGATGAAGAAGCAAAAACACTCATATCTTAGGCCTTTTTTCGCATCAGGCATATAAGGGCACTTCATCTTTTTGGGTCATTTCGAAAAGGTCCACATGGCAGCGACCTTCGGTTAAATTTTTGCGGAGAGCCTGTTCTGAAAGCTTGAGAATATGTTCCTTGTAAGGCGTACTGCAATAATTATCGGTATACCTCAATGAGCAGTGACCTGTATCTATGACTGTGTTTTAATTTGAAATCGGGGATCTGTACATTTTTTAAGTGTGTGATGAGAGGCTAGTTGGTAAGGCATTCTGAAGACATGAAACTACGCAAGAGACAGGACACATCTGTCTGCATCTTTTCTGTGTCCTGTCTCCTGCGTAGTTTTATGTCTTCAGTCTGTACATTTTGTTGCAGATGCTGAGATAATGCAAGCTGTGAACGAAAGCATAAGATGTGGGGGAAGTGCGCTTTCACATTGCTTGTGGGCCAATTTTCGGCACCACTAAGATGTTGTCATTGTTCCTTGCTAAGATTTGCAGTAAGTACTATGGACAACAAGAAGGCATCTGCATTGTATTGTTTTTGGCGCCCATCCTGAGCTACCCTCTTTTCTGCAGCTCAGGGCATTTATGCACACAGTGCTGTCCGGGTAAGCGCGCTGTGTCTGCTTCTTCCTGGTCCTGTGGTTTTTACTTTCTTTCCGGCAATGAAAAATGAAATTTGTTCAATCATGCGTAATGGTTTGGTTCTGAGTTAATTGTTTTTGCAAGCTTCTACAATAGCCATCTGGTCATTAGTGGATAGTTTGAATGTGTTTGCGAAATATATTTGCTAAGTGATGTCTTTTTTATGCTTTTAAGAAGAATCTGACAGCAATGTACAGAGGTACAATGTATGCAACTTGTCATGAAAATAAAACGTATGTGGCTGTACTCATCCAAATACTCTCCTTTCATTCTAAGCCACATGCTTTGTATGTATGCAATGCACAACATGCATAAAGGAAGAGCTTGTGTGTAATAGTACTTCATTTCTTCTGCACCTGGACTGCTATTGTGCATGCTTGAACGTGAGTCAAGACGCGTTGATCAGTCACACAAATTAAGAACCAGGATGCGGTTGGCAGCTTATATTCAACATAACCCTCCACGTCATCATTCTGGCTGCACCATGCATCAGAAGTCTCATTATGACTGCTAAGGGCTCGCCAGTATGGTCATCTGGGACCACACACTGCTCCTGTAAAATTCGGTCCAAGCCATTGGCGACAAGCCCCATCACTTGAGTACACGGAGAAATATCCGAGAGAGATTAAACGTAAGAATACGTAAACCACTTTGTACAGTTGGCCTACGTACTAAACTGTACGTGATTTATGTGATTAAGAGCACTCATTCCGCTTTAAGGACTTGCCGTGTTTCTCAAAGTGTCCATTTTATGAATTATGGAAAGTGGCCGCCAACGCATTGCCTCCAGGTTTCTACGTAAACTTGAGCAAATTTTTTCACAGTGTACATCGAGCACACGTTAGTTCCCTCTCTGGAATAGCCGAAAGAACAGCGTCAGTAATCTACGGACAACCGACCGTTCTTTGTTTTATGGTAATTACTTTCTTACAGGAAGCCGAGAGCTGCGTAAATATTTCACCAAAACACTCATAGAGGGAACATTCGGAAGTATTAGAGAAGGAAAGATCCCAGTCGTAGTTTCAACAGCAGCGTCAAACCGAGTTCTGTCGAGGACTTCGATTGTGTCAAATATAACACGTTTGATTACACTACTCCAGTTTCGTATGCCTCTGCCACCTACCTTTATGACTGAGTGTGTTGCAGACACACTTTGATGAAATTTATTAAGGCGAAAGCCTTTAATGCCTCATCGTTGTAAGCAGCAGTTGTCGACAGAAAATTTCACGCTTTTCAATTGGTCGAAACGGCCGTGACGTCACAGTGCGCGAATTTCAAACGGGCCAATTGTACTTTGCCTAGTAACCATGCAACCAATTGAAGGGATCGTATTGTGATGCTCCAAGTGAGACAGCTTAGTTAATTGCTTAATTACCCAATTAGCCTAATTAACTTTTCTAGTCAGGCCATATAAATAAATAAAACCGAGTAGGAAATTGGTCGAGCTCGGGAATCGAACCCCGGTCTTCGGCGTGCGAGACGAGCATGCTATCCACTCCGCCATGCCAGCGCGATGGTTTGGAATGAACACAGGCGCGTCTAGTGAATACGGTGTCTTCTTTCACTCCCATCTTCCTCCCTTCCCGTTACGATGAGGTTTAGGTGTCCACCGAGATATGAGAGACAGATACATTTCCTTTCCTCAAAAACCAATTTACCGACGAGCGAGGCGAAGAACCGAATGGGCGATGGCGTTCTATGGACTCCCTGGCAGCGTTGCAAGACACTGTCGCGTTCCACTCTTAGAGGCGAAGCTTAACATCTTAACCACACATCAGTGACCGCACTTTAAGTCAAAAAAGTGCCCTCCAGAATTTTGACGGGTGTCCACCGAGATATGTGAGCCAGTTACTGCGTAATTTCCTTTCCTCAAATACAATTTCCATTTTCTTCATTACGGGCCCTCTGTCTTTCTTCTTTCACTCCCACTTCCTCCCTTCCTCTACGGTGCGGTTCAGGTGTCCACTGAGATAACAGAGAATTACTGCGCCATTTCCTTTCCTCAAAAAGCGTGGCATTCAAAGGGCAAGGCATCACGCCGAACGGGTGGTGGCGTTCCGTGGACTCCCTGGCAGCGCTACAACACGCCGTCGCGTTCCACTCGTAATGGCGAAGCTTAAGCGGCATTAATTAGCAGTTAATTAGTGTTCAGGCATTAATCAGTAATTAACCATTAATTAAATGATTTGTCATCACTTAGTATTTAGTACTCAATTATATGTGACGCCACCAGTGCAACAGAAGCAGTTAAGGTGGTGCGGAAAACGCTTCCGCCTCTACGCACTTTAGACCTGCAAAGTGCCCCCTGAATTTTTCATTTCCTTCATTACAGGCCCTCTGTCTTCTTTCACTCCCACTTCCTCCCTTCCTCTACGGTGCGGTTCAGGTGTCCACCGAGATGACAGAGAATTACTGCGCCATTTCCGTTCCTCAAAAAGCGTTGCGTTCAAAGGGCAAGGCATCGCGCCGAACGGGTGGTGGCGTTCCGTGGACTCCCTGGCAGCGCTACAACACGCTGTCGCGTTCCACTCCTAAAGGCGAAGCTTAAGCGTCATTAATTAGCAGTTAATTAGTATTCAGGCATTAATCATTAATTAACCATTAATTAGTTATTTGTTATCACTTAGTAATTAGTACTCAATTATATGTGACGCCACCAGTGCCACAGAAGCAGCGAAAGTGGTTCGGAAAACGCTTTCGCCTCTACGCACTTTATACAGTCAAAGTGCCCCTGAATTTTTTTGCTGCTCGAAGCGGGGCATGGCACTGAATGTATCCAAGTGTTATCGTGTGCAGTTTACTAACTAAAAGTAAAGAATTATTGGATCACGCCAGTTAAACCACGATGCTAACTAAACTATAGATAGGGTAAAATATCCTTGGTGTTCCACTGACAGTGTCCCTAGACTAGAGAGGCCACATCGATACAATAATTTTTGAAGCCTCCCGCATAGTGCCATTTTTTTCAATGGAAGTTGAAAAGATTTCTCTAGGTGCTGAAAGGAACGCTGTAATTCACAAATGTCGTGCTAGCTACGTTAGGTTATGCTTGGGTTCCATGGTCTTCTTCCTTTTTCTGGAGCGCCGGAGGTCAATCTTCAATATGATCCGTGTCCTGAGATGACAACTTACAGTGGACATAGGCATTGCGCTGGCCTAACTTGCTGCAATCCTTGCGGTAGCCGTGTTCGGCATGTACGCACTATCCCATACTTGCTATCGATGCACTCTGCGATAACACCAGCCAAGCAAAACAGTTTTGATGTATTTCATGCGTCATTACCACATCACATTTTAAGAGAGCATCGATAAGTATCACGTACTGACACAGAAGTAGCAGCAAGAACCTTCTGCACAGGCCGGACCTGACAGCGCAGGCAGTAAACCTTGGCAAATATGCAGGACTGACCTTACATTCTGTAAATTTACCAGCGGGCTAAGGCGTCCCCACGCATCAACACTTCAGTAACTGAGGAGAAGGTAAAGGAAGAAGCAAACGAACGACTATTGGACGCCCACGGGCCGTCTAGTGAAAGCACTAACTTTATCTCTCATTGCTGCTTTCATCTCCTGAACCTTTTCGCCATTATCATCTTTATTAAACTTTGTGTTTTTTTTGGTGGTATGCACCATTCATTTGTTTTTCATTAAATTTTCTTTATCTCTCACGATACATTAGTGGTGTGTGCGAGGTTTTCTTCTGTCGACCTCATCTTATAGTGTGTGTGTGTGTGTGCATGTGAGTAAGGGGGGGGGGGGTGTCCTCGTAAACAATTACATCTCCAGTCTTGAGGTTGTGAGCGTTACGTAGCTTGCGAGCATGCAGTTTGCGGAAAGCGAGGAGGTACTCATGGTGCCACCTTGACCACAGATCAGCCATGACTCACTGCCTGTGAGCCCACAGATTTAGGAGTTCCGTTTGCTTCGCCTGCTCAGAACATTCCGGCGTGGACTGGTGCCAACGTCTCAGCAAGAAAAGTTAACATACCTTGCTCATTAGGACTGGCGTATGTTATGTGATGGGCCTAAAATTATCAACTGCTTCAGTTTCAAATATTACATGCTCAGGTATTGCGGATCAAAATATCCCTTTCCTGGTGATTTCCGCGGGCATATCTTGACGATTCTGATTAGTCGTTTTCAAAACCCTAGCCACCAGGGAGCTCTCTTCCACGTTATGCTTTAACAAGCGCAGTAATCTTTCTCATTCTGCTTATTCAAGTTTATGTCGAATGTATGTGTTGTATGCTAATAGCTTTACAGACTGTGGGGAAGACTAATTTGTGGCGGAGAAAGCCAAGTTTCCTCGCAGCAGCAGCGCACATTTTGTCGACGTGACTAGTCCAACTAAGGTGCTTATTTAAAGTTACGCCAAGGTACTTGTAGCTATCTACTTCCAGTAGGTTTTCGTGGTTCAGTGTGTATGTAAACTGGAAGGGATTCTTCTTTTTCGCGACCCGTAGGGGAACAGTTTTATCTCTATTTACTTCCATTAACCATTCTGCGCACCAATCTGCAACTGCATTAAGGTTTATTTGTAAGCGTGCTCGATCCTGGTTACTATTAATAGACTTAAAGAGAATGCAGTCATCTGCGAATAACCTATATACTTATAGATGCAGAGTCAATGGCCGAGACGATGTCATTGATGTAGATGAGTAAGAGCACCGGGCCAAGGACGCTACCCTGGGGCATTCCAGAGGACACCGGTAGAGTGTGAGAGGAGCAGCCCTTTACCTGAACAAACAGCTGTCGGTTGGAAAGATAAGAACGAATCCAATTAACAAGGTTATCGGGAAGGCCAATGTTTCAAAGCTTAAATATCAGTTTACTATGACAAACGCGGTCGAACGCTTTACTGAAATCCATGAAAATTTCGTCAATCTGTCCGCCCTTATCTAGTGATGAAGCGAATTCATGAAGAGTGGTCACGAGCTGCGTGGTAGTTGATAAGCATCTTCTGAAACCGTGTTAAAAGGGTTAAATAATTTTGTTTTCCTCAAGGTACGAGACGAAGTAGTTTGATATGATATGTTAAATAAGTTTACATGTACTGGAAGTAAGCGAGAGAGGTCTGTAGTTACCAATATTTAAACGGTCACCTTTTTTAAAGACCGGAACCACTCGAGCCACACGCCAGTCATTTGGAAAAATGTCTTCGGTGAATGACAAACGGGAAAGGTGGGTTAAAATGTGAGCGAGTGGTTCTGTGTAGCGGTGCAAAAAGACATTAGGTATGTTGTCTGGGCCGACTGAGGATTTAGGTTTGGTTTGGTTTATTGGGGTTTAACGTCCCAAAGCGACTGAGGCTATGAGAGACGCCGTAGTGAAGGGCTCCGGAAATTTCGAACACCTGGGGTTCTTTAACGTGCACTGACATCGCACAGCACACGGGCCTCTAGAATTTCACCTTCAAGAAATTCAGCCACCGCGGACGGGACCGAACCCGCGTCTTTCGGGCCAGCAGCCGAGCGCCGTAACCACATAGCCACCGCGGCGGGCGACTGAGGATTTAGTTTTGAGTTTGAGTATCATGCGGATAACACCTTCATTAGTTATGAAATTGGCTTCAATGTCAGAGCACGAATTTGCATGCATTACATCAGCAACCGGTAGAGAGAAGAGACAGATTGAAAGTAACGGTTGAAGTGCTCGGCCACGTCAGTTACGTCGTCTACAACGGACCCGTTTATTCAGCTTCCTCGCGAGACGTCCCTGCAGTTGTGTGAAGCAGAGTCCTGATGGTGACCACACCATTGTTGTCGGTGAAGGGGTGAAAATATCGTATTTTTGATGATGTGAGCTCTAGCACTCGCGCAGCAAAGACGTCGTTCCAAACCTGCTTGAACCAAATGAGCTCAGCCTCTCGTAATTCTTGGGCAGCAACGGCGTGTGGCAGCTTAACGACAGTTGTTGATGAAGCGCTATTCACGCTGTTACTCCAGTTGTCCTCGTCGAAGTGCTGAGCCGATTAGGAGGAAAAATTGGTTCTCTAGTCAAGCTCATTGCAGCCGGCACGTCGAGCTTCAGCTTTGAAAGGGCTGCACTGTCATCAGGGACCCCTGCGTTAGCTGGCCTGACCAAGTTTCGGGAGAGCGTGACAGCCATTTAAGACTCCTCCATCATAATTCGTTAGCAAGCAGGTCCTTGACGGTATTCTACAGGTGAAAAGATCTGCAGGGTTTTGATGACCAGGACAGTAGCTTCTACAAGGTGGCCCACTGACAGTCTGTATTTCGTTGACTCGATTGCAGATGAACTGTTTCAGCCGAGTGGCCACATACCTTATCGAACAAAGCGTGACGGAGGAGATGGTCCATGTTTACTATTCAAGGGATCCGTGCTTTGGCGTCTGCGTCTACAGCAACCAGTTCTGAACGAAGTAGAGTAGGACGTTTGATCGGTGCTGCATTACACTTTGGAAGCGAAAGTTGGACACACACGGGACTACATGCATCTTCGAGCGGAAGGTAAGGGAAGCTTGCCTCAGCAAAGATGAGCAACTGGGAGATAGGAGATTGCCCCAGAAGCCGTGAGACCAAGACTTTTCGCAATGCTCCAGAATTGCGACATGCTCCAGTTTTGCAAACGGATACGGTGGTTAATGTTGTCAAATGCTTTGGTAAAATCGACAAAAATGCTGAGCAGTAACAACTTTTTTTCAAAACAGCTGAGTAGGTGTTGCTTCTGCGCAAGTAGAGCGTGTTCTCTTGCTTTGTTTGGTGTGATGCATATTGGTAATCTGTTATTAACGAATGCTTCTCAATAAATTTTTGAAGGCTTAGAAGGATTATTCGTTCCAACCAAGCTATTTGAAAAATATGCGAGAGCAAATATAGGCCTGTAAATAGCCAGGACGTACTTGTCGCCTTTCTTGTAAATGACCACCACTTTCGCTAATTGGATATTGGTAGAAAAGACGCCTGTTTGACATAGGTCGTTACACTCACTCATGAGTGCACCCGTATCACCCCACTCACGCTACTACTCACGTCTGTGAGTGCAAATGTGAGTGAGTGGTTGTGAGTGCACCTGAGTGTGCGTGCAAGTTAGTGAATGTGAGTGTGGGTGGTCATGAGTGTGAGTGCGAGTGAGTGGACGTGACTGTGAGTGGTCATGAGTGTGAGTGAGTGGAGGTCAGTGTGAGTGAGCGGAAATGAGTGTGAGCGATGGATGGGAGTATGAGTGAGTAGATGTGAGTGTGAGCAGAGGTGAGTAGTGAGTGGACGTGAGTGGTGAGTGGATGTGAGTGAACGGTAGTGAACGACAGTGATGTGAGTAGTGGGTGGAGGTGACCGCGAAGTCGGTCGAGTGTGTTTCGCGACGACGGTATCCGCTTAGGTATTCTCATGTTGTTGGCAGCTGAGGGAAGCAAATATTTACTGGCGAGGGCGCTGGAGGCAGCATCAGGCATCATTCCGGTGTCTTTAGACAACCGAAGCAGAGGATTCAGAACGCAATCTCTTGTCGCTGTTCGCTATTGTGCTCACCGTCGGCATGGGCGCAGGCCTTTCGCTGGTGCAATGAGCCGCTACGAGTTTTATCAGATCCTTTGATCGAATTTCGCACTGACACCACTAGAAAGGTAGGTGTCTCTTGACATGCCTCTTACACGGGCTGAGCTCGTATACGCAGAGTTGCAATGCTTGCTGCTTAAACAAGGGTGTCCTCTTCTCAGCAATAACTACAGTAAGGTGGGATCTCGAGTATTGCAGTGGACTCTTATATTTTTTCTGTGCCCAGGTGTGTGCATAGTGCATTATAGAACTCTACTCTGGCTGTAATTTCTTTATTGGGCCGGACCCATGCGATAACTTGACCTATACTTCGCACACCCCTTGAATGCACAAGCTTGGCTCAAGACCGGAAACGACGGGAACACCAAGCACGCATTTCGCTAACGCCGGAGGATCTGGTTTCTTTTATGCCTTGAAGCTCTGCATCGCAAATCAAGCATGTGCTTTTTTATTTTTTGTATGTATAGCATCAGACACAGTGATTCCTTTGATGCCCAAGGGGATATCAAAAATGGTAATATTTGATGCTTTAATCTGCGCCACAAATGATTCTTTCGTGCCGATGGTGATGAAACGCTGCGCCGATTTTTAACAGGGGATACCAGATGGCAACGAATTTGGTCGCGAGCTTTTTGTTTGGTTGGACCTACAGTTTGGGCTTAGTTCTTATATACTCGGCAAATGGACCTAAAATGGAATGTCTCTGAGGGTTGTCACCTTTTCGCTCGAGAAAAAAAATACAAAATAGAAGCAGCACAAGCGAATGAAAGTTAATAAGAATCAAGCTAGGGCGACAGTTTCCTTTTCACCTAAAAGTATTGTGTAAGCGAGTGCTGCTGTCAAAACTGCCAATACCGAGACGGCAGCGAGGAAAATAATTTCCCAAGGACATCATAGCCAAAAATGTGATGAGAAGACAACAGGAAACTGAGGGCGGCGAAGAGGAGGGCGGAAGTGGGACCAGGAGCTTTTTATAAACCGGTCAAAGGGTGCCCGCATGTTGCACACTAGACTCTGTTCCTAGAACAGGAAAGATCTGAAGATTAAGCTCCCCCACGCTCTACCCGAAGTCCAAAAAAAAACTTCTTTTTTTGTGTGGTTATCAAAAAGGCCCTCTTCAGTGTCATATACGCGGAACTGCGCCACCGGGAATTTGTGCTGTTGGGGGCTGCCGTGGCAAGTCAACAACTCCATACAAGCTTATGCTGCATTTGTGTAGGGCGTGGTTCTGATTTGCGGCACCCAATCATCACCACTGGGTGACTGAAATAGACTTGTGAAATGTTATTTTATTTATTTATTTGTACCTCACAGGCCCCGAAGAGCATTGGGTAAGGGGGGCTTATTGAAAAAGGAAAATGCGGAAATAATTAACCATAATAACGGTACAACGGACGCGGTACAGGGCAAATACACGAAAGGAACACAAACTTGATACAAAACGGAGTTAAATTAACATCAAACACAAAAAAGATGCGAAAACAAGATAATGAGGGGCAAGAGAAACAGTGGCAAATCAGAAAACAACGTTAAGAGCAAATGAAACTGTGGTACATTTCGAACAATACTAGGGTAATAAATGTATGCATAACGTTTTCTAAACTCTCCAGGATTCTTTGTGTTTTCAATACAGCAAGGGAATAACTTCTGTTTGCACGAACCGATTTCAGCAACTCTACCCGCGCTGATATCTGGACCGCATGAGGAATCCTTTCATCTAGATACTGCGATTTCCTCTAAGAACTTCTGGTTAGGGCTTTTCTCCGGAAAAGTACTACTACTTCAGAAGGGCAGGCGCTACAAAATGGCTCACAAGCTAGCTGCATACGCGTTCTTTCGCAAAAGTCATTGGGGGATAATTAGGTGCAATGTTAGCACCCCCTCTTACCACGCCGATGCGCATGTGGTCTCCGCACGCACCGGCCTCAAGCAAGGACAACGCGCTGTTTGCAAAGCTTCTTTCAGACAGGGATTATGTGCAGTGCAGAAAACGTACTGGTCGGCAGGGATGTCCACTGATCGGTCCCACATAGTAACCTGAGGAGGTTTTGTTAATGGATCGATAATGGCCACTCCCTCTAACATTGTTTTTACGCGGGGCAAATCTGTACTTGCGGCTCATTCCAGCCATTTCCCTTTCCGTGAACAACTCGCTGAATCGTTTCAGAAACATGCTCCATTTGCCATGCCGCGGAAAGTACTCATAGCTGCCACTTGATTCCAATGTGTGCATGCATACTCACGGACACGCGAGTGGCAAGTCAGATCCAATTGACACTCTCCAAGACCATTGTCAAGGCAAACTCATTATTGTTACTTACACACCGCCATAGGCGCGCGCACAAGGGGGGGGGTGCGCCCTCCCCCCCCCCCCAGTCGTCTAATCTCCCTAATCGCCAAGTCTGCCCCGCACACTTACTCTGTCGGACCTTTTCCGTCATTGATTGTTTACAGTGCAGTGCTATAGCCGAGCAGGTTTCTTAACGGTCGAAGACCAATCATGTTGCGTTGCAAGAACCGTTTACTTGTCGGGTCATTTTGAGGCAGTAGTTTGAGGTTCTTTTTTGCAAATAACAAAAGACAGATCTGTCATATTTAATGGAAGTTCCTCCGGAAGCGCGACGTTACACTGATGCTTCAGGGACGCCGAGAGCGCCTTCCTCTGCCTGTACTCGCGTGGTGAACGAAGGCAGGGGAAAGCCTCAGGGTGCTTGCCCATGAAGAGGACTTGCCTTCGTCTCGGTGCAGACAAGACCTCTTGTGCAAACCCTGGCAAGCACCATGAGGCTTTCCCCTCCCTTCTTTCACATTTTGAGTGTCAAAAAGCCAGCCGCTCATCCTCTCTACACCATGTATTCCTCTGTCGATGTCATACATGAAAGTAAAAACTACTGTTCTATGATATTTTACATAATTCGCAATTCAATGAAGTGGACATAAATGTTTCATAATCATTCATCTTTGCGCTCCGTTTTGGCTGTAGGGGCCTAGGTGAGAGGAGGTTGGGGGTGGGGGAGGGGGGAGGGGGGGAGCATACGCTGCGCAGCGCTGCGTTGAAACTTGTGTGCCCCTCATGGAGAACCCTGCGCAAGCCTATAGGTAGACATCGTCTAAGCATCGCAACGGCTGACGCTAAACAAGCACTCATCGTCTCAGCAGCAAGCTCGGAAACACATGTGCGTGACATTGTTTCGGGCCATGGTGATAAGTGACCACTTCGAGCATAAAAACTGTGAAAATTGGCCAAATATCCCGACAGTCTGGGCGGCTCGCCACCCCATCTTTGGAACTCAAGCTATGTCAGGGGAGCCACGAGCGCAGTCGGCCGCGGGAGTAAATCTCTCATCCGTTCCGTTGTCAGCAAACAAGAAAACAATTAGTGAATGTGAACGGGGGTGAATGGACATGAGCGTGAGTGAATGGTTGTGCGTGTCTTGCTAGTGCTCTTAGTAAAGCTTATGTTTATCAAAGTCTCGCCCATTTGTTTTACATGGCATTGTACTCACCACACGAGGACCCCCACGTGCTGGGAGATTTATGCGTCCCTCGGTCGCCAAAACGAGCGGCTGACGCTAACGGAGGATGATTGTCTAGACGCTTCCCTCTTCTTTCACTCCCACTTCCTCCCTTCCTGTGCGGTGCGGTTCGGGGGTCCACCGAGATGACAGAGAATTTCCTTTCCTCAAAAAGCGTTGCGTTCAAAGGGCAAGGCATCGCGCCGAACGGGCGGTGGCGTTCCTCCCTTCCTGTGGTTCGGGTCTCTACTGAGAATTACTGCGCCATGCCTTGCCCTTTGAACACACCGCTTTTTGAGGAATGAAAATGGCGCAGTAATTCTCTGCCATCTCGGTAGACACCCGAACCGACCGCTAAGCGCGCCGCACGAGGCAGGAGCGGCAGTTAGGCAGCGCTTGGTAGCTGCGGCCTCGCTACGCGACGGCGCAAGTTGGAGCCCCGCTCTTGCAGCTGTGACGCCAGACCGCTAAGCGCGCCGCGCGTAGCAGGAGCAGGAGTTAGGCCGCGCTTGGTAGCTGCGGCCTCGCTACGCGACGGCGCGAGTTGGGCCCCTGGTTTTTGCGGCAGATGGCATGACGTCACAGCAGGGGGTCATGCTAAAGGTCATTGGTAGCGACTGTCCTCGCTACGCGACGGGCTGAAAGTGCAACTAGTATTGCTTTCGCAATAAAAAAAACGCGCATACAGCGGAGGCGGATCGCACACGGGGATACCCGCCGCGGTGGCACAGTGGTTATGGCGCTCGGCTGCTAACCCGAAAGACACGGGTTCGATCCCCGCTGCGGGGGTCGAATTTAGATGGAGGCCAAATTCTGGAGGCATGTGATGTCAGCGCACGATAAAGAACCCCAGGTGGTCGAAATTTCCGGAGCCCTTGACTACGGCGTCTTCATAGCCTCAGTCGCTTTGGGATGTTAAACCCCCATAAACCAAACGAAGCACAAGAGCATACTGGTGGTAGTTTACGACAAGGAACAGCAGAAAAGATCCTCATACACAGCACAGTAATTAGGAAATTTAGGAACAATTGCTGACAAAACATATAAGATTCAAATTAAATGAGTTTTAAGTTCCAAACTCTGGTGAGGCGATGATAACGGGAACAGCAAAAGGGTGCGCACACACACTACAATAGTTAGAGGTTATAAAACTTTCTCTACGAAGTACAATATGAAGTCATGTCACGGGAGGCTACATACGCTAAGTCGGTTGGATCTGTACTTGTTAATTAGATCAGACAGAAGGAAATGGAGTGTTTGTTTACCGTAGTTTGTTCTACTACGTTGAAGTGGCCATTTCGCAGTGGATCGAGATTGGACATAATTTTCCTTCGGCTTAAACGTTGCTGCATTAAGCAAACAAAAAATTACGAATTATTTTCGAAGAAAATTTTAGATGGTATATTACACGATACTCGAGAAAAACATTTATATCACGTGTTTCATAGGGGGTAAACGAATAAGCCGCATGGGCAGTAAAACTAGCACCTGCGATAATCCTGACAGCTTTCTGTTGAAGAATTACCATTTTTTGAAAATTCCTTTTAAATGTGGTGGCAAAAACTAGGTGGCAGTGGTTAATCTGTGATTGGAATCACCATCAGCCTGACTACGTCCACTGCAGGACAAAGGCCTCTCCCATACCTTTCGCATTGTTGTTATTACTCGTAATAATATCAGTTGCAGACATGGGGGAAATTCAGTGTGGTAGCGAGCAAGAAAGCCAACGGAAGGTGCTGTTTTCTTAACGAGACGTGTTGCGTGCGTGGCTCAGCTCATAGAGGCGTCAAATACTACGCCTATTGATTTGAAACTGTCTACTATTTTTGTTTTGTGCTTCCCAATAACCGATCTTGGTTTGAGGTAATGTTAAGTTTTGGGGCTGAAAAAAAAACGCTTTTGATTAAGTAGTATTTATAGGCAACCCATTATAACTGGACCACGCATGCAATGCTGTGAGAGGAGTGTTGCCGCGATTTGGTAGCTCTTCTGCTGAGCTGCCCGTTAGGAAAATTCTGGTGTCACCTGAGTAGCAAAATTAATTGCCCGTTACTGTTAATATTTATGTGCACGTTGAAAAGATAAGGACAAAGAAAGGCTACCGTGGGGCACACCACAATTTATGGCCCAAAGACTGGATCCATATCCATCACAGAAGGCAGCCTGTTTTCTAGCATCGAAGATGCAGATTCCTCGAGCATGATATTTTCTAGTTTGGCAGGCAGAATACCATATTTCAGAAAGGTAAAATCCTTGCTAAAGTCAACTAATATCCCCAGAGTTAGATATTTGCCTTCAAAATTTTGCAAAATAGGTTCTTTTTGTGATAGAAGAGAAGATTCAGTTGAGCTTCTCTTTCGAAACCCGAACTCTGAATCAGCACGCAGTGTTTACTTAAAAAGTTTTCCCATTCTTTTAATTATTCTCTCTTCAGTTACGTCTTAAAAAAGAGAAGTACAGAAGTTTGAGGGTAGTTGGCTAATAGGCTTTATCACCTCCTGACTACTTAGATAAATGTTGCATTGGCATCCTTCATTTGACTAGGAAAAACAGCGGGTGAAAGAGATAGATGAGAAACGAAAGCTGGTTACGGGGCTGTTATGCCTGCAACAAACTTAAGCGGCTTTATGTGCAGCTCATCGCAACCAATACTGCGTGTAGATTTCAAATTCAATAACACTGTAAAACTTATAACTAATGATACTAGTCGCAGCACTAGTATTTCCAATCGGCGATAAGTAGATGAAGAAACAGTTAAATTTTACGGCAAGTGAGGCGCTTGATAGTAGCTCATTTTGCAAATATAGGTCACCTAATCTTTTGTTAAATTTCTTGTGAGCAAAAGCTTCATTCTGAACTTTCAACAGCTGTCGGGTATTGTACCTGTTATTACTAAGTAAGCGCTGTTGGTAAGCTTGTTTAGCACTCCTTAGGTCATCTGTTAAATTCCTACCATAGGTTCTGAATGTCGCTAAATCAGCAGGGCTTTAGTGAGCATAAAACGCTTAAAAACGTACTTTTCCGTTTTATTATTATTTTGTCATGTTAATATGAAGCGGAATGGCCCTTGACTTTCGGCTGTAACATTTTTTCAGTTTTCGTCTTGCATGGAAAACAATGTGTGCATTGTACTTCTGATTTGTTAAGATATAAGTGTAACAATCCTAAGGCTGGGCGTAATTGAAAATTGAGATCCACTCTTCAGAGAGTGTCGACAGCCTAAAGCGGTGAAGTTATTCGTGAGCAATACATTGATAAGAAAAAGCCTCTAGTTGTGCATGTAACTATTGTTTGAGTGCTTATTTTCTCCCTCGGCGGTAATGGGCTAATAAACACAGTCTCCATATCGACATTATTCTGGCTCTTATATTTCAAGTTTATTCCAGCATGGTATTCATATTACATGTTTCATTTTTCGTCTGTTTCACTAAAACCAACCGCTACGGAATGCCTTCCTAGAAACTGACCAGTTAATTAACAAGTACCTCTGGCAAAGTCCCAGTCCGGTGATTAAAGATGCAAACAAATAAATATTACTGAATTTGGCGAGTGGAATGGCGATACCGAGTCACAGCTGGTATTTAACGAGCGCTGCACTCCTGAGAAAGCCTACAGAGGCGCGGATGCTTGGGGCGCTCATCGCTTGTGGCAAATACAGTGCCTTGTCTCCCATAGAGACTGCAGAAGGCCAGCCACAGTTCTCAGTGAAGAGCGCCGAAATCAGGACAAGGACTTCGCTGCTGCGAACTGCGTTGTTTGGCAAGTTGCGCCAACCAGGTGCAGATATTTCCGCAGCCGTAAGGGAAAAGCTGCAAATGAAGAGGTGGAAGCGACGATCAAGTGAAGGACCGAGTGAATTCGTAGCTCGTTTTCCACCCTGATCGGATTTCACGACAGAGTGTTTCTCCAGTGCGCATGCGCACCTCCGCAAAGGTACTGTTCCCACTTTCTTTTGTAATCATGCCGTTTGCCGCCCCTCGATCCTTTCCATATAAGCCGGACTTTTCCTGAATAATCCGAGTAGGAAAAATTATACCCTCACATTTCCGGCGTTCTCGAGGATCCGGGCGAGTCCCCTGAAGAGAAAATACAAAATGGACAAGAAATTTAAATAGTTTTTCTTTTCATCGCAGTGTGTGTTTGTTCGCCCTATGCAAATTCAGCTTTCATCTGCGGAAACACTCTTTATTATGCGCAGTCGGCCTCCTTTTCGGTGCCTTTACTTCCCGAGGTCCGTCTGATACATCCCGCATAATTACTTATACGGAACAAGATGACCTCTTCTGCGCAGCGGAGAACGTGAGCAGCAGAAATGAGTCTCCCTCGAGAGAATTATAGTATTTGCCAAGTTGCCTCGCCCACCGGCAATTCCTCCCTTTTCTTCGCGAACAGCCTTCGAGCAGGCCTCCTTAACATTTTGCGTGTTCGTGGCAAATCTGTCACGAGTCGTGCTATATACGCAGCACGGTGAAGCAGAGAAGCGCTCTTGTTTTCTGTCTACTGTTGCTTAGCAGCGTCGCACTGCTTCTAAAAATGTGCACTATTGTAGAAGCACTCTAAATTGTGCAGGGAAGCACAAGTAATGCTGCAGCGCAAGAGCTTTCCATCCTGGAGACGGTTACAGGCTGGAAAGCTTTGTTTCCGACTCGAGGTGTGGCAGGTGACCGCGATACCTTCCTCACATTTTCCAGCTTCGAATGGTTTGGTGCCTACAACTGCCACGTGTAGTTTCGAGCCATGAACCTGGGCACTTTTTTATTTGTTTATTTATTTATCAGTGCACCCACAGCGTCTGTACGGCATTAGAGTGGGGGAAAACGAAAATATGAGGCAAGAGCGTAAATGCAGGAATTACATCAACAATCAGAAATATGCTACAATGGTATCAATTCAGCATGAAAATAGAAGAGTTATTTGATGAGACAGTTGCAACAGCACTATCAAGTCGATTCCATTCCCTGATACTTCGGTGAAAAAATGACATTTGAAGAGGTCTGTTCTGCAGTATGTTTCTTTCACCTTGTTCCTCTGTGCGCGAAGAAATTTAATTGGGACTCAGCATGTACCAACCGGGTTCTATACCTATTTTGGAATGGAAGATATTGAGAAAGAATTTCAGACGAAGGATTTTTCTTCGTTTTTCAAGCGTGTACCTGCCAAGACTGTCTTTTGCAGTTATTACACTGAAGTTATTTGAGTAGTTGTTGAAGACACAGCGGACTGCCATGTACTGTACTCTTTCTAATTTACGAATATTACTCACTGTCCATGGATCCCACACTGCGAACCCATATTCAAGTACACATCGGACAGACGTCTTGTATAATAGTGCTTTTGTTTCAGCAGGCAACCGTTACGTGTTTCCGCGGATGAACCATAAAACTATTTAGGCTTTAGCTGCACTAAAATCAATAAGTCGATTCCATGTGAGATTGGCTGTTGTGTAAACGCCTAGATATTTGTGCTAAGTCAATGATTTTAAATTTGTTCAGTTAATATTATAAGCATATTCATGAGATCTCTTTTTCTAATGAAACACATGTGTACTGTTTTGTTTTGGTTAATTTGCTTGTCCCATGTATCGCACCATACGGCAATCCTATTTAAGTCTTCCTGTAATTAGTAGTCAATTCGACTAGTAATTTGCCTGTACATCACACAATCGTCAGCGGATAGTCGTACACAAGAGGAAATACAACCACAAATGTCATTCATACAAATTAAAAACAACATTGAGCCCAGAATGGACCATTGCGGTACACCAGAAGACACACCTACACCATCCGACCTGTTGGCTTCCTAAATTAAGATACTCTTTTATCCATTCAGCAACTTATTCATTTATGTTATACTTGGACAGCTTTTCAATCAACATCAAGTGATGGGAAACAACATCAAAAGCTTTTTTAAAGTCCAAGAACCCACTGTCAACAATAATCCCTTGATCTAAAGAAGCACCTGCTATATCATGGGTTAATTCTGTAAGTTGGGTAATACAAGAAAAGCCGCTACGGAAACCGTGCTGTTGAGAATACAACGGAGAGTATTCATTAAAATGTTGAATGATGCTAGTGTAAAACACATGCTCGAGAACTCTACAAGCGACACTTGTTAAAGAGACTGGTCGGTAATTGCTAACAGTAATCCGAGGTCCTCATCTGCGCACTGGTATACTTTCCAGTCTAGAGGCAAAGCGCTCTCTTGCAGTGATTTACAAAAACTAATGTGCAAGAATTTGTGCAAGAATTACCCAAGACGGCACATACATGGTCACGCGAATGTGTTCCACAATTCCTGCACGCTTTGAGATTCGGCTGAATTTTCAAACACATCCAAGTACCTAGCAAGTGAAAACGAGATCTCTGCCGTGCGTGCTCTCCCGTACGTATATATGCGCGGCTCCTTGTGTTGCTTACATATTGTAAATTCATTTCGCACATAAGCGCCGTATGATCGCTTATACCCGGTAGTATTAGGGTAGATCGCGCTGCCATGGGTTCGTTGGTCAGCACCAGGTCTAAACCATTGTTCCCACGGAAGGGTTCCTGGACCATTTGGGATAGTGAAAAGGAGCTACAAATCTCCATAATTTCTTTTCCGGACCCGCTGCTGATATTACAGAGTTTTAGTATAAGGCCACCCTATCGCTTTGGGTCATAGGGGAATAGCGGGACGCTACTGCGCATGCGCACAACGCCCCTAGTGTGTTTGGGTGAGCGGGCGACGCTAACGCTAAATCGGCCAAATAGCGTGCGCCCCAAAGCCGCATTACGTTGGGTCAACATGGCGGCGCCCATCGAAGCGGGCCCTCTCGCTTCATCACCGATTCGTCGTTGCCGCTACTCTCTGTCTCACGCTCACAGCAAACTAAAAGCGCACGAGGTTTTCGCTTTGGCTGAAGTTGCCCGGGGAACAACATTTTAACGACAAAACACGCCAAATTTTCATGTTGCTTCCGCGTTTACGGAGCTGCTAGGCTTAGCGAGTACGCGTCGATTGACGTCAGAAAGTGCGGGAGGTTCGAACTACTGATCTCCACAAATAGGTTTGCAATTTTGGTGTACCCAACAGGAAGTACTTCGCTGTCAGCTGTATCAGCATCCAACCATAACTCTGAGCTTAAAATCACAGAAGGCTCCACGATGCCGACCAAATTTGAAAATTCGTCCATTTTTGTTTTTAATACTTCGGGAGCTCACAATCAAGAATGAAAGTATACATTGGTTTGATGGTTGCTGTCAGTTGTCCTTAACGGCCTGCCCGAGCGCTTCATTGTAAACATATATTACTTTGTTGAAATACAAATAAGGGAAGGGGAATGAGGGGCTCGTTATATATATGACAGAAGCCAACAGCCACAGAAACCAAGGGGCACAGGGGATTTTTTTAATTATTTATTTTATTTGTGGCGTTGATAAATTTAGAATATTACTGAATATGTTATCGCTTAATGCTAATTGATTAGAAAAGCAGAAGAAAAAACAACCACATTCCGCCGGTGGGATCCGAACCCACGACCTCCGAATTACGCGTCCGGTGCTCTACCTCTGAGCTACGGCGACGGCTGTCAAATCTTTGCTTTCGGGGGTATTTATGTTTACATGTAACCTAACCTTGAGAGTGTTCATCAGCGCCACCCACGTTCATAAGCGGCGGACGTGGAACGTCCTTACTTACCGCAGGTGTGACGTAGAACGTCATCGAACGAAGAGGGTGGAAGCTGCGTGAGAACCCTCTTATGCTTCCTATGGCGTCAAGGCTGCCAGAACCAGCTTCCACCCTCTTCGTTCGATAACGTTCTACGTCACACCTGTGGTAAGTCAGGACGTTCCACGCCCGCCGCTTATGAACGTGGGTGGCGCTGATGAACACTCTCAAGGTTAGGTTACATGTAAACATAAATACCTCCGAAAGCAGAAGATTTGACAGCCGTCGCCGTAGCTCAGAGGTAGAGCACCGGACGCGTAATTCGGAGGTCGTGGGTTCGGATCCCACCGGCGGCATGTGGTTGTTTTTTCTTCTGCTTTTCTAATCAATTAGCGTTAAGCGATAACATATTCAGTAATATTCTAAATTTATCAACACCACAAATAAAATAAATAATTTTAAAAAATCCCCTGTGCCCCTTGGTTTCTGTGGCTGTTGGCTTCTGTCATATTTATAACGAGCCCCTCATTCCCCTTCCCTTATTTGCTTAATTGCTTAGCGAGGACCTCGGTTCTGGCAGCCTTGACGCCATAGGAAGCATAAGAGGGTTCTCACGCAGCTTCCACCCTCTTCGTTCGATGACGTTCTACGTCACACCTGCGGTAAGTCAGGACGTTCCACGTCCGCCGCTTATGAACGTGGGTGGCGCTGATGAACACTCTCAAGGTTAGGTTACATGTAAACATAAATACCCCCGAAAGCAGAAGATTTGACAGCCGTCGCCGTAGCTCAGAGGTAGAGCACCGGACGCGTAATTCGGAGGTCGTGGGTTCGGATCCCACCGGCGGAATGTGGTTGTTTTTTCTTCTGCTTTTCTAATCAATTAGCGTTAAGCGATAACATATTCACTAATATTCTAAATTTATCAACACCACAAATAAAATAAATAATTAAAAAAATCCCCTGTGCCCCTTGGTTTCTGTGGCTGTTGGCTTCTGTCATATTTATAACGAGCCCCTGATTCCCCTTCCCTTATTTGCTTAATTGTCATATTTATAACGAGCCCCTGATTCCCCTTCCCTTATTTGCATAATTGCTTAGCGAGGGCCTCGGTTCTGGCAGCCTTGACGCCATAGGAAGCATAAGAGGGTTCTCACGCAGCTTCCACCCTCTTCGTTCGATGACGTTCTACGTCACACCTGCGGTAAGTCAGGACGTTCCACGTCCGCCGCTTATGAACGTGGGTGGCGCTGATGAACACTCTCAACGTTAGGTTACATGTAAACATAAATACCCCCGAAAGCAGAAGATTTGACAGCCGTCGCCGTAGCTCAGAGGTAGAGCACCGGACGCGTAATTCGGAGGTCGTGGGTTCCGATCCCACCGGCGGCATGTGGTTGTTTTTTCTTCTGCTTTTCTAATCAATTAGCATTAAGCGATAACATATTCAGTAATATTCTAAATTTATCAACAACACAAATAAAATAAATAATTAAAAAAATCCCCTGTGCCCCTTGGTTTCTGTGGCTGTTGGCTTCTGTCATTGTTGAAATACAGTGCATGATACTTTAGACGCACCTTATCAGTGGGCTTCTTTTGCTCTCCCTCGTATTCCCACAATTACTTTCTCTTTCTTCTCTCGTTTTCAGAGTAATCGTCAGATGTACTAACAGTCTTACCTTTTAGCTTCTTAGCATTTGTAACAAGAGCCTGCTTATCTTTGTATGCCGAGAAGCACATAATCACTGCTCTATTTTTTCCTTCGCTGAACTTCCCAAGCCGGTGAGCCTTTTCCATCTGAACTTGATCAACGCCTAAATCTTTCCTGCAGATTTCCAAGACGCTGTTTTCAACCCCATAAAATGTTTCTGTTCTTCGTTATCATAAAAGCCAAAAAATAAAGCCAAAAAATAAGATTGCATTGTCTGCTCCTTTTTTCGAGATCGTCGACGTTAGTGACCAACGACTGAAGCTCGGACTGATGCATTTCGCATTGCGTCCTGCAGTCCGCAACATTTTCACGCGATAGAGTTAAGGGTCCCATGTCGCAGCAAAGCCGCTGTCGGTGTCGGCAGCGTTGGCCGTGAGCGAAAAATTCCTAGAAGCATCCATAAAGACAACCGAGTATAAAAGTGGTCAAGTTGGGGAATCGAACCAGGGCCTCCGGAGTGCGAGACGAGCACGCTGTCATGACCGTACTTCTGGCCACGTGAGCCCGATCAAGAAGCAACCGTGTACAGTCGACGAGGCCGACAACCTCGCGACGGCGGGGGTGCAGTGGGGTGCTTGGGATGCCCCCCCCCCCCCTCCGAGCCTAAGTGGATTAGTGCAGCGGACTTCCTTGAGCGGAGGTGACCGCGGTAACAGCGGCGAAGGCCGAAGAAGCGCAGGAGGCATTGTCAGCGGCAACCACAGAGGAAGCGGAGGCGACGTGGCGGCGCCAGTCACGCTGGCTGTTAATTGAAGACGGCTGTGTCTCCGACTCGTGTTCTGGACATCCGGCGGGGAAGCACGTTCATTCACCTGCTCGAAGACTGCGGATGATTGTTTTCCACCGTGCTGGATTAGTCAGCATCTCCCCGTTTCCATCGACCGAGCTGCGAGAGAGTGGAACAGCCCGCACCGCCCCTGCCGTGGGTGGTAACACCAGCGTCCCCTTCGGTCCATCCGATTGGACAGTGCTCTTCGAACTTTATTCCCCATCCAGGGATCTGGGGAATCCGAACCCTATTTAACTCGGCTGTAAGTGTGGCCGAAAGAAGCCTGCTAGCTCCAGTCGACTCCGGTTGACGAAGAAGTTCCCTTCTACTGAGAGTCATTCTTAGTCCCTCTTTGTAAATAATGTAAATAAGTGTATAAAGTTCTCGTTCCCTTCCTCTTAACCCAGTCTCCCATCCTCCTCGTCCCATCTCCGGTCCCCGGCCATGCTACCCGGGTCGCAACAATTGGTTGGCAGCGGTGGGATCGTCTGCGTGGTGTCCTGGCTCCGGTTTTGGTGAGTGCATTGCCTTCTCTCTTTGAGTATTGCCAGGCTTAGCATTTGTGCTGCTCTTTCTGGTAGTGTACGTTGGTTGTAGTAGCCTGTTCGAATTTGAACCTTGCTTTGCACCAACATCCTTGAGAGACTAGCAATCACATTATTAGCGAGCACTTAAAGGCAGTCATGGACTAGCGAAAGCTGCGTAAGATGGACGTGATCTCCTTATCTGGGGAATTAGGGATTGATTGTGGGAAAACTATGAAGAAATTGCAGGTTGTCGCTGCGATAGAGGACCTCGGTTTTGAGGATGAGGAGATAGTGGAGCACTGGGAGGAACTGGAATGAGAGGAACGAAAACGAAAAGAAGAGTTGGGAAAAAAAAAAAAAGAAAAGAGCAACTAGCGGAACGAAAAAGAGAAGAGGAGTTAGTGGAAGAAAAGAGGAAAGATGAGGTGGAGCGAGAAATGAAGCGACTAGGGTGAAGCTATAGCTGAGGTTCAGGCATAAGCAGTACAAGCGGAGCGAGAAACACGAAGGCTTCTGAGATGGCGAAGGGCCCGAGATCGGTTGAAGACTTTTCGAAGAGGCGAGAGCTTCAGAACTTTCCTCGGGAATTTTGAACAGATATGTACCGAAGAGGAGCTAGCTCAGGGCGAATGGTCAGTGATGTTGCTGGCTATCCTCCCTTGTGAGGTCAGCGCCGTATTAGCGCGACTGTCCGATGAGGATACCGACAACTACGACAAAGCGAAAAGTGCCCTCTTCCAATACTTCTGAATTCGTGTAGAGACCGAGTCTAAAGGCCGAAGTGATGGCAGCGAGCAGCGCTCCCATCAGTGCGTCAGCGACCAGACAACGAGCCCCGCTGGGTCAGCTACGCACAAAATAGTTGCTCAGAAGAGCAGTGACCGGGCAGGTATAAGCGTAGAGAGAACTGCCAGTTCAGAAGAAACGGCGGCAGGATCTGTCGTGCAGAGGAAAAGGATTGTAGCACTACCAGCCATAACAACGATGATTTGTTTGAACACGCTTGCAAGAAAGAAATGTGCCAGAGGGCAATATCGAACCCTCAGAGCCATGCGGATTTGAAAGGGAAGGACGAGGCAAAGGCAGTTCATGGTCAGATAGATTGTGAAAAATCTCATCCGAATACAGCTGGTGATACACCCGAGAAAGGTTCTTTGAAGGTAGATGACGACAGAGTCGCAGCGGCCCGCGACAGAACGCCAGACAGTAAAGCACCGAGCTCAGACAAAATCACTGTGGCGTGCGGGTTATTCAGAGAGGTTGCTACCTAGCGTAGACTGTAGGGCTCAGGTTGTTTTGCTATGCGAGGAAAATTCCGCACGCGACGAGCCTCTGGGAATTACTGAGTCAGCTTTTGACGCTGCGGCGAGGGCCGGCACCTTAAAACTTGACGGCACCACGATAACAGAAGGCGAGCGCAACATATCTTCTGGGGCAGCTTCCAAAAAGCGGCGGCGTGCAAAGACCAAATTGTGTGGTGTCGCAAAGCAAAAAGTGCAGGTCGGGATTTTACAATTGAGGACCACGCGTAACTCCTCGGAGTTGCCACCGCGGCTCTCAAGAGCTCACAGGAGTCGCACGAAGAAAAGATCGACTAAGCGGGCCCATACAGGGCGTAAGCAACTTGCTCCATTGTTGGACCGCAGCAAGGGTTGTCATGCGACATGTGACACCTGCTGCTTGCTGAAGAAAGAAGCGCGCGGCCGCCAGACAAAACTGCGCCGTAGAGCGCGCGCGGGTCAGACAGAGACGAGACTTGCAGGGAACCGGGAGAGGGGGAAGCGCCCCTCTCGTGTAAAGCTTTTTCAGCGATGTCCGGGCTTTACATGCCAGTCGCAAAGAGACGGAACTAATCAGCTCCGCAGCTTTTTGGAAACCGTAGCTGGCAGAACGGCAGCCCGACCACGCCGGGCGCGGCTGAAGTAGGGGTATTCTAGGAATACTTCTTTCTTGTGGTTACTGTTTGTTTTTTTATTCATGCACGGTAGAAAGACGCAAACGAAGTGTTGAGCTATTACGCCTGGGTGGGATTTTGTACTTCGTGTTTTCTGGCCGTAATGATGTAGCTTAAAGACGCTGTTGATTCTCTGCGTAGAAGTTTTTTTTTTAATAACAGCCTTTGAGGTTTTGCAATAGATAGTTGCAGTGTGTGGGTTTCGTGTGTTATGTTATCCCCACTTATACTCAACGACAGTCAAATAGAAGTTAGCAAATCTGTCAAAACGTTAGGCATCTATTTTTCAGACAATATGTCATGGGATGCCTACGTAGAATACTTAGCCACAAAGCTCTCACGCACTATAGGTTCCATACGTCGATATCTTTCAGTATTTCCTCTCTCAATTAATGTTCTCCTATACAATGCACTCTTTTCCTCTATTTTAAACTATTGCTCACTAGTGTGGGCAACCACAACTGGAGAAAATATCACCAAGTTATTACTGCTGCAAAAAAGAACAATCAGACTAATTTCTAAAGCTCCTTTCCCCGCACACACAGGGCCATTATTTGAGCAACTAAAAATTGTTAAAATGACATCTTTTTATAACTAGACTTTCCCTACTTTATAGACTACGCATCACCAAGAAGGACGACACGCTAACATTATTAGCGGTTCTTCAACAAAACATCAATACACATAACATCCGAAATCCAGAACGTTGGCATATCACTGGCTGTCGCACAAACTATGGCAAGCAGATGCTTCGTTACAGGCTCCCTGTTTTACTCAATCAGCCCTCACGCAACAGTCGGAAAGATTTTACAGTTGTTTCCGTGAAACAATTCCGCCAAATGTTTTTGTGAACAGTTTGTCCATCTCCTCATTTAGTGCTTTGTACATGATGTACTTTGATTTTTTTGTGCTTTTTAACTCAAATTTCTTTCAATTTTGATTTATTGATGCAAAAATTCAATCAGTTCATTTATCCTGCGCTGCCAAATGCCGTCAGAAAGGGAGCGGTCGCCCCGTCAAGCTGCTCTCTGAAGCAGCTTTTTCGCGGCTGCTCCTTTCCTTTGTAAAAGAGGAAAAATAAACTATTATTATTATTATTATTATTATTATTATTATTATTATTATTATTATTATTATTATTATTATTATTATTATTATTATTATGTATAGATTAGCGCTTCAGATTACGTCACCAGTAGTGGAGCTCTACTATCTTCTCGTCTGATCTATCCGGGCCGTCGGTCTGTGGATCGCAACGGCAGTTGAAATTTCTTCCAGCACAAAACCTGATGCAAAATTGAAGAAGGTAGTGGCATTATAGATCGCCCGCATAGGTCACGTCCGCAGCTCACCCAACCATACCGCCTGAGGGGGGGAGCCAAAAGGGTAGTTAATCGAGCAGCGCAGCTTGAGTCCTTGTTCTTTGTTTTGCCTGGCACGACTCGGGAGAAGGCTGGTGCTCTTGCCTTGCCGGGGTGGGGGCATTGTGCAGCTTTGATCACTAATGCTCTACCTTAGACCCTTGGCCGACACGCATTGACCCTTGGATCACCCAGGGAACAGAGGACCTGCCTAGCTGATGCGGCCTCTTCAGAGGACAGCGAGGAGCTGTAACCCCTTTCGAGGCCTCTACCTGGTGTCGGACGAGCTGTCATGACCGTACTTCTGGCCACGTGGGCCCGATCAAGCAGCCACCGTGAGCAGTCGACGAGGCCGACAACCTCGCGACGGCGGGGGTGCAGTGGGGTGCTTGGGATGCCCCCCCTCCGAGCCTAAGTGGATTAGTGCAGCGGACTTCCTGGAGCGGAGGCGACCGCGGCAGCAGCGGCGAAGGCCGAAGAAACGCAGGAGGCATTGTCAGCGCAACCACAGCGGAATCGGAGGCGACGTGGCGGCGCCAGTCACGCTGGTTGTTAATTGAAGACGGCTGTGTCCCCGACTCGTGTTCTGGACATCCGGCGGGGAAGCACGTTCATTCACCTGCTGGAAGACTGTGGGAGATTCCTTTCCAGCCGTGTGGAATTAGTCAGCATCTACCCCTTCCCATCGACCCAGCTGCGAGAGAGTGGAACAGCCCGCACCGCCCCTGCCGTGGGTGGTAACACGAGCGTCCCCTTCGGTCCATCCGATTGGACAGTACTCTTCGAACTTTATTCCCCAGCCAGGCATCTGGGGAATCCGAACCCTATTTAACTCGGCTGTGAGTGTGGCCGAAAGAAGCCTGGTAGCGCCAGTCGACTCCGGTTGGTTGACGAAGAAGTTCCCTTTGTGGGTTTCTAAGTGGACACAGGCCACCACCCACCGCGGGTTCGAGCTTCGCGCGAGCCAAGGGCCCCGATCAGCCGTCACCACACACCACTGGGACACCGATGCGGCGCACTCAACCTCCGCTGGGAGGAGAGCGATTCGCCGCAAAGAAATAGGCCTCCAAGTTCACAAAGGAGACGTTTATTCACGTCGTCCTCTAGCAGATACACAAACACTCAATAGTCACCCCGTCCCGGGGCGCGCGAGGAGCAAGGCTCCGCTGCGCGCACGAAGCGACCAGAGTAATGCGCGCCGCTAACACGCCGCTGCAGGAGAATGTCCCCGCGGCAGTGCTGTGATATCTCTCTCGTGTCGACCGTTGGGCCGGTTGCGAGAGAGAGTGGGCAATCAACGCAAGGTACGCCTGTCTGAGGTCGCTGGACCCCGCTGGACAGGCTCGAGCCGCTGCAGGTCAGAGGACACGTGCGGGCGAGCTCGAGTAAGCACTGGTCCGAGCGGCAAAGCCGGCACGGACAAACAGTAACGTACGCACCTTACGCTGTCTCGGAGGGATCTCTCTCTCTGGGCCCCGCTCGGACGGTCGCGCGGCGCGCGGCCGCCCAAAGCGGGGTCCCGAATTCCCGCCAAAAGGCGCCAATGGCAAAGGCCCTTGGGGAGCCGGGGCGGAGCTGTGGCTAAATGACAGTGATTAGTCACCCAGCCGCCTCTCCACCGCCTGAGGCGGGAGCAAGGGAAAGAGGAGAAACAACGCGGGAGGCCGGCTAGCCGCGCAAAGGCGACGGCGGAAAGCCAGATTCCCACATCCCCCTCTCCTTAAATGCCCTCCTACCCATCGGCAAAGCACGCGGCCAAAATAAAGAAATCAATACACAAAAAAAATAAGCTACACTTCAGTTCCAAAATAAAGAAATGAATACACACAAAAAAAAAAAAACTAGCTACCCTTCAGTTCCAGCCAGAACAACGTAAGAAAACAAAGGAAAAACAAGGCAAACAACACTTGCATACGCTTCAGTAAATCAAAACAGCTTGCAGATTATATACACGGTACACAAGAAGATGTGAATACAACTGTACAACTATGTTACAGGTGGATGCAGCCTCAAAGTTCGATGGCGCGGCCCAGTAGGCCGGTCGGCGACTCACCGCTCGCAGACTTCAAGTTGAACGGGTTGGGAGGGCCGACGACTGATGGCGGTCTTCTTTCCGTTGATGTAGGGTGCGTTGATGACGACGGGGCCGCGGCAGGGCACTGACCTCGCGCCCTTGGACACGACATCACGTTCGGGCACAAGACAGTTAGTGCCCCCCCTTCACGCCGGCTGAAACGGGCGAGGACGTTCGGCGGCGTCCTGATGTGTAACCTTGGCCACAGCGAGGGGTCCTTCTCATCCTCGCGCTCACGCAGAAGAACACAACGGCACAACTCCCAGGCGTCGCCTTGGCTCATGGTTACGCGCGCACACAGCCACAGCCACAAACACGCATACACCGGCACGTGCGCGGACGCTGGTCGGCGACAACGACCCCCCCATCAGAAGCGTCCAGAGGCGCCGCGGCGAGGGTCAAAGGGTGCACTTTCCGCCCCCCCATCGCCCCAAACGCCCCGCCAACTTCCCCTCCATACGGGCCGCACAAAACTCACACCGCGACACACGGCTCCTTAACGAGCCAACCACCCACAGTCGGGCCGGAAATGAGAAAAGGCTCGCTGTACAAACGACACCTAATCCAATCTATTCCTTCTAGAAGATAAGAGCAAGCACGAGCGGGCTGAAGTTTGCCTATGTACAAGTCTGGTAAAAAAAAACTGAACGCCAATGCTGACGCATGTTGCCTATGTACAATCTCGGTACGCTAGAACGAAAACAGACGTACAAGCAGGAAACGAAAGTGGCTAGAAACTGACGCAAGCAAAACAAATAAATAAATAGATAAACACGCAAGGTTGGAACTGAGCATGCTGCAAAAACAACAACAAAAAAATAACACACCGTGCTTCACCTGGGTAGGGCCTGACGAGAAAGCTCGCCAGCTAGCTGAGGCTGCGTGCCTTCGGTTGCGGAAAAGTCCGCCGTCCGTCATCAATCACACCGGTGACCGTCGCCTCAGATTGTACCGGTGCTCCGTACGCTTGCGTTCCGCAGCACCAGTTGTGCCTTTGCGCTTGCCTTTGATACCAGTGGGTACCGGCGCAAGCTCGTCAGACCGTGACGCGTAGGCCTTCAGATCTGCGATGTGGGCACGGCTGGTTTTCCCCGTAAGGGAATCCTCCAGCAGGTACGCGAGTGGCGACCAGACTCTGACCACTCGGTACGGACCAAGCCACTTAGGAGCGAGCGAGGCTGAGAACCCCTTGCTCGCATCGCTAAGGACGTGGTTGCGCTTCAGGACAAGATCACCCACCTGAAAAGTCAGGCGGCGGTGCTTGCGGTCATACTGAGCCTTCTGTTGGGCTCTGGCTGCCGCCAAACTCTGCCTTGCTCTGTTGAGAGCCCGACCAAGCCGGTCCCGAAGCGTCGACGCATAAGCAGAGCAGTCTGCCCGCGTCTGCTCATCCCCGAGCTGGCTCTGCACGACGTTTGACATCGGATTCGCCAGCTCCCTCCCGAAATTGAGGAAGGCGGGAGAGAAACCAGTTGAGCGATTCTCAGCTGTTCGGATGGCGAACGCGAACTCGCTCAAATGGTCTGCCCAATCCTTTTGACACTCGGCAAAGGCCGCCAGCATTGGCTTGAGCGTTCGGTTGATTCGCTCGGTCAAGTTGGACTGGGGGTGGTAGGGTGAAGTGGTGTAGTGCTCGATTCCGAGGGAACGGCACGTGTTACCGAACACCCGAGCGGTGAAATAGGACGCATTGTCCGTGATCAGTCTTTCCGGAAAGCCGAACCGACAGAACACTTCCTGGAGTTTATCCAGCACCGCTCGTGCTGACACTTTCCGAAGGGGGTACAACTCAACCCATTTGGAAAAGTGGTCAGCGACTACCATCAGGTAAATGAACCCCTGCTTGCTCCTGGGGAAAGGCCCCATCAAATCGCAGGTGGCCATCTGCCACGGACGCACACTGTCAATCGGTTTCATCATTCCAGGCGGCTTGCCGCCCCGTGACTTCACCGCTTGACAGACATGGCAGGAACGGCAATAGCGGAAAATGTCACGCTTCATGCCGGGCCACGTCACCGATTGACTCAGTTTTGCAAAAACTTTGGAGCCACTCAGATGACCGGCCAGCGGTTCGTCATGAGAGAATCGCAAAAGTGCGCCTCTTAGACTTTTGGGGATAACCACCTTGAACGGGTCGATGGACTCGTCATCGGTGGCTATGTATTTCAGCACGAGCCCGTCATTGTCCAGCAAATATGAATCCCCGGGGTTCGCCGCGACACACGCTGGCTTCTGCCCCCCTGCGCCCGCTACAATACAAGTAGCGTCACGGCGCTCCGTCTCCCTGAGACCGTCGCTCACCTCGCGACAAAAGGGGTCATTTTGCTGGGCTTTCAGTAGCTCTTTACGGCTGAAAACGATTCCAGTCATCCCAGAGGGGAGCATGGTCTCGTCCCCCCTCAGGTTTGCAGCCAAAATTTCCGTTCGCGTCGGCACTTCCGAGGCGCTCACGAAGAGCTTTGCCTCTCGTCCGCTTTGCGAAGCGCTGCTTGCCTGGTTAGCGGAATGGGTTAACCCGTTTCCGGGCTCCCCCTCCTTGCCGCCCGGCGGCTCGTCCGCTGTTTCGCCCCCTCCGCCTACAGGCGTCAAAGCGCCGCTGGCGAGTGGGGCACGGGATAGCGCGTCAGCTACCACGTTTGTGCTCCCCTTTCGATACTGCACCGAAAAGTCGTAATGCTGTATCAGGAGAGCCCAGCGCGCCAGCCGACCCGCAGGCTCGCGGAGCCGCATCAGCCAACTGAGCGCACTGTGGTCTGTCTGCACCACGAATTGCGTTCCATCAAGGTAGACGTCAAATTTGCGCAGTGCAAACAAGATGGCGAGGCACTCCTTCTCGGTCACGGAATAATTCCTCTCCGAGGGCAGCAAGGAGCGGCTGGCAAAGGCCAGCGGTTGCAACACGCCATCGAATTCCTGTAGGAGAACTGCTCCTAAACCCAGATCGCTCGCGTCAGTCTGGACTACGAACTGTCTGGTCAGGTCGGGTAGCCTGAGCTGCGCTGTCTCGGCAATGGCACTAGACAGGAGGCGAAAGGATCGCTCTTGCTCGGGCCCCCATCGCCACGCTGCAGTCTTTCCCAAGAGCTTGGTCAAGGGTGCCTGCACGCGGGCACAGGACGGGATGAACGACCGATAAAAATTGGCCATTCCCAGAAAGCGGCGGAGGCCGCGTACGTCCTTGGGCGCGGGAAATTCGAGTATGGCTCGAAGTTTCTCCGCATCAGGCTCAATGGAGCCCTCGCCCAGCGTGAACCCTAGTAACTGAACCCGGGTCCGCGCTATTTGGGCTTTCGCAGGATTCAAAGTCATCCCAGCAGCCCGTACCCTCTCGAGCACGTCGGCAATGTGGCCTAAGTGCTCATCGAAGGTTCGTGAATAAATCACGATATCGTCCAGGTAGCACATGGCGTGGGACCATTTCGCTTCCCCCAGAACGCGGTCCATGAGCCTCTGAAAAGTCGCAGGACCATTGCAGAGACCAAAGGGCATACGAGTGAACTCAAACAGCCCTCTGTGGCACGTGAACGCGGTCTTGGACCGGTCAGTGTCAGCCATCTGGACCTGTAGGTAACCTTTGGAGGCATCTAGCGTGGAAAAGTACCGCGCGCTGCCCAGGTTTCCTACGATTGAGCTGATCGTCGGGAGCGGATAGGCATCCTTGCGAGTCAGCGCATTCAGACGGCGATAATCCACACACAAACGGTGGCTGCCATCTTTCTTAGGCACCAACACCACCGGAGACGCCCAGGCGCTGGACGAGCGGCGGATAATGTCCGCCGACAGCATCTCATCCAGCAACCCATCAATCACCTGCCTTTTCGCAAGGCTGACGGGTCTAGGGTTGCACTTCAAAGGAAGCGCGTCTCCAGTGTGGATCTTGTGGCTCACTAAAGTGGTACAGCCAGGTTGGTCCGTGAAGAGCTCATCGTACTGACGCAATAGCGCTGTCAAACGAGCCTTCTGTGTGTCATCCAATGTTACCGCACTGGCGGCCAGCGGATGTGGTGCCTGGTCGTGCCGCGCCGCTCGGTCCCAATGGGGAGGCTGAACGACGGAACGCTCGACACAAGGGCGTGGCCCTGTCCGCTGAGCGTGGCACTCTCCGAACGCCTTCACTGCGCAGGCAGATACTGACGCCGGTGGGCTAATGAACGGCTTAAGCTGGGAAAATGGTCCGTCGCGATAGCCGCCATTCGCAATGTCCACCACGATCCCGGTTTTCAGGAGAAAGTCCCGTCCGAGAATCATGGGCACACTGAGCCCTGGGAGATGGATGAAACGCGTGCGTCTCGTCCGCTCTCCCCACCTGACAGTCAGCCTCGCGGCGCCAGCCGAATGGGCTACGCCTTTCGCAAGGTTGAATGCCGTACGGCAGTCCCGCAAGCGCACAGAGTTCTTTTGCAAGTGGGACAACACCTCTTCACCGAACAAGGAAGCGCTGGCTCCCGTATCCAGTAACGCCGAAAATTCGCGGCCAGCAATGGTGACCGGAATAAACGGCGCGTGCGCATTAGCAAGGCAGCTTGCTCTGTACGCAGAGGGAATTAGCAGAGATTGGGCCGGTAGTCCCTTTACGACCGACCCCCGCCGCCGTTTCCCTGCCTCGCAGGAGGCCTGGCTACGGTGCATTCTCTTGCTAAGTGGCCCCTCTCTTGGCAGCGGAAACAGCGCACACCGCCGCGAGCTTGGTCGCGGGACAATGGCGCCTCTCCCTGCCTGGGTCCGCCCGCTGCACGATCAAAGGGTCGGCCGAGTCGGGTTTCCCCCTCCGCTGTGCGTTGGAGCGCTTGGCGCCCCTCAGCACGCGCTTCAGAATACGGTGCAGCGCAGGCTGCC
Source organism: Amblyomma mixtum (assembly GCF_055824585.1). Classification (NCBI taxonomy): domain Eukaryota; kingdom Metazoa; phylum Arthropoda; class Arachnida; order Ixodida; family Ixodidae; genus Amblyomma; species Amblyomma mixtum. Next base: position 15,852,964 of record NC_143014.1, read on the forward strand.
CGTCTCCGGTACGAGTAGGGATCGAGAGCTCTGTCGCTCAACTCCCATGCCTCGTTTTGCCCGCTAACAGCTGCAAAGGCAGGTTGTGCGGGTGGTCGCCGGTTGGGTAAGGGCAAGGCCCCTCTCCATGCACAGCGTGGCTCAAGGGCCTCGCTTGCCGGCGGTGGCGGACGATAGGCGCGCGCGGCGAGAATGTCGCCTTGAATGCGCTTTGCCTCGGCGGCCAGCTCCTCCAAATCTCGGAATCGGCCGCCGCGCAGGTAAGCCGAAAAGGTCGGATGTGCCTGCCTGATCGTCCTTTCGACACGCTCCTCGTTCGAGGCTCTGGGCTCGGCGATTGAGAAAAGGTCTTCCATCGCACGAACATACTCTTGCAGCGACTCATCCGGAGCCTGAGTACGGAGCTCCAGCTCTCTCCGCATCCTACGCTCGTAGTCAGCGGGCAGGAATTCGCGCAGGAATGCTGCACGGAACTCCTCGAGAGTCGCTGCCCGGTGGCCGGAAAGCCGATGCCACCGAGCTGCCGTGTCAGTCAGCGCTGCGGGGATGATGTGTGCAAGCACCACCTGCTCAGTGAGACCCATAGTTCTCTGATAATGGGTGAGGGACTCAAGGAAATCCCGGGCACTGAGTAGGTCATCATACCCGCGGTATGTTGGCATGGGCAACTTGACCGCGGGGTGAGACAACTTCGGCGTGGCCAAAAGCGTCCCAACAGCCCCTGACAGCGACTGGATCATCTGGGCAGCACTGGCTAGCAGCGCCTGCGCCCCGGCCTCAGTGGAGGTTTGGGCGGGCTGCACGAACGAGGGAGGCAAGGCTCCTAGTTCGATGAGCGGCGCGGTTTCCGCAGGGAACCGGGCCAGCGCCTCGCCGTTCCCAGAGCAGAATTGACTGCTCGCGGGGCACGGCTGCTGCTGTTCGAAACTGCCGGTTGCGGCAGCGTGACACGAACTGCTTTCGCACTGGGCGGAAAGCGTGCACAGCTGAGGCATGTGACCAGCGGATGCACCGCAGGGTGCTTCCGATACAGCTCCAATGGGAGCCGCGTGGTCGACATTTTGGGTTGTGGCGCCGTAAACCCCAACGGGGGCCGCGGCCAACCACGGTGTCTGGCTATTCGAAGGAACAGCAGCCAGCGGATCAAACGACGCTACAACTCCGTAGGGAGCCGACATGTAGCTACCGAGTGCCCCGCTGGGGGTAGACATGGTGCGCAAGCGTGATCGGCAAGGCGACCTGCTCGGCTAATGTGTCATCAAAGGCGTAAGCGCCAATGACTTATCACGTTGGGCGCCAGTTGTGGGTTTCTAAGTGGACACAGGCCACCACCCACCGCGGGTTCGAGCTTCGCGCGAGCCAAGGGCCCCGATCAGCCGTCACCACACACCACTGGGACACCGATGCGGCGCACTCAACCTCCGCTGGGAGGAGAGCGATTCGCCGCAAAGAAATAGGCCTCCAAGTTCACAAAGGAGACGTTTATTCACGTCGTCCTCTAGCAGATACACAAACACTCAATAGTCACCCCGTCCCGGGGCGCGCGAGGAGCAAGGCTCCGCTGCGCGCACGAAGCGACCAGAGTAATGCGCGCCGCTAACACGCCGCTGCAGGAGAATGTCCCCGCGGCAGTGCTGTGATATCTCTCTCGTGTCGACCGTTGGGCCGGTTGCGAGAGAGAGTGGGCAATCAACGCAAGGTACGCCTGTCTGAGGTCGCTGGACCCCGCTGGACAGGCTCGAGCCGCTGCAGGTCAGAGGACACGTGCGGGCGAGCTCGAGTAAGCACTGGTCCGAGCGGCAAAGCCGGCACGGACAAACAGTAACGTACGCACCTTACGCTGTCTCGGAGGGATCTCTCTCTCTGGGCCCCGCTCGGACGGTCGCGCGGCGCGCGGCCGCCCAAAGCGGGGTCCCGAATTCCCGCCAAAAGGCGCCAATGGCAAAGGCCCTTGGGGAGCCGGGGCGGAGCTGTGGCTAAATGACAGTGATTAGTCACCCAGCCGCCTCTCCACCGCCTGAGGCGGGAGCAAGGAAAAGAGGAGAAACAACGCGGGAGGCCGGCTAGCCGCGCAAAGGCGACGGCGGAAAGCCAGATTCCCACACCTTCTACTGAGAGTCATTCTCAATCCCTCGTTGTAAATAATGTAAATAAGTGTTTAAAGTTTTTCTTTGCCTAACTCCTAACCCAGTCTCCCATCCTCCTCGTCCTATCACCGGTTCCCGGCCCTGCTATCCGGGTCACAACAACGCTAACTCCTCCGCCACGCCAGCTCGATGGTCTAGAATGAACAAAGGCGCGCCTAGTGAACACGATGTTGTCTTAGAAGGGCGCTTTAGAGACATGCAATGTGGTGTATATTAGTAACTGTGAGCATGGAAATTACAGAAGTCGCAGTTAAGCGAGTAGCAAAGTACGTTTCCGCTAGTCTTCCTCTTCGCTTGGCGCGCCCATACCGCCATCAGGTGGCGCCCACTAAAACCACTCCCTCCTCCTCCTCGCAATGTACGCCACTGCCCCAACAGATAGCGCGCGACGGCAGCGCCTCACGCTCGTCTAGTTCGGGCGCAGTGGGGCCGTGCTGGGACGCAGGATCACGCGATGAGCGGCGAACAACGCAGCGTACATCCAAGGCGCATTCTTCACGAAGCCGCAGCTTGCTGCCCGCTCGTTCGGCGCGGAAGCTATGCTGGCGTTTGTGGCATCGGGTTTGTCGAGAACGATGTGCCGACGATCCACGACTGCAACTTCAGTCCCGTGCATTTCGCCAAGGCGCCTGGCAGCCCTTCTACGTGGTTTGCCACTCCGCGCGTCCGTTTCACTGTACGTAGCACCAGCAGCATCCTTATGCATATATGGGAATTAACCCACTACGCATCGCGCGTACCCTCAAAATTGGAGGCGCACCTTGAAGGCGGAGCTTGAGGGTGAGCCTCCAATTTTTTAATTTTTTCAAGTTCAGTCATGCTAGACTCTAGTGTAGTTAACCGTGTATTAAACAACGGCATCGCTGTCTTATGTTCTGTCTGGTGCGCTTCCATGGCAACTAATTTTTCTTTAATTTCGTTTTCCCCTGACAAGAGCTGCTGCAGAATAGTATCATTAGGGCCCGGGTTCATCTCTACGTCTCCACAAATGAGCAATAACAACAAGTAAAGAGCCACTCGACGCAAAAGCACAAAATGACGCCGTTGTCTACTCAGAAGAGTGCCGCCGACTGCGTGAGACCGAACAGTAGCTAGCAAAAAGCACAAGGGCTGGAACCGGCAGAGTGAAAACTAGATAGGCGCTACAGAAATTTGTGCAACTGACCTGCGTGAACAGCAAGAAGTGAGTGAACGACACCACTATCTCAGAGCCGGTTCCACGCCCCTCTGATGCACTGAAGCTTCGCGCCTCTTGTACACTGTAGTCCTCGTTGGCAGCCCAGGGTTTGTTGACTGGAAGCTCGCAGCGTACAAAGGCGGCGGCGTTGCACTGTCCCCAGTCAATACCTTCTTTCAGGTTCCAACGCGGTAGAAAGAGTGATGCACATGCCACCGTCGTAACTTCAGAGCCGGCTGGCCGATTGCCACAAGAATATTGGCATGAAGCGTTGCAAGAAATCACCTGCGTGAACATCAAGAAGTGCGTAAACGACACCGCCATCGCAGAGCCGGTTCGACGCCCTCTAGAAGAAGCTAGGAGCTCCATACACTGCAAAGAACCTACAATATGAAAGACCTCTGGTGTCGTCAGACGATGAGTGAGGGGTGTATTTCCGTGAGCGCTTCAGCTGCCCTGTCCGTTTGCTAGGTTCCTTAGGCTGGTCAAACCACGCTAACGTCAGTGGCACGTACGGTGCCGCCGAGCAAGACGTAAGTGATCTGCGCTGTACTTGTCACCATCGTCATAAGCACAGCTATATCCGCTGCAGGACATATACACCTACGGGTTTCAGCAACAGCCGAGGCCATATTAATCCCCAGCCCCGAACCAACCTTCACATATACGCCGGAAAAACTATGAAGCCACATGCAGGCACAAGATCTGCCTGCAATTGCGCGATCGGAGACAGTGCCCTACGACGCGCATGCGGTTCCTCAGGCAAAGCGATGATGAGGGACCTTCGCTACCAGCATTACGCGAGGCGAGGTAGCAAAGAGACCTCTTCCAGTTTGTGAACAATGTAACGTCATGAAAAAAGTGCGCAAACGGGTGCGCTGAAAGAAAAGGGGCTTGGTTGACAAAAGCGGCCTTTCGGCTCCGGTCTACCTGCCGCGCGGAGCTTCTCGGGTGACGTGTATTTGCTACCTGAAACTGTGCATTAACTATATTTAAATATAGCCCAAGTACGCGGTGCTCCAGTGCCCGAACCCATTAGCGATTGGCTACTGGAGAAATGATTTCAAGTGTCCGGCAAGCGTGCACTACGGAGATATTTTCGTGTACCTAGTTCGAACAAGCTTGACTGGTAAAATCCTATCAACTGTTTCAAAAGGCTACGACCTCGTAATGGTAGGGCATATTGGCAATGGGGTTATTTCAGACCTAGGCACCGGTTACCGCATCGTAAATGCCCTTCACAAAAGCGACTGTAGAGCCCATAAGTAGAGTAAGTGGGCACTCGTGAGCGAAGACAACAGTGTACACGCGAGCACTCTGCTTGGCTGGCCGATTTTTCTTTCAAGTGCGCATGTTGAAAGCTTGTCTTGTTTAGATTAAATTCTGTTTGACAAACACAATACAACTGCTGGAACGTATGCTATCCTTGGTGAGTGCAATGCGGAACAACCAATACGATGCAGCTGTACACAAAATAGCGGAGTAATTAAGCGTGTTCTGGACAACGGGGCATAATATTCACACAGAGCCCAGCAGTGCATTTCATTGACGCAAGAAAAAGTACTATTCGACTCAAGCACATAAGAGCTTCATCGAGCGTGGTTTATTACGATTTCTGTTTGAAATGCGGCTGTACTTGAGCGCCCAGAGTGCTGGCATGCCCTTGAGGGCCGTCTCATGATAGAAGCTACAACTTCTTGAGCAAGGTATACCGCACTGGAATGTACAACAAAAGCGTATCGACAGGTTCTTACCCCTGTATTCACAAACCTAACTTGTCCTCCACTTTCTTCTCCAGCCACTTTAAAGCGCCTTAAGCTGTTTCATAAACTACATTTATGAGGAAATCTGTCCTTTCCTTAAACTTTACTGATCCGAAGATGTTGGTAGGGGCCTGCCTACCTTAAGCTGTGCTTTAGCTGCTTTTCCAACTAGGCGGACTACGACCATATGGACGACAGCATGAGTGAGTTCCTGGAGTTCTACGCCCGTGTTGAAGAAGTAGAGGAGCGGGGAGCATATGTGTACGCGCCACCGACAGGGCCAACGATAAGGGACCGCCAGAATCCAATGGAAGTGTTTGGTGAGGTCGCGTTCACCTGTCGCTACCGTTTTTCGAAGCGAGCAGTGCTACGCCTACTCGAGATGCTGCCTTTACGCGCCAGCGCCGACCAACGTGGCAATCCCCTGCCGCCGCTCCTAATAACTTCTAGTCGCGCTCCGCTTCTACGGAGCCGGGTGCTTCCAGATCGTGACCAGGCGACCTCGTTGGCATTTCCCAGCCCACCGTGTCGCGAATGATCGCCGCAACCCTCATCCCTGCTCTCGTTAAACTACCGAGTGCTGCGCAAGCTCCAGCCGTAATGCTTGCGTTCTACAGAATAGCAAGTTTCCCCGGCTTGACAGGGTGTATAGATTGTACACACGTGCCGATCAAGAGCTCGGGTGGTGAAAACGCCGAAGTTTTCAGAAAGAGGAGAGGATATTTCGCCTACAATGTGCAGGTAAGTGCACCTCACATTTTGAATGTATTCACTATCAGGTTAACCGTGTTCAGCCTCGGCGCGGTGGCTTAGTGGTTAGGGCGCTCGATCGCTGAACATGAAGATGAAGGTTCGATCCCGGCCACATTCGGGAGGCAGCGCCCGAGCGAGGCGCGTCGCGCAGTGGCACGCTTATTCCCGTACCCTATTCCCTCCCCCTTACTATTCCCGTGCCCCTTCGCAGCGCCCGAGCGGGAGGGGTGAACGGGAGAGCACATTACTGTTGTGCCGCTGTGAAACACCCTCTATTAAGCTTGCCGTTCCTGCAATTGTTTAATTGCTCGTCTTGGCGATGTTAACTGGACAGGTATGGCTAGCTTTACAAGGTCGTAGTTTGATTATAATATTGTGTAGAAAACTTAAAAAGTTCTAGCAGCAAAAATATTTGTAGAACGTCATTTTACCTAGGTGATACCAATCAACCGATTTTCTTAGCTCTTTCTCATTCTATTGTGTTCCATGCAAGCTATGCGAGCCAGTGGGAAAACATGAGTGCAGTCAAGTTCTTTCTTGTAATCTGTTCAAGAAAATCTGCAGCACAAGTTTTGGGTATATGTTTATTGCATGTAAACATACAGCATAGCTCTATATTGAATTGTTTAGATTTTTTACCCTCTCTCAGGCCATAACAGGACCGAATTTAGAGTTCTTCGACATTGTGGCGAGCTGGCCTGGGTCAGCTCACGACAGCTGTATGTTCGACAGCAGGAGTGCCTGTGTACAGTATGAGAGTGGGAGTATGCCCGGCCTGCTGCTTGGAGACCAGGGCTATGCTTGCCGCTCGTATCTCATGACGCCAACAAGAGACCTTGGACAAGTGGGCAGCCCAGAACACAAGTAAGTTGATGTGATCAATGGTGTTTGCTGTTAAATGGTACATAAAATATTTTGGAAAGGTATTTGCACAATATAAAGATGAACATACCAACCAGCAACTGAAACGTGTAAATATAGCACTCTCCTGGCTTTAACCATTCAACTGACTGAAGTGTTGCACAGTTTTGCAGCATGTCTTCTCCCTTCTGTGTTGATGGTTCTAACTGAAATGCCGCATCATGTACAAGTTACTCTAGTTGAACATGCAAGCAACCAATCCATATAAATGGCAGTGCATGTTAATGACAATGCAACAGTGCTGAAATATATGAAGCCAAACACTCAACTTGCCACCTAATTATGTAAGTCGAGTTATTCCCTTTCCTACATGCAGGTACAACAAGACTCAAATTAAGATGAGAAACACGGTTGAAAGGACGTTCGGAATTTAGAAGAGGAGGTTTTTATGCCTGGATATGATACTACAAATCAAAACGACAACAACACTCATCGTGATAACTGCCTGTGCTGCCCTACATAACTTCAGTCGGCTACTCAGCGATCCATGCCCACCTGCACCACAGCAGCCTCCTCCGGCCAACCACAATCAACCACCGGGTCACCGGCAGCGATCAGATGGCTTCGGAGTACGCGCAAGGCTCATTCAAGAGCACTTTGCATAAGGCAATGCCAAGCAGTGACTGGAACCTGAAGAATCCATGCAGCCTGTACTCCGTTTCAGAAGCTGTTCGCAATAGGTAAGGGCAACATGAGGCAATCAGGGTGGCGCACACTGCATTATTGTACTCGCACTCTCCTGTTCCGCTGACAGTGATAGGAGCAGAATCGTGTAGTGCTACAAACAGCTTGTGAAACAAAGTATAACTTAATCTAACAGCAGTGTCATCGTCGCTATCATCATCAACCTGACTCTGCGCACTGCAGAGCAAAGGCTTCTCCAACACCTTTTCAATTAGCCTGGTCACATGCCACCTGCTGCCACCTTACCCAGTAAGCTTCCTGATCCCGTCCCCTGCTACGCTTGGCTTATTTTGGAACTCCAATTACCTAATGCCACTATCAGTCGTCCTGCATTTCCGCTTACGTGCCCTGGCCGAGCAAAATTATTCTTCATCATGGGGGGTACAGCGCGAAAAAGACGAAGGGCGAAGCAAGAGGACTACACATACGAGCGCTGACTCTAAACTGACTTTTTTATTGAAAAGAGCAAACATATACTCAATAAAAAAAGTCAGTTTCGAGTCAGCGCTCGTCTGTGTAGTCTTCTTGCTTCGTCCTTCGTCTTCTTCGCGCTGTACCCCCTATGATGAATTATTACAAACTCGCCCAGCTGTCGATCCTTCTTTCGCAATTATTTTCACTGATTTTGGTTTGAATAGTATTAACTGATAGACATTCTATTAGCATTCCGCATATTAATTTTTCGATCCATCGTTTTCTTTTGTTCGTTGAGGTCGGTAACCATGCGCTTCAATCCATCCCCTGAGTTACTAATCAAGGGAAGGGCATCAGCAAATCGCAGTGTTCTCCATATACTCCTTTGTCCATAATTGTTCCCAATCCAGGCCTATCTATGCCTTCGTGTTCATAAATAATGATAAAAATAACCCAGAATGCTTCCTTGCTGTATACATTACAAGAAACTAGAACAGGTTTCAGTAAAAGCCGCCTATATTAAAAATTTGCTTTTTTTTCATGAATGTTAAAATTTTACGCCCCGCTGTTCCCGGCCCAGATATCTGAAAACCTCTTGTAAACAAGCTGTAAATAGGGCTGAAGAAATTGTGTCTGCCTGCCTAACACCCTTCCTTACCAGCAGAAGTCGCTAAGCAGCCACTGCAGATACCTCCCAGTATTTTCACCATGACTTTTCGATACTTTAGTTCCGCAATGCCTGCATGACTGCCGAGGTTTCGACTGAGTCAAATGCAGTCCCACTGTAAGAAGGCTATATGTAGGGTTGGTTATATTCTGTGCATTCGTCAGTCACCTGCTTAATGGCATGAATATGGATCACTGTCAAGCAAACTTAACGAAAGCCTACATGGTCTTTAGGTTGACTGAAGCACTTACCTTAGTACACACCTTGAAATAAATGGACATTAAGCCGATTGGTCTTCAAGCCTGCATCATTATTGTACGCAGCATTGTACTGTGCATATAAATAAAGTTTTTTTCCTGATTATCAATAGATTCAAAATGAAATGAGCAGTAACAAAGCCTCTTGTGTATATTTCCAGGTGACATCTGGATATGCAGACGCTCACAAGTGAGACCAACTGCATGCTAAAGCTACCAACAATTGCTGAAACTTCACCAGACATAGCATGAAACAAAACAGACCAAAATTATGTTTCTGACAAAAATGTTTGACTGGCTTATTCTTTTTCCTCTCCCTTCAAAAGAGCGGTTTTCAACTTCAGGAGCTGGAGCTTTGCCTTCTTTATTTTTATAGTTAGTTTATGCTGCTCCATCTGCCCCCTTAACAATTTCATACGGAGCACATGCTCCTTTTTTTCTCTTGTTTTCATTAGAAAGCCCCAGGAACCGAGCCTGAAGTTCTGCCTCTCCAAAGGCAGTGCTATTCCGTTTTCTTGCCTGTGGCACCTCTGGAGGTGACGCAACTTGAGACGAGACCGCAGACTGTGTTGCAGGCCCACCTGTGGTCTCCTCAGCTCCACATTCCATCTGTAGCTCATTTTGTGTAATTAACTCATTGTTGAGGCAAACCCTATGGCCTTGCCAGTCAGTCTCTGCAAAGATGTTAGCTATTTTCATATCACAACGCACTTTTCTCGCTGAGTTTTGCTGCAAGGAAGCAGCACCAACCCCAACAAAGAGTAGGATGCCACCAATAGTAATTCGTAAAAACAAGTATGCGATTTACAGAACTCTGGAACAAGGGAAGAAAGCAATGCAAGTAATTTGTCCTGGTTTTATAGTGTACAAGCAAATGAAACAATAGATATGGAAGTGTGAAAACCAAACATACGAAACACAACTGTTTAGCTCAATAACTGCATGTGGTCATGTATTTTCTTAGCAATTTGTTTTGTTTAGTAGCTCAAGAGCACAGACTGTCCGGTGAGATGGTTTCGGATTGGAGATCACGTACAAATGCACAAAGAAGCTGTTTTTTTAACTATTGCTTTGTACTTTTCGACAAGTTTGTAGTGAATTATAACCAGAGTGGCTTGATGAAAAAAAAAGCAGAAGGAAAAGCATATGCTCGGTGGAATAAATAAATGACATGGACAGTACAGGCAGCAAGTAATGCTATATTGACGGCTTGCATTAGTGGCCAGACCGAAAGGAGAAGTTGCTTATGTCAGCTGCTAAAGCTATACAGTTGGCTGCAGAACTGCAGAACGAGGGAAGAATGGAATGCAAGTAATATGAGTAATAAAGAAGGTTGAAGCAAATGAAAACACAAGTATGGAAGTGCAAAAATAAAAAATAGCAACAAAATAAAGGCAGATGGCAAACTCAATTTTAGATGAACGATTAACTTTAACAAACCTTCAAACTAGTGCAATGACAATACAGTAGACAAGCAGTTCTGTTCCTGTTCCCAGTATCTCTCTCTGTATTCATTTGTGTGGACTCGTAAGTGATCACCAATGCAAAACCAACTCACCCAACAGTCTATGCTCTTGATCTATAAAACAAAACAAATCGCAAAGAAAATACATGACCAGCAGCAGTTTTAGATCTAAACAGCTTTGAAGCACTTCTCAAGAGCGTACACAACTCGCTGCCTGTGCACTTGACCATAAGGCACGAAATGTTTGTATGCGTGCTACTTGTAAAATACTTAGCATGGCATAACTGATAGGGCTTATGCTGCATGGCTAGGAGGCACGCATCTAGTGTGCCAGGATTTTAGCAACAGGTCGATGTGGAGATGCGTTGACCAAAATGTTTTGTAAATGTCTATGGCGTGCTTTGACATTGTGGCAGAAGCTCAAGCCGATAATGTTTGAAGGGCGCACATTTCGGAATGAAGTGAAAAGGGGGACCACGCAGCTCAGCAAGAAGCACGCAAAAAGCTTACCATTTGCCTCTTGGGTTGCTTGTAAAAGGTCGACGACGGCAGGGGTGAAACTGCTGCTGCTGCTGCTACAAAGGTCAGTGCCATGTCGTGCAGGGTCACTGTCATAACAGTTGTCCACTTTCACATTCATGTGAGATGCCACAGCACCAACCCGTTGCAGCTCATCAGTCATCTCGCTGCGCTATAGGCTCCCACCACCTGGCACAGTGCATGTTTTACAAGATTAGCAACCTTCATGGCAACATCTGCCACAAACATTTTGACACAAATACATTCACGTCAGTCCAGTGATGTGATTGCAATGTTTCATGCACAGCTACATGTTTAATCGTTGCGGCAGTAGCAACCCTAAAAAACATTCAGTGGCCTAAATGATGTTTACATTTGTTCCATCACTGTAGATTTATCAGGTTCTTGAATGCACAGTCAGAAGCAGTTTGTACAGAAGGTGGTCCCACAGTGATAGACTAAACCAAGACCTCCTGTATTGGCAAGTACAAATGGGTGTCAATATATGCAGGACAAAAATGCAATCATAGATGTTCACCCTAAACTTTTCTGCACCTGGTATAGGAGTAGATAAAAGCATAACAACGTGCTAATGCGGTAATGAATTCCTTTTATGCTATTTGCATTGGTTCTACCCCAGCCACACGCCTTCATAAAATCTAAGCAAACATCGTCACCATTCCTGCTCTGCCTGTACCGCTTCCGTTCATACCCGCCGTGCGTGGCCACTGTGTCTTTCCAGCCCTGTCGCTATTAAATTATCCTGTTTTCCTCCGGACGTGCTTGGCCGGCGGAAGATGATCGATCAGGTACTGCTTAATCAGCGTGCAACAAAGTTGTGCAGGTCTTCACACTGCGGTAACAAATTTTATATCCTATCTTTTCATATCTGCCGACCCAGCACTCGGATCTCAATCACAAGAGATCGCAGTCTGGCAGGAAAAAAATGGGACGCACACGCAACGCCCTCTCACCTGGTGGCGATATCTCGTGTTCGTGATACGGTAATCAGCAAAGCACTAATCGGCCCATCCGTGCAGAACCCAGTGATCAGACTAGATGAAGCGGCAACCACGAGGGACACATCTGACGGCACATGCGAGCAGGATCTTGAGCGCCCGTGGCTGAAGACCAGATAAGCAGCGCTTTGCTCATAGCAGTACTCGTCGCTCGCTCTTGTAGCCACTCCGTCCTTCATTTGCCGCTTCATACGTTTTAAAACAAAATGAGAGCGTGAAAACATACCTGTTGCAAAAACCTCACGCGAATCAGCGGCATTATCCTTCCTCCACTTCTCCTTGAGGTTGTCCCAACATTCCTTGAGCTGCTTCTCGTTCCGCTTCGACACACCGTGACGACAGTTGAACTCTTGCTCGATCGTGAGCCAAGCTGCCCTCTTCCTGCCCGCGCTGACAGCATCAATTTTTTTTTAAATTATTGAGAGGACATAGTAGTAGCGCTAAAAAACACAAGGACGACAGGGTAGAGAAAGACAACACAGGCGCTAGTGTTGTCTAGCGCCTGTGTTGTCTTTCTCTACCCTGTCGTCCTTGTGTTTTTTAGCGCTACTACTATGTAATCTCAATCCAAACACCAACTAGCCCAGCTTTCTGTTTTAATTATTGGCTTCTGTTTATTCACAAGCTGTAAAAGGATTGCACGCTCTGCCTCAGTAAAATTAACCTTTTTCTAAACATTTTTTGGTGCACAAAATTTTGCTTAATTATAACTAGACCAATCAACTTGACGAAAAAGAAGCAGCAGAAAAAAAAGCACGTGCAAACTGCAACAAACAAACAAACAAACAAACGAGAAGGATGGTAGACGCAGCAAGCGACGTTATATTGACGTCTTGCGATGGCGGCCAGACCAAAAGAAAGTCGCTTTATGTCTGCAGCTTAAAGTATACTGCTGGCTGCGAGACTGTTTTAAAAACGCTTTTTCTGCATTTTGTTAGCCGCTATTCTCATATAAAGTATATAATGGGTGTGTATTCTTTGAATCGCTGAGAGCAAAAAATCGTAACCTCGCTCCCATGCTACTTACTTAACCAGAAAAGTGATCCTTTTAAAAGGTCGCTTTAAGGTGGCGTGCGGGGCATGTCTGAAATCCACGTCGCTCTTTTCTTTTGCTTATACTTTAGTTCTTACGAAAGGTCGCTTTGCGTGTTAAGATAAGAAACGTTCTTGAATAGGGGGGGTTAGAGTACTTCAACTGGTTTGGATGCCTTCCGAGACCTTGAACGTTCGATTGGTCATGTGTTCAGTGCGATTCGTTCGGGAGTATAATAAAGCAAACTAAATGCTTGCTTCTTACCCAAAAATGCACGGGTGCACGAGTAACTATGTAAATCTGACTACAATCTAGTGCACACCGTAGATCCCACCAAGCGCTTGACGTATGTCACTGCTCTTTCTGCGGCTCCCCAAGTTTTCTTTAGTCGGAAAGCGGAAGGAATATAGGCAGCTGGTCTTCTTCGATCGATTAGCGCTTAACGACTCGACGCATTGAGAAAAACACAGCAAACACGAGACTAAATCTACTACATCACGCCGCCAGCAGCGGAATGTATTGCTAATCACGCCAAGCCTCGCATGTCGCCCCTCTTTATAAATGTCATCCGTGCCGTGTCCAGAAGAGGTCTATTGGCCGGAACGGGAAGCAGCATGAAATGTTAGGTGGCGCTTTTCGAAGGTCCTTGTCCAAAGCTGGCTCACAAACGGGTCTAAAGTGGGGGCCATCAATCTGACACAGTTGGTCCCGAGACAACGTCGGTAGCACGCAAAAAAAAAGGAAAGCTACCAACACTGCTTTTCCGATCACGTTTGCGCTGTTTCAATATTTGTGACGGCAACGACAACTTGGAAGTTTTAGCGCGAACAGGCGAACTGCCCACCGTGGCAGGCGGCAGTTAATGATGGGTCGCTCGGGAAGAGCAACCTGGGCCCACCGTTCAGAGCATCACGGGGAAGAGCGCATCGCTTAACCACTGCACCGGGAAGGGGAAGAGGATCTTATTACTTATTTACCCTAAAGGCCCAAAAGAGCATTACACTGTGGGGGATTGTTCCAAAGAAATCAGCAACCGATAACAAATGATAGAAAATATACAGCAATCAAAGTTAACATTTCGGCAGAAGAGAACATTCAAGAACTGTGCAAACACACTGGTATGCGAAAACAAGCTCAGGCACTCTTCAGCACAGCACAAGGAGTAAGAGAACATAATCAGAGCAGAAAGGTGCCGGCAAATAGGTACCGGCATAATATAACGTCATTCATAATACACACACGAATCAAGAATTGTATGACGCATTTTCTGTGCTCGAAAATGTTAGCAAATCTGCTTCAAAAGATGGTGATTCGGTATAGCTAATGACGCTGGATGGCCATACGTTCCATTCATTTATTGCCAATGCCAGCACTGGCTTCTGATATTTTAGTATGCGAGCGAAAATCGGGCGGACTTTATGCGCGTGATCCAGGTGAGCTGAGCAATGGGGCGCAGTAAAGATATGATTTCGGGAGACATGGCTGGTCGCTATTATATAACATATGAAAGCATAACAACCGAGCAAATTTTTTACGCGTAGCAACAAGTTGAAGTAGCATCTATGAATGTAAAGTAGAGAACGACTCCCTACACATATGGGAGTTAACCCATTACGCTATCGCGTCTTACCCTTGAGGCGGAGCTTGGGTGTCTCCCCCAATTTTTTTCATGGATTTATCACTCACGGACGCCGACACCGACGGCGACTTTTCTACAACACGGAGACCTTAAAGCTGTCTCTTGTAAAGTAAAGACATCTCTTGTAAAGGGTGCTGTCAGCCAGATGTCAAGCCCGCCTCAGGAGTTTATAATGGCCAGCCGCCATCTAAGTACGAGTCCAGCTTGGGGCTCAGGTATTCGATGGAGTGACTTTTAGGGATGTTACGCATAATAGTGACACAGTGCCACCGCTTTTCTTGCTTTGTACTGCAGGCTTAGTGTCTTCACAGCCTCTACACAGATTGTACAGTAAAGGCAGCCAAGGAAGTCGCAGAAATTTGTGAAAAAATCACGCTACCGATCAGAAAGGTTCCTGGCGAGTGCATATCGTTTAGTAACTGAATAGAGGATACAGAAGTAATCACAGACGCGTTGGGTACATATTGCTACAGAAACTTGCCAGCCTCTATGCGCAAAGCTTTCATACTTCAAGCCTACCTTGAGCTTCCAAGAACGCTAGCATTATCTCAGTCAAGAAGAACGGCGTTGTCGCTGACTTGAAAAATTCCAAGCCTTCCAGTTAGTTTGAGCAATCGCTCATAAAATTAGAGGAACTTACACTCTAATGTCCCAATGACCAGGCGGGCTTTCGAAAAGGGCACTCAACAACGCAGCATATTCATATCATTAGTCAGGTGATATGACAAGTGCGAGGAATATAACCAACCCATATATACAGGGTACTTCACCTAACACTATACACAATTTTTAAAAATAGGACTTTGGAGTTCGAAGAGCGCTTTTTTCAACATAGCATTGTCAGTGGTGTAGCTAAGGCCTGCTAACTAGCAGGATGATTGGCTAATATTGGATAGTTAACTTTCTAACAATTACTGCCAGGCGCGTTAATTATTAAGAGGCTTGTAGCGCACTGTAATTAACATCCATATCAGTTTTTTTAGATTTTCGAAAACGCCTTTTCCCTCGGCGCTGTGGCCCAACAAATTTTGGCTATATCGCGCCAAAATGCACGTGCATTCGAGAAGCTTGCAGGCAAAGCAACCTCTCCAGTGCACGTAACTCGTCGAACTAGCCAAAATTTGTAGGGCGGCAGAGAAAAGCGTTACAGCATTCTCAAAATTCTAAAAACTGGTATGGGTATTACTTACGGTGGCCTACACGCTTCTCAGTAATTAAAGAGAGTAACGGTAATAGTTAAAAATTTAGCTATGCAATATTAGTTAACCAGCTTGATAGCACGTCCTAGCTATATTCTGATGTACTACAACGCTGACATGTGGGGACGAAATAAGCGCTCTTCTAACTCAAAATGGGGATTTTTAAAAAAACGCCGCCACCGTCTGGAAGACGTAGAAGTAACGAGCGTTAGCTGTTCGGTAGCGCCATCTATCGTGCATGTGATGTGTTGCCACGTGATCAGGTTACTATTCCATACCTTACGGTGAGCTGGCGCCTACCGCCTTGAGGTCGCATATTTTTCATCCATTTCGACAGAAAAAGTTTTTCTGCTCTTTGAAGAGCCATTTTTTTCTTACCTCAAGGCGGTAGGTGCCCGGTCGCCATGAGGTATGAAATTGTGAGCTGCCGAGTGCTGATGACATGGCGGCCATGTTAAGCCTAACGATAAGTAAATATTAACCTAATTAGACAATATTGGTGTCTAACACGTCCTACTCATCGAGCCCGTTACGAATATCCATTAGTTAGATCGTGACGCTATCAGTTAGTTAATAATAAGCAACTAAATATGAGCATAGCCATCACTAAACATTAACTTCATTAGTTAATTTTGGTGTCAAACCTGTTCTACTCATACAGAGGATTCCAAATATCTAATTTGTTTTATGGTGCCTCCTTAATTACTCAGTTAAAAAAGATTAAACATAGTTATGTGAGCGGTTGATTATGACGTCAAAAAATCGATGACGTCACCAGTTTCGTATACTAATGACGTCAGCAATCAATCACCAATTGGGTTGCTATATCGATCTACTATGGGGCCCGCCATCTAGAATTCCTCGGACTTTGAAAATTTCACGCCGAAGAGAGATGGTAGCAGACCACATGAAATCGAGAAACGTGATGAATAATAACGCTCTTAAAATTGAGTAGAGTCTTAAGCGAGAAACTCTATATAACCTTCATAGATTAGGACATAGCATTAAATTGCCATATCACCACAATCGCAGCAGAGACAAGCTGACCACGCCTTTTCATAAAGGCGTTTTGAAGAGCCTTGCTGACCCGGCGGTCACCTAAGCACTTTTCCACCGATGTGAAAGAAGACCAATGATTTTCGCAGCAGTACTTCAACAGTTAAAGCAAAGCACGCTTGGCAAACAATAGAACGCTGCAGATTAGCTTTAAGGTATAAACGCGAATGGCTATGTTTCACCCCTCTGAAAGTTGCGATACCGATCAGGGAGAGAGAAAGAAAAGTTTAATGAGAGCTAAGGTCGGAGTTGAAAACGGGTCGGCGTGCCGGTAGCCTACGCACTCCAGTGGTTATATGCTCCACGTGGCCCGCGTCGTTGCATATCGACCGGCGAAGGCCTGCCGCGGACGCGATCAGCCCACCTCAACCGCTATAACTTTCCAACAGCGTGATGAACAGTGCGGAAAGGGCACTTCATCACCACCCGTTGGCGGCGCTGGCTGTGGTCGGAGTGTTGGGCCCCTTTGGGAAGAGTGGGAGTCAGCTGACACTTCATCACCACCTGTTGGCGGTGCTGGCTGTGGTTGGAGTGTTGGGCCCCTTTGGGAAGAGTGGGAATCAGCTGACACTTCATCACCGCCTGTTCGCGGTGCTGGCTGTGGTTGGAGTGTTGGGCCCCTTTGGGAAGAGTGGGAACCAGCTGACACTTCATAACCATCTGTTGGTGGTGCTGGCTGTGGTTGGATAAAGTCCATCAATAATTTGAAAGTAACGCCTTTCTTTGAACTATGCCGCCGCGCCACCGCCCTCGCCGATCCTCCTCTCTATCCTCTCCCATCGGTGCTTTTCTCAACGGTGATTGGCTCCGCGGGCGGTCTTCGGGAAAAGCGCGCGAAAAGTTCGCTCTTTTTGTGTTTTCATTTTTCGTCGGCGCCATTTTTTAGGCAGCCGCCGCTGCTACGACCGAGCTCCCTAGCATTGCGCGCTTGCACTTCGCGTTATTCGCGCTCTTTTAGTGCAGCACTATGCAGAGTTGC
Source organism: Amblyomma mixtum (assembly GCF_055824585.1). Taxonomy (NCBI): domain Eukaryota; kingdom Metazoa; phylum Arthropoda; class Arachnida; order Ixodida; family Ixodidae; genus Amblyomma; species Amblyomma mixtum. Next base: position 15,870,656 of record NC_143014.1, read on the forward strand.
TGCGCATTTCTGTGCACAAGCCGGCGTGAAAAAGGCTTTGTTCTTTTCGAGATTCCAAGCCGCAAAAAAGACAGCATTAGAAGAAAAAAGTGGCTGCACAACATTGACCCCTCAAGAACTTTACCCCGGCGATGATTGCCCACCTCTGCGAGGTTCTGTGCATTTCTTCCAAGCGACTGTGCATACTGAAACTGCATGCAAGCGCATCACAAAGCTCACAATCTCACTTAATTCACTGATCATTTTGCGCCGTTATGCATGTTATTGTTTTCACTTCATGTTTCCGCTCAACGTGCCTTAATAGTTGCGGCTGATGCATACAATGCACATACATTCGCATAAAATACCCGCTTTAATTTCTGAACCTAGGTCTCGCTTTTCAACAATAACGCGCGCAATGAGGGAGATTATTACGCATTAATAGGCTTATGTCGCAGGAGCGTGTAGAGAACTCGTCCGCACCTCCGCCCCTCACAGAAGTGCACAACTAAAATATCTCTTTCTCTTGAGAGTGGTCCCATACGCGAAAGTGATGAGATACGGGCACTCGGACTCTACATCCACAAACACAGGCGGCCAGACACTACATTGGCCAAACTCCGTAAGGTGGGGGACCAGGTGGGCCGCATAGTCCGCCGGGTTTCCAACAAACGCGGAGGGTTACGAAGTAAGGATGCCTTGCGGCTGGCAAACGCCTTCGTAACTAGTCGAATTCTCTATTCGACTCCTTATCTCCACCTACGGAAACAAGAGGAGGACACCCTTGAGGTCATCCTCCGCAAAATTGTTAAACGTGCCCTTGACCTCCCCATTACTACTTCAAACAGCCGGCTTATGGCCCTTGGGGTGGTGAATACTTTCCGGGAGCTCCGGGAGGCGCACCTTACAAACCAGTACACGCGCTTGTCGCTAACGGAGTCGGGTCGCCGCCTTCTTGCTCGACTCCATATCTAACACACCCCTCCAATGGAGACAGCCTCCATCGAGAGGGACGCCGCGTTTGAGCGCGGAGCGATCGGACGCGTGGTGCATCGGCTCCGTCGACTTCTCGTCTGGAACCGCGGCAACCTGATGTAACGCCTATCAAACCTGTGCGACTGCAACCGTGAAGTCAGCAGGACCCTGGAGAACCCGGTCACACCCAGGTACGCCGAATTTTCGGCCATTTCGAGCAACCCTCCGCATCACCACGTAGCGGTCGAGCTAAGCCGAACGGCTCCGGCTCCTCCGCCGCTGGCTGCGGAGACGCCTGCGGCCAACCTCTCAACATGGCTCTGCCTGAACAACGCGGATACGACCCCACGACTCTGTCGTGGTCATCTGTCCCTGTAAGCCAGCCAGAGGACAGCCCATCCACCATTTCGGCGCAGCAAGCTGCTCTTTTCCAAGTCGTTGAGAGCCGGCGCCGCCGCCGGCAGAACGCACGAGCAGCGGCAATGCCCAAGACTCCTCTCAACAATTCAACAACGGGAGACGCTCGCGCTCCGTCTTCTACACCTCCACAGAAGACTTCTTCACCAGTCTCGAAGTGGACTCCCAAGCCAACGGTCAGCATGAACCCTGACGACTACGTGGTCGTGCTGCGGCCACGCAGTACGGTCTCCCTCAAGACGGCCTTCCAGCAAGGTGAGCTCGGCGCTGCCATTTCGCAACTCATCGGCAGACAGCATATGAACACCATCACGATTTCACCAAATTGGGAACAAAACATCATCGTCTGTGGCACGCAGAACCCAGAGGTGGTTAAAAAGCTGCTTACGGACATTCAACTCAACACCAGCACAGGATCGCTCGCATTTCACGGCCACCTCAAGCTCACCGGTGATGTGTGTCGCGGTGTGATATCTCTTCACAACTTAGAAACCAGTGAGTCACTAAAACATAATGTGCAGTGGCGCGGTGGTGAACTAGTTCATGTGCGCAAGCTGGGACAATCAAACGTAGCTGTGCTGACTTTCGAGGGACGCACCGTTCCGCATTACGTCCATTATAACGCAGAACTGACTCCCGTCAAGGAGTACAAAAAAAACAGTGCCAGCGTGCTACCGTTGCGGCACACTGGGGCACCGGGTGGACAACTGTCCCACCCCGGTCAAGGAAAGATGCGGCCTTTGTGGCCAAAACGTGGGGCTTGGTACTGAGGGGATGGCCCCTCACGTCTGCAATCCTATGTGCTTAATCTGCGGGGGCCCGCAGCTCACCAGCTCCCGCGAATGCACGGCCAAATTCATCAAGTTGCCGCAGCCAGGGCCCAGGACGCCATCCAAGGGAGCCAATGCCGGCGCTGCACGGGGAGGGCGGCAGCAAAACAACCAGAAGACGCCATGGCGTGGCGTGATGTCTCCCCCTGGCAAGACAGCAACGGTAACGCCACCACCCGGAGCAGCGGAGTTCCCAGCTCTCAGCGCTTCATCTGGCGGCGCCGCCTGCAACCAACCCAAGGTAGGCAGCTGGGCGAGGGTCGCCTCCTCTCCTTCCCCTCCTCCCTCCTCTCCCACCAGCACCGCTGAGACGCAGGAACTCAAGCGCGAGCTCGCCCTCTTGCGAGCTCAAAACGAAAAAGTAGCCAGCGAGCTTAACTCGCTCAAATCCCAATTCCATAGTCCGCCCGCGTCGAGCGACGAGGCAGAAAACATAAGAGACAGGGAGATCCCTCCTCCTGTGGAGAGTCGCGCCGCGGCCCTGGAGACCCGGGTGACCGCAATTGAAACACAATTGGCTGACCTCCCCAAAATTATCCATGATACCATCGCGCGTCAGGTGGAGAGTGTCATCGCACAGGTGACACAAGCCGTAACGCACATTATGCAAAAATGGATAAAAGAAAATCCGGGCGTCCTTAAACGCGTAGGACCCATCAGGGACGCTAACCGCCCCTCAAAATTCAATACAGCTATTCCCGATGAGTTTGACTTTTCGGAAGACTCCTGCACGTCTGCGCCGGGCACTAGCGGACTGGGGAGTCTTAACAACGTGACCCCACCCTCCGCCTCTGACCATGGGCCCCAACCTTAAGTCGCGAGCAAGAACAACTCAGCCGCTTACACTAACGCAGTGGAACTGCCGAGGTCTCAAGAACCACAAGAAGCGGACTCATCTCCGCCTCTATCTTGAGAACCTTGAGTTCCTCGTCGCCGTCGTTGCCCTTCAGGAACCCGGCGCCGGTGCCAAACTCACAAACTACACTACATTTCAACACAACCCGCATACATGTATACTTGTTCACAAGCGATACACTGCGCAGGAGGTGACACTTCCCACAACACCGTCTTTCCCATACACGATGGTTTCAGTGCTGCCCCTAAAGCGGTCTGACCCACCTGTACACATTCTAAATATTTACTGCCCACCGAAACTTAAGAACGTCACGTTCAATGAAATTTTCACTCAAGCTATGCAGGTGGCTGGTAGGGATCCCCTCCTAATCGTCAGCGATTTCAACGCCCCGAGCAGGCTATGGGCATACCCCCGGGAGGACAGGCGTGGGAGGAAGCTTGCGGAACTTCTTTCCACACTTGGACTCACCATGCACACTGACCCCGCCAAGCCAACACGTGTCGGCAATTCCATTCAACGAGATACTTGCCCGGATCTCACATTTACACGCAACATACGCCATGCCGACTGGCTGAATACAGAAGACACTCTCGGTAGTGATCACTGTATAATCAACACAACCATTTACATGCGTCCCCTGAAACGCTCCCTAAAACAAGCTCGTATCCCTGACTGGACGACTTTCCGCACCTCTCTACCTATCGTAGACCCCCTCCAGTCGGGATACGACGCCTGGTCCAGATCGCTCACGTCTACACTCACACAACACGAAAAGCAGATACAGCTCACAGAAACACAAACAGACGTGGACAACCATCTTCTCCACCTTTGGGAGGCCCGTCGCAGCCTCACGAAGCGATGGAAGAAACAGAAACATAACAGACGCCTAAAGAACCGCATCCTCGAACTCACACAACAGGCAGCGGAATATGCTACTCAGCTAGCCGACACTAACTGGGTGGACCGGTGCAACGCGGCTGCTCGCCAGATGTCTAGCCGCAACACGTGGCGCCTGTTCCGCGCTCTCATCGATCCAATACAAACACGCACGGAAACCCAACGCCAATTACATAGGGCCTTGCACAACTTTACAGGAACGACAAAACAGCTAGCGCACACGCTCAGGGATCGATACCTGTGCACCACTAAGGACCCCCGGCAGGCGGCGTACTCGTATGCAGGCGAAGAGAACACGGAGCTGGACAAGCCGTTCCAATTCCACGACCTCCGGGCAGCCTTAAGCAAAATGAAGCGGAGCACTGCACCCGGGCTCGACAAGGTGACGGTCAAGCTCTTGGCCAACCTTCCCGACGCAGCCTACGCCGCGCTCCTCAAATACATCAATAGCATTTGGGACAGAGAGACTCCTCTCCCTCTCGATTGGAAATCGTCTCTCGTGACCTTCATCCCGAAGGCCGGCAAACCTATTGATGTGAAGAACCTTCGCCCCATCTCCCTCACGTCTTGTGTCGGCAAGCTGACGGAGACGATGGTGCGCGACAGACTCTCCGATTTTCTCGAAACACAGCACACATTCACGGACACCATGTTCGGTTTTCGCCCTCACAAGTCAGCGCAGGATATACTTCTGCAGCTTCACCACGACATCTTAGATCCTGTCGAATGTCCCCACAACGACAAGGTGGTCCTGGCCTTGGATCTTAAAGGCGCATTCAACAACGTCAAACACGAAGTAATCCTGGACCACCTCAGTAACACCAACTGTGGCCAAAAATCATTCAACTACATAACACAATTTCTTACAGACCGTCAAGCCTACATACGCAAGCAAGATGCGAAACACGGGTCATACACCATCGGCTCGAGGGGAACACCTCAAGGCGCGGTCCTGTCTCCCCTCCTCTTCAATTTGGCAATGCTTCATCTTCCCTCCAAATTGTCTTCTTTGCCCGGGATACATCACGCTCTTTATGCGAATGACATTACAATCTGGGCCACGCAAGGTAACCTGGGCCACATGGAATCCCGCCTGCAAGCAGCGGCGACCCTAGTCGACGACTACGCGGCCTACTGCGGACTCCAGTGCGCCCCATCTAAATCAGAATTTGTGCACATACGTCCCTCCCCTCGGGACACAACACCGCTTTGCATCAGTCCCCCCTCGGGACCGATCGGGGAGTCCAAGGAGATCCTTAGTCTCTTCATACACCGTCAACGCAGGGTCGACACTACCCTAGCCAAACTTCGCACAGTGGGAGACCAGGTGGGCCGCATAGTCCGCCGGGTCTCCAACAAGCGGGGCGGATTACGAAGAAAGGATGCACTGCGGCTTGCCCATGCTTTCGTAACGAGTAGAATCCTCTACTGAACCCCTTACTTGCACCTGCGCAAACATGATGATGACCAACTGGAGGTCATCCACTGTAAAGTCATCAAGCGGGCTCTCGACCTCCCGGTCACCACGTCCAACCAGCGACTTCAGGCCTTGGGCGTGGTAAACACATTCCGGGAGCTTCGAGAAGCCCACTTAGTCAACCAATATACGCGTCTTGCACAGACTACGTCCGGTCGCCGCCTCTTGGACCGGCTACACAAAACATGACTACCATATTGAGGAAAGGGAGAGAGTGCCAGAACCCTGGAGACGCGCCCTCCGGGTCCGACCCCTTCCCCGCAACATGTCCAGAGAAGACCACAGCGGTCGTCGCCAGGCGCGCGCGGAAGCGTTGGCGCGATACTATGGTAACCAACAACATGTGTAATACGTGGACGTTGCCGGCCCACACCACAGGGTGTGGTACACGGCCGCAGTCGTACACAACACAAACACAGTTAACGGGCTCACTTTCAAAGCCTACAGCGCAACACACGCGGAGGAGATTGCCATTGCTCTGGCTCTCACTACTCCCAAGTCGAAACACATCATCACCGACTCGCGAGGGGCCTGTCGGAACTATGAGTTGGGCTGGGCTCCCCCGCTTGCCTGGCGCATATTGGAATATAGCTGCCGATGCGAAGATCCAACTCCACGCAACCTGATTTGGGCCCCCGGTCACCAGGGCCTCCAGGGAAACGAACAGGCCGATCAGGCCGCCCGCGCACTCTCTCCCCAGGCTATCTCCTTGTCCTTGGAAGCCTACTCCCAATCAGACAATCTGGCCCTTACATTCAAACACATCACCTATTACTACAAGGAGGAGCACCGGCGCTACCCGGCCCCTTGTAAGGGACTGGATCGCGCTGACGAGCGCCTCCTCATCAAAATTCTTACTAACACTGTACTGTGCCCGGCGGTACTTAAACATTTCAACGCATCCTTTGATGGCACGTGCCAGTTCTGTGGGGAGGTGGCTGACACCTTCCACATGGTTTGGGCGTGTCAATCAAACTCATCTATCCCCCCCAACCCCAACCTCACCAGAGAGGACTGGGAGGCGGCCCTGCTCGGCTGTCAGGACCTAAAGACGCAAAAGGCCTTGGTTCACCGGACGCGGGCGGCGTTGCTTGCCAATGGGGCGCCGGAATAGGGGCTCCACCTAGTATTGTTAGGGGAAAGGGCCAATAGGGCCTACCCCAATCACCTCTCTGTAAAAATTTATTGCACTATAAATGTTTTTCACCACCACCACCTCCAATGGAAGACAGGTTTCACATCCCGGAACTGTGGAGACGTACTCTCCACGTGCGGCCTCTTCCAGCAAACATGTCACATGAAGACCATAATGGTCGGCGCCTGGCACGAGCGGAAGCGCTAGCCCGATATTATGGCAAAAACAGGTGTATACTACGTTAACGCCTCCGGCCCTAACCATGGGGGATGGTACACGGCTGCGGTAGTTCACAGCAGCAACACAGTTAAAGGCCTCACTTTCAGAGCCCGCAGTGCAACACAAGCAGAAGAGGTCGCGATTGCTCTCGCGGCCTTACATTCCAATTCAAAATACAAAATCACCGACTCGCGAGGGGCCTGTCGGAACGTTGAACAAGGCTGCACTCCCTTCCTAGCCTATCGAATCTATCAAAATTGCATACGGGATACGGACCCCGCACAACGTTACCTTATGTGGGCCCCTGCTCATCAGGGATTGGCAGGAAACGAGGCAGCAGACGCAGCCGCCCGCGCGCTCTCTCACCGGGCTGTTTTATCCTCCCCACCTGATCAGGAACCCGATTTTAATCCGGTCTGTACGTTCAAAGATATCACAACCTACTACCAAGATAGCCATCGCCTTTACCCTAGCCCATGTAAAGGCCTCAAGAAGGCGGATGAGCGGCTCCTTCTCCGCCTCTTCAGCAATACATTGCTGTGCCCGGCAGTCCTAAAACATTTCGACCCCTCCTTTAGCGGCAACTGCCCGCACTGTAGTGCGATGTCTTCGGACACCTATCACATGGTGTGGGCCTGCCCCTCCAACCCGGCCATTCCCCCCATCTCCAACCCAACCCGGGAGGACTGGGAGGCGACCCTGCTCGGCTGCCACAACTTACAGGCCCAACAAGCCTTAGTCGGGCGCGCCCGGGCGGCGGCTACCGCCACTGGGGTCCCAAACTAGGGACCTCCACTTAGTGTTTGTAAGGATCGGCCCCTTACGGGCTGATCCAAACACCTCCTGTCCGTTCTGAATAAATGTTTTCACCACCACCCACAGAACATGTCCGCAAAACTATATATCCGCACATCAAAAATTTCACTTTAGACCCTTAAAATTTGACCTTGTCCGAATCTGGAGAAAATCGGTGTCCAACCAAACTTGAATATGGCGGATTCAGTGGTTACGTCCAAATTTCGGGACCTCCCGCAAAACGCAGCCCAAGGAACCCCCATAAATTTGACCTCATCCGAATGTGGCCAAAATGGGTGTCTACCCTAATTTGCGTATGGCCAATTCGGTGACTTCCAAACCTAGGTGGGCCATTCCCAAAATTTAGCCCCCTGGACCCCCGAACTTTGACCTCGCGCGAATTTCCCCTAAAATGGTGTGCAACCTAATTTGCTTATGGCGAATTCAGTGGTGACCTCCGAACCTAGGTGGTCCACTCCCAAAATTTAGCCCCCTGGACCCCCTAAGTTTCACATCGCGCGAATTTGACCAAAATTGGTGTGGAACCTAATTTGCATATGGCGAATTCAGTGGTGACCTCCGAACTTAGGTGGGTCATTCCCAAAATTTAGCCCCCTGGACCCCCGAAGTTTGACCTCGTGCGAATATGACCAAAATTGGTGTGCAACCTAATTTGCGTATGGCGAATACAGTGGTGACCTCCGAACCTATTTGGGCCATTCCCCAAAATTTAGCCCCCTCGACCCCCGAAGTTTGACCTCGCGCGAATTGGACCAAAATTGGTGTGCAACCTAATTTGCATATGGGGAATTCAGTGGTGACCTCCAAACCTAGGTGGGCCATTCCCAAAATTTAGCCCCCTTGACCCACAAAGTTAGACCTCGCGCGAATTTGACCAAAGTTGGTGTGCAACCTAATTTGCGTATGGCGAATTCAGTGGTGACCTTCGACCTAGGTGGGCCATTCCCAAAATTTAGCCCACTGTACACCCGAAATTTGACTTCATCCGAATGTGGCCAAAATCAGTGTCCAATCTAATTTGGGTATGGGAATTCAGTGAAGTGCAATTCAAATTTCGGTGGACCTCCCCGAAAATTTGGCCCCATGTACCCCCGAAATTTGCCTCGTCCGAATCTGCCGAAAAATGGTGTCCAACCTAATTTGAGTATGGCCAATTCAGCGGTGATGTCCAAACTTCAGTAGGCTACCCCCAAAATTTGGCCCTCTGGATCCCCGAAATTTGACCTCGTCCATTTAGTCTTGAGTTGATATAGGAGTATTTTATACGTGCGCGCGCTGTCGCAGTTATTTTTTCCACAATTTGTGACTAAAAGAGCTGAGAGTGTTCTGGGTCACGTTTCTTCAGTCCAATCAAAGCAAACCAAGTCTACCCATAGGTACGCAAGGGTGTGCCGTGGGTTTACTTTCCAACCAGATGACCACATGGCTTTTGGATTTTCAATGAACTTGGCTCACCCCAAAATTTGGGTGCTCACCCTCAAAGTTGACTTTGCACAATTCGCGAAATATGTTGACCTATGTCAAAAATCAACTACAACTCCCAAATTTTTCTTGGCCTAGTGCCAAAGTTTTGGCGGCCCACCTTCATAATTGGCTTTGGAAATCAAGAATTGAGTGATCCTCTTCCGAAAATTTCAAGACAACTGGGACCGCCTACGTGTATGGAGGCGAAGACTCACACCCGCAGCGAAGCTCCATTCGAAAAGATCTGCAGTGTTTGGTCAGATTGCGTAGTGAGGTGATTAGGGGGATGCGATCGAAGTCGGTTCGAATACCTATTGTTGACACTCAAAAATTGAGTTGATCCATGTCGAAAATCGACCTGACTCATACCCAAAACTGACCTTGTGCAATAAATGAGTAACCCACGTTAAAAACGATCTTGGCCCACTCCCAAAATAGACTTGGTCGAAAAGTCCTTAAATATGGCTTGACAGGTGAGATTTGGAACCTTTCGCACGGATACTACGTTGGTGGGTGGAGTCAAACCGCCTTTGATTTTTGTAATGATCTAGGCTTGAATAAATGAAGCATTTGAGTCTTAGCGATGTTTATGTTTAGAACATCAATACGAAAAATTCGAGGCGCGGAATTTGAATCCAGTACACTTTTCAAATTTTTGATAACTGCTACATGTGTGCTTAATAGCACTACTTGCCATTTCAGCTCCATTTTGCTGCTGATCAGTTTGAGCCGCTGATACTGCAGAGCTATTGGAAAAAGAAATTAAAACCTAATGCGATACCGACCACATTCTCGCACCGCACTGCACCAAAGCAAAGGAAGTCCCCTGCGAAAAGGCTGCCAGTCCCCCCCCAAAAAAGGCGAGTGACACTTGTCGCCCTTTCTTTGGCACTACTTTTCCCCATTTGAAACGTTTTCTGTCTAGATGTACAGTCAAAAACGAGCAATGTGATTATGGTTGGCGAACCTATTTAAGAATTATATTTGTTCACAGCTTATATAATAATTTTGTTTTCGTTTTCTCCATCATGTCTACCTGCGGGCAGCGTTGCAGAAGTTGTGCCTGCTGAATCGTCCCGTGAGCACGCTCTTTAGAGGCATTGCCCTTCCGTTCAAACCTAAACAAGTGCATCAGACTTTTGACTTTTCCATTTCAGAGCCTCCTAATGAAGGCGCCTGGATTAATGATGCCAGCAACGAGCAGTGCATTCCTGATGGTGAGTACGAGCGTGGTCGCCTTACATGCACTTCCAGTGGCTGACATTTTTCTTTTAAGCAGACCTGCCGACGGTCACCCACTTACCTGAGGACAACATCATGCCTTCAAGGCATGATGCTGGCCCTTCTTGATGACCTCAGCACAGACATCGCATTATTCACTGAATCATGGCTGGCACCCGACATTCAAGATTTCGAACTACTTCATGACAATCAGTCATTTAACGTGTACCGGCGAGACAGAGTAGACCGCAGGGGAGGCTGCATCCTTGCCCTAGTGAAATCAAGCTTTTCTTCCACTCTAGTTAGTATTACCAGCCATAGCGAAATATTATGCATTAAATTCTCCTTTCCCTCTGGTACGAACATACTAGTCGCATGCTACAGAGCCCCTGACAGCGATCCCTCGTTTATTAATGACCTTCACTCTGTTCTTGAAGACTTACAGTATCGTTTCCCCCACGCCAATCTTACAGTCTGTGGGGACTTCAATTTCCCTGACATCGACTGGGAAAACCTGACTGCATCATCTCGGCAATCCAAAGACTTTTTAGAACTAGTCCATACCTTCAACCTTTCTCAAGCTGTGTGCTTTCCAACGCGAGGTTCAAACATTCTCGACCTAGTCCTCGTTTCTAACCCTCAATTGATCGAATCGCTTTCGTGTACTAGTGGACAAAGCGATCACTGCCTAATATCTTTCAACCTTTCCATTCAAATTCCCATCCGCCAACCGTCTATTAAATATATCCGAGATTATTCCAAGGCTGACTTCGTGAGCATTAACGCCCATCTCGAAGATTTCCTTTGCGCTTTTGGAATCTCCAGACACACGAAATCGATGAATTAAAACTGGTGTTTTTTAAGGAAAAACTTTTATCTCTTATAGATACTTATGTCCCGCTAATCTGCATCCGAGGGGACACCGGTAAACCCTGGTACTCCAATGCACTCAGAAAATTATCTCGAAAGAAGAAACGCTTTTTCCGCAGTGCCAAGAAATCAGGATTCACTGTGAGGTGGCAGAAATACGTCGATTGCCTACACGAATACATACACCTTTTACGATCTTCGAAAAGAAAATTTTACTGCCACGACCTCATGAACATATTACGAGTGAACCCGAAAAAATTTTGGAGCCTACTCATGCCCAATAAAAACCATTCCTACAATATTTCTTTGAAGGCGCGAGACGGCTCCGATGTTACAGATCTCGAGCGCTCCGATGTAATGAACACATATTTCACCTCTGTTTCACTGATGAGCACCCAGAAAGCAGCAGCTTTGACCTGCCTAACCTTAATTATGCACCTATGCCACCTATTGTCATCACGTCAGAGAGAATCTTAAATCTCATTGACAACCTGAAACCACACACTTCTCCTGGACCAGACAACATCCCCGCCAAGATCCCCAAAGGAACAAAATACATTACAAGCTAAATCCTACAACTGATTTTCGCCCAATCTCTCGAAACTAGCCAACTTCCGGAAGACTGGAAGATAAGCAAAGTTGTATCAATTTTCAAAGCTGGAGATCGCACCGACCCCTCGAATTACCGACCGATTTTATTGACATGTATCTCGTGTAAACTCTTCGAGCACATATTATACTCACAAATTGCATCTCACCTTGATCAGAATTCTTTTTTCTTTCTCAATCAGCATGGTTTCAGGGCAAGCTTTTCGTGCGAAACACAACTCTTCGAGCTCACTACTGATCTTCACTTAAATTTAGACTCCTCATTTCAAACCGATATCATCTACTTAGATTTTGCCAAAGCCTTCGATCGCGTCCCCCACCAACGCCTGCTGTCCAAGCTCTCCCGTCTGTCACTCGACCCTCTTACTTTATCCTGGATTCATTGCTTCTTAACCAACCCCCAACAGTTCACAGTCATCGCCGGTCGTACTTCCGAAACTACTCGAGTAATCTCCGGGGTCCCCCAGGGATCGGTTCTTGCTCCGTTACTGTTTTTAATATTTATCAATGATCTACCTTCTGGCATCTCATCAACCGTCCGTCTTTTAGCGGACGATTGCGTCATCTATCGCCGCATCAGCAACATCAGTGACCAGACAATATTACAGGAAGACCTCAGCAGAATCCAGAAGTGGTGCTCCGACTCACTAATGCAGCTCAATGTTTCAAAATGTAAATTCATGCACATTTCACGCAAACGCTCCAATCTTTATTTCCCATACACCCTGAACTCCATAGCCTTGTCTCAAACTAATTCATACAAGTACCTCGGCATTGAGATAACGACCAGTCTAACCTTGGCAGATCACATAACAAAATTATGCGCTAGCGCTTCCAGGTCACTTCGATTCATCCGGAGATCACTTGCCACGTCCCCCCCAGCCATCAGAGAACTAGCATATGAAACATATATTCGCAGCAAACTAGAATACGCCTCAACAATATGGAACCCGCACCAAGCCTACCTCATTGACTCACTCGAGGCCATCCAGAACCGGGCAGCACGTTTCATCACCTCGCAGTACACACCTCGGCTCAGTGTTACTCTCATGAAATCATCTCTCGGTCTCAAATCATTAGCGCTTCGCCGAAAAATTTCAATCCTCTGCCTATTCCACAAACTGTAATTTAATTTTCCAGCACTTCGTGAAAACCTTCTGCGCACTCCGGTACGATCATCTCGCCGTTTATATAATTCATTTAGCATTCAGCGCTTGCACGGCTCCACCAATGCATTCAACAAATCGTTTCTTCCTTGCGCGATCGAATTTTGGAATAACTTACCCGAAAACATTGTCATTGAAACTAATCCTTCCAACTTTAGACAGCTACTCATCGACCATTTCCAAGGAAAATAAAACTTTCCATGTATCAGCTGCGATGTGCTACAAAATGATCGCTTTATTGGACGCGTTGTTTTACTGTGGTGTGTATTTCTGTATGTTTTTTTAACATTGTTTTTGATTGACTATATTAATGTATTTACTATTTTGCTTGTTTCTGACATTGTCTTTGATTGACTTCATAATTTGTTTACTGTTTTGCTTTGTCTAGCTTTCTTTCTAGTTTTTATTCTTTTTTTCTCACTTGTTCTTTTTTTGCCTTTTCTTATGTATGACCGTCGGACACTTGTATCCCTCCCCCTTATGTAATGTCCCCACGGGACCCTTAAGGGTTAATAAATGATGATGATGATAATTATGAAGAGGTACTTTGACTTGCCCTGATTATGATCGTAAGATTCGCTGCGTTTCTTCAAGAGCATGACAGTAGTTTTGACAGTTTTTTACAGTAGTTAAATGATTACGCATTATTCGTTACTCTTGAACTGGTTCCAGATATGAGATAAAAATGTTCCAGTTATAAGTGGAACTGGAACTTTTTTGACGCGTGTGGGGAATCAGATTAAGGATGTAGGTATTGGAAGCGGTGGCCATTGTATAAAAACGGCAGATTAGGGACTCGGTAATTCAGCAGTTCTTGACTTTCTCTTTTGAGAACAAGCAGATGAGGATTCCGATATGCACGACTCTGCGGACCAGTCTTCTTTTCCCGACGGTAAGTATCAGGCTTTGCAAGGTATTGTTGACAGTGTTTGCAGATTTAAAACGTGACAGCGTTAAAAGGCCCTCTTCTGCAGACAATCCGGTGGCGGCGTTGTGAGCGAAAAATCATGCGCATGGCTCTGGCAGGTGGCAATAGGCAGGTGTAGTGGCAAGGCACTCATTGGTTGTGTGACGTCACGAGATCACGTGACACTACCGAGTTTTCAAGAGCTGCCATCTCGGAGAGCCACTTTCGTGAATTTCAAAGTGCACGCAGCGACAATCTGCAGATGGGAGCCATTAACTCTGTCGCGTCATGCCCTTGAAGGAGGCACGCATTCCTCTCTCGAGGGCATGACAACAACGGAGGCTCCTGCATCTGGCCTTCAGCATGCTATTATGTTTTGTAACATTTAAGTACGCTAACTCAACATAATTAAAAAGCTGCCTCTGAAATCTGAATGAACTTTTTTTAGCAACACATCAAGCCCTGATAGACCGCATATCACAGCTGAAGCGCCTTCAAGAACAATCAGAAAGGAAACCAGTTGCTGCCAAAAGAAGATATCTCAAAAGTGAAAGAGAAAAGGAACTGCTCAAGACAAGATTAAACATCTTTTCAGCGCCGACTAGATGAGGTCAATGGAGCGGCTTTCAAGCCAAGGTACGCGTTGGGAGGCCAACACGCTCGTCAAGTCGCTCAAGCTACGTATGGCCTGCGGATCCCAAGGCTACAGTCTTATGAGAAGTTTCGGCTTCCCGTTTCCGGCCGAGTGTACGCTCCAACGTCACATACAAAACTTCAAATTCCGTCCTGGAGTTCTTCAAGACTTACTCGACCCACTCCGGACGAAGGTAAATTATTTTTCACACCTGATGCAGTGGCTTAGAACTCCCTTCCCGACGTGAGAGGTACTTGTCAGCTGTAAATTCATAATGGCGTTAACAGCCTAGTTAAGATCGATACGGTTTGCTATACATTCTAACTGCTCGATGTTCGCTTGTTTTGCTTTAAATATAAATACGGACATTTCAGAAATGTTCCCGGATTGGTTACAAAATTGACTACACGTCAATGTTTAGATGTGGCTGCAGTGAATAATATCTTAACTCTGTGGCGTTTATTGTTTTTCTTCTTAGGTGAACCTCATGAAGCCTGAAGAACGCCACGCCACATTAATTATTGATGAAATGCAAGTTACACCAGGGCTCGTTTACGATCATTCATGTCGCAGTACTCTCGGTGCTCCTACCTTGCCTTTATCTGATGGTTCACTGCCGGAAGATACCTTAGCTACTCACGGCTTAGTGTTCATGCTGGGAGGCTTATTCACTAGGTGGAAACAAACGATCGCCTATCTTTTAACGGGCTACTCATTTCATGCTGCAACTTTGAAAGAGGACATCACTAAGGTAATAACGGCATGCGAGTCACTTGGATTGAAAATTCATGCCGTGACCTCAGACATGAGGGGCGGGAACCTAGCGCTCTGGAGGCTTTTTGGTATTCATGCCGGGAGACACAGCAGGCCGAAAACAAGTTGTGTTCACCGCTGTGACTATGAAAGAAAACTGGGGTTTTTTGATGACGTGCCGCACTTGCTAAAAAATTTGAGCAACCACTTAACTTAAGGTCAGTTAATTTACCTTCCGATTGGTATAGTCCAGAAAAATGGCTTGCCAACAGGCATTGTAAACCTTGAATATATAAACATTCTTGTCCAGCCTGATGCTAAATCTGAACTGAAACTTGCTCCTCACCTAAATGCTGCATGTGTCGATCCTAGTCTCTATGACAAAATGAAAGTCAGCATGGCCTACAGTTTATTTCATAATGACACATCAGCCGGTTTGCAGCTTCTGGTACAGAAAGGCTTGATATCGAAGAATGCGCTCTCGACGGCATGGTTTGTCGCAACAGTATTTCGTTGGTTTCGCTTGTTGATGTCCAGGACTACCAAGCTCGCGTTTAGTAGCGCAGTAGAAGGAACCTATGAGGACAGCATATCTTTTTTTAATGAGGTAGTAGAGTTATTTTCTAAAATTTCTATCGGTTCCCAGACTAAAGCCGTTTCTAGACTAAAGCCCATGTTCCATACTAAAGCCCAGACTAATATGAATAGCATTCATTCTATATTTACTTGATCGTACCTACAGGTTGCGGCACCAAAGGTATCAATTGCCTGTCGGAATTCATTTTCCCCGTTGCAAGTCCCCACTGATTAACAGCGACGCTCAGTCTCAGCCATGACAGTCATTCTTCTAAGAACCGCGACGACTCATTCGTACATGATGACATGATGCTCAGAGAAGTTGCTGCCGGTGGCTGACTGCAAACTCACAAAGCCAGGCGTTCGCTAGAGTGAGAAAACACCTCAATAACTGCTTTCTATGAAGCTGTGTTACTTGTTCCACTGCAGAGTGGTGTAAACACTTCCCATTTGCACAGCTGGCTAACTTTGTTGGAGGACACTGGCCCTCTTAACAATTGATTTGAGCAAAAGAGAGCGCTCAGCTTGGTCACAACTGGCTCAAAGGCTTTTCAGAAGTGCTCTGAAGGAGCCGAGCTGGTCACACTGCGGACGCGTGTCTGCGCAACTGAGCGGGTTTCGTAGAATTACCACCCACGAATAGTCAGAGCAGAGGTCGCCTCAAGGTTGCTCCGGTGAAGAGTGCGAATAATTCCATGCTGCCCCAACAAGTCCTTAAGCCCGACGATACACACCTAATCGTCGGGACCATGGGCTGAAGACCACAAATAAATTTTCACCCAAAGGTCTCGACGTGGGACAATAGCAATCCACACTGCTGAAAATGTTGACTAAAGCCTTGTAGCGCGTCTAGCTGCCATTAAAGGTAGGTCTGTGAACCTCCTTTCTACGCTCCTCTCCCTGAGATGGCCTTGTTCCCTAAAAAATGGACAATATCGATATTCGCGCAGCGTTTCTGAAGCGCCCTTTTGAGGCCGCAGGTTGATTTTACGACTGCCCTGAAAAATCAAGCAAGCACTTGTTATCTCCTGGTGCTGACAACCAGCAGACAGTGCTACATGCTGTGCATTTTGCAAACCCATTAAATGTAAGGTTTCCGAAAATTAAAATCCACAAGAAAACACCCCTCTCGTTCGCTTGCCTCGCTCCCCTCCACTTTCCTTTGTGAGCGTTGTGCATAAGTGCCTTCTCCTGAGTAAAGAGGTATGATAGGCGCCCTCACCGCAGCACATTTTTCGGCCTGCCGCGCTACATCGGAGCCCACCACCGCACGTGCCACAGGGCGCACTTGGTAGGACGACCCTATTGCACCACTAAGTGCTGTTACTTTTCGTCGCCTATTCCATGATGTGCCATTGAGGGAGCAACAGAGGAATAGAAAGAAGCTTAGAAATGACCTCTCTTAACTGGAAAAAGGCGGAACCAAAATGCGCATCCGCAGGGAAAGACGAAATGGCAATCAAGCGCTTAACTTGGTCCAAGAAGTAAGGAAACGTTGTTAAAGGCTCTGGAGACTGTCAGAAAAATAAGAAAATTCCACACAACTAGAGACAGAGTAAAATGCGTTTCATATATAAATGCACATAAAATCCTTCAGACCAGTTATAATAACATCTGTTATATACAGACTGGCAATGCTGGCGGTGAAATTAAAATCATACTCGGAGAACTTCACAATTTGTTTAGAAAGGGTAGGTCCTTTGATAATAGCCTTTTGGTGCTTACCGAATGCATAGAAATAGCTAAGGCGGAAAACAGACCTATGTATTTACCTTCCTGGACATAATCGGTGCATACGACAACTTAAACAGGGAACTCCTCTGGGGCATATTTGAAGTTGGAATTACATAACAAGGGATGAAAATTAAGACAACTGTCGAGGTACGCAATGCATTAAGGCAAGGCTTTCAGCTATCACCGCTCCTGTTTATGCTTTGTATTATAAATACGAAAAGAAGGCTATAAAAAGTAATCAAGCTGGAATGAAGAAGATGATACGGCACCGCCACCAACGACGACGAAGCGCTAGCGCCGACCGTAGAAGGCTCGTGCTGGAGAACTACCGCTTGTGTGCCGGTCCCTCGCCCCGCTGGTTCCTA
Organism: Amblyomma mixtum; assembly: GCF_055824585.1. NCBI lineage: Eukaryota > Metazoa > Arthropoda > Arachnida > Ixodida > Ixodidae > Amblyomma > Amblyomma mixtum. The sequence continues at coordinate 15,888,556 of NC_143014.1, forward strand.
GACTTCTTGCGCCAGGGTCTTCGTCGCCGGCGGTTGAACGTGCCAATAAACCGCTCTACATTTGGTGGAGGTTGCTGCGGTCACCTTTCCCCATCACCGTGGACCTTCGCAGTCGCACCATCCCGATGTCCAAGGCCGGTCAGCAGCCCCCCAGTCAACAGCCCGCCCCCCGCCGGAGCCAGTCATCTGCTCCGGTGCCGTCCTGCAGCGGGACCCCGCTGTTTTCAGCGGCCACAGCGAACACGATGTGGAAGATTGGCTGGAGTCGTATGAACGGGTGAGCCGCCATAACAACTGGGACGACCGCGTCAAACTCACAAATGTGATATTCTACCTGAGCGACGTCGCAAACCTGTGGTTCCGAAACTACGAGGCCGACATTCCCACTTGGGCCGTTCTGAAGAGCACACTCGCGGAGGTTTTCGGTCGCCCCGCCGTGCCGAAACTGCGCGCTTAGCAAAGCCTCCGTGTCCGAGCTCAGCACACGAATGAGACTTTCACGAGCTACATTGAGGATGTAGTTGACCTTTGTAAGCGTGTTGACCCGGTTATGACTGAGGCTGACAAGATAAAGCATATCCTGAAAGGCATCGACGACGACGCCTTTCAGATGTTGTTAACGAAGAGCCCCATCACCGTTGCCTCGGTGTACACCCTGTGCCAAGGTTTCGACGAGTTGCGGAAACAACGCCTTTGTGGTCGTCGCTCTCCCCCGCCTGCCGACTTCATCTCCGGCCTGGGCATCAACAATGACTTGCTCGCTACCATCAAAGACTTCGTGCGGGACGAGGTCGCCAGGCAACTCTCGCTTCTATCTCACCAACACCCGTCACCGCCCGTCCTAAGTCCTGAGATCCGGCACGCCATCACGCAGGAGGTCGCCGATGCACTTCCTTGTCTTCGGCAACCGGCACCCTTGGCTCCCCAGGCCGGTCTTTTCCCAATGCAGACCACCCCTGTTGCCGCCTCGTTGAGCTACGATCCTGCAGTAACCGTGCCGCCTGCGCCCGCACCTGTGCCTCTCACCTATGCCGACGCTGTCAGAAGACCACCGCGGCAGCAGGCCTATGCATACGCTCCTGCTGCGGTACCTGCGCCTGCTGCTCCCCGACACCGTTTCGCGCCCGCTGCCTACAATCCTTGGCGCACGGCTGATAACTGACCTGAAGTTTAGCAGAGTACACTGTGGGGCCAGTTGGTCATACATAATCTGAACGAACAAACGTAGCGTTTAAACAGGACACAGAAAGATGAGGACAGGACGGGGCCCCCGTCCTGTCCTCATCTTTCTGTGTCCTGTTTAAACGCTACGTTTGTTCGTTCAGATTATGATAACAGACCTATCTGCAACGCCTGCGGTATTCCAGGCCACGTCGCGCGCCTCTGTCGACGTAGTCTGCCTGCGCCTCTGCACCCCATGCCGGATTACCCCGCTACGGATCGCACCTTTCGCCCACCTTTCGAACCACCCCATCGGGGCACCTCACCTGATCGCGCGCCTGGTCGCCAGCCCTACGTTTCCCACCGATCGCCATCCCCTCGCCGCCGCTCCTTGTCGCCCATGAGGCGTCGCACCGTCACCGCCGATTCGGAAAACTAGCAGCCGCTGTTCCTGGGGCACGAACTGCGCTCTCATCGCCCTGTTCAAGTCCTCGCCTTTCACCGCCAAATCTTCTTGACTTGTTTGTGGACGGCTTCCCGACACTTGCGCTTGTGGACACCGGGGCCACCGTTTCTGTGATTAACGAAAACTTCTGCCGTTCGCTTCGAAAAGTTACGACCCCATCTTCTGGACTCTCCCTCCGTACAGCTAGCGCCGCGCCCGTTCATCCTTCTGCCGCTTGCACAGCCCGCGTCGTCATCGCCGATGTTTTATACGTTGTCGAATTTTTAGTCCTCCGACTGCTCCGACCACTCTAATTGGGATCAAGTCCTTCCGCTCGTGACCTATGCATATAACACCGCATCTCAGGCAACCACCGGCTTTTCGCCTTTCTTTCTTTCATTCGGGCGCGAGCCTTCCTGTCTCCTGGACACCATCCTTCCCTACAACCCCGACAGCTCAGAATATACTTCCCTTTCTGACATTACCCGCTATGCTGAGCAGTGCCGCCAGTTGGCTCGCTCCTTCACCGCCGAACGTCAAGGACTCCGCAAACATGAGTCCGATCAAGACACGCCCGCTACACACTCCTCCACTGGATCATTGGTCTGGCTCTGTGTTCCGGCTGCGTCCAAATTTTCGGCCAAGCACATTGGTCCCTACCGCATCTTAGAGCGTACGTCACCTGTCAACTATATCATCGAACCGGTGACACCTTCTTTGGACCGTCGCCGTCGTGGTCGCGACGTCGTTCATGTCAGCCGCTTGAAGCCTTATTACAGCCCTCTCATCGTCTCCTCGCCTTGAGTCGCCAGGATGGCTCCCTCTTTCCGCCGGGGCAGTTGGAATGAAGAAGATGATACGGCACCGCCACCAACGACGACGAAGCGTTAGCGCCGCCTGTAGAAGGCTCGTGCTGGAGAACTACCGCTTGTGTGCCGGTCCCTCGCCCCGCTGGTTCCTAGACTTCTTGCGACAGGGTCTTTGTCGCCGGCGCTTGAACGTGCCAATAAACCGCTCTCCAAAGCTAATAATCTGTCGTACAGATTAGGCGGAAAGGTCGTTGAGCATATGACACCCGGGTTTATTGTATGCGGACGATATTGTGTTAGCAGATAGCCAGGAAGGTTAGCAAACTCTGGTTAATTGTGGAGAGAAAGGAGACGCTCTACGCTTCAGTTTCAGAGGAACGAAGGCAAGCGCGATGATTTTCAAGGATACAACTGATCAGGTGCCTATAATACAAGGCCACGAAATACTCAGAGTAGACGAATACAAATATCTCGGGGTATAGGTAAAGGAAGGGCAGATATACGCGGAAAAGCATGAACAGTCTGTTAGGGCAAAAGTACGAAAAGATGCCTAAATAATTAAACATAGGGCATTACGGGGGTACAGCAAATATGAAGTACCGCGAGAGGTATTTGGAAAGGAATAATGATGCCGGGGCTTACTTTTAGGAATGCGGTTCTGTGCTTATGGGCAAAAGCTCAGTCGAGATTAGAAGTAAATCGGAGAGCTGTGGGAAGATTACCACTCGGTGCCCACGGCAAAATCACAAACGAAGTACAGGGGAATATGGGCTGGACATCGTTCGAAGCACGGGAAGCTAAGAGTAAAATATTACATGAAGAACGCCTGAGGAAACTGGACGATAACACGTGGGCCGCTCGGATATTTAAAACTTATATAGAAAGAGCGTTGACTCAAAATTTCGGAAAACAGCTAGAAAACAGTAAGTATGCAGCATGCAAGTACGTAGAAAGAGCATTAAACAACACATAAAAACACGGAAGGTAAAAATATGCCCCTGCGGGGACCCTTCAGAGTTATTTTCAAGTCTAAAAACTGCAAACAGTTGTTTCCAAGAGCAAACGTAAAATCTAATCCTTAGGCAAGTCGGCTAAAGTTAATAAGGATGTCCTCCACATTTCGCGGATAGGTCAAAGGTCACTGCCTCTTAAAAGCATTCAAAAAATGGTCTACATATCGCGGGCTACTCGTCAAAAGTTCTTCAAAAGAAAGTAAGACCAGTAGTCAGCACTTAGCAGCATAAGGTCACATAACCTCAAGCGCGTGGCTGACAAGTTCAAGGCATGCACCCCTGGTTTTTTCGGCCCTAGGGAAAGTCTCTTGACTGTGTTGTCTGGTGTCATACCATAGTAGCACCAACTAAAACTGCACAGTTAACAATGAGAACCAATTTGTGAAGTATGAAAAAGGGTCAGTGTACAAATTTCTTTTCAAATGTGCGATGTACATTGGGCAATTGGGCCGACGTGTCAATGACCGCCTAGGGTAACATAATTTGCCCTGCGGAACGGTACTGGTTCAGTCCTGGCGGTACACATTAATGAATGCAGAAAAGAAAATCACACAAAACAAAACAGAAAAAGTGCGATGGATGTCTCCAAGGCATTAGCATCTTCTACAGGAGTACTGACATGCTGACGCGGGAACTAGTTGAGGCCTATCATAATAGGAAGTACTGTAGTGCATGGGTCAATACGCCGTTTGTGACATTGTATGATAAAGAATTTGCTTCTCTAGAAATCTTGGATAAGATTTGAGTCACCTGTGCCCTTCCTTCGCGCCTTTTCCGGTTTTTTCCCCCGCAGGTGCTAATATCTCTGATCATGCCTTCCCCTTTATGGGTGTATATAAGTCACCTGCTTTTTCTCTGAATAAAGCAGTTGCAAGTAACGCTCCGTCCTGTTTTCCTCGTCCTTATTGTGCCGTCTCTTTGTGCGCAAAAAAGAACTCTGAGATTGGACCAACTATACCGACAAAGCATTATATTTCAATAAATTTTTCAATGAATGTACTGCACTGTTGAAATCTAAGCGTGTTTAATGGCATTTAATGGTTTCGGGAAGTTTCCCGTAATCGTCGATTTTCTTGTAAGTTCCGTATATATTGCTGAAGTCACCGATTCGTTCAGCAAAAGAGAAAGGCTATTTGCTTTTCGGGTTGTGTGCCAACGACTAAAGTAGCTAAACATAAGTTGATCGGCAAATCTCGTCGAAAGGCGGTCACGATGTGATGACTGCAGGTACAGAAAACGTGAACATGGGGAGCTAGAGTCAAGGCGGTATTGTTCACGAGATAGATACTGTGAGATCAGATGAGCAGTCTACTGGGAAAGTGATATTTATCGCACCAGCGTCTATGCATCGCGTCCAAAGGCAAAGGAAGTGAAAAGGAAGTGAAGGCAAAAAAGTGTGTCCCTAGAGCACGTGCAACGGGACAGCACGCTTCAGTCTGGCTCCATATCGAGAAGGACAATTTTCGGTGTCAAACACCAGCAAAAGCTAAGGGAGCACAAAAAGACGAAGGGATGCAGTTAGCAGGCGCTTTGAAGAACATCGGTTGGATGGAACCTTCAAGAAGGCCGTCAAAAAGGTAGAACTCGCCTAGGGGAGGTGTCATGGCCGCTTTTGAGCGATTAGAGTGCAGCGCTCGGTGACAGGCCGAATCCCCTAATTACTGGGCGCCAACTGGTCTGCCCTCGCGCTGCTGGAAAAGCCCCCGGCTTCGCTCGTAAAGGAGTATCCCATAGTCTGATACAACTGTACTCGGGTGCAACTCAAGAGCAAAGCGGCTTCTCCCCGTCAAAGGACGACCCCCCTCCAGCCAGTGGCGATTCTCATTAACCTGCGGCGTGACAATGCAGGGAGGGAACTACACCCGAACATCCAGGGAGGGTACTTTAATCTGCCACTGTCTGCATTGTCACGCTGGCAGGTCCATGAGAATCGGCTGACGCCATTGGCTGGAAGGGGGTCCTTTGATGAGAACAAGTCGGGTCGTTCTTGAGTTGTATGTCACTATACGCCATGAGCGCTGCCTGTAGGGGCGCCGCCATACCCGCTACCACCATGCCATCTGACACCACCCTGACCCAGCCCGTCGGCACTTCACCGACCCGAGGTAGAGTTTTTTCCCTTCCACGACGATTTGATTGGCCCGACCCGAACAACGCGCGCAAAATTAACTGTGGTCGATGATATCGCGATACCGCCGTGTTCACCTGTGCTCATCTCTGTATCCTGCGCCTCTGCTTCCGACGGACCTGTCGTATTCAGCCCGTCCGACACCTTTCCTGCTCGCAACGGTCTCCGCCTGCTCTCCGCCCTGCTTACAGTCCCAGCTGGCTGCAGTACAATTCCCGTCACAAACCTCTTCACGTGCCCTTTTACTTTACATCGCGGCCAATGCCTGGGCTTTGTACAGCCATTTGCTTTTCTACTCGTCTGCGACTATTCCAAGGACGAGTCCGGCGGTCTCCCAATGGATGCACTTACTCCTTGCGCCGCATCGACTGATCCTGCTCTCGTGGACGTCTTCGCCAGCTCTATTGACGCTACCCTTCGCCAGCGCAAAAGACCCAGCTTCTTGCCCGGCTGGCCCCGTTTCGTTCCTCCTTTGACGTTGCTACCCACCGTTTGGGCCGTACGTCGGCTGTCACCCACCGGATCGACACCGGCTCCCACTCGCCGTTGCGCCAACAACCGTACCGTGTGACCGTGTGTCACCGGCCGAACGTCATATCATCGACGAACAGGCGAACGACATACTGCAGTGTGGCGTCATACAACCCTCCCACAGTCCTTTGGCCTCCCCCGCAGTCCTTGTCATCAAGAAAGACGGCTCTATCCGCTTTTGCGTGTACTACCGCCGCCTCAACAAAATCACTCGCGAAGACGTCTGTCCTCTGCCCCGAATAGATGACGCCCTGGACTGTCTGCAGGGCGCCGAATTCTTTTCATCTCTAGATCTACGCTCCGGATACTGGCAAGTCCCGATAGCCGACGACGACCGCGCCAAAACAGCCTTTGTGACGCCAGACGGGCTGTATGAATTCACCGTAATGCCGTTCGGATTATGTAATGCCCCCGCAACATTTGAGCGCATGATGGACACTATACTACGCGGCCTCAAATGGAAAACCTGTTTGTGCTATCTCGATGACATTGCTGTTTTCGCCCCGGACTTCCAGACTCATTTCGCGCGCCTGGGACATGTGTTGAAATGTCACTGAAGTTGGACTACAACTAAATTTGAAGAAACGTCACTTCGCGGCCCGACAGTTGACAATTTTAGGCCACATCGTATCTAAGGATGGTGTGCTTCCCGATCCAGCAAAACTTTGTGCTGTGTCTGAGTTCCCGAAGTCCTGCACGATGAAGGAACTTCGCAGTTTCATCGGCCTATGCTCTTACTTTCGGCGTTTCATCTGTAATTTCGCTTCAATCATCGCGCCTCTGACAAAGTTTCTTCGCGCCAGCAACGACCTCAGCGGCTGGAATCCTGCCTGTGACGACGCATTGAGAACCTTGCGTCGCCTGCTTACCTCTGCGCCCATATTACGCCACTTCGACCCCAATGCGCCCACTGAAATCCACACAGATGCCAGTGGAGTTGGTAATGGTGCCGTCCTTGCGCAACGTAAACACGGTTTTCATGAGTATGTTGTTGCATACGCGAATCGCACACTGACGAAGTCGGAGTTGAACTACTCTGTGACTGAAAAAGAGTGCTTGGCAATCGTTTGGGCGATAACAAAATTTCGACCTTACTTGTACGGCCGACCTTTCGACGTCGTTAAAAACCATCATTCATTGTGTTGTCTGTCCACCCTGAAGGACCCCAATGGACGCCTCGCTCGGTGGGCCTTACGTGTTCAAGAGTAAGACATTCATGTGGTATATCGCTCTGGCCGGAAGCATCACGACGCCGACGCTTTGTCACTCTTACCTCTGAACACTGAACCTGCTTGCCCTCCCCGCGTCGACTGCGCTTCCTTATCGATGACCACCATGGCCACCAAGCAGCTCAAGGACCCATGGATCGGTTCTATTTTCAACTTGCTTTCGAACCCTTCCGTCACCTCGGTCCCACGACCACTGCGCCGTCAAGCTGCCCGCTTCAAGATTCGCGATGGGCTCTTGTACTGCCGCAATTATATCTCTGACGGCCGAAAATGGCTCCTTGTGATCCCGGGACACTTACGTTACGAAGTGTGCGCCGCCTTTCACAATGACCCAGCAGCCGCTCACACCGGTGCTTTCAAAACTTATGCACGTCTTCGCCTCCGTTATTACCGGCGCGGTATGTACACCTACGTCCGCAAATTCGTCCGTTCTTGCTCAGACTGTCAACGCCGTAAGCCTAGTCACCACCATCCGACCGGCCCCATGCAGCCTCTGCCTTGCCCATCCAGGCCTTTCGACCGGGTTGGCATTGACCTGTACGAACCGCTTTCCTACACGGCTACAGCAAACCGCTGGATCAATGTCGCTGTCGATCATCTGACACGGTACGCCGAAACCGCTGCCCTTCCCTCCGCTACGGCACGGGATGTTGCAGCCTTCCTCCTGCACCGCTTCATACTTCGCCACGGAGCGCCACGTGAACTTCTGAGCGACCGTGGACGTGTGTTTCTGTCCGAAGTCGTTTCATCCCTTCTACAGCAATGCAACGTTACCCATCGCACCACGACGGCTTACCACCCGCAGACTAACGGGCTGACTGAACGCTTTAATCGTACGTTAGGTGACATGCTGTCAATGTACTTACATGGCCGCGGACCATTCCAACTGGGATGCCGTACTACCCTATGTCACTTAACCTTACAACGCTGCCATTCAGAGTACAACTGGTTTTTCGCCATTTTTCCTGCTCTACGGGCGTGAACAAGCTTCGTCCCCACTTTACACCATTCTTCCTTACCAGCCCGATTCCTCGGAATCCACAACTATTTCCGCAGCCTCTCGCCACGCTGAAGAAAGCCGGCAGCTCGCTCGGGCGTTCGCATCCGCCGACCAGGGGCGCCAAAAATAGCGCTTCGACAGCACGCATCACAATGACACTTTTCAACCACAATCCCTTGTTTGGCTCCGTGTTCCTCCTGCCTCACCTGGCCTCTCTTCCAAGCTGCTTTCGAAGTACCATGGGCCCTACCGCGTCCTGGAGCTACTTCCCCGGTTACCTACATCATCGAGCCTGTAACGCCTTCGCCAGATCACCGACGACGTGTGCCCGAGACAGTCCATGTGTCTCGCTTGAAGCCACATTACGACCCATGCGTATTGACGTCCCCTTAAGTCGCCAGGATGGCTCTTTTTCCCCGGGGCGGGGGCGACTGTAAAGAAGAAGACGATCAGCGCACGCAGTGGGCGCGCCAACGCCTAGCGCGTGACGAGAGTGCTGACTGTTCGAGTCTGGAGGCGCGATTTTGCTGTTCCGCCTGGTCGCCCCGGTCAAGCGCCTCTTGCCAGTAAAGCCTCTTACAATATTGCTGCGTGATGGGTGTTTGACGAACCTTCGAGGAGAAAGCGAAGCACGACTTGTATTCCTTCAGCAGCTGTTCCAAAGCCAGGCGTTGCTCCCGAGACAGGTGGCAGTTTATGTCGACGTTTTCAAGGGAAGGTTCGTCAGTGCCGGCTGCCGCGGACGCAAAACAAACGGGAATATCGGTAACAGGTTCGGCAGAAGCGATAGCCGTTCCTGCAAAAAGGTGCCGGTACTCATTAGAAAAATTAGTGACCAGGACCGCAGACCGGCCACCACGAAGCGTCAGTAGACTGCGAGCGGCGCAGATGCCTTGAGTAAGCAGGAGTGAACGGTTAGCCTCGGCGACTGCTTCTGCGTCATGCAAGTCGTTGCAAGTGACTTCAACCAAAACACTGCTCCGTGGCGGCAGTCGCGTGCTTCGTCGAAGTGCGCAAGAACAGGAGGTGTCTGGTGTAGGCGCTGGGTAAGATCCCTGTATATGTCTAATACTCCTCCGCATACCCTGGGCTCCAGTCCTTCGCTGGTGGACACCCCTGTGCACCGTGCTAGCCGGAGAAACCAAGGCCTACCTCCCGAACACGGGCTTTTGGAGTCTGCAAGAGCACCCACCCATCGACCTGTTATGCCAGCTGCAGCCTACTATACCTTGCAGAATCCGCGACTGCCCAAACCATTCCATGGCAGTCAGCTCGAAGACGTCGAAGACTGGCTGGTCGAGTTTGAACGCGTGGCCTCGTTCAACCAGTGGGACGACGCAGCCAAGCTTCGAAACGTCTTCTTTAGCCTGGAAGATGGGGCACGTACGTGGTACGAGAACCGAGAAGATGCGCTAACATCATGGCATGAGTTCCGCCGACGCCTGCTGGAGACCTACACCAGCACGGATCGCCGAGAACGGGCTGAACGGGCTTTGCAGTCTCGCATTCAAATGCCGAATGAGTCTGTAGCCATGTACGTGGAGGATATGACTCGGCTCTTCCGGCGAGCTGACCCGGCCATGCCCGAAGAGAAAAAGGTGCGCCAACTCATGCGCGGCGTCAAAGAACAGCTCTTTGCAGGCCTCGTGCGCAGCCCACCATCGACCGTCGCTGCATTCCTTGCCGAGGCCGCGACGATGGAAAAGGTTCTTCAACAACGTTCTGCGACTTACAACCGGCCCGTGCATGCTGCTGCAGTCACCGAATCGTTTGCCACCGCCAGGAGCCACCCTGACGATTTGCGCGAACTGATTGGCACCATCGTGCGTGAAGAGGTCCTCAAGTTTTGCAGCCCTTCGCAGTCTGCACTTGGTTCGATTTCCACTCTTGTTCGCGAGGAGGTGCAACAGGCGTTCAGGGGTCCTACCGTCGAAACACCACCTCTGCCGGGAGACTACAGCCTCCCCACCTATGCCGAAGTTGCGAGACGCCCGGCTGCAGCTTCGCCACCGCCGATTCCAGTAACGCCTCCTGCACCGCTGTCCCCAGTTCCACCAGTCCCGTATTTCGACGATCGCCGAGTGCACTTGCGGAAGGCCGATGTCTGGCGCACACCTGACAACCGGCCACTCTGCTTTCACTGCGGAGAACCAGGCCATCTCTACCGCAATTGCTCTTATCGACGCCTCGGTCTGCAGGGCTTTCGAGCCGATTCGCCCAGACCCCGGTTTGGCCACCGGCCTCCAGCCATTGAAGACTTCCTCGCGGAACAGCGACTTTCAGCCCGTGCGCCGCATCAGCCGCGCTCATCTTCTCCGCGGCGCTCTTCCCCGAACCCGCACAGCTCCCCGCGAGCAGTACAGGGTCGCTCGCCGAGCCCTCGCCGGGAAAACTGAGACCAGCGACCTTCGGGGGCGAGGTCGCTGGGAGTCGCTGCGCTGAAGACCTCCCGCCGCCGCCGCTACGCTCCGACCGTGAACAGATAGTACCGTCATCTGACCAAAACAGCTGCGTTTCCTTGGACATACCTGTTCTTCTCGACGGTCACAGAGTCAGTGCATTAGTGGACACCGGGGCCGACTATTCAATTATCAGTGATAAATTAGCGACTCTTCTAAAAAAAGTCCTTACGCCTTGTTCTGTAGTGCATCTCCGTACTGCCGGTGGTCATCTCGTTACTCCAAAGGGTATTTGCACGGCTCGCGTTCAGATTCAGGGATCTACGTTCGTCGTCAGTTGTGTAGTTCTGTGCAATTGCTCGCGCGATCTCATTATCGGCATTGACTTTCTGCGGGAGTATGGTGCTGTCATCGACCTCCGCCGACGAATCATCACCTTTTCGACCAGTAACGCGACCCACCTCGCCGACTCTTGCCACCGCAGTGCCGCCCTTCGTGTTTCTGCAGACAGTGTCACGTTGCCGCCACGGAGCAGTGTTTTGGTTGAAGTCACTTGCAACGACTTGCATGACGCAGAAGCAGTCGCCGAGGCTAACCGTTCACTCCTGCTTACTCAAGGCATCTGCGCCGCTCGCAGTCTACTGACGCTTCGTGGTGGCCGGTCTGCGGTCCTGGTCACTAATTTTTCTAATGAGTACCGGCACCTTTTTGCAGGAACGGCTATCGCTTCTGCCGAACCTGTTACCGATATTCCCGTTTGTTTTGCGTCCGCGGCAGCCGGCACTGACGAACCTTCCCTTGAAAACGTCGACATAAACTGCCACCTGTCTCGGGAGCAACGCCTGGCTTTGGAACAGCTGCTGAAGGAATACAAGTCGTGCTTCGCTTCCTCCTCGAAGGTTCGTCAAACACCCATCACGCAGCACCGCATCATCACCTATGACGACGCTCGCCCTATACGACAGCAGCCTTATCGTGTTTCTGCTAAAGAACGGGCGGTTATCCAAACTCAGGTTCAGGAAATGCTTGACGACGGCGTTGTTCAACCTTCCCAAAGCCCGTGGTCTTCACCTGTAGTCCTTGTTAAGAAGAAGGACGGCACTCTCCGGTTTTGTGTCGACTATCGCAAACTGAACAGTGTGACCAAAAAGGACGTCTACCCGTTGCCGCGCATTGACGACTCGCTGGATAGATTACGGCGCGCTAAGTACTTCTCATCCATTGACTTAAAGAGCGGCTATTGGCAAATTGAAGTAGACGAACGGGACCGCGAAAAAGCCGCCTTTGTGACTCCAGATGGCCTCTATGAATTTAAAGTGCTTCCTTTCGGTTTGTGCTCCGCCCCGTCTACGTTCCAACGGATGATGGACACCGTCCTCACAGGCCTCAAGTGGCAAAGCTGTCTTGTTTACTTGGACGACGTCGTAGTTTTTTCGGAAACGTTTGACCAACATCTCCAGCGCCTGCGGGCTGTCCTCGAAGCCCTCCGCTCGGCAGACCTTACCCTGAAGCCCCAGAAGTGTCATTTCGGTTACGAAGAGCTCAAATTTCTGGGTCACGTTGTGAGCGCTGAGGGAGTGCGGCCGGACCCCGAAAAGACTGCCGCCGTCGCACGTTTTCCCGTTCCGACCGACAAGAAAGCTGTCCAGCGCTTCCTGGGTCTCTGTGCGTATTATCGGCGCTTTATTGCGGACTTTTCCACGATTGCTGAGCCGTTGACGCGCCTCACAAGGAATACCACCTCCTTTTTCTGGACCACTGAGCAACAGACCGCTTTCTCTACGCTCCGCCAGCGCCTTCAGACACCTCCCGTTCTTGCGCACTTCGACGAAGATGCCGATACCGAGGTCCACACCGACGCCAGTAACATCGGTCTTGGCGCGGTCCTTGTTCAACACCAAGACGGCCTTGAGAGGGTTATCGCCTATGCTAGCCGTACTCTCTCCCGCGCCGAGAGCAATTACTCCACGTCTGAAAAAGAATGTCTTGCGGTCGTGTGGGCCACCATGAAGTTTCGCCCTTATCTTTACGGCCGCCCATTCAAAGTGGTCACCGATCACCACTGCCTATGCTGGCTGGCAAATTTGCGAGACCCATCTGGACGCCTGGCACGCTGGAGCTTACGGCTCCAGGAATTTGACATTACTATTGTTTACAAGTCCGGCCGCAGACACGAAGACGCCGACACACTGTCGCGTGCACCAGTTGATCCTGCCGACGCAGCGCCCGATGACGACAGCGGCTTCCTTGGTACTCTCACCGCCTCCGACCTACTGACTCGGCAGAGGGCGGACTCGGACCTTCGCCCTCTCATTGACGCCCTTGAAGGTAGTGATACGGTTATACCTCGCCACTTCTCTCGACGTCTTGGCTCCTTCTGTTTGCGGCAAGGTCTCTTGTACAAGAAGAACTCGAGAGGCAACGATAGACCTTACCTTCTCGTCATTCCAGCCGACCTCCGATCTGACGTTCTTTTCGCCTGCCACGATGAGCCCACGTCTGGCCACTTGGGCTTTTCACGTACGCTCGCCAGAGTGCGGAACATGTATTACTGGCCTGGACTTTCTGCTGATGTCAAACGATACGTTAAAAGCTGCCGAGAATGCCAGCGCCGGAAAACGCCCCCACTTAAGCCGGCGGGCTTTCTCAAGCCCGTTACTGCCCCTCGTGCTCCGTTCGACCAGATCGGCATGGACCTCCTCGGCCCTTTCCCCTTGTCGCAGGGCGGCAATAAGTGGATCATAGTTGCTACCGACTATTTGACTCGCTACGCCGAGACCAAGGCGATCCCTCGTGGCACAGCTTCAGAAGTCGCAGAGTTTTTCATGCACAACATCGTCCTGCGACATGGCGCTCCTTCGCACGTGATTACAGACAGAGGGACGGCGTTTACAGCGCAACTAATCGACCACATCTTTCGGCTGAGCTGCACAACACACCGCAAGACCACGGCCTACCATCCGCAGAGCAATGGCTTGACCGAACGATTAAACAGGACCCTTGCGGACATGTTGTCCATGTACGTAGATGTTCAACACAAAACTTGGGATGAGGTCCTGCCGTATGTCACCTTTGCCTACAACACCGCCCTGCAGGAAACTACGCGCTTCTCCCCGTTTCGCCTTGTGTACGGACGCGAAGTCCAGAGCATGCTTGATGCCATGCTCCCGTGCCCAGAGGATGACCAACTCGCCCCAGACGCCCAACAGTTTGCCCAACGTGCTGAAGAAGCCCGTCAGCTGGCCCGCGTGCACATCGGGCAACAGCAGAGCTCGGATGCGCGCCGTTACAACCTTCGCCACCGACAGGTTGACTACAAACCCGGTGACCAAGTCTGGGTGTGGACTCCTGTTCGTCGCCAAGGCTTGTGTGAGAAACTGCTCTCCCGCTATTTTGGCCCTTACAGAGTGGTACGGCGTGTGAGTGAGGTTAACTATGAAGTGGTTCCGGACGGTGCTGCGCAACCGCGACGCCGACAGCCCGACTCTGACATTGTGCACGTTGTGCGGCTTAAGCCGTACTATACACGGTGACGCAACCGTGCTGATGTTTTCGCGCGCTTCAGTTGCGGCAGCTTGCTTGTTTTTTTTTGTTTTTTTTTTTGTTTCACCCTTACGTCGACAGCGACAGCGCTCTTTTTTTTTTCCTTCATAAGGGGGGAATAATGCCACCTAGTATTGCCAGGTGGCGCATACGAAGTAGGGCGACGACGACGAAGTAGGGCTCGCGCCATGTGGAGTCTGTCGCTGTTGTTGCCTCAGCTTGCCTGGCCTTCCCTTTCGTGCCTGCTAATAAAGCCCCCCTTCGTCAGCAAGTACGTTACAATATCTTCAAAAAAGAAAGCAAAGCACTCGTTAAATAAGGCCAACCTTCAGCAAATCGGGTCGCACAGTAACACGATGCTAGCATGTGCGACGTATTTTTGCCAAAGGAACATAAACAGATATAAGCGTTCCTAGAATTAGTCACACAAACCTACTTACATGACAGAGTTCAATACAGAAGCCATCACTGCTACGAGCAATACTTACTTGCCCATGACGGACATACTTACTCCATGTTTACGTTTCAGCGAGCTCCTATTGGAGGTCACTGCTGCTAAGCACTTCAGATATAATAATTCTGTTAACTTTCATATTATGGAGGCGCAAATCACAGTCCTAGCTGCACCCATCAAAGCAGAAGCTGTCATTTAATGGAAAGCTCGCATAGCTAACGTCATTTTAAAAAGACGCTTGACTGTACAACTCCAAAGCTGTTTAAAAAGTCAAAGAGCACCCGTACACCCTTCGCAACCTTGCACTTGAAGGAGGTGCAACACCATTGCACCCGTGCAGCTTGGAAAGGTGCTTGCACCTTTAAGGGTGCCAATTTTTTTACTGCATAGAACGTCTCTGGTATGCTAAATCTCTCTATTAATTGCTTTTTAATGCGGAAGGTGTCGTTTCATTGGCAAATAATTGTACAGGGTGGTCCACTGTAAGTACGAACACCGCGCAGCGTGGCTGCGCTCCGCGTTGCGCGAGCGCATCCGGCGCGGTCGCGCATCTTAGCTCTGCGGCGCAGGCGCACACGGGCCTGGAGGCGGTGCTTCGTGTCGTCTGCTACAGCGCGGGTGCGCACAGTGCTTGCTCTGCGGTGAAGCCCGTCTAACTTTCTGCATGATTACAGCGCTTGTGTGCACCGAGCCAGCACTGCGGGAAAGCGCACTAACTACAGCGTGTTGTCGCTGGTTGTGCGTACAACTCAGCGGCATCTCGTCTCAATGCCACAATCTTCATATGCGTGTATTACTGCAAAATTGTCATTTCAGGTTTGAATTGATTTGGTTCATGTGGTTTAACGTCCCAAAGCG
The DNA here is from genome assembly GCF_055824585.1 of Amblyomma mixtum. Taxonomy (NCBI): domain Eukaryota; kingdom Metazoa; phylum Arthropoda; class Arachnida; order Ixodida; family Ixodidae; genus Amblyomma; species Amblyomma mixtum. The sequence goes on from NC_143014.1 coordinate 15,904,126, forward strand.
ACATAGACATGCCTCACTCCTATTACAGATAGCAAAGGGATTCCTACTTAATCACGTTCGCCCGAGGCACGAACGCTACGCCTAGAAGACTTCAAGCCTTAAAGGAGCCAAGATAGGAAGTTTCACCTGTCATAGGCTCTGAAAACATAAGAACGTTTAGTAAGAGGCAGGTTGCCTTTAACCTCTGCCAAACCCTTAAACAACTGAGTCCCCTGCTGTTTGTTTCTAGTAGCTTCCTTTGTCTAACCTCAGGCTGCGAACCGCCACGTTGTCGCCCAACAGGACACTTCTGACTCTTCTGGCATTAAGGCACTGGGACCACGCGGCAGCCCTGTGGAATGAAGAAAGAAATCTGGACACATTATAAGGGTTTAAGCTCTACGTTTAATGTCCTGCGGCAGGTCGCATGAGTTTCCGACCAAATGAACACTCGCTCAGCCTGCCTAATTTTCAAGAAATGATTGGAATGTAAACCAAAACTGCATGATGGTTTAAATGAAATTGCGATTTCTTTTCAAACTAACAAGACGTACTGGTTATTTCCATAAGTCCTTTAATAAAATTCGAAGCACCATCAAGCCATCTCCGAGCTCCTTCGCGCTAGGCTGATTATAGGACCACTCGGACCTACAAAAGCAAGCCCGACGTACTCTTTGTCCCACGGCTTAGCTGCTACTGCTGTAAAACATCCCATCAGCCTTAACCAGTGAGCGCAGAAAATAAGTCTTTCTATGAAGGCGAAATGCAAGGCGCCCGTGAACTGTGGGATGTCAGCGCACGTCCTGGGGCCTGCGACTACAACGTCCTTTGGTCTATGTCGCTTTGGGACGTTAAACCCCATAAACCAAATCAATTCAAACCTGAAATGACAGGTTTCCAGTATTACATGCATATGACCGAGGTCGTGGCTCTGAGACGAGATGCCGCTGAGTTGTCGAACGCACAAGCAGCGACAACGCGCTGTAGTTAGTGCGCTTTCCCGCAGTGCGGTCTCGGTGCACACGAGCGCTGTAATCATGCAGAACGTTAGGTGCGCTTCACCGCAGTGCAAGCACTGTGCGCACCCGCGCTGTAGCAGACGACACGAAGCACCGCCTCCTGGCCCGTGTGCGCCTGCGCCGCAGAGCTTCGATGCGCGACCGCGCCGGACGCCGTCGCGCCCCGCGGAGCGCGGCCACGCTGCGCCGTGTTGGTACTTAAAGTGGACCACCCTGTACAGTGCATTTTTAGGGAGCATCTGTTTGGAAAATTCACCGCGCAGTTCATCGCAGCAAGCGACGATTATGTGTGTGTGTGTGTGTGTGTGTGTGTGTGTGTGTGTGTGTGTGTGTGTGTGTGTGTGCGTGCGTGCGTGCGTGTTTGTGCGTGCGTGCGTGTTTGTGTGTGTGTGTGTGTGTGTGTGTGTGTGTGTGTGTGTGTGTGTGTGTGTGTGTGTGTGTGTGTGTGTGTGTGTGTGTGTGTGTGTGTGTGTGTGTGTGTGTGTGTGTGTGTGTGTGTGTGTGTGTGTGTGTGTGTGTGTGTGTGGTTATGGAAGCGAAGAAACGGAGTCAGAGTGAAATATGGCGTCCTTGTGCACTACTCACTCTGGTGAGGGGACACGAGCATATCATGTTCCAGGCAGGTAATATCTGAGTGGTATAAGAACTTGACAACGCAGGAAAAACAACCAGCACGGATCGGCATCTGCGCGCGGGCCTCGGCTACCGTCGGCCGCAGAACTCACAGGTGTGTTCTAAAGCAAGTTTATCGACAAATTACCGAGCCCAGAAGAAGACAAGACCTCTTGTCTGGCAAGCACCTCAAGGCTTTCTCCTCCCTTGTTCACTTTGCGTGTGTAAAGCGCGAGCTCTGAATTGTATTATGTGCTACGTACGTTCACTGAGCGTAGTGCTTCGGAACCACCCTAGGATGCCTTTCAACCGTGCGACATGATACAACGTCTTGTCTTCCTCGCTCTGGCCTATATTTGCGCAGTGTGTTGCGTTGGAATATTTGAAACTCGCCAGTGTATTTTCCCGTATAAGAATAACGTGATTAAAGTTCGTCAGAGTGAAAATTGAGACTAAATGATAATGTTGAGCAGTCAGAAACATCTGGTTGCAGATCATTTACGTCTTGTGTGCTAACGTTCTACACGTCATTCGTAATGTGCATACCAGTATAAACGCCACGCACAGAGCCACATATTAAAATGCTTTTCGTTGTTAATATTTTGGTGCTTCCTGTGAAGCAGGGATGATCGACACTGCGTTGGTCCTGAAAAATGTTTCTATACGTGCCTTCTAAGTGCACTTCACCTTCTCATGCATTTAGTTAGTTGGACACATTGATGTAAGCGTCTTTTTTGACCAGGGGTTTACCTTCCGAATAATTGAGAAATGCGGCATGATGTGTGGGCCATCAGTTGTGGGCCATGCCGCTTTTTTTTTTAAAAAAAAAGGAGATATGCAGGAACTGTTCCTTAACTTTAGATTTTGCAGTGAGCACAGGTAGAGATTGTGAACACAGATGACTGAACCGGTTCGTGCGACACAACTTTATAGCAGCGCAGAAAAACGGTCTTGCTAATTTTATAGCAAGACAGACGCAGTGCTCATGCACATTTTCTCAGTGCATTTGCATTAGAGCTTAATATATCTCTATTTCGCACCAAAAACTACTTTTTGCTTCCACTCATGTTTGTCTTCGGTATGTAGCGCGAATGTCAGTCCGTATGTGTACTTCGTGATGTTTTTGTTGTTTGTGTTCCCTTGTTTTTTTTTTTGTCATTGTTTAGAAGATGGTGGTGCAAACTTTTATTAATGGCGACTCCAATAAACTGTAAACTTTAAGCAAGCGCACTGTTGCATGCTATGCTTTCCGTCTTTGTTCGTCTCCTGCTGCAATTTTTCGCCACCAAGAATGTTTTCACTTGGGGGCCTTCAGGGTAATTCGTCTGATGTAGGAACAGAGCAGCCCTTGGCACTCGCTGTTGTCGTTCAGCTGCTTCGTGTTGTTCACAGAAGAGAAAAGAAATCGAAGAAATCATCGGCGAGAGTCGCGGACGTCTGGGCGACTGCGTTCTTTTTCGCATTTCACGGACGGGAAAACAGGACGGCTGCATCTTTTTTTTTTTATTGTGAGCCGCGAGAAATGGCCTACTTTATTTCTTACTTAAGGGTAAAACAAACCGTTGTTGTTAATTGTGAGACAGGATAACCGTCTGCGGAAGTATCATTTGCGAATTCGGCTAACGCTCGAGCCGCAACGGAGCGCCGACCACACCTATGGCGTCGGTTCAGGCCTTGTCTATTTACACGTAGGCGCTGTCAGTCAAACAAGCTGCATGACTGCGGCTCCGGTGTGAGGACGCCTTTCCTTCTTCCAAGCCCAGTTCCGAGCTGGACCTAAACACAGTTCCGTCTTCATTCCACCACTTGCTTTCAACTGGCAACAGATAGCGAACGTCGAAAGGTGAAGGGCAGGAGAAAAAAAAAAGGCATGCCGACGTCATCAATCAATTCACGCACTGAAACACATATACTTGCCGGTGGCCTAGCTTACTCAGGTAGAAAAATTCTAAGCACGATTAAGATTTTCCTGAATCCCAAATTTGAGCTCAACTGTGTCGGTGTCTCAGGCTCTGTAGGCTCATTTCATTGCTTTTCTTCGTCGTCGACGCGTCTGGCGACGATATTAGGTAGTAGTGTTACTTGATAAAGACGACGCTGTCCAATGCGCATCGTGAGAAAATGTATATATTTATCCGAGAGCAGTATTAATTGAAGAAGATGACGATTTGCAAATGCACATCGCGAGAGTGTTGGTTCGATTCCCAGCCTTTTAACACAGTTTTTTGCGGTATGTGCCATTTTCATATGGTGAAGAAGAACAAGAGTGGTGTGTTGCGGTTTAACACGAGGCGTTATCGACAGCCCGGCGCTCTCGTGCAGCGGCCAGTCAAGCTGATCCTTTCGCGGCGCCGCGGGTTCGAATTCCAGTCGCGGCAATAATTGTTTTTTATTTGTTAACGTTTTGTGTCGTTTACACCGACCGCGGCGACGCGGCTCAATCCACAAGCGGCCAATTAACAGCTGTGCTCTAAAAAAAAATTGGGAGACGTTAAGCTCCGCTTTTAATGATACGACGTAATAGCTTTAATGGATCCAGTCAGCGGCTCCCCTTGATCTAATTAGCATATTAACCGATCACGTCCTATACCAATGTTACCAGGTCACATAACACACCAATGACAAGCATACAGTAGTTCGCGTAAACTCACCCCTCACCGGCATGCACTTTGCTACTCGTTTGGTCAGTACTATCGTAATTAGTGCCTCTTTAATCACAGCATACTATTCACCATAGTCCTACACTGCTACATTATCTTAAACGCCACCAACATACATATAAAACCCTGAATTTAACCAGTGCGGACGAACGTGTCTGCGTGGCCTAGCGCACAGTGAGGCGCTAAGCCACGCGCTTTTCTTTAAGCTCTCTGTATAGCCTCTCCAGAAGGTGGATGACTCAGGTACTTGCAGAGTATTTGTTTCCTGTACCGTTGTATCGGCAACGTTTTCGGGGGTTCCTTGACACCAATGTTTTAAAACGTGTTAAGCGAATGTGCATTTCTTCCGCTGCAAAGACATTCTTTTGAACTGCACATATTGACGCTACCTGTTAATGGATGGCTTCATGCTAAGGAGATGTTTGTGCCATAGACGCTGAACTGCCGCCTGTCATCATCATCATCATCAGCCTGACTACACCCACTGCCGGGCAAAGGCCTCTCCCATGTCTCTTCAATTAACCCTGTCCTTTGTCAGTTGCCGCCACTGTATCACCGCAAACTTCTTAATCTCATCCGCCCACCTAACTTTCTGCCGTCCCCTGCTCCCTTTGTATTAGTCTGTGGAATGATGCCGTGCTCTTCTGGGACATATTACAGCGAACACCTAAAAATGACATTGAAATAGTAACAGTTTTTTGCCTGTGAACAAAAACTGCGCTGTGCCATGTGATCTATTTATGCGATCGATCTATTTATCCATCAACTCGCCCCGCAGGGGCATCTGCTTCATGCAGATGTGAGCTGCGATACCACTGGATCCTCAGCATCCGCAGGGGCATCCCCGCAAGGGGATGATGGCGAGCAGTGCGTCACCACGGACCCGAGCACCCGCGCTCAGCTGTGCGTGGCTCAGCCGTGTCCGGGGAAAAGGGGATCCTGGTGGTTAAGTCGATGCCGAGTGTTTGGACCTTTAAGGCCCCTCGGCAGATGCAACACACCACTTCGGCTCCAGCTACCTGCAGACGGCACCTCCGGCATGATCCGACCGGGGGAAATTGGCGGTCGCCTTTTCCTATCCTCCCCTCGATCTTTTACTTTCCTACTTTCTTTCTCACAACTCTCCTGTCTCCTATTCACTTTCCTTTTTCCTTTTTTCCTGGAGGTGGGGGTTAACCTTTTGTGAACAACCACCCTCACTTGCGTCATATTTGGTTATATTTGGGGTGTACAGCTGGCGTGGGAAGGACTTGCTTTCACGTTCCTGTCTCGTCCCCTTGTTGGGCTCCGTGGTGGGCGGCTTGCACCACAGCCGAAGAACACACCTAATTCATGGCTCCTCCCCCTTCACAAAATGATCTCCCGCAAAAAAGAGTGCGGACCAAAGCGAATGACCAGTTCTTTCAGAAATGAAAAGAAACGCTTCCAAAGTACCAGGTTCTTCGCAGTGAAGCAACAGATAAGACCGCCTGAACAATATTCCTATTCACAGTAGCAAGGACCCTAACCTATGCCTTGGACATGGGTTACAAGCTAAAAAATGCCTAGCGGTGACCTCCTACTAGCACTGAAAGGCAACGACCAATATTCTAAAGTGTCTAACATAGTGTTCACCGGGGATATGCCTGTCTCGATTACTGCACACAGATCTTTGAACACCGTCCGGGGTGTGATCTCCGAAACCGATTTTCTTGAACTCACAAAGGAAGAAATGCTGGAAGGTCTAACGGAGCAAAATGCGATCAAAGTTCACCGCATGAAAATCAGGAAGGAAAACAAAGAAATAGCAACAAAACACCTTGTCTTCACGTTGAGCTCAAGCGCACTCCCAGAACAAATAGAAGTTGGTTGCCTCAAGATAAATGTCCGACACGACATCACAAAGTTCCATAGGTCAGCACACTCACTCATGAGTGCACTCATATCGCCTCACTCACACTCACGTCTGTGAGTGTGAGTCAGTGGTCGTGAGTGTCAGTGGACGTGAGTGTGAATGCGAGTGAGTGGATGTGAGTGTGGGTGGTCATGAATGTGAGTGCAAGTGAGTGGTTGTGAGTGTAAGTGGATGTGAGTGTGAGTGCGAGTGAGCGGATATGAGTGTCGGTGGTCATGAGTGTGGGTGCGAGGGAGAGTATGTCAGCATGGGTGGCAATGAGTGTGAGTGAGTGGATGTGAGTGTAAGTGGAGATCAGTGTGAGTGAGTGGATGTGAGCATGAGTAGAGGTGATTGGCGAGTGGACATGATTGATGAGTAGATGTGAGTGGGCATGAGTGGAAATGAGTGGCTGTGGGTGGATGTGAGTAGTGGGTGGACATGACTGATGAGTGGATGTGAGTGGACGTGAATGGCAATGAGTGGGCGTGAGTGGCAATGAGTGGACTTGAGTGGCAATGAGTGGACGTGAGTGGATGTGAGTGGTGGGTGGAACCGACAGCGAAGTCGGTCGCGTATGTCTCGCGACTACGATACCCGCTCAGCTATTTTCATATAGTTGACAGCTGAGGGAAGCAAATTTTCACTACTGAGGACGCTTGAGGCAGCATAAGGCATTATGCCGGTGTCTTGGACAACTGAGGCGGAGGATTCCGCTGGCACGGGAACGGCAATTTTTCGTTGCCTTTGTAGTTCACCATTGGCACGGGCGCAGACCCTTCGCGGATGTAATGAGCTGCTACGAGTTTTGTGAGATCCCTTATCAAATTTCACATTGCCAGTCCTGAAAATATATACAGGTAGACAGGAACATATTGCCATGCTTCCCACACGGCTCAATCTCATAAGTTCCATTGCTTACTGCTGAAACGACTATCCGCTTCTCGGCAATAACTATCGTATCGTATGATGGGTTCTCCAGTGCTGCAGTGGACTCTTAGGTTTTTTCCTGTGCCCAGTTGTGTGCATTACAGAGCTCTGCTCTGCCCGTAATTTGTTGATTGGGCCGGACCCACGCGAAAACCTGACCTACTTGGCCCAGCTATTGAACTGCACAAGCTCGGCTCAGGCCCGAAAACGACGCGAAAACCAAGTGCGCTTTTCGGTAACACCAGAAGGGTCTTGTTTCTGTCATGCACCTGAAGGCGCCCAGCATCTCAGATCCAGCGAGTGGTTTTTATTTTTTTGATGCATAGCATCAGACATGGTGATGCCTTTGATGCCCAAGGAGATATCCAGAATGGTAATATTTTATTTTTAATTTGCAACATGAATGATTGTTTCGTCCCGATGGTGATAGTGAAGTTCACGGTGCTGAGGATTGTTTGAACGAGTACGTCAAACAATGCTCAGCACCGTGAACTTCACTGCGTCTTCGCGCAAGTACGTACCCGTTCAAAGATGAACCAACTCGCCCAAACAAGAGTATTACTTGTGCATTGTTTATTACGCGAAGAAATCCTCTACTTGAGGCCCATGTCAGCCATTTTCCTTTCCATGAGGAAATCACTCTGATCATTTGAAAAATACGCTCCATTTTCCATGAAGCAAAAAGTATTCATAGTCGCCACTTGACTTCCATGTGTTCATGCCGAGTCACGGAACGTCATTGTCAAGGAAGACCAAATATTGGTAATTAGGCACCATTTAAGACTATTGGCAAGGAAAACTCATTATTCTTACTTAGATACCGTCATAGCTGCGCGCACAAGGGAGGGGAGAGCGCCCCCCCCCCCCAACCATCTAAGCACCCTAATCGCCAAGTCTGCACCATACATTTACTCTGTCGGACCAGTTCCGTCATTGTTTACAGTGCAGTGCTATGGCCGATCTGGTTTTTTAGTGGTCAAAGACCCATAATGTTGCGTTCAAAGAACTGTTTACTTGCCAGGTCATTTTTAGGCAAACTTTCCAGGTTCTGTTTTGCAGTGACAGTAACAAAAAACAAATATGACATTTTCTGGGGCCTAGAGATAATGGAAATTGCTCTGGAAGCGCGATGTTACATTGATGCTTCAGCTACGCAGGGACTGCCTTCCTCTGCCAGTACTCACAAAGTGAAGAAGGGAGGGTAAGCCTCAGTGTGCTTGCGAACGTTTCAACAAGAGGGCTGTCTTCGTATGCTTGAAGACAATACCTCTTGTGGAAATGCTGGCAAGCACCCTGAGGCTTTCTCCTCCCTTTGTTCACATTTTGAGTGTGAAGAAGCCAGCGGCTTACCCTCTCTATTCCATATATTCCTCTGCCGATGTTACACATTAGAATAAAAACTACTGCTGAATAATATCTTGTATATTTTGAAATTACATCACAAGGAAATAAATGTTCTATAATCATTCTTCATCTTTGCGCTCCGTTCTGGCCGTAACTAGGGCCTAGGTGAGAGGAGGTTTGGAGTTGGGAGACAACGCACTGAAACTTTGTTCATTCTCATGGAGAATCCTGCACACGCCTAAGGACACCGTTCAAAAACTTGTCTAAGCATCTTAGCTGACTCAGAGCAGGCACTCATCGTCTCAGCAGCAAGCCCGGGAGCACACGTGCATAGCATTCGGTGCATGGAATATGCGTGATGACTGACCACTTCCTTCGAGCATCGATACTGCTGGCCAATAGCCCGACAAAGCCTGGGCGGCTCGCCACCCCATCTTTGTGACTCAGGCTATGCTAAGAGAGCCACTAGGGCAGTCGGCCGCGGCAATAAATCTCTCATCCCCTCCGTTGTTAGCAAAGAAGGAAAGAGTGAGTGAACGTGAATGAGAGTGAGCGGTCATGAGTGTGAGTGGTCATGAGTATGAGTGAGTGGTTGTTTGTGAGTTCGAGTGGACATGAGTGTGAGTGAGTGGTTGGGAGTGGTTGTGAGTGCGAGTGGATATAAGTGTGAGTGAGTGGTTGTGAGTGTGAGTGGACATGAGTGTGAGTTCGAGTGAGTGGTTGTGAGTGCGAGTTGTCATAAGTGTGAGTGTGAGTGAGTGTCTTGAATAAACAGCGCGAACGAAGACGAGCACAAAAGACAAGAAAATGGACGACACAGCGCTTCTTTCTTGTCTTTTGTGCTCGTCTTCGTTCGCGCTGTTTATTCAAGATGCTTAACCAACTAGCCCGCCAAAACGTGTGAGTGAGTGGTTGTGAGTGTGAGTGGACATGAGTGCGAGTGTGAGTGAGTGGTTGTGAGTGTGAGTGGACATGAGTGTGAGTGCGAGTGAGTGGTCATGAGTGCGAGTGGTCATGAGTGGGAGTGTGAGTGAGTGGTTGTGAGTGTGAGTGGACAGGAGTGTGAGTGTGAATGAGTGGACGTGAGTGCGAGTGGCCGTGAGTGTGAGTGTGATTGAGCCACCACTATTGGTGCTGAGGTATGTCACAAACCCGCCATGGTGTTTCAGTTTTCAGCGATACGGTCATGGCTCGCAGAGCTGCCGTGGTCGAAAAACATGTGCGAAATGTGCCTCACAAGAACACGTTTCCGAAAACAGTGAAGCAGCAGCACTACGGTGCGCAAACTGTGCAGGTGATCACGCCTCCTATTCCAGGGCATGCCCTTCAAGAAAGAATGAGAAAGAAATGATAACAATGAATACAAAGCAAAACATAACTTTCAAGGAAGCACGACAACTCTTCAACTTCACAGCAAGAACAAACTTCGCTGATGTGGGGCGCTTGGGCGCTGCATCGCGTCGCGTTCTGGCCACTGCCCAGGCCAAGCCTCAGGCAGGACCACCTGCGGCCCTGACAGGGCCAGCGAACGTTACCCTGCCAACCCCCACAAAGGTCTCGCCGTCCCCTGATTCGACGAACGATCAGACCACCCCCTCTCGCAGGAGGTCTGATCGTCGCCTGAGTCGGCGGACGATCGGACCACCCCCTCTCGGAGGAGGTATGACGGTCCCTTGAGTCGGCGGACGATCAGACCACCCCCTCTCGCAGGAGGTCTGATTGTCCCCTGAGTCGGCGGACGATCAGACCACCCCCTCTAGGAGGAGGTCTCATCATCCCCTGGACGATCAGACCACCCCCTCTCGGATGATGTATGTATGTCCCCTGAGTCGGCAGACTTTCAGACCACCCCCTTTCGGAGGAGGTATGAAGTTCGTACACGCGCGGCATCCCCTCGGGCCTCCAGCGCCTCCACCGAGGCGATGGATGTATAATCCGGCACGCCCATCCTACACGGGCGGCACAGCTCGCTCGATCGTCAATACAAAAGGGCCCTAATAACGTGTCCCACTAAACCAGAAACCTAGGTTCCCGTTTCTCCTATATAAAAAATAAAGGCACAGAAAATGGCGTTCCTTATACAGCGGAACATCCGTGATGCCAGTGCTACAATTTGGAAGCAACTAGAAGATAACTTAAAAATAGGTCAATTGTCAATCGGCGAAATAAAAAAAAACATTTCGGAGCAACAATATTCGACTCCACTATAAATCCGTGTTTCTCTTGGATGCATTAAATCTTTTCTTGTTTATCTCCTCCTAACTATTGCATAATTTCTTAGTATTTCGCCTTTTTTGTATGTAACTATCGCATAACTGATGTGCGTGAATTCTGTGTCTAATACTGAGTTGTCTCCCTGTAGTACTTTTTGCATTTCCTCTATGGTCGCCAAGTCTAACCGAGAACGCTAAGGGCCCAGATGACTCGCATGTATTTTTACTAGCCGTTTGAATGAAACGCTCTGATTGATTGATTGATTAATTGATTGATTGATTGATTGATTGATTGATTGATTGATTGATTGATTGATTGATTGATTGATTGATTGATTGATTGATTGATTGATTGATTGATTGATTGATTGATTGATTGATTGATTGATTGATTGATTGATTGAATTACAATGATATAAATGATCTTTCACTCTTTGCCTGTGGCACAGACAGGAAACGAACCTAGGTCCTAAACCAAAAAACTTTTTACGGAAATACAAAGTATTTTCTTCTGACAGAGAGCAAACTAATAGGCTCTCTGGAGGTGTTGCAATTGTCGTTCAAGGAGGTGTGGCAGCTTGCGAAATCAAACTTCAAACTAACTATGAAGCTGTTGCAGTCACCGCCCTATATTTCAAAACAACTACAATATGTTCTGTATATCTTAATGACTGTAATAAGTGTATATCTACACTTAATGACTTGGAAGCACGTTCAGAACAGCTACCAGAGCCATATGTGATAGTTCTAGATTTTATGCGCACTGTTTTTTTTGGGAAGCGAACAGGCTGGCACTAGAGGTCGTGTTTTAGAAGATTCGAGTTTGTGCAACGACGTTTGCGTACTAAATACAAGTAAACCCGCATATTGTTCCCAGCCTCGGGAAAATGACTTGCATGGGCTTGTCTTTTAGTTCACCCTCTCTTTTTACTGATTTTAGTTGGGGATGTTCTTGACAATTCGTATGAAAGCGACCACCTTCCTGTATTAATTAGCTTGTCATCACCACTACCAATCATTCAAAGTAAACTGCGTCGTTGGAAGCTCCATGTAGCTGACTGGGCGCTATTTCAAGAAAAGGGCGCAATGGATAAATTTTATTCGGACGACGTTAATGTAGACGACGTCAGCAAAATAATTACAGCGTGTATTATAAATGCTGCGCACCTAGCATTTCCTCAGTCTTCGGGAGTGGTACGCCAAAACTACAAGGTTTGGTACAACCAAGACTGCACAGAAGGAAGAAATAAACAGAATAAAGGCTGGTGAAATTTTCATATGTATCCAACAGCCGAGAATCTTATGTTTTAAAAAAGCACGTGCCAAAGCATGACATATCCGTCGCAAGGCAGAGAAAACTTCATGGAAAAACTGCATATCATCTATAAACGCTTTCATCACATCCAAAAAAATGTGGGAGCAAGTTCGTAAACTGAATGGCGGCTTCTCCCCGTTCACGACTCCCTTTCTTACAGCCCCTGGTGCACAAACAAGTATAGAGGAACAAGCAGACATCTTAGGTGAACATTTCTCAAGTGTTTGCAGTTCTTCACGCTACACAGAAACTTTTTTTTAAAATACAAAACACACATCGGAGAAACAAATACTTCCTAAAAGCGCCTGCACAAACGAAGTATACAATATTTTAATCACAGTTCATGAAATAAAGCCAGTTTTGCCTGCCGGAAAACAGACTGCGCCCGGCCCTGATGAAATTCATTACGAAATGCTGGCACATCTTTCTCGGCCATCTCAGAAGCACTTTTGAGATTTTTAACAAAATATGGGCGCCTGGAGGAATACCCCACGCGTGGAAAAAGGCCCTTTTTGTACCATTCTTGAAACCTGGAAAACCACCAACCCCCCTAGCAGTTACATACACGCCCATAGCCCTTACAAGTCTCGCAAAATCATTTGAAAGCGTTGTGAACATTCGACTGATGTTTGTTCTTAGATCTCGTGAACTTGTTGACATCGACTAGTGTGGTTTTAGAAAATCTTGTTCGACAACTGACTATTTCGTCCGCCTAGAAAATACAGCCAGGGGAGCGTTCATACATAAACAACACTGCCTAGCAGTATTCTTTGATATGGAGAAGGCTTACGATACCACCTGGAGGTTTGGGAGTCTGCGCGACCTAGCAGACCTAGGCATCCGTGGAAGGATGCTGAACTGCTTAAAAGATTTCGTTTCTGACCGTTCCTTTCATGTACGCCTAGGTTCCACCCTTTCCAAAAAATTTGTTCAGGAGAATGGAGTACCGGTGGGGTTCATTTTAAGTACTACCGTGTTTGTTGTGAAAATGAATTCCATAGCTAAGATAGTTCCAAAGTCATTTATGTATTCTCTATATGTTGATGACTTTCAATTACCATGCGCATCCTCAAGCCTATCAACCTGTGAACGACAGATACAACTTACATTATAGAGACTTGCGGATTGGGAGACGAAAAAGGGTTTTTCTCCCCACGAAAAATAGTTCCTCTTCTTTTTCCGCTCAAAAGAAGTTTTGCCGATTGATCCCGTCCTGCGCTTAAGTGAAACTGTACTTCCAGTAAAACAAGCACAAAAAGTTTTGGGCATAACATTTGAAAAAAAACATTCCTGCCAAATATAAATATCGACAAAAAATAAAGCTTCCCAATTCCTTTATATACCCAAAGTACTGTCACGAAAGTGCTGGGCATCTGACAGAACATGTCTTTTACATATCTGCCGGTGTGTAGCACGCTCTACCCTGGACTATGAATGCATTGTGTGTGGGTCTGCGAGGCCATCAAATCTAAAGCGACTGGAACCAGTGCATAACCTTGGTTAAAGTCTCTCAATTGGCGCACACAGAATATCCCCTATAAATAGTCTCTCTGTCGAAACCAATGAACTGCCCTTTACAGACAGAACTATGCTCACATGCACGTATGTCCTGAAAATTCGTTTCCAGCCAAAACACCTCCGTTATTCCGTAGTTACAAAGTGCCCTCATGAACACTGTTCAACAACAGACCCCAGTCAATCAGACCTCTGCTTCACCGCTTCGAGGATAGTTGCCAAAATTTATGAACACTTGATACCCTTCCTGACGTCGCCTCAGGGCACGACCCACTGCCCCCATGGTACAGCCTCCCCAATGTATGTGACTTTACATTAACCCACTTCCGGAAAAAACAAACGACACGCGAACACATACTACAGGAATACTTAGCACTGCAAGAAAAATATGTATGTGAACTATGCAGAATTTTACACCAACGGCTCAAAAACAGCAGATTATTTAATTTCATTTTATCACCTTAAAGGCCCTTTAAAAGGGGTGTTACATAAGGGGTGGCAAGAATAAATGTACAAATTCACAATAACAGGAAAGTTTCTACATTATCACTGAAAAGACTTCGACAAGTGATGATGGCAACGTTGTTTGGAAGGCCGTTCCAGTCTGCGGCTGCACGAGGAAAGAAGGAATTAGAAAAAGTGACGGTGCGTGATCGTGGACGGGCAACTTGTAGGCGATGGCTGGTGCGGTGAGATATGCGTGCGGGTGTAAGAATATAAGGTGCGATGTGCATAGGGCTGTGGAAGAATTTGTGAAATAGACATGCTGGCAATGGACGGCGGAGCGATAAGGGTGATAATCCGGATGCTGTCTTTAAGGACGACACACTGATGCCATAAGAGTAGGATGAATGAATGAAACGAGCGGCGCGATTCTGAACAGATTCGAGAGCATTGATGAGATATGGTTGATGAGGATTCCAGATGGGCGACGCAAATGCTAGTTTGTACCTGACGAATAATTTATAGGCTAATAACTTGACATGATGGAGAGCATGATGAAGATGGCGCTTTAGGAAACCTAACGTCTTATTTGCTGACGATATTATATTAGTAACATGCAGGCTCCAAGAAAGATCGCTAGAAATAGTGATGCCTAGATACCTGTATGACTGAACTAGTTGTACGGGAACTTCAGATATTACGTAAGAAAGGTTAGAGGATTACGGCGACGGCTAATGGACAAAAGATTACTTACGTGGGTTTAGTTCCATCAGCCATTTATTACACCACTCTTGAACAGCATTAAGATCATTTTGGAGAGAAGATTGGTCAGCGGTGGTGAAAATAGCACGATAAAGTACACAGTCGTCAGCGAACATGCGTATGTTAGATGTTATGTTTTAAGGCAGATCATTGATGTATATGAGAAACAGTAGTGGGCCAAGCACAGATCCCTGTGGGACGCCCGACGTTACTAAGAGTGAGTTAGAGTTCTTATTGTTAAAGGAGACAAACTGCGAACGATTAGTCAAAAATTCTTCAATCTACTTCAAAATATGAGGGCGCAGATTTAATCGAGAAAGTTTTATCAGCAGGCGTTCATGGGGTACTTTATCAAAGGCTTTGGCAAAATATAGAAAAATGATGTCAGTCTGTAGATTAGAATCAAGGTTAGCATGCAGATCATGAATGAATGTGGCAAGTTGGGTCTCGCAGGAGTAACCCCGGCGAGACCCGTGCTGAGCAGGATGGAAAAAGTTATTCGAATCAAGAAATGCCATGATGTGGGTATAGATGACGTGTTCCATGATTTTGCAGGGAATACTAGTTAGAGAGATGGGGCCGTAATTAAGCGGCGAGTTCTTGTTACCTGATTTGTAGACTAGAAAGACCTTCCCATTTTTCCAGTCTATGGGCAGTTGAGCTGTGAAGAGTGACTGAGCGAATAACAAGCACAACAGATATGAACATATATCTTTGGTATTAATCAGTATTTTAGCGTTGATAATGTCTATTTCAGCAGAGGATGATATTTTAATGTTTTCTATTAGGGACAAAATTCGTGCAGAAGAAAATATAAGGGGAGGCATAGTATCTTGAATAACTGGGGGGATTGGAGGAAATGTCGGATCTGTTTCATTAGTAAACACGGATGAAAAGGCTGTGTTGAACATGTTGGCGCTTTCAGTTTCACAGACAGTTGCACCCGAAGCATCGGTGAGGGAAACAGTGCGTGTGTGCTGGGGGTTAATGACTTGCCAGAACCTACGGGGGTTAGTTGACAACATTTTAGGCAGATCGCAGTTAAAAAAGGTACGTTTGGCTTCTCGAATACTTGATAAATTAGTTTTTGCGGCTGCATAATATTTGTTCCAAGCGTTCTCACTAGGAAGCAACTTGGCCATTCGGAAAAGACGCTTCTTTTTATTTTCAAGACGTTTGAGTGTATTTGTAAACCATGGGTTTTGAGGGTTCTTTCGTATATTTATGTTCGGAATAAACTTGTAGACCAAATCTTCGATTTTCCTCTTAAACAAGGACCAGTCATCATGGATGGATCTTTGATGAAAGCTGGATTGAAATCCTGGTAAAAATGCGTGAAGTTCATTATTTATTGCTGTATAGTTTCCTTTATCGTACAGTCGGATAGTTCGTTTAGTTGTTACGCGTAAAGATGGTTTAATCGTGAAGCCGGCATGTATGACGTGGTGATCGCTGACGCCTGGTAGATGCGTGATGGAATGAACGCATTCAGGATTATCCGTTAATATGAGGTCTAGGATATTAGCGCAGTCTTCGGTTACACGGGTTGGTTCGGATATAGATTGAACGAGGTTAAAATTAAGGCAGACGTCTAGAAATTCATTAGCATCTTCATTACCTGTAGCGGTTAGATTATGCCAGTCAATACTCGAAAAATTGAAATCTCCGAATAGGAGAGAGCAGGTGCTAGGGTGCTTAGCTTTAATTTCATTTAATGCGTTATTAAGTTTTCGAGGGAAGTCTGGGCTGCTAGGAGGCCTCTAGCAAACGCCAATCATAACTGACTTAGGTGAAGCATGGTATAAAACCCATAATATTTCTGTATCTGATGAAAGGTGAACGGCTGAGCATGATAGATCCCGAGCTGCTGCAATCAGTACCCCTCCTCCCCTTCGATCTGGGCGATCTTTGCGAAAAACACTGAAATTAGGCAAGTCAGCAAGGACTTCACTATCAGAAATATCACTGTTTAGCCGCGTTTCCGTCAAGACTAATATGTTGCTAGCAGATGAAGTGACAATATGGGAAACAATGTCGCGCTTTGAAATGAAACTCCGC
Organism: Amblyomma mixtum; assembly: GCF_055824585.1. Taxonomy (NCBI): domain Eukaryota; kingdom Metazoa; phylum Arthropoda; class Arachnida; order Ixodida; family Ixodidae; genus Amblyomma; species Amblyomma mixtum. Next base: position 15,920,850 of record NC_143014.1, read on the forward strand.
ACGTTAGTAAAGATTGCTGACAATGAAAGCGCTTCTTGCTGTACATGCTTCGAACGATCTGTCGATAGGTGCTCAGATGGGTGCTATTTCACTTCTTTTACTGTTTGTGATGATTCATCAAATATGTAGCGTTTGGGACCAATATGTAATGTTTTGAAGCGCAAAGAGAACTTATCGGATACTGATTTGGCAAAGGCTACAAGATGTTTGCGGGTGTTACGAACGGGAAGGGAGAAGTCTTCGCCAATACTGTAGTTGGTGCCTTTAAGCTTAGTACCTAAAGAAAGGATGCTTTCTTTAGTTTTCGATGAGGTGAATTTAACGATGATTGGCCTAGTGCGATCTGTTGAGTGGCGCCCGAGGCGATGAGCAAGCTCGATTAGATTGGGTTCGATGGCAAAATCTAGTTGAGTGGAGCAATGACGAATGACTGTTTCTTCCGAGTCTGCATACGTTTCACTGGGGTTAGTGTCAGGAATATTGTAAAATATGAGATTGTTACGGCGAGAGCGATTTTCTGCATCGTCCATACGTGCTTCAAGTTTGTCGATCTTGCCGGTAAGACTGGTGTTCAAAGTTTTCAGGGCGTCTATTTCGGAATGGAGAGTAGAGTGTGGCGTAGTGTGATTCTATGGTGTCCATGCGCTTGTTTAAGTCGGTCAAGGTTGTTTCGGTAGTTTTCAGTTGATATTTAATGTCCTGTAGATCGGAAATTAATGTAGCTTGCCCGGTAGTTAGTTTCTGGAGCTCGGAAAGTATGCAGTCGTAACGGTCGGGGCCTGGGTGAGTTTCGACATCGCCTGACAATAGTAAAAGAAAACGAAGAACACATGAACACTCGGCAACAATACTACAGCAGCACTGAGGGCTCGGCAGCTGCATTAAAAAGTAGTTACTGGTTTTTTTTAACAAACAGGGCAAACTTGTTAATAACCTGCACTGCAAAAAGCAGAGGATTAGTAGACTGTGCTGACACACAGCTACCGAGCCCACAGAGCGGCGGCGATGACAGAACGGGCTTTGTATGCCTGACAGAATTATCAGCTGTTGATGTTCCTGGCGATGAGGCTGGCCACTGATGGTCGAGGATGGCGTACTCTGGCGGCGATGAGGGCAGCTGATGGCGTAGCAATGGTGATGGGGCAGGCGGATGAAAATAGCCTTTTTCATGATACTTCAGGGCGGCCGTAGACACTGATGAACAGGAGGCAGACGGTAGAGCGGCCAAAAGCAGTTTCAGGGCGACGGTAAGCCCCTGCATTGCGAAAAGCAGAGGATTAGTAGTCTGTGCTGACACACAGCTACCGAGCCCACAGAGCGGCGGCGATGACAGCACGGGCTTTATACGCCTGATAAAATTATCAGCTGTTGATGTTCCTGGCGATGAGGCTGGCCACTGATGGTCGAGGATGGCGTACTCTGGCGGCGATGAGGGCCGCTGATGGCGTAGCAATGGTGATGGGGCAGGCGGATGAAAATAGCCTTTTTCATGATACTTCAGGGCGGCCGTAGACACTGATGAACAGGAGGCAGACGGTAGAGCGGCCAAAAGCAGTTTCAGGGCGACGGTAAGCCCCTGCATTGCGAAAAGCAGAGGATTAGTAGTCTGTGCTGACACACAGCTACCGAGCCCACAGAGCGGCGGCGATGACAGCACGGGCTTTATACGCCTGATAAAATTATCAGCTGTTGATGTTCCTGGCGATGAGGCTGGCCACTGATGGTCCAGGATGGCGTACTCTGGCGGCGATGAGGGCAGCTGATGGGGTAGCAATGGTGATGGGGCAGTCGGATGAAAATAGCCTTTTTCATGATACTTCAGGGCGGCCGTAGACACTGATGAACAGGATGCAAACGGTAGAGCGGCGAAAAGCAGTTTGTCACAGACCAGTGGAACGTGTCTCATCAGGAAAGAGCAGAGGCGGCGTTCGGATAGCGCAGCAGCAGGCACGTAGCACGGCTGTTGCTGGGGGTCCGTCAAGATATCTCTCGGGGCACGGCCATCGGCGAACGAAGCCGACAATGGAGTTCCAGGAAGCGTGGAAAGTTCCAAGGGTGGTGGTACGGGTACGCTGTTCTTTTTTTTTTTTTTAAGTGGAGAGTGCAGGCCTGGCCGACTTGGTGACGACTGTCACGGAAGACTTTGCGTCCCCTCCTGCTCTCCCGCGCGGCGCTCCGAGGGAGCTGCGCGAGCTAAAGGCCGGGATACATGCGACGTTTTTTTCGACGACATTCGCGCGGCAGAAAACGTCGCGGCGGCGCGACGCCCGGCTGGAGCTACAAGGAGCGTTGAACCGGCGGCGCGCCGCCGCGCATCCCTCGACGCGAAAGCAAATGTGATCAACAAGTGGCAAACACTAACTGTGCAAGGAGGTCTGTGAGAACAGCGACGCTGACCATTCTGTTAAAATCAGGAAAGTTTCACTTCGACACCACTGTACAAAATTTAGCACGCGCGCTTAAGTATCTGTAAGGATTTGCGTGCTCGAATGCATGCCGTCGCGTACCTTTCGACGCCCGCTCAGCCGCGGACACCAGCGGCTGCGGTTTTCTTCGACACATTCGCTTCAGCGAGGGAGCGCAGGCATTCCGATCCAAAATTCGGCCGTGTTCTCTAAAAAAAGCGACATTTCAAGTCTGACGAAGCGTTTATTTTCACGACAATAACATTTCCGTGCCAAAAACACGGCGTAGCTCGACGGCCATGGCGGCCATGTTGGCGGCGGCAGGCAGAGGACCGGAAGAGCGGGCTTTCTGCGCTGCTATTTCACTTCACTTCACTTCACTTTATTTTCCTTAAAGACCCTTTTCCAGGGTGTTACATAAGGGGTGGGGTTTTCAAAATGCAAGAATCAACAGTGCTTGAAAATGATGATGAACATGTTATGGCAGCAATATTATGGGGAAGGCCGTTCCAGTCAGCTGCTGCACGAGAAAAAAATGAGTTGGCAAAAACAGTGGTACGGCCACGTGGACGCAAAACTTGAAGAGAATGACCGATGCGATGGGACCTGCGTTGTGGAAGTGCGCAAATGTATGGTTCTTGTTTTAGTGGTGAATAAAAGAACTTGTGAAACAGGACAAGACTGGCTATGCGACGGCGACTAGAAAGATTAGTTAGACCTGACTGAGATTTGAGGGATGATATGCTCACGTCGTACGAGTATGAGGAGTGAATGAATCTGATGGCCCTGTTTTGAACAGCTTCGATAGCGTGTGTTAAATATTCTTGATGAGGGCTCCAGATGGGTGATGCGTATTCAAGTTTAGTTCTAACGAATGAAATGTACGCTTGTAGTCTTACGTGTTGCGGGGCTTCCCGTAGGTGACGTTTTAAGAAACCTAGTGTTTTGTTAGCAGATGATATCAGGTTAGTCACGTGCAAACGCCAAGATAAATCATTAGAAATGGTGACTCCTAAGTATTTATATGACTGGACGAGGTCAACTGGGTTATTGCAGACTGTGTATTTGAAAACAAGAAGATTTCGACGGCGGTGAAAGGACATGCACTTGCATTTGTTAGAGTTGAGCATCATCATCCACTGGGAGCACCAGTCTTGCACATGGCGCAGGTCTGCCTGAAGGGATTCCTGGTCAGAATGGTTAGTCACTGAGCGATAAATGACACAATCATCGGCGAACAAGCGGATGTGACAAGAGACATGCTGGGGTAAATCATTAATGTATATGAGGAATAACAAAGGACCGAGAACAGAACCCTGTGGGACGCCAGAGGTTACAGGAAGCGGGTTGTAAAGTTGGTTATTAATGACGACGGACTGAGAGCGATGCGTGAGGAAAGCTTTAATCCATGCAATTATGTTCGGATGTAGGTTCAGCTGGGAGAGTTTAAGAAGCAAGCGTTGATGAGGTACTTTGTCGAATGCCTTAGCGAAATCTGGGAAAATGGAGTCAGTTTGTTGGTTAGTATCAAGGTTGGCGTGAATATCATGTAGAAAAATGGCTAGTTGTGTTTCGCAGGAGAACCCCTTGCGAAATCCATGCTGTGATGGATGGAAGAAATTATTTGAATCCAAAAATTGCATGATTTGAGAGTAAATGACATGTTCCATGATTTTGCACGGTACACTTGTTAATGAAATGGGGCGATAATTAAGAGGTGAATCAGTACTACCTGATTTGTGGACGGGAACGACCTTCCCCACTTCCCAGTCGTCTGGAATGGTACCTTCGGAGAGTGATTGCGAGAACAATGAACCAAAAATGCTGCAATAGACTGATTTAGTGTTTTTCAGGACCTTTGAATTGATTTCATCTATGCCGGAGGCCGAGGAATTGTTAATTTTGTCGATTATGCACGAAATTCCATTACTGTTGAAGGTTATCGCGTCCATGCCTGTGGTGATTATAAGAGGCAATCTAAAACACGGTGCTTCGGATTCGTTAGTAAAAACGGAAGAAAACGCAGTGTTAAACGCGTTTGCACATTCGATATCAGTCATCCTTTCACCAGAATTGTTAGTGAGGGTTGGAAGACGTGCTTCCTTCGGGTTTATCAATTTCCAGAACTTCTTGGGGTTATCGGTTATCATTTTTGGCAGATGAACTTCGTAAAATGAACGCTTCGCACTTCTAATCGCCGCCAAGTACGTGTGTTCGGTTTCGTAGTATTTATCCCAAGCCTGCTGGCTTGATTGACGCTTAGCTGTACGAAATGCGCGTTTTTTCTTATTTTCAAGCTTTTTCAGAGCTTTTGTAAACCAGGGTTCTTGATTATTTTTTCGAAAACTTCGTGTCGGAATATATTTATTGATCAATTCAGAAAACTTATGTTTCAATAGCACCCAGTTGTCGTTTACACTTCTACTATGAAGATCCATTTGAAACGTCGATATAAAGTTAGCTAGTTCGGTGTTAATTGCGTCATAGTTTCCCTTATTGTAGAGGCTAATAGTTTTCTGAGTAGTTTGTCTTATTACAGGTGAGAAGTTAAAACTGGCATGGATTACTTTATGATCGCTGATTTCCCTGAGACACGTAATGAATTCTAGGCTGTCTGGATTGGTGGTCAGTATAAGGTCGAGCGTGTTAGCCGTTTCCCCTGCGACACGTGTTGGTTCGGAGATTAGTTGGGTTAAATTAAAATTAAGGCAAACGTCTATAAATTCTTTTGACTCTTCTTGACTGGCTATAGGCTGAGACTGGTTATGCCAGTCGATATTGGGATAGTTGAAATCCCCAAACAGGAGGATGTGTGCTTTAGGGTTCTTGGAAACCATGTTATTTAAAATATTGTGAAGTTTGCGAGGAAAGTCAGGATTGCTGCGAGGTGGTCTATAACACACACCAATTAATATTGTCAATGGGGATGCCCGGCACATGATCCATAGAATTTCTAAGTCTGAAGTGACTTCAATGCTAGAACAAGATAACTGCTCATGGACTGCAATCAGAACTCCTCCCCCCCGAGCATCTTTGCGATCAGCGCGAAAAAGACGAAAATGAGGCAGGTCGAACAATATCTCGGAATCTGTGATGTCGTTATTCAACCATGTTTCAGTTAGAACGAGCAGATTGCTGCCTGACGATGTTACAAGATTTGACACGACATCACGTTTCGGCAGGAAGCTGCGAATGTTAGTAAAGATTACCGATAATGGAAAGTTGGCACGAGGAGTAGGCCGGGAAGATCGTGATGGCCGGGAAGGATTAGTTGATTGTTACGATATCTCTTGTACGGACTGAGATGATTCATCAAAAATATAGCGTTTTGGGCCAATATGCATCGTTTTGAACCTCAGGGAAAAAGACGCAGACTTTGCCTTGGCAAAAGCCACAAGGTGTTTTCGGCAATTTTGGACACGACGTGAAAAGTCCTCACCGACGCTATAACCGGTATCCTTGAATTTCGGACCTTTTGAAAGAACTGATTCCTTAGTTTTGAAGGATATAAATTTAACGATGACCGGGCGTTGCCGGTCTTCAGAGTGGCGTCCGAGGCGATGGGCACGTTCTATATCATTTGCACTCAGCTTGGTGTCGAGGTGTTCGGAGCAGTGACGAATTATTAGGTCCTCGGACTGAGAGTATGTTTCAGAAGGGTTAGTGTCAGGCAAACCATAGAAGATTAGGTTGTTGCGTCGGGAGCGATTTTCCGCGTCGTCAAGGCGATCCTCTAGTACACCAACTAGGCGAGCAGTCTCGGTTGCTGTGGTCTGCATTGCCTCTAGATCTGAACGGAGTGTGGGTAGATTTTCACAGTGGGTTTCTAGAGCACTGAGGCGTACGGTCAAATTAGACATTTTCTGCTCCATTGAGAGCAATTGACCCTTAAGCCCCTGCACTTCATTCACTAACTCTGCCTGGCTAGAAGACACCTTCTTTAGTTCGCTAAGGATAGCGTCGAGCTTATCGGGGCCAGGGTTGCTCTCAATGTCACCGCACAGCAGCAGAAGAGACCGAACAACATTAAAGCACTCGACACTGATAACAAGGCTCGCTTCAGCCGCCGCTTTCGGTCTCATCGGACGCCGCGCGTCAAAATCTAGCCGGTCCTGATCGGCGGCGGCGGGCGTTTTTCTCGACGCCGGGCGTCAAATCTTGGCCGTCGGGCGAAAATCGACGACTCGCCGCGGTAAAAACGCTCCATGTATTCCGGCCTTAATGCGTCCCCTCTGCCCCGTCGTCACCGCGTTGAAAAAAACAAGCGCCCCGATGATGAGGGTAAGGGAGAAAGTGTGCTCTCTGCCGGCCCGCCCGGGTTGTAGGGAACACAGTCGGTAGCAAGCAGGCAAATAAAGAGGTTGGGTGGTGTGTCAGCGGGCGTGGAGGGCCGAATTACCGCGCCGAGGTACACGCGTTCCATCGCGCAAGGCCCGCCGCCGTCGAGTCATCGCCCCATCGACTGCCACCCGAACCGGAGTCATCGCCGTGACCCCGTATGTGAATTGTCCGCCGGACTTTCTCCTTTTCCCACCTGTAACGTTTTGTATATTCTTTCCTTTAATGCACTGTATGCCTTCTTGTTGTTCGCTATTGTTAGATAAGTTTGTTTTTGTATAGTCCGTCTCCTGCTTGTCGCGTTCCGTGTTATGTATAGTTTCTGCTACTCCTCTGTTCGTTTTTACTTTTTTGTGTTTCTTCCTGCCTGTGAGTAAATACTTGTTTTAACCCCTCAACCCCTTGAGTTCCTTTTGGATGACGGACGCACCGACACACGTGCACCACGCACGGGCTGACCAACCTTCACAAATAAATATTGTCCAACGGTCGCTTTTAGGCCACAGGGAAGCGTAAAGCGGCCCCTGTGCCTCAACGGCATGCGCCAGGCAGCCGGTTGACGAGCGATAGTTGTGACAATAATTGGCGTCCGCGCGACAGGACTGGTCAGCCGCGTGTCGGGGCTGAGGCTCCGAAGCGAATCAAGAGAGGGTCGTGCTAGTTGTTAGATATCCACTGTTTCCTGAGCACGATGGCAGAGGCCGAGTGTGACAGAGTGGTCGAGCAGGGAAGAAGCTTCGGCTTCGAAGGTAGAGAACTGTTCTCTTGGATTGGACAGGAGCGGGCTAGGCGCCGAGAGGAGAGAAATGCAGAGCGCACTTGGCGCAAGGAGGAAACCGAACGCGAAGCACGTATGAGAGATGAGGAGTTGGAGAGGCGAAGAGAAGAATCCAAATTATGAATGGCTTTGCTTGAAAAGGAAAAGGAGGTGTTATTGTTGAGGCGGGAACCCGCATGTGCCTCTGAAACGGACTCCAGGTCCGGCTCGGAAGAGAGAGGGGCGGTGCAAGGGAACAAAGTGAACCCGCACAAAGTTATGCCTGTTTTTAATGAGCAGCGCGATGACCTGTATTCCTATTTGAGGCGTTTTGAGCACGTGGCAGGGAGCCAGGGTTGGCCACGGGACCAATGGTCCACTTATTTGAGCCTGTGTTTGAGCGGCGAGGCGCTGAGCGTTTTTAGCCGAATGTCCGCGCCCGATTGCACGAGCTGCGACAAGCTGAAGCAAGCTCTGATGCTGCGATTTCGGCTGACGGAGGAAGGATTCCGAGAGAAGCTTAAGGGGGCATCGCCTATGAATGGAGAAACGTGCTGCTAGTTTGTGACTCGACTCAGGAACTTCCTCGAGCGGTGGGTGGAACTTTCCAGCACCAAGAAGGAATACAAGGCTTTGTTTGAGCTAATGGTGAAGGACCAGTTCCTTTTGAGCTGTGCGGCACCGCTGGAGCTCTTTCTTAAAGAGAAAAAAGACCCTATCCTCGAAGATATGGTAGAAAGAGCGGAGCAGTACGTGGACGCTCACGCATGGGCGAATTTTTCAAAACGGGAAGCGCCAAAGAGGGAGCCGTCAGTTAGACCCAGCTCTGAACAAAGAGGCGAAATGAAAGACGAGAGCAAGTCGGCCGCGAAGCCGAATGATCTGAAGATTCAGAAATGTTTCATTTGCTCACGCCTCGGCCACCGACCCGAAAATAGCCGCGTTGCCAGAATGGAGGGCAATAGACAACCTCCAAAATGTTTCAAGTGCGGGCGAACAGGCCATACTAGCTGGAAGTGTTGGCAGAAGGGCTCAACGAAGCCAAAAGACACCGCTGAAGAATCAGCATCGTTATGTATCGAAGATGGATACATTGAATTAAAAAATGGGACAAAGGTTCCCGGTGTTGGCGCCGGTTTGACTGATAAGGCTGAAAAGCTTCCTGTAGTCACCGGTTTGGCTGGTAACCAAAGGGTTCGAGTGCTTAGAGACACCGGGTGCAGCAGGGTGATAGCGAGGAGGAGCCTGGTCAAAGATGCCGACCTCACGGGATTCAGTTCTCCCATTTACCTCCTCGATCGGTCGGTTCGCATGCTTCCCGAGGCTTGGGTCGACGTTGACACCCCATACCTCAAGGGACGGCTCCGTGCGAAGTGTATGAAGGATCCCCTTTACGACCTCGTATTAGGCAACGTTGAAGGAGCCAGACATGCCGCCGACCCAGATCCAAGTTGGAAACTAGAAACGATGGCTGTGAAGATGCCCTCCTCAAAAGGGTTAGAGCCACCAGGAAGTGGTAGTGCTGCGGAGGCAGATGCCACCGGGGAAAATGGGAGAGCAGCTACCGCAGACAGAGATGATGACCAGGCAAACGCCGTCGTGACGAGGGGGCAAGCCCGGGAGAAGGGAAAACTAAGGGGACTGAGAGTGTCGGGCAACTCCTAAAACGTAAGCCGCGAAGAACTATGCGAAGAGCAGAAGCGTGACCCCACGCTGCGGGCATGCTTTGAGCGAGTAGATCGGGTGGCACACAGCAGAAAGGGAGATAGCCACCAGTTCTTCCTCCAAGGCGGAGTTCTCCAACGCAAATTCACGTCTAAATTTGGAGGGGAATACATTCAAGTAGTCGTTCCCAAGAAATTTCGGACAGCAGCAAGGGCGTCCGCAGAATTTTTTTCAGGGGGGGGGCCCATTGGTTGTTGGCGCCGGAGGGGGGGGGGGTATATTCGTAGCGAAAAGGCACTATTTGCGGAGTAAATTTATTTATTTATATATAAATAAAAAATAAGTAAAATACACACATGAAAGAAAATTACAAGCAGCAAATTAAAGCGCGGATTGTAGAGATACATTGGAGTTTATCAACAAAGAAACAATTAAAATTAATAAAAATGCAAAAAGATACTATCAATACTCGAAGTGCTCAGTCTTACTGCATACGGGTTCTCGACTCACCCGAATTGATGACCAGCACACAGCGCAATATGTTCACAAACACGCAACTACAGTCACTCAGTCAGTCTTCCTTGAACAGCAACTGTAGGCGCCTCGGATTTTTCTGGGCGAATTGCGTAGTTACACGGGTGATAAATTCATTTCTGTGCTTCATTACACGCTCTCAGTGCACAGTCATCATATATATTGATTGGAAAAATGGTTGAACGAGTACGTTGAAAACAAAAGATGACTATATACAACGAAAACTTATTTACAAGATAAATGCACGCTCGCAGCTTCATACACCTCGCTCCATCTTGCTCGCGCATCCGCACAGTCGAGCAACCGCACACACACTGCTCGCCGCTCGTCGTTTTCTCGTCCGCTGTCTTGGTTGTTCTCACCTTCGTTGACAACCCGCCACTAAAAACACCGAAGCACAAACACAGAGGCGCGCACATGTGCAAGGGCTTACTTGCCACAATATCCACGAATGCGCACTTTTGGGGTGTAAGGAACGCCGCGCGACTTCCGAGGGGAAGGGACACCCGCAACTAATTCGGTCGGAAAATTTGTTTTTGTGCTTTTATGGGGTTCAGAGCCCCAAAACGACTCAGGCTATAAGGGACGGAGTAGTACAGAGTTTCGGATAATGTCGACCACCTAGGTCTCTTTACCATGCACTGACACGCACAGTACATGGGCGCTGTTGTGATTTGAGGCCCAGCCAGAGGTGACAGGCGAGCCAGGCAGGCGCCATCGGGCTGCGTTGACCAAAGGCGCTGGTTTTCGGAGAAGACGCAAGGAACGCTGGTGTGGGGGCGCCTCTGGAGACTGCGTCGCCGTGAACAAAAGCAGCTAATCCCCTTTGCCGAAGGTTCTGAAAGCGGCGCTTCTACCGCACTGAGCTCTCCCGTGGATCGGAGGAGACAGCGAGCGGCGGCGGCGCCAACTCGTCGCCCGCTTGCCCCTGAGCAGCCCGACAAAGCGGGGGTGGACACGGCTGATTTGTCCTTCCCCCCCTCAAGAATTCATCGGTGGCCGGCGTACGAACGTATCCTGATTCTAGCGAGCGACCTGTGCCCTCTTAGCGCGCGAGCGGCGCGAACTTGATTACTTTTGTATTTTGTAAATAGTGTACAAAGCTCTCCCCTGTCCTTTCTCGCTATCGCTCCCCTCTATACTTCTCCTCACTATCCTCTCCCTTTCCCTTTCGTTTCCGCCGGCTGCAGCTCGGGTGCTTAAGATATTAGATAGCAATTGCCGCGGCCGGCAACACTCTTTTGCTTCACTTTTTATTTTTATTTTATTTTTAAATAAACCACTACCACCACCTGTGCCCTGTGCACTGTCTGCCTCCGTCTCGCTATCTCTCTAGAGATCAAAGAAACAGACACCCATCTCGAAACACATGCTCGCCGGTGCCGCTGCATGTCTGCAACAGGTCGTCCTTCAGCAGAGCTGGCGGTGGCGTGGTTTGAAAACGGCGGAACGACGCGCGCCCGGACGCGGCATTTCGCAGATGTGACCAAGCGTCGAAGCGGGGCTGCTTTTACCCTTTTGGCTGAGCGCACCACCGCCCCTGGCGTGCGGCCATCACTCACGGTTCGAGTGAGTGATTTTCCAGGGGGGTGCAGCCGCCCCCCCTTGCCCCCCCTCCGGACGCCCATGGACAGCAGTGCTCGAACACGCTCACGGTGGTGTAATGGGAGGACATTAGGGCCCCAGAAAAACAGTGCGCAAAGTTCGGAGTGACTTTTTCTGGCCGGGACTGCAGGCCGACGCGAAACGTTTTGTCATGTCCTGCGGCTCCTGCCAGCGGACCACTCCCAGAGGCCACACACGAAAGGCACCCTGTGCGAAGGTTCGTCATTGAGACGCCCTTTCAGAGTGATAACGTCGGGGCAGACTACATAAGTCAGGTAGACTAATTGGCCCGGTCGTTTAGATTGCTGTCACACCTTTCTAGTGTCAGTTTTCTTTTGTGTGTGTGTGTATGTGTGTGTGTGTGTGTGTGTGTGTGTGTGTGTGTGTGTGTGTGTGTGTGTGTGTGTGTGTGTGTGTGCGTGTGCGTGTGCGTGTGCGTGTGCGTGTGCGTGTGTGTGTGTGTGTGTGTGTGTCCGCTATCTTGATTGCATGCAGTGATCTTTTGTATATCCTTGACTGTGTCCACTGTGATGACGCTGTGTCGTAATATAAATGTAAGGTGTATGCTGTTACGATCTGACACGTGTCATGTGATGCCCGAATTGGACTTCATGTGGACGTCGACAGTGAGTGCAGTGCGGTGCGCGTTTACTGACAAGCGTCCGCGAGATCGAGTGCAGATACTCGTACTAGTGCACTGCACGGGCTCGGGCCGGCCCGAAAGCCCGTGCAGTGCACTAGTACGAGTATCTGCACTCGATCTCGCGGACGCTTGGGCCCGGCCCGGCCCGCGGGCCGGGCCGGGCCATGATTTCTTTGGCCGGGACTGGGCCTAAAGTTGCCGGCCCGGGCCAGGCTTAAAATCTGCGGACCCGAGCTGGGCTTCTGTCCGTACAGAAACAGCTGGGGCCCGACTATTCATTCACTATTGCAGAGTGAAGTACACCACTGCGACATTGGAGCAGCGACACGGATGAGCTATGGGTTATAGTACGCGCTGAGAAAATAACTAAGCTTTATTCATTGACTTATTTATTTCCTTATTTAAACGCCGCGGTGGCTTAGTGGTCAAGGCGCTTGATTACTGAGCCGGGGAACCAGGGTTTGCTCCTAGTCTCGCCGGCCGCATTTCTATTTAGGCGGCAAGCATGACAGCCGTGTACTTTGTAGTATCATTGCTTGTTGAAGAAACCCAAGTGGTCGAAATGATCCGGAGTCCTATTTTTCGGTGTCTCTCACAGCCTAACTACGCTTGAGCCCTTAAGCCCCAAAAACATAGCTTTTATTTTACAGCTATAGTTTTCTCATGTGAAAAAATTCACTGACTGAAGCGGGTTTGGTTTTCTTTTTTGATCAGCTGACCGGAACGTCTCGTAAATGAAATAGCCACAAAAGCTCGCGAGAGTTTCTACATCTCATCTCATAACCACATCTATCCCTCCTCGCTTCTTCAGCCTGGTTGTCATGACAAGTGTTTTGCCCTGTAAGTTATCACGTGGTTCGCGCGTTATCTTGTGCTCCACCAGTAAGAGTAAAATTCAACCGGTCTTAATTGGCCATTGATTGTTCGTCATCACAAAACATACCTATACACTATTAGAAATGCATTCGGGAAGAACATATTAGTTTAGGACGCTTATAGTCTTCAAAACACACTCCGTGAAATACTCAAGCCTTTTAGATTTTCGTTTCTTCTGAAAGGCGACCAGTTCGGCTATGAATTCAACCTGTAAGATCGCGTTCACTAAATAAATGTCATCCCACTGCTTGCTAGGCAGCTTTAATCTTTATACTTCGCGGGCGTCAAAATATAACTGATAAAATCATGGGCGAATGCAAAGTAGACTATTACTCGCGTATGCAGCCCTTTTTATTTGGCTCTCGGAACTTCCTAGTTTATCTTTGCGCACCTACACGAGATCACTGTCCAAAAGACGGGCCTGGCGAGCACTACTCTTAATCACTTCCTTCTGGGTTAAAAAGAACGAACTTTCTGCAAGCCAAACTGTGGTTTTAGAACCTTTGGCGGCCAGTTTCTTATCGGTCTAGTATATAGCAGTATACTTGCTCAGAGTGAGCAGTATACCTCAGGCTTTATTGTGAAATGGGCCGGGCCGGAGCCGGGCTGGGCTTCACTCCGGGATTCACGGGCCGGGCCGGGCTCGCCAGAGCGATAATTTAGCGGGCCTGGGCCGGGCCCGGGCTTGAAGCCGCGGTCCTGGGCCGGGCTCGGGCTTCAGGTCTCGGGCCCGGGCCGGGCTTGGGCCTCAGAATGAGGCCCGTACAGTGCTCTAACTTGCAGCTGTGTGAGGTGACTGTCGTGACTGTGCGGAGGTCAAGTGATTTAATAGCCGCTTGTATAGCTGTAGGTTGTAACTTGCAAGCCACTTTTGAGTGCTCATTGCTGTTTTTGTCTGTGTGTGTGTGTGTGTGACGAGGAACTGTTTAAGCCTTTTTTCCATGTTATCGTTGCTGATTGCGGTTTGCGGCTCGTCTGTGCCTATAGCAAAATATATGGTATAATATTATTTAGTAGGGCGTTGTGTCACAGACCAGTGGAACGTGTCTCATCAGGAGAGAGCAGAGACGGCGTTCGGATAGCGCAGCAGCAAGCACGTAGAACGGCTTGCTGGGGGTCCGTCACGGTATCTCTCGGGGCTCGGCCATCGGCGAACGAAGCCGACAATGGAGTTCCAGGAAGCGTGGAAAGTTCCAAGGGCGTTGATACGGGTGCGCTGTTCTTTGAAAGTGGAGAGTGCAGGCCTGGCCGACTCGGTGACGAAGACTTACGTCTTTTGCGTCCCCTCCTGCTCTCCCGCGCGGCGCTCCGAGGGAGCTGCGCAGTCTAATTAAGGCCCGTTCACACTTGTCCAAAAATCCGGCGAGCGAAGTGGATTCGGCCGCTTTTGACGCCGAGCGACGCGGAAAGCGGCGCGGCGAGGGCGATCGGGCTGGACCCATTCCCGCCGCGCGGCGACAAACATGACGGCGCCCCTCGAAGCCGGACTCCCCGCTTAGGATTGAATTCTCGGTGTTGCTGCCTTTTTCAGTGCGTTCACTGGCCAGAAATGCAGCACAGGTCTTTCGCTTCGTCTCACCTCGACTCTAAAAAAGCGTATAAGTGGCAAATTTGCTTAATTTTTTTTATTCAGAGTGACGATTCTGCTGCTTCTAGGCTTAACAGCAGAGTCGGTTTGTTGACAGTAATGGTTCCCACCCTGACAACCAGATGGCGCCACTACACGCTGAGTTTATTTTTGCGTCTGTGCTAGCATACGCTGAACTAAAGGTGAGAATGTGCCTGCGTTTAACGTACGTAAGCATGCATACGCTTATGGTACGCAGACAGCGTAAATTTACGCTCTTTTCTCACTATATCTGTGTATGCCTCTAGCAGCGACGCGGTGTGGAAAAGCGAGAAATGGCAGCGGCGCGGCGGATCGGATCCGCCTCGCCCGCGCGTGAACAAGTGAGAACAGGTCGTTGTTTTTGCGGCGAGCGAATCCGCTTCGCTCGCCGGATTTTTGGGCAAGTGTGAACGTACCTTAATGCGTCCCCTCTGCCCCGTCGTCACCGCGTTGAAAAAAACAAGCGCCCCGATGATGAGGGGAAGGGAGAAAGTGTGCTCTCTGCCGGCCCGTCCGGGTTGTAGGGAACACAGTCGGGAGGAAGCACGCAACTAAACAGGTTGGGTGGTGTGTCAGCGGGCGTGGAGGGCCGAATTACCGCGCCGAGGCACACACGTTCCATCGCGCAAGGCGCGCCGCCGTAGAGCCATCGCCGCATCGACAGCCACCCGAACCGGAGTCAGCGCCTCGGCCCCCGTATGAGAATTGTCCGCCAGACTTTCTCCTTTTCCTACCTCTAACGTTTTGTATATTCCTTTCTTCAATGCACTGTACGCCTTCTTGTTATTCGCTATAGTTGGATGAGTTTGTTTTTCTATTGTCCGTCTCCTGCTTGTCGCGTTTCGTGTTTTGTATAGTTGTTTCTGCTACTCCTGCTGTTCGTTTTACCTTGTTTGTGTTTCTTCCAGCCTTTAAGTAAATACTTGTTTTAGCCCCTCAACCCCTTCAGTCCCTTCTCGATGACCGACGCACCGACACACGTGCACCACGCACGGGCTGACCGACCTCCACAAATAAATGTTGGCCAACGGTCGCTTTTAGGCCACAGGGAAGCGTAAAGCGGCCCCTGTGCCTCAACGGCATGCGCCAGGCAGCCGGTTGACGAGCGAGAGTTGTGACACAGTTTCAGGGCGAGGGTAAACACCTGCATTGCGAAAAGCAGAGAATTAGTAGACTGTGCTGACACACAGCTACCGAGCCCACCTACCGTCGGAAGTGCGGCAATTCAAGGAAACTGGCAAAAATTGCAAGGCTGCCAAACTGTGCATTAAGTTTCACTGCCGAATGTTATGCTGTCTCTGTAGCTGTAAGCAGGATAACAAACAACAGTACTGAAACAGCATAATCTGCACAGGTTCACTTAGCCTGCTCATGACTTTAAACTCCAGAAAGGCAGTCGAACCGTTATTAGGGAACATAATACACAACATAGAAAAAATCACAACACAGGGGCATAGGATAAAATTATGCTTTGTGCGGAGCCATATTGGAATAGTTGGAAATGAAAGAGCCTACTTGTGCGCTGCAGAAGCTCGCAGTCACGAAATCCAGAAAGTTGGTACAAGCCACAGAGACAGCATGAAATTAGTACATTTTAATTTGAAGGCTAAATGACAGACAACTTCGGATAATGAAATAAACAACAAGCTGCATTTTGTAAAGCCTGACCTCGGGGAACGGATGACCTGTATGCACCATGAATGTTTTATGGAAGTAATTTAATGTCGTCTCCGTTTAGGATACACACACGTGACTCATAACTTCTTACTAATCAAGACAAACCACTTTGTGAAAGATGTGGAGACGAGCTCGCACTAAACCATATTTTACTGTCATGCTCAAAGCTCAAAAAATTAAGAAAAAGTACTTTACTCAGTTTTATAATGAACACATCCCTTTTCATCCATTACTGCTTTTAGGAGATAATGCAACTGTTGAAATACCCTCTGTTTTTAGCTTTCCAAGCGATGCTGGTTTTCTTGGCAAACTATAAATTTTAACTCAGCGCCTCACTTGTTTTTGAAACACCTCAGCCACTTTCTCATTCCTGAGAATACGGCCGAGGTCCTTATTTTATTTGTTAGAAACCCGGTGATTCTTTCCCAGCCAAGGATGGCTGCTAAGATTACCTGAAGTTTTTGCCATAAGCAATTTCAAAAGTTTTTTCTTATATCTTTACTAGGTAGTACGAAATAACTTTTTAGGCCCTTCGCATCACCTTTCATTTACACTTTTATATAGAATCCTATCGAAAACAATTTTCTACGCATTGAGCTTGGCTCGTGATAGCCTTAGCTCCTTATTTGCCATTAAACCCAATACACAACACACAACAGACACATCAACTCGCTCAATCACTGCGCTGTGTTGTCATGAAAATCTGAGCCAAATAATGCACTTCTACTCGCAGAAGGGAACCCACAATCACGCGCGCCCTTCCCGGCGACCTCCGCCTTCGCAGGCACAAGTTGAGAGATTTTTTGAGACGTCAGGCAGCTACGGTGGCCGCGCAGCCCCGCGAACGAGCGCCGACCTTTCAGCGTTAAAGAAATTCCTTGCTGGACAGTATTCGTAGAGTGGCCTGCTTTAGCATCCCAGGCATACCGCAACTTGATTAGAGCGTCTTTCAGCGCACCTTTAAGGCCATAAAAGCAAGTAAGCTGACTTACCTTGAGGTATTTTAGCGCAAAACTCACAAAGTTGACGCCCCCTACAGAACGACTGTCTCGGAAAACGGCACTTGGCATAATTCTGATGCCCCATTTCACCAGGAAATGCCCAGTTCTTTACAAAATGATGACCCGTATAAGGTGGAGAACTCCGACGCTGTTTTAGATTACACCAAGTCGTAAACCCGAATGACCGTAAAGCCTTTTCCGTAGATATTAACAGCCGCTTTTATTCGTTACCACAATCCAACATGCTTTCTTGTGTTCAAGACTATATCGACAGGTTTGCATCAACCGGGACCTTAGCTGCTGCCTTGCTAAATATAATGTAGCCAAAGTTTTTAGATAAGTAGATGATTGTTAATATTTCTTGAATATAGCTCACACTCATTTGAAGCTCTAGCCAATAACACACTAACCTTGGTACGCGCAGGCCTAACGCCGCTAGAAATAACTGACAAGATGCCTTCAGATGACAGCGTTATTATATTTCTTAATATTAGACTTTTATTTCAGGAGCCACAGGTTTACTGGTAGTACGAGCCACGTGATAAAAAGCCACAGCTCTCGTATGACTCTGCTCATTCTAAACTCTTTAAGAGGGGCATTGCAAACATGTCTTTCTGACTGTTTCCATAATTCTTGCCCGGAACTAATGTTTCCTAGATTTAATGAACAGATCCTCCGACTGACAGCTTGTGCGCACCCCACTCATGTCTTGATTAGTGTCGGTGAAGGCATCCTAAGGCGAAAATCATCAAAACGGCCTAACGCCTTCCAGGCTTCAGCTAGAAAGTACAAAATCACCGTGATTGCGTATATTCACGTCTTGTCACATTGACTAAACCAGGATGGGCAAAAGGCGAGTGTTAAATTTGCTTCTTCCGCTCCTAACAAACTCCAAAAACTGTGCAGATGGACAAATCCTGCCTCTCAGAAGCTCGGATGCAAGAACTACACGGACAACTTCGTCAAATATGCGGAATCAGTCGAGTACAGTGTACCGATTTCTTGTGATAAGACGTATATAGATGTGTGAATGATCGCTTCCGTGAACACTGCAGAAATGTGATAGGTACTGTGCGGGGGGTTCCTCGATGTGCACTGTAGGAAAGGTGAATAAAATGAAGTCCCTAGTGCAGTACCCAGTTCTGGCCCGAGGGAAAACTCCAAGGGAAGTGCGACATCGAACTGTCTATCAGAATGACTCCATCATGACAAGAAGCAGCTGCAAACTGATGCACGAAATCATCGAGGCGGAGCTGATTGACCATTCGGGGATATCTGTGTGCCCAAGCCTTCTATTATCCTGTCCTCGAAAGAATTGCAATACTTGCGTTGTAATTTATTATTTTGTTAGCTGCCCAGGCGTGTTGTCAGGGCACGTCTTGCCTCTATGTTCCACTGCGTGACTCATAACAAATTGTTGACATTAGCGCTTGTGTTCCTGTCTTTGTTCACTGCCCTTTGCTGGTTGTTCGCAGAAACTTCCATGCTCTGATTCGTCGGCGCTGGCAGCTTTCATTGGCCGCTTCCGCCGATCAAGGGGCACCTACCTGGCCTCTGCTTTTGCAAGCAAAGTAAAGCAAGAAGAACAAGCATACGGTGTTGTAAAGTGAACGTCGAGCGGCATTGCAATTCTCAGCAACGTGGCAGCTTTGTCACCGCGTTAGGCGCTTCGTTAAGTCCTCTTCTCTCTCGCTCTCCCTTTCGGGCCGAGAGCCGCTGCAAGTATTCCCCCAGAGAGGACGTATGTGTCCCTGAGCGCGCGCTCTGTCTTCTCTCCAGCGGTGCGATATTACAAAAATTTGTCAGCTGAATGCTACATGGCAGGTGCCAGAAGGGCTCATTATGCACCTCAACTCACTTGGCCACAAAGCATCGCATAGCTGCCTGAGGACGACAAGGTTGCACGCGTTCGGCTGTGGGCCGCGGACGTCTGTGGTAACATTTTACCGGCTGCCTTTCAGCTCCCGGCCCCGAAGACGAGCCGCCCGAGGCTATTCCGGGCTTCCGGAGTGCGAATGCGTAGGCAGTGTTATTTCAACAAACATTCCTTGGAATAACAGGGCTAAAATTGAGCTTTCTTGCCGTGTTCGCCAAACGATTTCACCGCCGCTCCTTTGTTGGTTCCCTTGCGGTGCTCACTGTGTATCAAGAAAAATTGGTTGCACCTAAATTCTGGGAGCGGCGCAACTCATAGCACAGAGAAGCCTTGTAGTGCCTGTTGACGACCCATTTTTCATACCCCAACTTTTTTACAAGCACCAGTAAAGAACGACAATGGTAAAGTAAGCGTGCTCTCACGTCAGACAAGCAAACATGTAGAAGCACTCAAAAGCCAACTGTTTATTGGCCCAGCATGTGCTCCTGAAAGAAACAAGAACGAAATAACCAAATGATGGCATTCTAAATTAGTACTTTTGCATCGTTCGTCACTGGCTGAGCTACGACATCGTAAATTGGCCCGATGGATGAAGACAATGGAATATATTCGAGCAAAAAGGGCTTCTCACAATGTAGCGGCCTAGAGATCGGGACGCGAACTTGACGGTTGCCAAGAATGGAATTCCCGCCGTATCTTCTTTGCTTTTCGCAGAGCCTCGAAGCTACCGCTACGGACGCTGCCGCTATCCCTGAGTTTCCTTAGCAAAACTGTGTTCTTCAAAACCTTGCTCTCTCCCTTCGCCGACATCTCTGTACCTTCACTCCTAAGTTACCCGCAGCAGATGTGGATCGGAACCAGCGCCAGATGCCGATTCAATATTCGGCTTGCGTCTGCCCCAGCCGCTGTGATGGGTGAAGTAGATAGCTGCCGCCTATCTAAATTTCCGTAGAACGGTGACTTGTGCAGCCTCCACCACCTCGACAGATCAACTGCAACCAGCAAGCGCCGCCGATGCCAAGTTCACGGGGCATTAGCTTCGCAGAGTGCTGGACACCAGGAACACACCCGACAGAATTGTTTCCACGCATTTTTATGCTTTTACTTTTTTTAGCGCGCAAAATAAAGGTTTGGTTTAGTTTATGGGTTTTAACGTCCCAAAGCAACTAAGGCTATGAGAGACGCCGTAGTGGAGGGCTCCGGAAATTTCCGGGGTGGGTAGCTCCTGAGAGCAAACCTTATAGTTTTCATCTCAGTGAGCCCCTCCAAAACCGTTGTGGGACCGATGTGGGTTCTAAAGGGGCAAGCCCAATCGCAGCCAGCCCACATTGTCCCTATAGAGGGGCCGATGACGTTTGATTAGGGGCAGACCCAACCCACCACCTCTATTTTATCGTCAAGGCGTAATGTCATGCACTTCTTTTTTAAAAGTCAGCCTTACCTCCGCGACCCACCCAAATTTTCTTTTCAAACACTGGGGCAAATGGGCTATGCGGCTACCCACAATGAGCCCGTGTTGCACTTTAAGCAGGCACCGCGCCATATTGCTGGGCGCTACGCGGATAGCCCATGTTTGTTTTCTGAGCTATAACAGCGTTTGGAGAGTCCAGGTACTCAAGTGTATCATGATAAGTAGGCACAGTCATTCCAATGCATGGTCTGATTACTCTGTACAATTTACTTGAGTGCAAGAGCAGCCCAAGGCGTGTGATATGATGTAATCAAGTAAATATTATTTATTTATTTTTTTATTTTGTAGTGAATTACAATTAACGCGCCTGAACTATTATGAATGCGCCTCAGGTTGCCTCGATGGCAGACGAAGAAGTTGACGACGAAGTGTGCCGGCGCGCGCGGCTCCAGCTCTCTGGCTGTGTAGACTGACTGTGATTTTGCTGCCGTCCGCTCAGCTGTTTGGTGAACTGTATAGCTGAGGTCACTAGTACGCGAACCCCCTTTCATTTGGTGGAGGTGCGGGGTAGGTGGTGCAGGACTGGGCACGGAGTCCTTAGGCATTGTGAGCGGCGGGAGAAGACGGCTGCGAAGGTCCAGGGCGTCAGACGACCGCAACCTCCAACCTCCGCAATTTATTTATTTATTTATTTATTTATTTATTTATTTATTTATTTATTTATTTATTTATTTATTTATTTATTTATTTATTTATACATACATACATACTGCAGCGCAATTATATGCGCTATGGCAGGAGTGGGAAAAACACAAAATGCAAGGTAACAAAATGCAGCAAAATGTACAAAGTGAGCACTACAAAAAGTTGAAATCACAAACGAAATATCAAACAAGAAATGAACTGTTGACAGGGTAAGAATAAACAGCTATTATGCGTCTTCAACGGCAGTTACAAAGTTTTGAAATGGACAAGAACGAATGGACCCAGGTAGAGAATTCCAGGTTTCTATTGAACGGCGAAATAAACTGAATTTGAACAAATTAGCACGCGCAAAATACGGTATCAAATTAAGCTCCTGATGACTTCTTGTAGATGATAATGGTGCAAAGTTAATGTAGTGGTTAGCTGAGAGCCTTACTGAGGAATTGACGATACAATGTAAGAATTTTAATCATATAGTGTGGCGACAGGCAGACAGCGTGGTTAAATTCAATGAGAGAAGCGTAGAAGAGGGTGAGAAATCGCGACCATAACGATCGTGCTGAGAATTATATTGCGAACTACTTATAAAAAGTTACGTGTGCGCATAATACACATTTGTTAATGGAAAAAATCCATGCATAACGCGATGAACCCACGTCGCTGGGTTAAGCCCGGCTGTGGCCAATGTTGGACTGCCTGCGGAAATGAATGGACTACCCATTTGGGCTTGCCGCGTTTTTTCCTCACATCGCGCCCCCATTTGTGTTGCATCTGGCCAGAAGACCATGACAACGCACCGATGTGGGCAGCTTGTGGGCATGCCCGTTTTCCAGCCCGGGACGGCTCATGTCATATCCTATCTGTTTTGTGTTTGCAGCCCGAATTAGACCTATCGAGGTTTTCCCCTCACATAACCTGCATTTACGTTTCACCTACCCTCAAGTACCTACAAGGAACCAGCCTAAACACGGCCTATGTAGGACCAACAGCGCCTTCGTGTGTCGTGGAGAGATTTTTTCAGCATTGAGCTCCCATTAAAATAGCATCTGCCTTCATGTACCGTGCAATGAACCAAAGTGGACAGCAGTTGGGTACCCCCGCTTCCCAGCCCCCGCCACGGCCTATGAGGGACCAACAGCGGTTTGGTGTGGGCAGCCGCATTTGGGCCAGCAGAGATTTTTCCAGCATTGAGCTCCCATTAAAATAGCATCTGCTTTATGTACCGTGCAAGGAACCGATGTGGGCAGAAGTTGGGCACCCCCGCTTCCCAGCCCCTGTCTGTGTTAGTCGGATTCGTACATAATGTATCACGGCGGCGGGCAGACCAGGCCAGTAGTTCTGATGAGGGCTCCAGTGACACCGTGGCGATCAGATGACGGTTCGTTCTGGAAAGCTTGAAAATTTTTGGCGAGCATTTTTGCTGGCAGAAGTAAGTGCTCGCGACTGTTCCGGGCAATTTTTTTTTTGTCAACAATGCCTTCATGTAGGCAGGGAGAAGACAAAGCGCCACTGAAAGCCTTAGGGAGCGTGATGCGACCACCTTGAAGAAAGCAAATTGCAACCCGGACATCTGGTTCATTGCCTTCCTGTTCGGCGAAGGGCATTTCCAAAGGCATCGTCGTCCACGGTGGTTTCCGTAGCTGGGGGCATGGGAGCACAGGAAAGGCGCTCGGCATCTAAGTGCTCACTCCCAGAAATGTATGTCACAGTAATATCATATTCCCGAAGGCGTAGACTGCATCTTGCGAGGCGCGCTGAGGGATTCTTCAGGTTGGCCAGCTAACAAAGCGCGTGATGGTCCGTCACGAGTTTGAAACGTCACTCGTACAGGTACGGTCGAAACTTCGAAGTTGAGCATACGATCCCGAAGAATTTCATTTCTGTAGCAGACTAGTTTGCCTTAGTCTTGGACAAGACTCAGACTCAGTCTTGGACAAAGCCCGACTTGCATAGGCGATCACACGCGCAAACCAGCATTGCTCGCATCAGTGTGGACTTTGATGCCGGCGTCTTCGTCAAAATGCTCCAGAACATGTGGTGTCCGAACATGTGGTGTTGGACCCCCTGAAATGCGAAATGGCTGCACCTGCGGTATTCCCCACGTGAACGGCACATCAGCCTTGATGAAGCGGGTATGGGCGCGACTATTTTTGAGAAGTTTTTTATTGAGAAAGCATTTCTAAGCAATGTCGGCGGGGTCGTGTCACCGTAATGTGTCCGCAAAACGTGTCCGCAGCAGTTGTGACGTTCTCAGAAGTAGCGTGAAACCAATGGTTGTCGAAAGAGGATGATATGAGGATGCTGCGCAAAAAAAAATATGTCAATAGGATGATTACTTTTTCATTAGAGCCAAAAGTGTCGAAAAAACGTCGAAATAGCGTGGACGTCGATATAGTGAGTAGACGGGAAAACAGCGGTGGAGGGCAAAATAGTGCAACAATAGGCAAAGATGTGAAAGGAAAGTTTGAAATTAATTGAAATACATTTCATGAGTGATAATTAATCGAACAAAAAATTTTCATTGACATAGAATAATTAATAAACGGCAAAAACCATTGCACGGTTGAATAGGCTGAACGCGGATATAGTAAACGGACGGGCAAGGAACCACGGCGCCAAATTTTAAAAACCGAAATGGTTGATTGATATAAAAGAAGGTATAATCAGAGTAAATAAATCCATCTTTAATTAAAGCATACGATAATTTCGCTGCTTCAGTAGTTAAATCAATAAACAAAAAGAAAATGATACAAAGAGGTAAAGAGAGGCGCGAGTGCCGAGTAGGCGCCAATGAGAGAGAGAGAGGAATTTTAATGAGGGAAAGGTGGAGAGGTCGCCAATGCTTTCCCATTCTCCCAATGCGGGTCGCCGCAGTTATTTCTAATCTTTTACGAACCGCCGGTAGTATGGGCATAAGCCGAGGAAGCAGAGAATTTCTTTCTGATGCATGCTCGGCAATGTTGTTTTAGAGCCCAAAGGGCAGTAAATCGCGGCTACATGCAGGCGCGGTCACGGAGCTGCAGCAGACCCGCAGTCCCCAATGAAACACCCGCACAGCGGCGCGGCAGTCGGCGTATATCTTGCCAACCATCAATCGTCCTTTTTACCAATCATCACAGGTGTACCGCAGGGTAGCGTGCTGGGCCCTTTATTATTCAATGTGTATATCAACAGTATTGTAAACATTGATAAGACCTTAAAATTCATTATATATGCTGATGATTGCACAGTACTATTCTCTGGTGTAGATGTAACTAAACTAATGATCAAATGTAACCAATTGCTTGATACTCTTCAGAAGTGGTGTGGTGCTAATATACTCAAAATCAATCCTACAAAATCAAAAGTGATGGTATTTCGACCAAAAAACAAGGCTATCAGGTTTGAAGGTGTTATTACTTGTGCTGGTGAGAAAATTGAAATCGTTCATGAACACACCATACTTGGGGTAACATTTTCTTCTAACCTTACTTGGGATTCACACGTTCAAAAGTTAACTAATAGTCTCTCGTCAGTGACAGGCGCAATCTGCCGCTGCCGCACTTTTCTTCCTTGTAAAATAAAACTTCAGATATATAATGCGCTATTTGCCTCACGCATCAATTACTGTTCTTTAGTTTGGCTCACAACTACTAAAACAAACATAGAGAAAATTTCACTGCTCCAAAAGAAAGCCATTCGTCATATTGCGAATCTTGATTACTTAGGTCATACTCGACAAGCTCTCCAGGCGCATAATGTTGTAAGGATTCAAAATATGTACGAATTGCGAATTATGTTGTCATACTATTTCCCTTCCAGCTTCAGATCAATGGTAGAAGGTACCACACTGCTAAAAGAAAATAGCCATCCAGTAAACACACGCAACACAGACAAATGGCTAGTACCGTTTTTTCGAACAGACTACAGGCTACAGGCACTAGAATACAATCTTCCCACAATTCTCAACAAATACAAAGACACGAATAAATCTACCAAAGCTACACTACGTCATTATTTTGTAATGATGTAACCTGATGTTCTTTCTCTTAGTTGAAAATTTCTCTCCAATTTTCCTCAGTTTGTTTAACAAATTTCTCGTTTAAAGCATTAATAAAGTGTGTAAGATTTGCTGTCATTTATTGAGTTGATTGTATGTATATTTCCTTGCAGTTAGTGTTATTTGCCGAATTGATATTTTTGGTGTCCTCTTAATATAACTATATGTTCACTGCCTTTACTTGAATCCATGATACTCTTTTGTTTCCTTGTTGTATCAACTATTTGCTTCTCTAGTTTATATGAATATTCTTTTAATGTGTGCTGTTGTGCCTTGTAACGGCTGGCTGGGGCCTCGTCAAGCTGTTTACGCACAGCTTTTAGCCCAGTCAGCCGACCAGAACCTTCTGGGAAATAAATAAATTGAAATTGAAAAAAAAAAAAAAAAAAAAAAAATGGCCGCGCCGGAGAACGGCCCTGCGCATGCTGAATGGTTGTCTTTCTGCCAAGGTTGAACTTGTTGAATCAAAAGGTGCCGTAGAGAATGAAGTTTGGCTGTTGATAATTGTTATGGACGTGATCGTTGCCTATATAAATACGTAGTTTTCTCATAATAAAATCAGTGTTGATGTAAGGTTGGGAAAGTTGGTGATGCATTGGCAGTACCCATTGGCCCGAGGCTGATTACTGACAATTTGCCGTCTTAAGGGCATCATGAATCCCCTAGCTCGCGTGAAGCTGGGGAACCGAGCCCGGCTTGACGAGTTTTAGTCGTCTAGACTGCTCGGGTCAACGTTCGGCCGGCCCCAGTTTTGCCACTTGGGCAGCAGCAAGATGTCCCAAGAATTAAATCGATTCATTCGTGATAATGCTAATCAGGCGAAAAAAATGTAGCAGCACCACCGTTACTCGTACAGACATTGTCCTGCAGCGTAACGTTAAAATCTAGACAAATCCTCGCACCAATGTCATTTAGATATATGCCTGACAGTGCAAGACAAACGAGAATTCGTCGATGTGCTTCCTCAAGCTGCATGCACTGCTATGTATAAGTGAACTACATGTTGACGAAAGATGTGCTTTAAGCTGTGTGGGTGAAAGATCAGCATGCAGCCATTGTCAGGCACTGGGAAAATGAAAGGCAAGGAAAAATAAAGTGTCCTAAAAATATACAGGTATGATTAAGAGCAAGACTGCGAGTTCCCGTGCTTTTATGCGGCAATTTCCCGTTCAGAGGAAGAGCCACGCCCTTTTCCTTTACAGTCTATGTCCTTTAGCAGACAGTCATGTTTACGAGGATAAAGGCTTATTAACGAAAACGGCGACAGTTTTTGCTCCTGAGAAATGTTGATCGCCGATGGTCAGGAAGCCTCGCCGCGCTTTCTTTACAAATCGATTTTTTTTAAACACGGCAATGAAAGCAGTGAATATTTCCCTGTTTGCCCTTTGTAAGGCAGTGATGCATGAAGCTTACATCAGTAGGTGAGATGTTACATCCAGCTTTTTCCCCAATCGCTGACACTATAGCAAGGTGTGCTTAGCCCTGTATGCAGGTCACACCTTTAGTATTATTTGATCTGGGATATGGCTCAAGGTATACTGCACAGCACTTGCCACGCACATTCGTCTTGCTCTCTGCTCCACAGTGTCAAGGCTTCGTTGTTCTTCGATGCGAACCCGCGCACGTCCATCCCGAACAGAACCTGGAAAAATCTCATACACCGCTGCCTCGCATTAGTGACTGGAAAATGAGGCTAGGAGTGTATTATCACGTACCTTTCTTTTTAATTGGTTGTAACAGTGGTTGTAACATCATCACTCCGTATAGTCTACCATGTATATAGTGTACCGTATAGTCTAGGAACCTTTTGCAGCCCTGTCATTCCTTTGACTTTACTATATCCCCGAATTCATTCGGATATCGAGACCTGAGCACTTGAGGGCCACTCGTCATGACAGAGTTCCCGCTTTCTATCGGGTAAAAACAAGCTGCACTTGTTCCATTGCCTCACTCGTCGTTCCTCGGAAGTATATTTTTTTCCTTCCGGCTTCTATCAAATAGCTTCCTCGCGCCGCCGTTAACTTCTGCCGAACGCCTCGGGCGCTTCGCATTGCGGCTCTGGCTCTTTACTCACTTTAACAAATACGAAACTAGAAAAAAATTTTAGTGAAAAGCGAGCTTCGAAATTGCAATTCGCCGCCCAGCAGTGTGGCAGTGCCTAATGAGTCCCAGCGTGGAAAAAAAATATGTTCACTCAGGCCGTCACTGCCATCAGGCAGAGCAATCGCTCAATTTCTTGAGTACACGAACGAACGGCAAGACAATAAAGAACCCTAGCTCAAATTCCAAGAAAACATTCATTCCTTCATTGGGGGCTTCCGTGCAGCCCATCCTTCGATAAAATGAACTTGCGAAAGGTGACCAGTTGTAAGTCTTGGAGGAAAAAATAATTACACTCTCGTGTGAACTTTGCATCATCCAAAGTCTGAGCTATATTCTCGCACGCTGAACGCCTCAAGGTACGCGGGGTGTTTCAGCGCAGCTGGCCAGGAACCAAAGAAAAACGCCATTTTCAGGCAGAGGAACGGCATTTACAGCGGAGCTGACGCAAGCCATTTTAAACTACAGCCAGACAAGCCATCGGAGGACAACTGCCTATCATCCACAAACCAACGGACTCACAGAGCGTCTGAACAAGACCATGGCAGACATGCTCTCCATGTACATCGACGCCGAACACAAGACGTGGGACTCCATTCTGCCCTACGTGATCTTCGCCTATGATACTGCCGTCCAGGAGACAACCAGGTTTACCCCATTCCAGCTGGTATACGGCAGGAAGCCCACGACAATACTCGACGCAATGCTCCCGCACGTTTCCGACGAAGACAACCTCGACGTCGCCGCCTACCTTCATCGCGCCGAGGAAGCCCGAAGACTTGCGCGGCTTCGCATTCAAGACCAGCAGCACACCGACGCCCGACGCTACAATCTGCGCCGACGAGACACACATTACAAGCCAGGTGATCGTGTATGGATATGGACGCCAGTTCGCCGCCGTGGATTGAGTGAAAAGTTGCTGCGAGGCTACTTTGGCCCGTACAGGGTTGTCCATCGCATCGGTGACCTCGACTATGAAGTCATCCCCGACGGCACGACAGCATCACAGCGACGCCGCACACGCCCGGAAGTCGTACATGTCGTACGCCTGAAGCCATATTATGAACGCTGAAGGACTCGAAGTTTTCATTCTCCGTGTTTATTTTCATTTTAAAGCATTTAGACGATGCTTCTTTGGAAGGGGGGTAATGCCACGTATCATTGTAGTGTTTGTTCGTTCACGCTCAAGGCTGCAGGAAAGGGTTGTTATCGCTTTTGTTCGTGACGCGAGAAGCGACCAGACTAATCTCGATTGATCGCAGTAATGAAAGGCTGCATCTAGGTTTTTCTAGATTACTGTAGATGATCGTGTCCTGTTATCTGGAAGTTTCCTTGCCGCCTTTAAATTTAGCGATGCCGCGAGCGGCGGACATTCGTAGTTCGACGACCGCCGAGCACGCCTGTTGCTTACGCCGCCGCCGTGTGATTCAGTTCTTTTGAGGGCGCAAGTCAGCCCAAATAAAGAGCTTCGTTTGAAAGTCTTTGTTGCTGTCTTCCTGAACGCTGGACTGCCGTCACTACAACGTGACAATATTTTTTCAGCTTTCACATTTCGTTTTTTTTAATCAACAAAAGCTTGTAATAAACTCACCATTCTCATCAAAAATGATAGTGACGCGTGCCGGCGTTCTGTGCGAGCCGCGTGACACGCGTGCCGGCGTTTCGTGTGGACCGAGTGAGACGCGTTATGACGCGCCAAGTGACGTCAGGCGTGGCTCTACAAAAGCGAGCACCTGCATGAGCGCCGCGGGAGAACGCATCTCGGCTGTTGCCCGATAATGTACTACGCAGTGTTCTTATCGCTTCTTCCTTGCCGGGACCCGCGAACACCACAACTGGCGACGAGGACGGTGGAAGCAAGGCAAGACGCAGAAAAGAAGCGCTGAAGCTGATAAAACGAAGTACCGAGGCAATAGTCTGAAGAGCAACGCTGGATTGAACCGCACTTACGACGAAAGGCGACAAGACGTCTGAGATGGCAGCCTCCAGTCAGATTGGTCAAGTAGAAGCCTTCGACGAAACTGTGAGTGACTGGCTATCTTACGAAGAACGCCTAATTTCCTTTTTCGCGGTGAACAAAGTTCCAGAAGACCTCAAGGTGTATGCTTTGCTAAGTGCCATTGGGCCGAAGTCATACAGCCTTTTGAAATCTCTGACCGCACCAGATAAGCCGTCAGAAAAGACGTTCAAGGAGCTAACTGAATTGCTTCACAATCACTTCACCCCGAGAGTGTCTGTGATCGGAGAGCGAGCAAAATTTCACAGAAGATGTCAGCTGCAACATGAAAGCATCGCACAGTACGTAGCCGAGCTCAGAAAACTAGCTCAGACCTGTGAATTCAGTACCTTTTTGGACGAATCGCTTCGTGACAGGTTTGTGTGCGGTTTATTCCGCACCGACATTCAGCTGTACTTATTTGCAGAAGACAAAACGCTGACGTTCCAAAAACGGAGTACAACAAAATGCCCTTCTTTATCAGAAACCATCACACGCAGCTTTTCAGACTTCATAGAATTAACCAACGGCGAAAGGCTCCACTTCTTCTCTGAGTGAAGGTGGGTCAGTGAAGAAGTGGAGCCTTTCGCCGTTGGTTAATTTTATGAAGTCTCAAAAGCTGCGTGTGATTGTTTCTGATAAAGAAGGGCATTTTGTTGTACTCCAGGAAAAGCTGTTTAATGAAAAAGCCTGGAAGTCTGTCACAAAAAACTTTAAACCAGTGCGCACTGGTGTGAAAAGACATAGGCGCGAAGCATTGCGCCTACTGGAGGAAATGAATTTAGAGCGCCTTCACTCCTTTGTTAAAAGAGCAGATAAGGACTTTCTGGAACTATTTTTTTTCAGCGAAAACCCACAAACCTGACATTCCATTCCGCTGTATTGTTACGCGCTATCTGGCAATATGAGGTGTCAAGCTTTTTGCAAAAAAACCTGTGTTCCTTGGCAATAGACTATCTGTTTCTAGTGTCTAATTCCTTGAAGGTGGTTGAATACCTGAAGTGCCATAATCCCGGGTTGTGTAGCGTGTTTCGTGTCGATGTACAGAACTTTTTTTATTCTCTTCCGCACGATACCCTTCTGCAGTGTGTCAGCAAATGTATAATAGATGCTAACGATGAGGAAGATTTCATTTCGAAATGCGGAATCTCGGTGGGAGCCTTTTTGGAGCTGTTGTCATTTTGTCTAAAAGCTACTGTTGTTGAATGGCAAGGCAGACTGTTTACTCAAAAATCGGGGGTATGTATCGGGTCAAAAGTGGCTCCGGTACTGAGTAATATTTTTCTTTGTTATGTCGATAAGGCCATTGATAGTAATTTGGGCTCCCGAACAAAACGCGTCTTCAGGTATGTAATGGTTACCTTGTTTTTGTTGAGAACGGTGACTTCCAGGGACAGATAGACAGTATTTTAAAGGTTTTTGACGATTGCGGACAAGGCTTAAAATTCACCTTTGAAACACCGCAAAAGAATGAGCTGCAATTCCTTGATATTAGATTGGTGTTAAAGCCAGACCATGTGTGTTGGTCTTTCTTTCAGAGGTCAGTGAAATCCTTGCTCAGTTACCGTTCTGGCCATTCCAAGATAGTCAAATGTGGTATAGCCGTCTCTTGTTTAGGTTCTGCGATTAACAAGTCTTGCGTGCATGCTATCAGTCACAGTTTTAGTCAAGTTCAGAGGCTGAGGTCAGCAGGCTTTCCGGATGATGCTATAATACTGGCATGCAATAAAATGCATAAAAAATCAAGTCCTCTTGTAGGCACGAGACACCGGAGCCTTCAAGTCAGGTTAAAAAGAAATTTGCTGTCGTGCCCTACGTTCACCAGTTGTCCCACCGTTTAAAGCAGGTAGGCCGCAGATATGGGGTAGATGTGCTTTTTTCAGCACCTAATAAGCTGGGCAAAATTTGCGCCAGGGTTGATAGGGAAAGCAGCGAAGAAAAACAAAAACGACAAAAAACAGATACAAAAAAAGAGTGTGAAGTAAATCATGATTTAAAATTCGTCCCTTGTGCTAAAGGTGTGGTGTATAGGATTCCCTTCACGTGCGGCAAGAACTATATAGGCCAGACGGGAAGATGCCTAAATTCCCGCCTGCGTGAACATAACACCTCTTTGAAAGGGGCCCCTTCCTCGAACCTAGCCTTGCACTACAAAGCATGTGGTAGTAACACCTCCGCGCCTGCTGCCCAACAATGTTTTTCACTTTTTAACGACACAAAGGTCTTGTACACTCACAAAGATAGATTAACTAGGGAAATTAGCGAAGCATTTCATATTCAGAAAACCACGACACAGGCGTAAGCACCCCATCTGTCCTCGTTCGTGACTGTGAGATATCGTTTCTTGAAGATCATGGCTCATTGTAACATCGTATCAGTGTTGTTGGCGACGATCATGCGTGCTCCTGGTTGTTTGTAGAGTATATTTTTTCGTGTTCCGTGCAATAAACCTTCAGTTGCTAGTCAGCGCCTGTCCCGTCTTTTTCTTTTCTTGTGTCCCTGTTCCTGCGCTGTTTTTTCTCACTTGTAGACATTTCCCACGTTTTTAAGTTTTTAAATAGCAGGTGTTTGAAATAAATTGCAGATATAATAAAAATATATGCTCAGTTTATTACAACAACCGGACTTTTTGAACCAAACCTCAGCTACACTCTCATTTCTGAAAAGAAGGCTGAGGTCTTTACTGGATTGGATTGGAGACTCGCCATCCTTGCCCAGCCAAGGATGGTTGCAGAGGTTACCGGACTTTCTTTAAAGTTTTTACTAATGGCCTTTTTTTAAATATTCATCCTTCGGCGTCACAAGGTAGTAAGACTAAAATGTAGGCGCTGTACACCACGAATCACTTTTCGGTTTTTTATAAAATTCTGCAGAAACTTTTCCATGCCTTATGCTTGGTGCATGATGGCCTTAGCTGCGTATGTGCCATTAAACCCAACACGACACAACGCAATGAAGAAAGCTCCTGGATGCACTTAAATGGGTAAAATGGGGACGGGGAGCCATGACTCCATTCATTATTTTTTCGTATGAGGCCACAAAACGAGAAATTTCAATTCGCAAGTGGCTTCACTTTCGAGACTTACACCCCCACTCCGGGTGGCCAGCCTGCAAATCCAGAAATACTCAGACCGATATCCACCATATGCTATGGGTTTACCCGGCGCTAAAACCGACGAGATTCGGACGCCTGGTGACAGTGGGTCTGTCGAAAACAATCCCTCGTCATATTTCGCTTGGATGCAGGTACTGCATTATCCTTCACTCCTGCACTCCAGTAGATAGGTCG
Source organism: Amblyomma mixtum (assembly GCF_055824585.1). Classification (NCBI taxonomy): domain Eukaryota; kingdom Metazoa; phylum Arthropoda; class Arachnida; order Ixodida; family Ixodidae; genus Amblyomma; species Amblyomma mixtum. The sequence continues at coordinate 15,953,376 of NC_143014.1, forward strand.
ACCAGCCTTTTTTCACTTAGCAATGCGGAAGCATTTCCTGGCGCGGTTTCGCGTCCGCAGAAAGTTTGCGTGAAAGCACCTTTAAGACATTTGAGGACAGAGAAGCTTCAGATTCTCTGTGAGGGGCAAGAAGGCCAGATTTTTGTCAAAAGTTATGCCCCGCAGTTTGTGGTCACTTTTTACCAAGAATTCGGCTTCGTTCAGGTGTAGGCTAGGACTTGTCTGTAGGCAACGTTTGCGTGAGAAAAGAATGGCTGCTGTTTTCTGTGGGGAGAGCCGAATATCATTTCGGACAGCCCATGCTGAAAGTTCATTTCTTGTTAACTGCACTTGTCTTTCGCATCCTGATATGTTTCGGGGCGTGCAAGCTGCCTGAAGATTCTCGACATAGACAGAATACATAATGGATCTTGGGATAATTTGACTAATAGAAATCATTTTAATAACAAAGAAGGTTGTGATTAAAATACACCTTAGAGGCACTGCATTTTCCTGAGTGAAAATCCCGGAGAGGGTTGAACCGAGGCGTACAGGCGCGGACAAAAGTAAACGGAGCACGCAACTGTCTTTGAATATTTTTCACGCGTCACCTAGTTGAAATTTCCAGCAGTGGTACGCGCATGCTGGTAGAGGAGGTTGGTGGGCTTTCTTGTAGACAAACAACGCTTCTTCATTGCCAATGGAGAAAGTGTGATTGCACTTCGAACGCAATAGCGTGCTCCGTTTCCTTATGGCCGCGCCTGTACATGGAATGAACGGTTTGACAGGAAGTCTTTCAGGCAGTTCAACATCCTGCCGCGAATGCCAAGTTTAGCCAAGTCCTGAAGAATCCCGAACCTCCAGGTTCTGTCATATGCTTTCTATAAATCGAAAAAAAAAACAGCAAGACAGTGTTGTTTGTGTAAAAAATCTTCACGGACAGAATCTTCAAGACGAACGAGGTGGTCTGTTGTGGAGCATGCCTTTTTGAAACAGCACTGCTGGGCATCTAGAAGCACGAAGGTTAATCTAATATTCCCGATATTTTCAAAAGACTTCGCAAGGCAGCTGATGAGGGTTATGGGCCTATAACTGCTGGGAGAAGTTGGTGGTTTTTTCGGGTTTTAGAAATCAAACGATGATGGCCTTCTTCCAGGCTTTGGGGAGTTTACTTGATACCCAAATCTTAATCAAAAATTTCGAAAGTGCCTCTACGGCAGGTTCAGAGAGGTTGGACAGCATTTCATAACGTATTTCGTCAGGGCCGGGCGCAGTCTGTTTACCAGCAGACAAGACTCTGTGGATATCATGAACTATAATAAGATTATTATATGGTTCATTTCTACAGCCACTTGTGGGGAGTCTTTGTTTATCGGATGTGTATTTTAGAAATTATTCTGTGCAGTGTGATCAGCTGGAAACTGGCGAAAAATACTCACCTAAAATGTCTGCGCGTTCTACGATGCTTGTATACCAGGGGCTGTTAGAGGGAAAGGTCTGAATGGGGAGTATTTACCATTCAGCTTTCACACTTCTCCCAAATGTCTTTTGATATTGTTGAGCTATTTATGGACGTCCCGTGACTTTTCCACAAAATCTTTTCGGCACTACGGCCGCTATATCAGGCTTCTAGTCTTGAATTTTTTAAGTTTATAAGATTTTCTTTAGCGGAGTACCTGCAAGACATTCCCCATGCTTTGTTTTCTTTCTTGTTTGCTACTGTACATTCTTCTGTATACCAAGTTTCGTGGTTTTGCTTCACCACTTCAGAAGACCGGGGTATAGCCAGGCGCGCAGAGGAAATAATGCAGTATGCGAAAATTTCATGAAGTCCGTGCATACTTAAGTTATGTGCATCTATTTTTTCTAGAGTGGCATTTTCTTCAAACGGCACCCAGTCGGCTAAATGCAGCTTCCAGCGTCGTGGTTTTGATGGAATGATATCGGGAGAAGATGTTAGGTTGATAGGAACGGGTATATGATAGCTGCCATACGGGTTGTCCAAGACATCCCATTTAAAATCAGTAAAAACGGAAGGTAATGTCATAAAGACAAACGTATGCAGCTCCATTTTCCTCAGCTGGGAGACCAGTACGTGTGTCTGCCTGTTTTGAGTAGGCATATATGGTTTGGTTTGGTTTATGGGGTTTAACGTCCCAAAGCGACTAAGGCTATGAGAGACGCCGTAGTAGAGGGCTCCGGAAATTTCGACCACCTGGGGATCTTTAACGTGCACTGACATCGCACAGTACGTAGGCATATATGATTGCATAGAATAAAATATTCTAGAATACTGCCTCTAGTGTCTGTTCGCTTCCCCGCACATTGGAGTGAGCATTAAAATCGCCGACTAACAGATATGGCTCTGGTATTTGTTTTTGAAAAGTTCTTCTAAGTCATGGATTGTTACTGTCAGTCGTGGTTGAAGATATACGGAACATATTGTGATTGTTTTAATTTCTGCAATAGTGATTGCAACAGCTTCAAAGGTAGTCTGAAGCTTGACTTTGCGAGTGGCCACACGATTATGGCGGTACCCCCAGAGAGCCTATTTGCTTCCTCTCGGTCGCGGCAAAAGACTATATTTACTTGAAATATTTTTATTATTTGATCCGAAGTTTGTCTCCAGCACACACAAACAACTGGGGAATATAAAGCAAGAATATATTTTACGTCACTGTAATTTTTTAACAAGCCTCGACAGTACCAGTGAATTAGGAACGCCATACCTGATGCCTTTTGGGGATGTATTTAAAAACCAATGGCCGCGGTTTTGTGGGGCCAGTTATTGCTATTTTCCTTCACTTTTTTTGATCAAGGGAGTTGCGCTGCCGCTGCTGCGGAGGCGGGCTACTGCTTATATTCATCGCCTCTTGGTAGGCGCTGGGTTTCCGCGGGAGTCCGGATTTGTGGCTTCCCCCGATGGAGGAAGCTGTGCGGCCTGCCGGCTCAGAGGCTAGCCAGCCTTGCTTCTGAAATGGCAGGGAAGCCTTGGCTTCACTTGTCAGAGATGTGGATGGCCCTGCCTGGCCTTAAGTTGCAGTGGTGTATTTCCACTCCCACTAACTTTCGTTGTCCCAGAGGCCGCGGCCAGGTGACCTCTGGGATGTCATTTGTGGCGACACCGGAGCGCCGTTCGTGTGGGGGACGGGGCCGGCATACATCAACCATGGCGCATTGTGTGCCCACTGTCACCAGACGCCGCTCGGCCCCCGGCCGCATGGCATCAACATAAGATCTGGATGTCTGTTCAATGAACTTTTTTCGCGCGTCAGGGTAGGATATATTTTCACGTACAATCAGATTGATTCTTTGTGTATCGCACATGATACCCATTGTGTGTACCAGCCACACTCCGTATCGCCGATGACTCCGACACGTGCCTGCTTCGGGCAGCCTCGGCGCGAGGAGGAAAATAGCCTCGAACCGCCGGTTCTCCTCCTCTTCTCCTACTGGTATGCGCGGGCGGCGAGGTACGCGTTGAGTTACGTTCGTGTCCTGCTGTCTTTTGCACGAGAAAACAGCTTTTACGTGTTCTGACGCTGACTGTGAACATGAATCGTGAGCCGAGGTCATCAGGATACCACTGCGCTGTTTTTGGCTCCACCAACAACTATTGCAAGCGGAAAAAACTAGCCGCAGAACCATGAGCACAGCATCAACAGCCGCGGCATCAGTGCGGCTGCGACGTGTTCCACCTGCATCGCTTTCCGTCAGATGAAGACGAGCGATGTCTTTGGCTGGCTAGCGTTAACAGAAAAGATTTTGTGCCTCCTTGATGTCACATGCTTTCTTCTCTAGCAAGTAAAAAATGATGTGTGGCATCCGGACGTTTGGCCACTTCAGTCAGTGACAACACTGGGATGCCTGTACAGCTCGTGACCTGCAGACAAGTATGAAGGTCACAAAATCAGAGCAATGGAAGTAGATAGCTCAGATAAGCAGAAAAAAGACCTCTCCAAAGTTTTTGTTGCATGCTAAGTATGACAGCAAATGACATGCGATATCACAGCACTGCCGAGTAAGCAACGTTGTTGCAGCAGTGTTACCGCGAACAACTGGGCTTTGGTAGAAGCAAAAGAGCGTGCTCACTGCACCAGTCGTCAAGATACCAAAAACTTGTGTGAAGACGCATAGCGTGCTTAACGACGACCGCAAACGCGCTTGCTCACCAAAGTACAATCGAGCTGCGGGTGGCGTGGCGAATTTCTACTGCCGTGTGGCAAATACCCACGCAACCTCTCATCTAACTTTCTCTGTTTAGTGCGGACATTTATTTAGGGTCGCAACACTTTTCTTTCGACGAGTGAAGAGTGTACACGTACGCGAAAAAAAGCGGCGAGGCAGCGAGAACGACCATTGCTCGCGCTCGCTCGGTGGCCAAGCCCCAAGCAAGGAATGATGACATACGCGATGTCAACTAGCCCAGACAGTGCTTTCGTTGGCTGCCTACCCGCTCTGGCTTAGTAAACATTCTCGCACCTACCACCTAGAGCTGCTCGTAGGCGAGCATTTATCTCGAAGTGATAATCAGCTGAAAGGCAGAGAGGACGCCAGGCATCAGACGCCTTAATCAGGCACGATGCGTATCTCGCTGAGAAGTGCACTGTAGTACCTGCCTGAAATTGTGAAGTGTATACGGGTCAGCTTTCACGAAAGAAATTCATCACCGTGAGTGGTCCAACAATACAGTTCGCGTCTGTGCACCACGCACATTTAAGCAAAGTGAAGTGCGGCTAACGTAAACACTCATGAAGTGACTTTGTTATGCTGGCGGTAATCGTACTCTATCGAACTCAATCAGATAGCATAAAAGAAGCTTGGCGGCTGCATGTGTAGCTTCTTCGACCGCCGTCGTAGAAAGCGATGCGACCGTTGCTATGCACTAGAGCAAACAAACAACTCGTAAACAAATTTCGTTTGCCTAGGTCAATCATCGGAACGACGGTGGCAGTGCCTCCTGCTCCATTATCCGATGGAGTTCAGGCCATCACTAAACCAAACGGCGGCAGTCTTGCTCGAAAAGCTTTTCCCGTCACCAAGGCGCATTTCTAGCATACACACACGCGCACAAAAAAAAATCAGAAGCTCCGAAACGCCAATTTGCAACGCCTCCGTACTGCACCGTGGGCGCAGCACAAATGCGCGCGCGCATACCAGCATGGCGCTAGGGACAAGAACAGAACATAGACGGCGCCACCTCCCCAAAATGGCGGCGCTCTAGATAAAATGGTCTATGAAAACGAGCCGCTACTCTCAATAAACGTTCATTCTGTTCTGGCAAGTCCTGACTGTTACATGGTGTCAGAAGTGGGCCACGTGTTAGCCTCTCAAGTTGTTGCTTGAAGAAGAAACGAAGGGGCGTCACTAGAGCGCCAGGAAAAATGGAGCTACTCAAGCCGCTCAACCAGCTGCTTCTGTCCGAGAACATGGCGAAGAAGTGGACGTTGTTCAGACAGAAGTTCGAGCTTTTCCTCAAAGCAACGGCGTCGGCTAAAGAACCGAGGACGGAAGCTGCAAAGGTGGTATTGCTGCTGAGTGTTGCCGGGGACGACGCAGTAACTTCACCGTTTCCGAAGAAGAAAGGAAAGATGACTGTGCAACGGTCGTGAAGAAGATCGAAGTTGACTGTCAGGAGCAGCAAAATGAAGTGTACGAGAGGTACACGCTTCGTACAAGAACCCAACCGGAAGGCGAACGTTTTGAACATTTGTTGGGCGACCAGCGAAAGCTAGCATCGATTTGCAACTTAGATACATTGAGCGACGCAATGCTTCGGGACCAAATTGCATTCGGCGCCAATAACCTGAAACTACGTGAGAACAATTGTGAGACATTCTAGCGGCTAAAAAAGACACGGACGAAGGTAGACGAGGCAGGACGAACGCCGGACTTCCAGTGTAAGTCCGGCGTTCGCCCTGTCTCGTCTACCTTCGTCCGTACCTTTTTTAGCCGCTAGAATGGCTCATAATTGTACTAGGAACCAACTAGCTCCGCTTTCTACGCTTAAATACGTGAGCAAATGCTCACAGTGAACGTCCTTACGTTGCTTAAAGCAGAACAGATCTGCAAAGCTGCCGAAGTGTCAGCTCACCAAAATGAGACCTGGGGCCAATTAGAAATGCAAGTGGCGTCTGTGAAGCAGCGTCATCGGTTCAAATGCCGCAGGTGCAACCGATCACACGAGGAGAACAAGCGTCTGGCGTTCGGGAAGACATGCTTTGCGTGCAAAGGGGCCAATCATTTCGTGGCCTGCTGCCAGAAAGAGCCTGCAGTCAGTGCAGTAGTTCACGACCAGGACAGCTTCGAGATCCTCAATGTCAGGGTCTGCACTATCCAAGGGACAGCTTATTGGATAGTTGCCGCCAAAGTGGCCAACCAGAAGGTAGTTTTGAAAGTGAACCGCGGATCTCAGGCAAACTTCCTACCTTATTCGGTCTTCCGTACATTCAAGGCAGAAATTAACCTCAAGCCAAGCAGCTCCGTTCTTCGGTCCTACAGTGGTGACGTGATTAAACAATTCGGCGTAGCGACACTGCCCGTGGTCGTGAATGAAAAGTCCGGCACCTTTAACTTCTTCGTAGTGAAGAAAAGCAACCAGGCGATACTTGGACTACAGGCAACTGAGGCACTTGGGTTGGTGGTTCGTGCAGTCGACGCAGTGGAAACCACAAGTTCTGACAAAATGCTGCAAGAGTTCTCGGAGCTATTTCAAGGTACCGGCTGCAAAGCCCGTCCGTACCGGATGGTATCGTGCGAAGATGTCACACCAGTGATACAGCCAGCGCGACGCGTCCCCTTGGCTGAGCAAAAACCGATGGGAGACGAGCTGCCGCGCACGGAAGAGGCTCACATCATTCGAAGGGTCAACCAACCAACAGACTGGGCGAGTCCGCTCGTCATTGTCAGGAAGAAAGATGGCAAGCAGCGGATCTGCATGAATCCTAGGAATATCAGCGCTACCTGAAGCGCGAACACTACCAGGTGCCTAAGCATGATGATATTGGGGCAGAGCTTGCTGGCGCTAAATGCTTCTCCCAACTCGACGCTAATTCGGGGTTTCATCACATTCATCACAAAACCTTTCATCCATCACAAAACCTTCGGGGTTTCATCACAAAAACTAACCTCACGAGGCTGATAACATTACAGAAAAAAGCAATACGATATGTCGAAAACCTTGCATACAATGATCATACAGGTTTGTACTTCTCTAAGCATTCTATTCTAAAAGTCAATGAATTATTTGAGTTGAAACTGCTTTCTTATGTGTTTAACGATTTCAAACATCATCCCACTAAATATGTTCAATTAAACTCTAGTAGTGACGCACCTTATAAATTAAGGCACGTCAGTTACAGAGTACCATTCGTAAGGACTAACTATGGAACCGAAATGCTTTCATATTTAATTCCCAGTCTTCTAAATAAACATACACAGGCCATAGAAATTATTCAGAAATCTGTTTCCCAAAAGTCATTCAATAGAAATGCTAAAGCTTACCTCCTTTCTCGTCCGAATGATTAAAATTCCTGATGTCCCTGTTTTTGCCGTCAACTCTTTGAATTCTCGTGTTTTTCTTGTTGTGATGTGCCTTATAAATATTTACTTTAATTATGTCATTGCAAAAGTATGCACCTCCCTCCTACTTTTACCTTGTATAATTATGTGTTGTTTTTGTAATGAGAGTGTATGAAGCTCTTGCTTCTTTTGCCGCTTGTTCTGAGCATTGTGTCGGGTGCTTAGGCCCCGTCAGGCAGAGTGTATCTGCCTTTTGCCCCTGTATCCGAGACCTTGTTGTCTAAATAAAGATCTATCTAATCTAATCTAATTCCTGTGGATCAGGCCACATCAACCATTTGCACGTTCGCCACACCGTTCTGGCGTTGCCGCTTCTTGAGATTGCCGTTTGGGATTGCTTCAGCGCCGGATGTGTTCCAATCTAGCTGTTGCAAACTGAATCTAGACATTATGTGTGACAATATTCATACGCGATGTTTCAATGTTTTGATTAAGAGCAGTAACAGTGAAAATGTAATTTCTAAACCTCTCCTGTTACGTCTCTAGTGAAACTTTACTAGGTCTTTTTATTACAAATTACCATACCTTATGTATTGAATCAGGAGTACTGCTATGTGACATTAGTGATCACCTTGGTATATTAACGATGGTTGAAAAGACTAAACGTCATAAAAAACCAAAGCCATCTCACTACCCAGTTTGTCTCTGAAAAAAAAAACGTTCCACGATGATATTAGCGAGACAGGTTTCTCTGAGCTGTATTCTATGGAAGACTGCAATGTTGCCTATGAATTGTTTATTGATACTGTGAAAATAGTGTTGTCAAAGCATTTTCTATATGTAACAACAAGGTAATCGAGACGTATAAGAAAACCATGGATTTCACGTGATTCACTAAACCGAATCAATGAAAAGAAAACATACAGTAACTTTATCAAAATGCAGGGATCCTGCAGTATTTTCAACATTTAAAGCCTATAGAAACAAGCAAAACAAAGATGTTAGGTTTGCTAGAGATCGATATTTCTGTGAATAGTTAAAAGTATGTGGTAATAATTCAGACCTGCTATGGAAAAAACTTGATTCGCAGGTAAAGCCCTCGAGAAAGGACGCTATAGTGTCCTCACGGGTGCCGCTATGTCGAATGCTTTTAACAGCTTTTTCACAGATGTGACAAGCATGCCTTCTGGCAACACTGATCATCCATACATCAATGATCGCCCAGAAAATAGCCTATGCCTTCATTCCGCTTCTGAGGCTGAGGTTGTGTCGACATTTTTGGAAGTTTCTAATAGCTCGGTCCGTGACGCGGACGATTTCCAGGTCAGGCTAATTAAGTTTGCTATAGACATACAGGGTCTGTTCTGAAAGTAGTAGGACTGGTTTTTTCCTGGGCTAACTGGCGGACGAGAGGTGGTCTGCGCGTGCAGGGTCGTTGAAGGGGGATATTGGGAATGCTGGGGAAAATCGTCAGTCGGCTCTCGGTCGTTGAAGAGAGGAGGTCGCTTGTACTGTGAACCCCTGTCGAAACGTCTCGTCACGCAGAATCGTCGAGCGTTTACTGGATCAGCGATGCGCGATCAAATTTTGAGTAAATCTTGGTAAAACGGGCAAAGAGACTCACAACATGATTAAGGAGGCCTACGGTAATGCTTCCATGGGTAGATCAGGTGTTTTTTGAGTGGCACAAGCTTTTCCGAGAAGGTAAGAAAAGAGTGGAGAAAGACGACCGCTCCAGACGTCCTTCGACCAGCAAGACCAACGAAAATGTGTACCGAGTGAAACATTTACTTAACAGTGATCGTAGAATGAGTATCAAAATGATTGCTGATGACTTGACCATTCCTCAAACCCAAGTTTTTGAGATCGTGACAGAAAACTTAGCCATGAGAAAAGCGTGCGCGAAGTTTGTGCCGCGAGTGTTGTCAGAGGAGGAAACGGCCAACCGGTAGAATCTTATTCATCATGTCAATCAATCAATCAATGAGCATTTATTTCACCAACACAGTATACAGGTGGTGAAAATGGGCGGCGGAGAAAAAGCTGCAAGTTTTACAGCTTGACAAAAGCCCCGTCCGCCCCTCGAGCAGTGACAGGGGAATAGTACATGTAAAAAATAAAAAAGATACGTACATGCGCGTACACTGATAAGAAAAGAAAAAACATGTAATCGATGCTGGTCAAGGGTGATAAAGACAGTAATATTACTCAGATTTGTCATTTATGATAACATATATGTTTTAACAGAAAACTGTCTAGAAATAGGACATGGTTATCAAAGATGAAAATCTTAAAAGGCAGATGCATGTCATACACAAGAGACACAGAAAAACATGATTCCGCTCAGAATTGATTTTTTTTTTCATTCCCGTCTAGTGAGATGTGATGCATATTAACTACAAGAATAATTCTGTTAGGCGTCGATTATTTAGTGTCAGTACATCGATACCTAGTTGATAATAGTAGTTGATTAGTTTAGGTAGAGTACAACTTGCCCGCTGCCGACCGTACTCTGTGCGGGAAATTGTATTTGCCATGGAGGTTGCTGTCTATATGGGTACACGTAATGGGTGTGTTTGAGGTTGGCATTTGACAAAAATGAGTCCAGTTTTCCAAGGATTGCACTTTTATAACATCTTAGTAGTTTGTTATTATACACGTCTGCCACTTTAAGTATTTTGAGTGTCTGAAAAAATCCTTCTGTATGTTCAAGAAAATGTGCATTTTGTATCGCTCGAACTGCTTTCTTTTGTAAGATTGTCAATTTATGCATGTTTTGGGACGTCGCATTTCCCCAAACTGATACACAGTAGCAGAGATGCGAATGGAAAAGAGAATGGTATATGAGTTTTTTTATGGCGACAGGAAGTGAATGCCCGGTTCTTTTAAGCACGCCAACTGATTTGCGCATTTTTGTACACATAGCGTTAATATGTTCATTCCAGGACATGTTTTCTGAGAAAATTACTCCTAATTTTTTAACGTGTTTTTCAACTGTGATTGAGTAGGGGCCTAATATAATGTTTCCAGTCACTTTTGTTCGAGGCCCTGCTGCACGAAAAAGAACACATTTTGTTTTCGATTCATTTAGAACTAGGTTACTTTGTACAGACCAATCTTGAAGGCTACAACACACAGAGCTCGCCTGTCTTAAAATGCTTCCCAAATCATTCCCTTCCATGTATATGGTGCAGACGTCTGCATAAATGAAGAACTTACAGGCATTACTGATTGCTACAATGTCATTGATGTAATAAAGAAAAAGTACCGGACCAAGGATGCTACCCTGGGGCACACCAGATTTTATCGGTCGGTTACGCGATTTCTCTTCATGTATTTGGACAAACTGGCTGCGTCTGCTTAAGTAAGACTTAATTAAGTTTCATGGCGTCCCACGGAAACCATAGGACTCGAGTTTACAGAGAAGTAATTTATGATTTACGCAATCAAAAGCCTTGCTGAAATCTAAAAAAATACCTAGCGTCATGAGTCTTTTTTCAAAATTTTCGAGGATTATATCTTTTTGTAGCAAGAGAGCAATTTCAATAGAGCGTTTTTTCCTAAATCCATACTGGCAGTCAGTAATTAGGTCATGTTTTTGTGAAAAACTCTCTATACGGGCATTAATAATTTTTTCCAGTCCTTTCGAAAATATGGGCAATATGGATATTGGGCGATAGTTTGTTAGGCTATTTTTATCGCCTCCTTTATGAATAACGACGACCTTTGCTATCTGCATCTGTTCCGGAAAAACGCCAGTGGAGAGGGCAGCGTTGAAAATATGTGTTAATACAGGTGAGATTAAATCGATCACATATTTCACTGGCCCAATTTCTATGCCATCTGCGTCTCGGCAATGGCTGTTTTTAAAGCCATTAAAAATTGTACAGACTTCATGGATAGAAGTGGGTGCGAAGAATATTGATTGTGGAACAACTGGAATGCTTGAAACAGTATCGAAGTCACTGTTTCTGTTTCCTAATTCAGCAAAAAAGTCATTGAATCTATCTTTGAATCTATCTGCCAGTTTAACCCCATTTATTGTTTCGCCATCGATAGTCAGACTGTCCACATCTCTGCCACCAGATTTTGAGGACCCCGATTTTTTGCCCAGCACAAGGCGGCAACGCTGCCTCAGCCCCCCTACAGCCTCGACTTGGCCCCGCCAGACTTTTTGCTATTCCCGAGAATAAAATCGACGCTCGAGGGGAAACATCACGGATCGGTAGAGGTGGTTCAAGAGGCCGTGACGGGGGAGCTAAACAGCATTCCGGTCCAGGCGTTCCTGGAGGCGTACGAAAACTGTAAACCTCATTGGCAGCAGCGTGTAGGTGCGGGAGGATGCTACCTTGAAAAATTGTAATCGTTTGTACTATTATTTTGAATAAATTTTGTTTAAAAAAATGAGTCCTACTACTTTCACAACAGACCATGTATTATCATCGCCACTATGTTATTATTCAACCAGTTTTTAGATGGTACATTTCCAAAAAAAATTCGGGTGACTTAAGTAGTCGTTGTTTACAAGAGAGGTGACAAAATTCCCTTTGAAATTACAGACCTATTTCTTTGCCCCCTGTCTTTTCTAAGCGCTTAGAAAACTTTATTTCCTCGCAACTACAAAAATTCGTAGAAAAAAATGACATAACAAGATGGCAATTTGTATTTCGGAAGAATAAATCCAGTGAGCTTGCGCTCCTCCACGAGAAAGAATATATCTTAGACAGTTTTGAAAAGAAACATATCGTGGTTGGTATCTTCGTAGATTTCAAAAAAGCATTTGATTTTTCTGAATCACAAACTGCTGATTAGAAAGTTGGAAATGTATGGAATTAGAGGTCTTCCTCTACAACTTTACACTCTTATCTCTCCAATCGTGCACAATATACAAGCCTTATTGGTACTAAGTCTTTAAAGAGTATTAAATGTGCAGCGCCGCAGGGCAGCATATTAAGGCCTTTGCTCTTTAACTTGTATATTAGCGACATAGTCAGCATCCCCGACCAAGCATCGGTTTCCTCTCAACGAATGACTGCGATGCCCTGATAGACAAAGGAAACATTATTTTATGCCAACTAAATACGCGGACAGAACTAAATGGGTTAAAAATAAATGTCAATAAAAGGAAGGCTATAATATTGTCACAGATGGGTCCTTAATCACACACGCTAGGCACAGGCCGCAAACAGAAGCAGAGTCCCAGCTCCGAGAGCACGCGAGTTCCTCACTTCTTCGTCCTTTCGGCGCCGCACGGGGACACCTGGCGGCATTATGCCCCCTCCCCCAAAAAAGAAAGCAAAAACGTGGGCGCACATTGAGTGAACGGGAGGAAGTAAGCAAGTGAACAAACGGTCACATGCCGCTCAACGGCTGCAGGTACAAATAAAAAGAACACACCGAAGAGGCTACGTCCCTTACTGTGTGCAGTAAGGCTTCATGCGCAGTACGTGCACGACCTCAGCCTGAGGTCGACGGCGCGAACTCGGTAGAGTGCCATCGGGGAGGACTTCATACGTCACATCCGTGATACGGCGCAACACTGTGTACGGTCCAAAGTAGCGGCTCAGGAGCTTCTCCGACAGTCCTGGGCGACGTACTGGGGTCCATACCCACACTTTGACGTCGGGGTGGTACTCTACGTGTCGGTTGTTGGTTGTAGCGTTGTGCATCCGTGGCCTGCTGCCGGCGGATGTGCATACGGGCCAGTTGCCGGGCTTCCTCTGCGTGCCGGGTAAACTCCTCGGCGTCCGACGTGAGCTCCTGGTCGTCAGGGGCGCACGGAAGCATGGCGTCGAGCATTGTCTGTACGTCACGCCCGTAGACGAGGCGAAACGGCGTAAAGCGAGTCGTTTCCTGAAGCGCCGTGTTATAGGAAAACGTCACGTATGGAAGGATCTCGTTCCAGGTCTTGTGCTGTACATCGACGTACATGGCGAGCATGTCGGCTAAGGTTTTGTTGAGGCGCTCCGTGAGCCCGTTTGACTGCGGGTGGTATGCAGTAGTCTTGCGGTGGGTCGTGTGACTCAGCTGGAACACCTCGTGCATGAGCTGTGCAGTAAACGCAGTGCCTCTGTCGGTGATTACGGAAGACGGGGCGCCGTGTCGTAAAACGATGTGGTGTATCAAGAAATGCGCGATTTCCGAGGATGTACTGCGCGGCACCGCCTTGGTTTCCGCATAGCGCGTCAAATAATCAGTCGCAACTATAATCCACTTATTGCCAGATGCTGATACAGGAAATGGGCCCAGAAGATCAATGCCGACTTGGTCAAAAGGCGTGCGGGGTGGATCAATTGGATGGAGCAAACCTGCAGGCTTAAGCGGTGGCGACTTACGACGCTGGCACTCACGGCAACCTCTGACGTAGCGATGGATGGTCGCTGCAAGTTTAGGCCAATAATAGGCCTGACGCACTCGGGCGAGCGTGCGTGCAAATCCCAAGTGGCCAGATGTGGGCTCATCATGACACGCTGAAAGGATGTCGTCGCGGAGGTCTGATGGCACGACTAGGAGGTAGGTCCGGTCACCGTTACGTGAGTTTTTCTTGTAGAGTACGCCATTGCGAATACAAAAAGAGGACAGGTGGCGGGAAAAGGGTCGAGGTACGTTGGAAGCATGGCCCTCTAGGTGATCCATGACAGACCGCAGGTCAGCGTCAGCACGCTGCCTTGCCACCAAGTCCGAACTGCTGACCACACCTAGGAAACGATGGTCGTCCTCTGTGCTGTCATCAGCTTGCTCGACGGGTGCGCGCGAGAGCGTGTCGGCATCTTCGTGTTTACGTCCGGACTTATAGACAATTGTATAATCAAATTCCTGAAGGCGAAGGCTCCAGCGTGCCAGGCAGCATGATGGGTCCCGGAGATTGGTCAGCCAGCACAAGGAATGGTGGTCTGTGACGACTTTGAAAGGGCGACCGTAGATATAAGGCCGAAATTTCATCGTGGCCCAGATGACGGCGAGGCATTTCTTTTCTGAGGTGGAATAGTTGATTTCGGTGCGCGAGAGTGTGCGACTCGCATACGCGATCACACGTTCCACGCCTTCTTGATGCTGAACGAGGACGGCACCAAGCCCAATATTGCTAGCGTCGGTGTGTATCTCGGTAGCAGCCTCCTCATCAAAGTGAGCAAGCACATGGGTAGTGTGCAGCCGTCGTCGCAGCTCTGTGAAAGCAGCCTCTTGCGCGGCAGTCGCGGCGGTGTATCTTCACGCGTTAAGCGGGTCAAGGGTTCAGCGATGTTGGAGAAGTCTGCGATAAAACGGCGGTAGTAGGCGCACAAACCCAAGAAGCGCTTGAGCGCTTTCTTTGTAGTAGGACGGGGAAACTCGGCTACGGCGGCAGTTTTCTCGGGGTCGGGTTTTACACCGTCGGCGCTCACAACATGGCCAAGAAACTTGAGCTCTTTGTAGCCAAAGTGGCACTTGTCGGGTTTAAGTGTCAAGTCGGCCAACCGCAGGGCATCCAGCACGGTCCGCAGTCGTTCAAGGTGTTGGTCGAAGGTTTCTGAAAACACCACCACGTCATCTAGATAAACTAAACAGGTTTGCCATTTGAGGCCAGCCAGGACAGTGTCCATCATGCGCTGAAACGTCGCAGGCGCTGAACAAAGGCCGAAGGGCAACACATTAAATTCATATAGGCCGTCGGGTGTGATGAAGGCAGTTTTTTCGCGGTCACGTTCATCAACCTCAATCTGCCAATATCCGCTCTTTAGGTCGATCGATGAAAAATACTTGGCGCGGCGAAGTCTGTCGAGTGAGTCGTCGATGCGAGGCAGCGGGTAGACGTCCTTTTTCGTTATGGCGTGCAGCTTACGGTAATCAACGCAAAAGCGCAAAGTGTCATCCTTCTTCTTTACCAGAACAACAGGCGACGACCACGGGCTCTTAGAAGGCTGAATTATGCCGTCTGTAAGCATCTCCTTCACCTGCGTTTGAATGGCGTCGCGTTCCTTCGGGGAAATGCGGTACGGCTGCTGTCGTATGGGGCGAGCATCATCGGAAGTGATGATTCGATGCTTTCTGACCGCCGTTTGCCGCACTTTCGAGGAGGATGCGAAGCAGGTTTGGTATTGAAGCAGTAGGGCGCGTAGGTCGCGCTGTTGAGTCGCTGATAGCCCGGAGGTAATATCGATGCGATCCAGGGACGTGTCCGGTTGTACCATGCCCTCGGACGCAAAACACTCAGTAACATCTGCCAATTGGTCGGCCCACGCGATGGCAGTAGCTCGGAAAAGGCGACGAGGTTCGTTGGTAAAATTAGTAATCAGGAGCTCCGACCGACCGTTATGGAGGCGGACAAGGCTTCGGGCCGAGCAAATGCCGTGTGTCAGTAGCAAGGAAAGGTTGCCCTCGGCGACTACAGGTCCATCACGTAGCCTATCATCGCATTCAACTCTTGCAAAAACACTGGCGCGCGGTGGGATCAAAACACTCTCAGTGGAAATACGAAGGGCGGAGCTGCGTTGACGAACATCGGAGGTGTCGTCGGCGTTCGCTCTAGAAAACGTAACGGTTCTGTTCCGCAGGTCAATAACGGCACCATTCTCACGGAGAAAATCTACGCCCAAAATCAGGTCACGAGAACAGTCGCGGAGCACCAGGCAGCTCACTACGAACGTCGAATCGATGATCTGGACCCTAGCCGTGCACTGTCCAAGCGGAGTAATGATATGGCCCCCCGCCGTCCGGATCTGCATGCCAGAGCAGGGAGTCGTGACTTTCTTCAGAAGCGCTGCCAATTTGCCACTAATAACTGAAAACTCTGCTCCTGTGTCCACCAACGCGCTAATGCTGTGACCGTCGAGAAGCACGGGTATGTCGAGTGAGAATCGCTCCTTTAGATCACCTGCTGTCGTCGACGTCGACAAAGCTCTATCATCGGATGTCGGCGTCGTCAGGGGGTCCTTAAAGCATCGATATCCAGCGACCACATCCCCGGAGGTCGCTGTCTTGAGTTTTCCCGGCGAGAACTGGGCGAGTGGTCCGCTGTCGCTCGCGAAAAGTTGTGCGGATTCGGTGAAAATGATGACCGGCGAGGGGACGGTGATCGGGTCTGACGGCGCGCCATGGACCACATAGGTTGCTGCGTCAGGTACTCTCCAATCGCAGGGGGCCGTTGACCAAATCGGGGTCTTGGCGCATCGGGGGAAAAACCCTGCAGGCCAAGTTCACGATATGGGCACCGCCGGAACAGGTGACCGGGCTCCCCACAACAGAAACACAAACGTCGTCGGTCTGGGCCACGCCAGACGTCCGCTCTGCGCAGGGACCGTCGGTCACTCGGGATGTGCTGCACTGGCTGCACGGAGGGTAGCGGGACGTCGTGATGGGCATGAACAAACCCCGTTGCATTTGGGGCAGGGCGTCGTAAAACGTCAGCATACGTCGGGCGGCAGTAGTCCGTCTGGATAGTCTGTGTAAATGCCGCTGGATTCGGGGCAGGGCGTCGCAGAGCTTCAGCGTACGTCGGGCGGTAGTAATCTGGCTGTACTGGCTGTGGTTCGCCGCGTAGTAACTGTGGCCTGACAGCCTGCTGCACCTCGTCGCGGATAACGCCCATAAAGGAGCTGGCCGTGGTCTGCGACGTACCACAGATCTTCTGCAGCTCCTCACGGACGACAGTGCGGATCATGTCACGGAGGAAGTCGGTATTGGTGTTGAACGCCGGGAGAGGCTCCGTAACAGATGCAGCAAGGACTGGCCGGTCGTACGCGGTGGAACGCTGCCGGAGAACCTGCTCCATCGTGACAGCCTCTGCTAGAAACTCGGCAACAGTGCTTGGGGGGCTGCGCACGAGGCCGGCGAAAAGCTGTTCTTTCACACCACGCATTAGGTGGCGCAGCTTTTTGGCTTCCGACATGGCTGGGTCAGCCAGCCGGAAGAGACGCGTCATGTCTTCGACGTACATGGTAACTGTTTCATTGGGCATCTGCATGCGGGACTGCAGGGCGCGTTGAGCTCGCTCCCGACGATCAGCGCTGACATACGCGGCGAGCAATTGACGTCGGAACTCATGCCATGACAAAAGAGCATCCTCACGGTTTTCGTACCACGTCCGAGCACCGTCCTCCAAGCTGAAGAAAACGTTCCTCAATTTGGCGGCGTCATCCCACTGGTTAAATGCGGCGACACGTTCAAACTGGAGGAGCCAATCTTCCACGTCCTCCAGCTGAGTCCCGTGAAATGATTTTGGTAGCCGTGGGTTTTGGAGCGTGTAGTACGCGGCGCCTTGCATGACTGGTTGAGGGGCAGGCGCCGAGGTATTTTCAAATGGCCTGAGCTCAGGAGGCAGCCGGCCAGGTGCCGAGGTAGTCTCCAACAGCCCATGCTCAGGGGGCAGTCCTAGATTGCCGCGACTGACCCGATGCACTCGCGTGTCGGTAGGGAGAGGTCTGGGGTCCTCGGTGTTAGGAGGGGTGTGCGACATATTCCAGGGCGATGTACCCAGCGCACTCCACCACAAATGTCACAGATGGGTCCTTAATCACACAGGCTAGGCACAGGCCGCAAACAGAGAAGCAGAGTCCCAGCTCCGAGAGCACGCGAGTTCCTCACTTCGTCCTTTCGGCGCCGCACGGGGACACCTGGCGGCAATATTCCGATCAAGAATTAAAAATTCTGCATACTAATAAAAACTACTATTTGATTCAGCAGAGACTGAGGTAGTAGAAAAAAAATTAAACACTTGGTTTCGTCTTTCACGAAACAATGTACTGGGGTTATCTTATAGATACTATATTAGCTAAACTCGCTCGAGCCGTAGGATACCTAAAACGCCTGAAAACAATGCATCCAGCTAGGATTAACGAGTTCATGTACAAATTTTTGTTTTCATTCCATTTGAATTATTATCACCTAGTTTGCACCACCAGGCAATCTAACAGGATCACGAAATCATCTTCCAGTGGCTACCAGGCCATAGCGGCATTGTTGGTAATGCCTTAGCTAACGATGCTGCTCGATCGGCTCACGATACAACCAACACTGTCCGCATACCACTAACAAGAGCTGACGCAGCAAGGCACCTTCAACTGCTCGCCCGAAACGTGACTGTACAGTCGTGGTCTACCCCTGGAGGTTGGACACCACACTCGCACCACTTCGACCTCTTGCTTCAACTTCATATGCCATTCGGCCTCCCCCGCGGTGATACTACGCTGCTGTGCCGCCTGTGGCTGGAAGTGGCGTTCACAAACGCCTATTCCAATCTCATCGCAATGGCAGACTCTCCAGCGTGTGAGCAGTGCGGTTGCGATGAAACGACCGGGCACCTCCTCTGTGACTGTCCTCGTTTTGAGCGAGAGCGCGGTTTCCTGACTGCTGCTCTCTACCGCTTGGACTCGCGTCCTCTAACAGAGTCCAGGGCTCTAGGGCCTTGGATACAATCTTCCTCCCAAAGGAAAGCGGTGAAAGTGCTCCTGAGATTCTTAAAGGAGTCGGGGTTGTATTGCCGTTTATAATCTTTATAAGTTTTTAGTGCGCGCCCTCTGTCCCCTTGACATAGTGGTCGATGG
Source organism: Amblyomma mixtum (assembly GCF_055824585.1). Lineage (NCBI taxonomy): Eukaryota > Metazoa > Arthropoda > Arachnida > Ixodida > Ixodidae > Amblyomma > Amblyomma mixtum. The sequence goes on from NC_143014.1 coordinate 15,972,395, forward strand.
ACACTTCAAAAACTGATTTCATTGCCGCTCTTTCTCACTTTTCCCCCTTTGTTCCCCTCCCCAAGTGTAGGGTAGCCTACTGGGCATCGCCTGGTTAAACACCCTGCCTTTCCGTCCATTTCTCTCTCTCTCTTGTCTGGGGCACGACCACTCTAAATGTCGGCCAGACGGGCCGACGTGCCAGACGGTGCCTGAACGAGCGCCTGAGAGAACTCAATAACAATGTTCACAATATCGTTAAAGGGCATCTCGGCATCCACTGCCGAGATTGTGAAAGCAAAATTCGCCGGCCATACTTCCAACGAAGAAAAGTGCTGAGTAGACACCCAAAGACGCTAACTCGAGAAATCATTGAAGCCACCCAAATCGCCTTGTTAAAGGACGCATGTGTCAGCAGTCCCTCCTTAGCGCTGTCAGCCAAAGAATTAGAATTTCTATCTTCAGGGAGTCCATGGTAGAGAGAGGGTGTGGTAGATGGTCCTTGGCGATCACAAAATGAACAAGGGAGGGGAAAACCTCAGGTTGCTTGAGCCAACGTTTCGACAAGGGGACTTGTCTTCGTCTGGGCAAAGCGTTCATCATTGGCAGGGATTAAATAGGGCCTTCGCTCCGAGGAGGAAGGCCCCGGGGGTGGGGAAAGAAAGTGGTGTGAGAGGGGATGCGTGTCAGGAAGGGGAGGGAGGTGAATCTTGATACGTTAAGCTGCAATAGTGTAAAAACTTATATCCGGGGGATGTGTAATGAACAAAGGCTTTGAAGGGGCTGCGAGGGGCGGGAGGCGCTGGGTGGACCTGTAATGCAGGGCAGTAATGCTGATATGTCATTTTGGGTTTTCGTGTGCATGGACAAGTGTGCATCACCCCTATGTTTCCTTATTCTTGTTTGGAGCCTGATCACTTTATTTCCACGTTCCAAGCAATAAACCTTTCATTGCAAGTCAGCACCTGTTCCCCTAAACATTTGACCATCAGCACCTGTCTGTGTCTGTCTTCCTTCAGTCTTTGTCTATTTCGCGCTGTTCTTGACAATGGCATACCAGCTCGCCCACGCATCCGTCCTGACGAGTCTCTGTGTCATGTTCAGTTTCGGCACATTTGGCACAGGTCTCCTTGCCTCTACATGTTTTGCTGTCATGGTCATACTTTTGGCATTTGAAACATCTCCTAGGGTTAGGGATGTGTGGGCGCACTGGGCACCTGATTAATGCAACCCGTACAGACTCGGCCAAGCGAGTGCTGGCGAATGTTAATTCGGCAGCACTCGCTTCGGCAACGATGTGAGGTGTTTTTATTTCTTCTCCTTTGCGGCTTAAAGTGATGTGGCGAAGGGATGTTACGCCTTGGTCTCGGAAATTCTCGAGGAGCTCGTTGTCATCCTCTGCCATTAGCAGCCGCTCAGACATTGCTCCCTGAACGATGTTCAGGATTCTGTGAGGTATTATTGTAATGTCAAGGTCAGCAAGTTTCTTTTGTGTGAGTAATAAATCACTATGCCTCTTCTACTTCGCCTGTACAAGCAGAGCAGAGCTCCGGAGGAGAGTTTTTTTGCTTCTTATTGCTCGCCTATGTTGGTGTCTAGCCACTTGTGTGTCACGAACAGTGATTGTGCGGCTACTGGAGTATTTTGTGCAACAGCATCTACTATCAGGAACTCTGGCAAACTTTCAGGAGATTTCGGAGTTCAAACTTTCATTCCTTCGGTGCTGTATGGTTTCCGGTACCGATTGTTTATTTTTTTGCGGGGGGAGGGGGGGGGGATACCATGCTGCATGTATGGATTAAGGGTTCCTAATCTGTCACCTGTGCTTCATCCTTACAGACACAAGAAGGTCCTGAAGGCCCCCACCTGGTAGACAGATGGGGAGCCTGTCGGCTGGTGCTTGACCATGTACCTGACCGCCACCGTTCATGGTTTCTGCCCTTCACCTTACGACCTATCGCCACGGTGCGGATTACAAATTCGGTATGGGGGCTAAGTGTCTGTGGTCGCGCCAAGTACCGTCACCTTGGTCTGAACGAACAAACGTAGCGTTGAAACAGGACACAGAAAGATGAGGACAGGACGGGGCTACATCTTTCTGTGTTCTGTTTCAACACTACGTTTGTTCGTTCAGATTATGTATGACCAACTGGCCGCACAGTGTACTCTGTTAAACCATCACCTTGAGACTCAAGGTGCCCTTGAGGAGCATGTGCTTCTATTTTAGGATCTAAAATCTTGGCAGAGACAGGGAACTGACCCGACCACCCCCGAGAATGAGTCAAGAGAAGAAATCCTCTTTTACTATAATGCGTCTAAATTTCTTAAGTGGCAGAAGAGGTGATGGAAAAGAACGGTAATTATGAGGGAAAGATCAGAAGACTGGGTTTCCCTTGGGCTCCACATAGCGAAGCTAAAGGAGTATAAACTGTAAAAGACCTAGCGTAATATTTAAACAAAAGTGACGAGATATAATTAGGAAATTGCAGTATTTAAGAAAATATGCCTGCAACGTGTGGCACGCCTCTCTTACAAAGCGCGGACGCACAAGCCATCCAGTACGCAGAGAGAAATGCCCTGTCCGGGCATCCGGTTTCTTTGCCCTGGAAACTGGCTGTTCTCGCTGACCCAGAGAAGCGTTGGGTGGACGTTGTTGAAGCCTAGCCAAAGCGGCGCGCTTTTATACATTGTTAGCTGAAGGTCATCGTAAACACAGATGTGGATTCATTTTTCAGGTGTCCGTCATCGCTCCCTGCACAAACACTGTTTCATGGCCTGAAGGAGATTACGATAACCCGAGTATTGCTTTCGAAAGGCTAAAGAGAGACTGACCTCTTTGGTGTCGCGGAGTATGAAGTGACCCTGGCGAGTGGAAGAAGGAACTAAAATCGACGCAGTCTTGCAGGGTTCTCATGGGCCGGCCTTGTATAGCTGATAGCGCGGGCGCTCTATATCGCTGCGCTCGGCAAGCGGCGAGAGGGTGGTTATGGTGTTTACAAAAAGGCGAGCAAGTTGCGAGTGGCGGAAATGGACCGCTGAGTGTCGCATTAGGCCCCCTCATGGCACGCCCATCCAGATGGTGCCCTGTGAAGAACCCCGTTTGTACGGGCGCTTGCTCACTGAAAACCGATGGCCGTCAACAGCATCATTTCTTTCGTGGTGAATACCAGGAGTGCAGCCGCAGCCTTGACAGTTAAGAATACCACCAGGCTTCTAGTGCCCTGTTGCTTTTACATTCATTGTGAGGAGAATCGCTGGGAAGGAAAATTTTTGCCCGAATTCTCTTCATGTCAGCGCAAGCGTCTCCAACCCATACCATGTAATTACCATTTTTTCGTAGTTCGTTGGCGTGTCTTTCATGCAGTGGTATACCTTAATCGACGGGTAGCGATCACAAAATGTTATTTGAAATTTATTCCGTGTTCGTCCTTCAAACGGTTGCTCAATCAGCCTACGATGCTCTATTATCCCGAATGCATTTCCGGTGTTTAAAAATGGATAAATTCTCATAGCAGCGGACTGGTTGACGTTGAAGACGGCCGTTGAAGATTGTGTAGTTTAGGGCATTCTATACTTCCTTTTCCTCCGCATGCCGTTTCCACCTTTGGCTTATCACTCTACTGCACCCTAAGTCTTTTTTTTTCTGCAGCACAACTTCAGTGTTCTTTCCGTTTCCTTCCACCGTCTTCATAATTTTTTGTGCTCGTAGAGCCCCTAGCCTAAATCCCTTGAACTGCCCACTTGTCGACCCACCAGGCGTCTTATAAGTGAGGAGCGAGGTGGTGGTGAAAAATACTTACCGACCGATATACGTACAGGAGATTATGCATGAGCTGACCCAGAGGGGGCCAATCCCATACAACCACTAGATGGAGGTACCTAGTTCGGGGCGTCGGCCGCCGCTTGGGCTCGCCTGCCCAAGGCTCGTTGAACTGCAGATCAGAGCAGCCGAGCAGGGTCGCCTCCAGTCTTGCCAGGTTGGGGTGGGGAAGGATAGTGGGATTGGAGGGGCAGCCCACACCAAGCGGTAGACGTACGAAGACACCGGCTCACAGTGCAGGAAGCTGCCGGAGAAAACAGGATAAAAATGTTTTAGAGCTGCCAGGCACAGCAATGTACTGGTATAGAGGCGGAGTAAGAGCCGCTTCAAAATGTCTTCAAATGGGCGGGGTTAAAGGCTGTGGCCAGATTGGTAGTAGCTGTCGATATCTTTGAAAGTATAAGCTGAATTAGGATCAGCGTCTTGGTAGGAGGGGGAGGAGGAAACTTCCCGGAGAGAGAGCGCGTGGCGGCCAGTCAGCTCCTGGTGAGCAGGAGGCCAAATAATGTACCATTGAGCGGGGCCGCAATGTAAGAGCTATTTTGAAGGATTCGATAGGCTAGATAAGGGGTCCAGCCCTATTAGACTTTCCGCCAGGCCCCTCGCGAGTCGGAAATGATGTATTTTGAGCCGGAGTGGGAAGCATCCTATATGCTACGTTGACCTCCTCCGCATGAGTTATGTTGCGGGCTTTGAAGCTAAGGCCGTAGACCGTTTTGGTCTCGTGGACGACTGCGGCTGTGTACCATCCCCCATGGTGTGGGCCGAGCCGGAGGCGTCCCCATAATGAACGCCGGGTTTGAAACCATAATGTCGGTCCAGAGCTTTCGCCCGCGCCAGGTGCCGGCCATCATGGTCTTCGTGAGTCATTTTGGCGATAAGAAGGCGCATGTGGAGGGCGCATCTCCACAGCGCTGGAATGCATAAACAAAACAGAAATACACTAAGGAATCAGAAAAATCCAGAATACTGTTGCCAGCTGCAGGGTCAAACTGTACGTATCCTGGATGCCCGCACTACTGGGTGGATCGTGATAAGGAACCGAAAAAGACACTTATGAGATGAAAATTATTAAAAGGTGAGAAACTGAAATGCAATTAACAAATTCCTCCCTTCATTCTCATGCGTTTAGTTGACCACATTTTTATTTGCTTTCATTGTTAAATCATGTGTATTCCCTCACTTTCACCTCTGCGCTTGTTAGCTGCTTTTCCATTCCATCATCTAGATATTTTAATTTCTGCTTTGAGAATTCACCTTCGCAATGGTCTGATTTCTAGAGTGGTTAAGGTCTGATGCAGACCCTGGTAACAATATAGCTCTGGTCTCTGATACCACTACATGTTTTGTTGCCCATAGTGTGAATTTTCTTCCCAAAAGAGAAGTGTAGGTGATTATCTGAGTGCCAATGAGTGACATCGCTAGCTGTAATTCTCCGTATGTTCTACTTTCCCGGCATATATTGTCTATGAATTCACTTCTCATTAATAAACAGCAGGAAGCTTGTGCCTTTGATGGCATTTCTGGGTGCATTCTATTGTCGCTGCCATTTGGTAAAGTTGCAATTCCTGGAGAAAGGCTTGGACATGACACCAAGGATATGCACTATAAATTTTAGGGTACTGCTCCTGTAAAAACAAGGAAAAGCTTCAGGCAGAAGTTGAAATAATAGCAAGGCCAATTTACACATCTAAAGATTCGTCTCCACTCATCTGATAATTAGGTGAGGTCATACACCAAAAAATTATATGGACCATTATAGTAAAGGTAGCTTTTATTCAGGTTCATAACCTGTTTCATACTACACTTCTACATCATGCCTGTACAAAAAGTTCTGGTTACTGGACCGGCCTTCATTGAAAAACATTAGCTGCACAAGCAGCACAAAATAATCTCCTTCTAAAGCACTATTCTTGCTTGATCAAATTACAAGCGCTCCTGTCCTGCCCGTTCTCCCCGTGTTTTGCGTGTTTTTCTGTGCGCCGTTTTTAGACAAATTACAAACCTCGACTTTTCATATAAATAGTGCTCCTTCATCCAATCCTTGCAGCATATGCAGCAGCAGTATTTCTCATGAATTTCATTTGCGCGGAACAGTAAAACACAACCTCTATATATCTTTTCAGATGCTTAGCATAATGAAATTGTAAATATTGAATGACAGCATAGAAAAAGGTGGTAGAGAGAGGGTGTGGTTGATGGTCCTTTGCGATCACAAAAATGAACAAGGGAGGGGAAAACCTAAGGTTGCTTGAGCCAACGTTTCGACAAGGGGACTTGTCTTCGTCTGGGCAAAGCGTTCATCATTGGCAGGGATTAAATAGGGCCTTCGCTCCGAGGAGGAAGGCCCCGGGGGTGGGGAAGGAAAGTGGTGTGAGAGGGGATATGTGTGGCGTTATCGATCCTCGTGTGATAGTATCTATCGTAGCAAGTGCACGTGTACTCTTGTGATGCTCGGCGCATGCGTGACGTACTCAGTGTCTGTATATATACTTGTCAGGTTGCAATAAACGGGGGCTTTTTCCTAGCAAAGTAACCAACGGTTTGTGGTCTGTTTCTACAGTAATGTGCAGTCCACGCACATAGCTTTCGAGACGTTCCGCGGCCCATGTTATAGCTAAAGTCTCCTTTTCAATTTGCGCATATCGCATCTCAGTTGGTGTCAATGACCTTGAGACGAAAACAACTGGCCGCTTTTCTTGATTCGGTTGTACTTGCAGTAAAACTGCTCCTAGGCCGTACGACGAAGCATCTGCAGAAATAATTGTTGGACGTTGTGCGTCAAACTTAGCCATACACCTATCTGAGCAGATAGCACTCTTCACGCTATCAAAAGCTATCTGCTGAGGCGCTGCCCAGACCCACTCAGTGTTCTTTTGCAGCAGTTGTCGCAAAGACGTCGATCGCTCAGCCAAGTCTGGAATGAATCGCGAACAATGATTAGCAATACCTAAAAACCTGCGCATTTCTGCAACGTTCGATGGCGGCTTTAGATCTGCAATTGCGCGAACCTTCGCTGGATCCGGGCGTATGCCATCTTGGCTCACGCGGCACCCAAGAAAACAAAGCTCTTTTACACTGAACTGACACTTTTCTTTGTTTAGGGTCACACCGTTTTCGGCCAAGCGTTCCAAGGTGCGAAACAACCGTTCGTCGTGTTCCTTCTGAGTAGAGCCAAAGACAAGGACATCGTCCATTAAGTTCACGACGCCCAGAATTCCCTCAAGAATCTTGCACATTTGGTTTTGGAAATACTCCGGAGCCGAAGTTATGCCAAAGGGTAGCCGCTCAAAGCAATAACGGCCAAACGGAGTAATGAAGGTTGTGAGCGGCTGACATTCTTTTGCTAACCTCACTTGATGGAAACCAGAGTTTGCGTCGAGTTTGGAAAACTTGACGGCACCGCTGAGCAACCCGAGTGTCTCATCGACAGTTGGAAGCACAAACCGTTCGCGTTGCACCGATTTGTTCAGTTGAGTAAGGTCGACGCATATTCGCACTTGTCCTGACGGCTTCAAGACGGGCACTATGCCAGCACACCACTCCGTAGGCCCTTGAACTTTGCGAATGACCCCATTCTTTTCCATCTCTGCCAGCTCTTGTTTTACGCCGTCTCGCAGCGGGATAGGTATGCGACGAGCAGTGTGAATCTGGTTTATCTGGCACGGCATCTGGTTTAAGACGAATACAGTATTCGCCTTTCATGGTCCCCAGACCGCGGAACAAGGAACCAAATCGCGTCTGCACTACCTGATGAACTGATGCTTCATCCACAAATTTAACTATTCCCAGGGCTTCTATTGCGGGTAAGCCAAGAATCGCATTGCTCACCGAATCGACAACGAACACATCCTGTCTAACCGAAGCACGCTTCCACAGAATGTCGGCAGTAAACTTTCCCTTCAAGTTCAACCTGTCACCGCCTGGTCCCATCAGAATAACATCAGTAGGCTGTAGTACCTTCGGCACCGCTGGAAACGACCCTGGGACAACATTTACCTCAGCTCCCGTGTCAACTTTCGCCGAAACAACTGCACCATTAATAGCAATCTGAACAAAGCGAGCCTTTGCAGATGACACAGCAAAATCTCCCACGGAAAATGTCACACAGTTCATGTTCGGTTGCTCACCCCGAGGACTGCAGATGCCTACCTCTGAAGGCCATGCTTCGGGTTCCGTGGTCCTGTGTGCCCGTGAGCAGACAGCTGCGAGATGTCCCCGGCGCTGGCACACGTAGCACAGTGCTCCTCTGGCAGGGCACGACGACCTCGAATGAGGGCCCCTACCGCAAGCGGCACACGTCTGGTGATCCGGACGTCTCTGGTTCGATGTCCGCCTATGAACAGTGTCGACTTCTGCCCTCGTCAGGAATTCATGCTCTTCGCGGTCCACAACGCTCCGAAGATCCTGCTGCTGTCGCTGCACAGCTTCTTTCAGGCGTTCCTTGGTGAGAGCACTTTTTAGAGTCAGCGCCGCATCCATTTGAAGAGCTTCCGACAACTTTGCGTCCCGTAGTCCAACTACAAACCGGTCGAGAATCATCCGCTCTTTCATCTCCCCGTAGTCGCATCTATCGGCCAGCGTATGTAACTCTGTAACATACTGATTTACAGACTCGCCTGGGTCTTGGTGGCGGCGATGGAAGCACGCACTTTCGTAGACTAAGTTCCTTGTGGCGACAAAATGGGTGTCGAACTGTGTCTTCACCACGTCGTATTTCTTCGAGTCTTCCTCGGACAAGTTGAAAGTCCTGAAAATGTTGCGTGCCTGTCGTCCCATCGTGTACAGCAACGTACGCACCTGAGCCTCTTGAGTTCGCTCATTAAGTCCTGAGGCGAATCGGTAGTCATCGAATTCTTGTATCCACCCAGGCCACTCGGACGTCTTGTCGAAGTTGAAGCTCGCTGGCGGCTGCACCAAAAAAGGCTGAGACGAAACCTTCGTTTCTTCCGACATTTTCTGGGCTGTTATCCGGCTGGTATACGATGCTGCTGGCGGCCGGCCACAGGCGGTAACCTTACGTCTGCCGTGGGTCCCGTACAACTTGGACAACCACTGCTGACACCATGTGGTGTTTCGCAGGAAGACACATCGATGAAGACTAGTGCGTGGCCCCCAGGCCCACACCCAAAGGAAAAAGCCCCCGTTTATTGCAACCTGACAAGTATATATACAGACACTGAGTACGTCACGCATGCGCCGAGCATCACAAGAGTACACGTGCACTTGCTACGATAGATACTATCACACGAGGATCGATAACGCCACATCTCAAGAAGGTGTTTTCTACCCACGGTATACCGGAAACGCTGGTAACCGATAACGGTGCTCAATTTGTCAGCCAGGAGTTCAGCCAGTTCGCGAACTGTTACGGATTCAAACGTGTGACGTGTAGCCCTAGGTACCCACAGGCAAATGGGGAGGCAGAAAGAATGGTAAAAACTGTGAAAGAGCTGTTGCTAAAATCTGGTGACCTAGATCTGGCTTTGTTAGCATACAGGGACACGCCGGGACCCCTAGGAAAAACGCCAGCAGAGCTACTCATGGGGCGGCGCCTTCGCATTACCTTGCCTCTCCACCCAAAGAAGCTGGCACCCAAGACCCCCAATCTCAAAGAAGCACGGGAAAAAGACGCAGCTTTCAGGGAGACTCAGCGGCAAAATTATGATCGCCGGCATGCTGCCAGACATATGTTACCGTTGGTGCCAGGTGATTCTGTTTGGGTCAAGGACTACAGGCGGGAAGGTGTGGTGCTTCAGCGCGCAAAGCGGCCACGCTCGTATATTGTGGTTTTGGAGAGCGGGGGCCAGATAGAACGAAACCGGCGAGCGCTAATCAAGCAGGCGCCAAACAGAGTCCCGGATTCCATGGACGGGGAGTATGAATTTCTGTCTAGCCTTGACGGTACAGAGGACAACGGAAACTCTGTTTCTATTGCACTAACTGTCCCAGACGGTCCCGAGGAGAACGGAACGGAAGCTCTCCCAAGTGCTCCGTTGCAGCTGCCGCCAGAAACCTCTTCGCCTGCGGTACAGGGTCAACATGTCACACGTTTTGGTCGAATAGTAAGAAAGCCGGAACGGTACGGTGTTTGTGAATGCCACTCATTGAACCATTGAATCGTTGTTGTATTTTGTTTCGCAAGTTGCTGCTTTTGTTTTCTCAAAGGGAAAGGGAAGATGTGGCGTTATCGATCCTCGTGTGATAGTATCTATCGTAGCAAGTGCACGTGTACTCTTGTGATGCTCGGCGCATGCGTGACGTACTCAGTGTCTGTATATATACTTGTCAGGTTGCAATAAACGGGGGCTTTTTCCTTTGGGCGTGGGCCTGGGGGCCACGCACTAGTCTTCATCGATGTGTCTTCCTGCGAAACACCAGGAAGGGGAAAACAAGGGAGGGGAAAACCTAAGGTTGCTTGAGCCAACGTTTCGACAAGGGGACTTGTCTTCGTCTGGGCAAAGCGTTCATCATTGGCAGGGATTAAATAGGGCCTTCGCTCCGAGGAGGAAGGCCCCGGGGGTGGGGAAGGGAAGTGGTGTGAGAGGGGATATGTGTCAGGAAGGGGAGGGAGGTGAATCTTGATTCTTTAAGCTGCAATAGTGGAAAAACTTAGTTCTCGGTAACCATGACATTCCTGTTACCCCCTCCGCCCCCACCTTTTGGCTTTCTCTGAACTCGCGCCATTCCCCCCGCCCCCCCCCCCCCTGCCTTTTCCTTCCTTGGAAATGCCCCCCCCCCCTTTTCTTTCTCCTTCCAGGGTCAGCCTATTTTGTTTGCCTTGTTCTCATTTCCCTGTACCACGCTGACTAATCCTCTTATCTGAGTTTTTCAGGTCCATCCAGCGCCAACCCCCTGTCGCAGCCCCTTCAAAGCCTTTGTTCATTACACACCCCCTGGATATAAGTTTTTCCACTATTGCAGCTTAAAGAATCAAGATTCACCTCCCTCCCCTTCCTGACACATATCCCCTCTCACACCACTTTCCTTCCCCACCCCCGGGGCCTTCCTCCTCGGAGCGAAGGCCCTATTTAATCCCTGCCAATGATGAACGCTTTGCCCAGACGAAGACAAGTCCCCTTGTCGAAACGTTGGCTCAAGCAACCTGAGGTTTTCCCCTCCCTTGTTCATTTTTGTGATAGCATAGAAGAATGGCTATTTAAACATTTGTCTTCCATACCTGCTGTCACGTGCAGGCCGCCTGAGCTTAATTAAATTTTAAGTTCATTGTGAAAATACAAGCTAATATTTGTTGTTCATGCGAGCTGTTCAAAATTATTCACATCAGTGACCACCACCTCCCTGCTGAAAAGGAAGTGTCAACAATGCTAAGAAGATTAACAGCCTCATATTGCTGCACATCAAATTAAGCTTGACATGCACAAACGGTGCTAGTCATATTAGCTTGGTAGAATGCCACCTTGCCAAGCATTACCATCCACTGTGTGTCATTTTTAACGGGACAGCGTTAAGGGCCCCGTGTCGCAGAAAAGCCGGTGTCGTCGTCGGCGGCGTTAGCCGTGAGCGAATAATCCCCTCTTCGCTTGGTGCTTGTCATTGCCTTCAAGTATTGCTGCGCGCGTAGCGCCATCTGACGGCGCCCACTAAAACCTCCTCCTTGCAATGTACGCCACTGCCCCAACAGATAGCGCGCGACGGCAGCGCCTCCCGCTCATCTCGTTCGGGCACAGTGAGGCCGTGCGGGGACGCAGGAATCACGCGGTGAGCGGCGAACAACGCACATCCAGGGTGCGTTAACCACGAAGCTTGAGGCTTGCTGCCCGTTCGTTCCGCGCGAAGCTATGCTGACGTTCGTGGCATAGGGTTTGTTGAGAGGTCTCGTAGAGACTCCGAGCGATTTGTCCAACGGGCTAGGCGTCGCGTCGAACGGGCGATGGCGTTCCGCGGACTCCCTGGCAGGCTACGACTCGCTGTCGCCTTCTACTCTTAAAGGCGAAGCTTAAGCGCCCTCCAACTTTTTTTCTGACTTATCCCGCACATGAATTGCAAGCAGCGCCCCTCAAACTATTTCAGTAGAAACCTTTGCTGAAGTCCAGCCTAGTTTTGAAGAAAAAAAACCGCATTTACACTCCATACAATAAAAAGAGATCACAACCACTCAAAGCATAATTCAAATTTTTTTTCCCTACGAAGTCCTCCAAAATATTGAATGGCTCCAAAATCTTTGTAATAGAATGTCTGTAGCTGCACAACATATCATACTATGTTCATTGCTGGAAATCCAGCAATAATAATAAGTGCATGTTTTCTTCGACAAATCAGTACAATGTCACAAGTACGCAATGATATACAGACCCACATATCTATTCTTGACGACTTGGGCAATTCTGAAGAAGCGAGGTTGAACTTCAGTGCCAGGAGTGACAGTGCTTGTTCCCCTTTGCATCCCTCCTACTGCCAGATGCACTGCAGTAGAGGCATAATTGATAGCATTAATGTAATGGTTGGCCATAATTTGTATATTCATTAAACCACAAAATCGCAGCACACAGGCTTACAAAACCACAGGAATATTTTTTCAAGGACAACATTTGAATCCAAATTTTATTCATTACGGCACTTGCCACATATTTATAACACGCGTAATTGAAGGACTGCACTAGTTTATACCAGACAGCTGCTGGCACAGTAAGCATAGACGAACTTCTACACCACAATGGCTGAATATCAACCCATTGTCACTAAGTGCCCAACATAATTAACATATTGTCTAACCACAGGAACTGTAGACGGAAGAAAGAACTATATTGTTACTGCTTACGAGATTCAAAATATTCATCACAGAAAAAGCTTAGAATCTAGCACATTCTACGATTCAATCTCTTACAGTGACACCAACACCAACGGGTTTTTTCACACCAAAAGTGTGAAAAAACCCGTATGACCAAAAGTCTACACTTTCCCACAACGAATGTGCGCTAAACTGAACTTAAGAGAATACAAGAGCACAAAATAGGTGACATAGAATATGCGTTTCTAGCGAAATCTTTGGTCACCAACTAGCCCAGACTTTTTCACTTATCCAAAGAACTAGACAAGTTCACTTTTCACCATTAGTTCTCAGCCTGAGCAAAGAGCACGTTACATACCGACTCAAAACCATTCCCACGCGTAACTTGCCATTCGAATACAGTAAAAGTGCTGGCATGATAGGTCACTCTCTGGGTGAGCAAAGAATATTGCAAGGTGAGTGCGAAAATGGCCGCACGCTAGAAAACGCAGAGGACAAATCAGCTGCAAATTTCTTGACTATCTACGTTTCACGTGTACTCGTTTATCATTTATTTCTGATTCATGGTAAAACAAAAAAATAATTTGAGTGTCCATTCAGCCACAAAAGAGAAAAAAAAAGCGACCTGGCAGGAGGAGTCGTCTTGTAGCGCTAAAATTATAACAGGGTTGCTGTCCAATGAGAATCAGATACAGTGCTGCGATTGATGTGAGTAATGCGCGCCTACGTGCCACAAAAGCGCGCACACTAATTTACTCGCCCCTTTATGAACGGAGACTGTGCTTTGGACTTACCTGACTGAATGGTCGTGAGCATGGACAAATACGTTGCGTTGAAGAAAGTACAGGCAATGTTCTTGCACAGAGGAGACGCAGGATCACAGCCTGCAGCGAAAGAAAGCATGAGAAGGATTCTTGCACACGTCGCCGCTGCGGTCGTGCGTTGTACACGAATCGGCTCCCTCCGGCCGCTTCGTGAGCGGCTCAATTAAGGAATAGCAACAAGTAGCGGCTCGCGCAGACAATCCATGATAAAGCAGCTTTACTGAATACAACGTAATATGATGCAGGAAAAAACCCGTATGACCAAAAGAAAAGGTAACTTACATGTACCGTTGAAATTTTGTGCAAAGAATCCGTGCGATGAGCTGCGCCGCGACGTACTGGCGTGCGCTGTTTCCTTCAGACGCTGATTCTTTCGTGACGATGTCGCTCACTGCAGCCTCACACGTCGATGAAGCGTGCAAGATGAAGTAATCGCCGAGTACAACCGAACATGAAACGCACACGGACCCGTGCAACACAAAAAGAGGAACGCACGCCGTGGCTCGCACGCACGGCGCCCTGTAACAACTACGACAAGCGTGGTAAACAACAGATAGCGCAGTTGTCTTCGACTCTAGGGGAGCAAATAGCCAAGGCAAATAGACAGGCATGTAACCTAGAGAGAGCGAGACCAAAAACTACAAAGTGTAAAAAAAGTACACCCCTTCGCGCCTTGCTTTCGTGCGGCCGGGCGCAAGTGTCTTTAGTACCAGTCGAGGCGTTGCTGACTCAGGGCGCTCCGCCAGCGACGCGCCCGGACAGAAGTTCGGAAAAGAGAGGCGGCACTGGTGCAGTGAGGGCAAACTTTAGCTGCGCTTCCCTGGAAGAACCGTTTCGGAAGCTGTAGTAGAAGGTTTTGCCCATCGCTTGTGCATACATGCGCAGTCGGAAATTCCGGCAGTTTTCAACCAGTGGAGCTAGACGAGGAGAGGCGCGCATGCGCAAAAGGGCATGACAAAAAGGCGTGAGAATATACAGGCGGCGAGCTCTCGTTATTTTCCTAATGTATAAGCCACACTTTAAGTAGCATCGAAACACAAGCGTGCTGTTTATTAATTTTTAACTCCAGGTGTATTATTTTTTTAACGTAGACGGGTCTTTAAAATGCCGCTTCTTCAGGAATCGGTAGACCTGACTCCATCGCCGAGAGGGACAAATTTCGTTTTCATGAAAGTGTGCACGATCCGCTTTTTTTTCTCTTTTTTGCGGCTCTAGACAGAATTCCTCCCCGACAAAGAAGTAGTCTGTGGTTAAAATTTTCTTCGCACCTAGACAAGAAGCTAATCACTGGAAAAAAAATTGTAAGTTCTAGAATTTTGATACCTGGCTTGTTTAAAAATGTCAAACAATTTTAATGTTTGAATTTATCAAACAAGACAGACACCAAGATTCTAGTGTTAGTCAATCACAACAGTGACAGCTCTTTAGGCTTACTTCTTTCGCCCTTGAGATTCACAAGTTGAGTAATAGAGGACGCCGCAGAGCGTGGCGCAGTGTTAAGATCTGTTGTTTTTTTATAGCTGTACCCTACAATAGCTTTGTTGCCGTCTTTTCTTCAAGTTGGGTTCGAACCTCGCCATGGCCGAGATTCGCGGGTCAGCCAACCACCAAATTACATACATATGTCTACCTATATCCAACCACATGACTAACGCCCACATGTACAACACATTCATCTACAGAGAGCCATCATATATTCCATCTTTCATGCCTGTACCAACTTCAAGTACAGCTTCTTTTCTCGAAACATTGATGTCAGGGATACCTAACCGGAAAAACGTTGTTTCCTCCCGCTAGAAGCATTCTTGCAAGCTTATTCCTGGATGGCGTAACACACTTTCCTCAACTGTATTATGTATTCGTTTAACTATTTACTGATTTATTATTCATACCTTCACTCCTGAAATGCAGGACCAGTTTCTAAGTGAAAACATGCTAAAAACAATATCAAGCACCGACCAGTAGCAATGAAATACAGTATTTCATTGATACACACTACTGTTTCAGATATGCACAAATAAAAAAAATAGAAGCCACTCCCGATATTGCGCGTTGACAACCTGAGCTGAAGGTCAGACGCCGTTAAGTCTGTGCGCACTTGTCTGTGCACGCAGTGCACGTACAACGGCGTTAACAAGTTGCAGATTAAGTCCGCATGAGGTTGTAAACCCTTCTCATTCGAAACGGTCGCAAATCACTCGTGCGCGCATTATATAGTGTGGACACGTTGAAAGAATGCATCACCACCGCTGTCCTTTTCTGGTGACACTGTGTTTGTTTGTTCCCAAGCTGATAACGCTGAGACAGGGCTGCGAAGAACAAAAAACACAAATGAATAGATTACCCATCCCGGAAATCCATCGCGTCGCCTTGTAACAACTCTAAAGGAAGATCCAAACCACTGTTTGAAAAACAGAGCACGAGAGAGAGTTGGAAGAAACATTGTTAAAGCATTTCTGATTGCAACTGCAGATGAAGGAACGTTTGTAAGCGATCCATCAGTCGCATTCATTAAAAGCGCGTTAGAAATGCGAGGAAATGGGCAGGATAAAAGTTCTGGATTGCGTGCATAATACTGCCTGTAACTATGATATCCGGTTATCGGTGTAAAAATGTGACATCAAACAGTGATAAACGTCTGTAAATTTGCGTTTACGGTGTGGGTCCTTCTGTTCATTTGTGTTTTGTGTCCTTAGTACTGCGTACATTATAACTTCCTTCCAAGCTTTCTTGAGAGGTGGCAATCCCGGATGTCATTTCAACGCGACTGGCGCACTACTGAAATAGAAATCAATTGGCGAACAGCTGCTTACTCCTAAATAGAATGCCGCATAGACAAAAAAATGAACACAAAGCCTCCTCACATTGGATTGAAGGAGGAGTTATGAGAAATCTTGGCTACGAAACGGATTCACTCCAATCGCTTTTATTAAAGAACGGATTATATGACTCTTCATTTTTGTTTGATTAAAAATATACATTTGAGATAGTAATTTCAGTGCTTGCGCAAACGCGTGTGCCTTGCTTCTTGAAGTAGTCTACTTGAGGAATATACGGCCAGAGTCATCAGACCCCGCGGCACCAGCAGCTGCACTCCCTAAGTCCAGTAAAATATGTAGGATACTGCATTCATTAGTACAGTTTAGCTGCGCTGCCATATAGGGGCCCCATGGTCGTAAAGGAAATAACGTAGCGCTCATATGCACTGATCAAGTGGGCGAGAAAAACAGCGCGCAAGATAGCTAGATTCCAATTCTCAGTTAGTTTTTTTTTTATTTTCTGTTTATTACGCATGTTCGACTGCCATAAGCTTCTATGAACAAACATAGCTTAGTCTACTGCAACCGTTCTGTATTCGTGGCCAAAGTAGCAAATAAATTTATTTGGTGTAGTGGCGATCATTTCAATAAAAGGAAGTTCGGTTCGTTATCCGAATTCTATTTCATGAAACTGCAATTAGAAGCCTATTCTCCTTTATACAATTTCTTTCGTCTTTTATTTTCTTTGTTGCAGCCGTTCGATGCCATTTTCATGCTTCCGAACTTTAAAACTTTTCAGTCAGAACTGTACGAAGCGGGAAAAAAACATGATAATACATCAATCTGAATTGGAAGCATCCCGATGCCTTTGAGCATTCGGTCAACGCAGCAGCCTCTCGCTCTCCCTCCCTCAAGCGGATTCCCGGACCAATTTTATTTCTCAGTTGGCCACATTCTGCCTACATAATGGAGAAGAAAAACTAGACCATTCAAGCCAAGGAGGCAACAACTATATAACCACTAGTTCTACCACATCCACCGTTGTTCCTTATTGAATGAGCCTGCCCTGAATCAGCGAAACGAGCATTCGCCGACTCCGAAGGTCGCTGCCGCATGTGTTGTGATTTACCGTTTGCGGTTATGGCTATGATACTACACACCTTCACAAGCTCTGCACCATACTCCTTTGTGCTGTTTTGTCGTCATGTTCTTGCTTCCCTGTGCTCTTTTGTCGTCGTGCTGTTTTTTCCCTGTGCTGCTTTGTCACTGTGCCGTCTTTTTTTCCTGTGCTGTTTTGTCCTGTGCTGTTTTCACGCATGCTGTTTTGTCGTATGCTCTTCCTTCATGTCCCCCCTTCCTACTCTGCGGATCTCATAAGAGGGCGGCAAATTCATGTTTGGCTCTGACACAAGCCTTGTAAGCTAAAAGCTTAGAGCTACAACAGGCGCACCCTTACGCTTCCTCTTCAGGGACCACAATTTTCGAAGAGCTCATGAGCAAATGTGGATATGTGAGGGGACCAGGTTAGGGTTTTATATAATCTTGTTAGGAGATTAAGAAAAATTGCTAATTGTTTTAGTTGTTGTAACTCGCCGCAGCACTGTTTTTTCGGTATTATTTGCATTCACCAACGTATGCACCACAATAGCCTGCAGGTTTGCTTGTAATGCTGTAACTTCTTATGGCGTTTTAATTTCTTTACAAACCACGCATTCATCCGCGAGACAGTCTGATGGAAACATCGCCATGAGTAACATCTGCCAAATCATTGATACAGAACGATTAGAAACAACAGCGGCCCCAGAACATGGCCTTGGTGCACACCAAGGCCATGTCCTGCGCACTTCCCCAGAAGTGCGATAGCACTTCTGGGGAAAGACGTGCACTTTTAAAGAACTGCTGCCGATATATCAGTAGGGTACGCACTAATCTACTGGAAGAGAGAGGAAGTGAAACAACTTTCCACGATACACTTTATCGAAAGCTTCCGAGAAATCTAAAAACAAAACACCTCAGGCCGTCCATATAGAGTACTCAAGGAATTCGTGACCAGTAGAAACAAACTGAATACAACCGTTTTCCTGAAAAGGTGGTGGTAATATAATAACAGGATGCGGCTTCGTAGCAATCCCTGGAGGTAGACAGCAGTGCCATGTTAGCTTGCAGCATGCACTTGTGGGGCGGTAAGTTTGGACAGATAAACGGTCGCCTTACAGATAAACCTATAGCATGTGAAGATATCTGTCAACAATTGCGATAGTTTTTCCGCCTACCGTCGCAAAAAAAAATCCGGTAAACCCTCTGGCGCAGATGTGCTGAGTGCTGAGTTTTAAAAGCATAAATCTATGGCGCCTTCTCCAGCGACAGCAAGTTCGTTTGCGCCTGCTCGCTCTGTACTTCGTGACCTGAAATCTTCAGCCGCAGTGCAAAGTAATCGTTGAAATATAGTGCGAATCGCGGGGAATCCATTCTTGTTACGCCTCCTATTTTAAGGCGGAGGCCTCATTTGACCCATTGAGCGAAAACCCCTGTCTGTGTGAGATGGCGTCCTCATAGAGACAGTAGGCGCACCCGAATGCAACCTGATGCGGCAGCTGGTGGGTGGGGCGACTACGTTCGCCACGTCTAAAATTTCAAACTGCGTGCCATCGGCTTACATGACGCCACAAATCATAACAGCGGCTTCGAACAGTCATGCGAAGGTAGGACGTTGCAGGCTGCGTGGCAACGCGATGCCCATTACTGCGTTCACGATGTGAGGACTTTCGCGTTCTCACACGGTCTCAAGTGTCTCTGGGATTTTTATTAACCGTATTTTTGTTTCCCTTTAGGTGGCGCCAGAATTTTGTTCCGTCGATATCTATTAATTCAACAAGATTATGAGAAATGCAGTCATTTCTGGAATAGCCAACTTTTGGGAACAACTATTGCATAGGTTGATTGGAGCGTGGTGTTATCGTATTGTGCTGCCTTCTGAGTATTTTAATCTTGCCTTTCTTACGGAGAATGTCACGTTAATGGAGGAATTAAAGCATAGAACACATGTGAGAAAACTTGGCCGGCGCGCCGCACCGATCGCAGCTTGCGAACTGCCGCCCCACTGCGAGCAGGCACACACGGAGGGGTAAGCATCGCTGCGCCGCTCTTCCCAAGCTCTGCCCACAACCGGTGTCTCATTTCGCCACCGCGCAGCAGTGCCTGAACGCTGCTTGGCTTGGTGAACAAATATCACAAGAAAAGAGAAGATCGCCTTGCTATCAGAATGACTGCCAGCGAGCAGCGACAAAGCATGTCTGCTTATGTTAGAAGCTTTCGGCAGCGGCACCGCCCGCGGGCGCTCCGGGCGACAAGCTGTGCTGCTGCCTGGCTGCCGTGGTCGTCGCTAGGCCTTTAGCTCGTTTCGCATCGAAGCCGCAGCGGCCGGAGCTTCGGAAGTCGCCTGCGCTATAATGAGAGGCGTGCTCTTCACAACGCTTTACTGTCAGCACCATCACCTCACAATAAAATAACAGTATGGTCACTTTCCGCGACGCCTTCAGCAGCGGAGCTAGCGAGCGCCAAGCGAGCCGGACCCCAAATTTGGACCAGCGGCCGCTGCGAGGCGGTTGTAGCAAGAAATTTGCTCGTATCACATTTGTTACCTCTACCAGCAGCTCAATATTGGTCAGCGATCCTCAAAAAATGACACATCTTTCGCGTTTCTTATCTCAGGGTGTATTATTTACGTCAAGAACACACTTTAGCTCGTTTTTATGAAGCCAGCAGACGGGATCCAGGCTGGCCGGCCGGACGGCAGGCTTGGCATACTTCACGTTCGCACAAGAAAATACAAACCAGCCATGCTACCAGAAAGAATGCCTCCTAGATTCGAGCAACGACAGCATGCCTGTGCAAGAGTGGAGCTTTCGGCAACGACACCGCCTGCAGCAACGTAGGGTGACGAATTGCGCGCTGCTCCCTGGCTGCCCTGGTCGTCGCTAGGCCTAGATGATTTCGCATCGATGCCGCAGCTGAGGGCGCTTCGGGACTGGCGAGCGCTCAAATAAATATGCTATATTGGGCACCCCTTTACTGTGAAGCCGTCCCATAATAAAAGATATGTTCGATTTCAGCGACGGCCTCAGCAACGGAGTTAGCAGACGGCAGGCGAACCGCGCAAGGTAGCAGCAGCACCACAGCGGCTATGGGATGAAATTTGCTTGTATCGCAGTCATCACTTCTACCAGCAACTCGGTATTGACCAATGATCGTCAGAAATGATGCACTTGTGACATTCATCTATCCTAGGGCTTGCTATGAACGTGAACAAACAATACTAGGGCGTTTTTCAGGCGCCGGCGGCCGGCATCAAGGCTGGCAGGCCGACCCGGCCCCGAGGAGCGCGCCCTATGTCATCATGAAGCTGCCGCTCTCCGCGCTCGCATTGGCTGCCGCTTCCCGTCGTTGCGTTTGCCGTGAGCGGCCCGTTGTTGCCATCCAGCAGGTTGGACGCAGGCGAAGAGCTGCGATCGTACGTTGCGACGACGTTCGCAATAGCGCGCCGAAGCGAATCGCACTCACTTTTCGCACGTGTCCCCGCCTTAAAGCGTCGGCTACGAACTTTTTTGAGTGTATGTACGTATTTACTTGCGCAAAACCTGATGGCGCCGCAACACTGGCAGTACTCCATCCCTTTCACTTAGCCGTAATAAGCGCATAACGGAAAAAAAAATCCCTGCATTTCAGGCCATCACCGTCAAGGGGGATATGTCGAAGGCATAAACTATACCACTTTGCACGCTCACGCCCCTGTTTCGCTTACCTTGATCTACAGGGATTCGTACCGTGCGCAAGAAGGAGCACCTGACGACCGGCCAATCGGTTTATGCGGTTTCCGCCGGGCCCAAACCGCAGCGCCAGACAGCTAGGTGAGGCGAATATTGATAGGCCGATAATTGCATCCGCAGCTGGCGAACTTTGATCGCAGCCCTTACTGTGCGGCTGATTCCGGAGCGCAGCTGGACGCCCTCGTCGGCCGCCAGATAAGGAACGTGCGCGGCAACAAAAGTAATTACGTAGGCGCCGCACGGGTCCAGAGCTTCGACACTTGCTCCAATCCCTCGCACAGTTTTTTTTACTGTCGTTGTGTTGCGGGCCTCGAGCTTCGCGTATTAGACCACGAACCACCACGCATTCTTGGTCGGCACGGCAAGCGTAAATGAATCATCCGGTATGGAAACCAGGCGCGAAAACATCAGACGCGCTTGCCCCACGGAGCAAGGGGTCGAGAAGAAACCGTGCCAGTTTTCAACCGCCACTTTCAAGGGCCGCCTTAAACACGGAATGCATGCGAGGCTTTTTTTTTTTATCGACGAAGTTCGCGCGGAATGGAAGGATGGTGGTTCGAATCCCATCGTGCACAAAGATTTTTTTTTCTGGTCTGACAAGAAAAAGCGTGACACCTCTGCTGACAACCTTCTGTCGACAACGATGAGGAATTAAAGGCTTTCGCCCTAATATTTATATAAAAGGGGCAAATTTTAACAGCCATTTCAGCTGGGACATTCATCTTAAAGCAGTCATCAGTAAGCTTTCCAGTGTCACGGGGATCATTAATCGGCATCATCATTTACTTCCATGGAATGTTAAACTACTCCTGTATAAGTTCGTTTTTAACGTTCCACGCAAACTATGCGCGCTTAGATTAGGAAACAACTAAAGGTACCAATAAAAATAAGATATACCTATTACAGAAGAAGGCTCTACGTGCCATACTAAACGTCGGTTATTATCTAAACGCATGCGATTCATTCCGCCAAGTGCTGTGCGATGTCAGTGCGCGTTAAAGAATCCCAGGTGGTCGAAATTTCCGGAGCCCTTGACTACGGCGTCCCTCATAGGCTGAGTCACTTTGGGACGTTAAATAAACCTAAACCTCATCTCGCCAAAACAATGCTGTAAAAGCATCTGAAATCTATATTGTTAGGCTGACAGAAATATATAAGGAAAAAATAAAACAAAATGTGAATTACATGCGTGAGACGGCCCACCGTTTGCTAAATCTACAAATTTACCCTGACAGAAACAGCGAACTGTGGCACATTCCAATATGCCGAAGTGTACAGTACACATAGCCTAGCAAACACGTTGCCCCGTCTTCTGCATGCTGCAAATGTTGACATATCACGAGCATGCGTCAAAGCTCTATATAATGTCTGTGCTACTTTTCAGATATCATCATGCTTTCACTGCTTCTTTGATTTATTTATTTTTATTTAGAATTCTGTAAGCCCTTTTCGGCTCTTGCAAGGTGCGAACGAACAAAAAAAGTTCAGAGGAACCGTTTAAAAAAATACACAACATGCAAGGCTGGAATGACAATAATACCTGACGACCACTGAATTGGCAGGTATACAAGGATGCATATTTCTTATTTAACGCACTTCTTAAATTTATGCACAAAATTCGCTGTCAATTGTAAAGTCAACAAATATTTGCGGGTGAAGGTTATTCCCATTTATTATTGTTTTGGGGAGAAAAGAATACTTGAAAATATCAATTCATGGTGGGTAGGTTATAACTTCATATGGGTGACTAAAACAACGAGATAGTGTTCCAGGAGGTCGCAGGTACAAGCCAGGTTCGAGGTTTAATTTGCTGTTACACAGTTGATACAAAAACCTTAGTCGAACTATTTTCCTTCTTGCGCTGAGTTCTAGGAGTTGCGCAAAAGCGAGCAGCGATGTTACAGATTGCTGTCGTTGATAGGAGGAAAAAGTAAATTTGAGTGGAATTCTTTGAACCCGTTCTAAATTATCAGTGAGGTACTGTTGATAGGGGTCCCAGATTACGGCTGCATATTCCAGAGATGGACGGATGATAGCTTCATACGCTTTAAATATAACATCAGGGTTACAGTCCTTAAATTTTCGTTTAAGGAAGCCGAGATTTTTTTTGTGCGCCAGACCACCGCTTGAGCACCTTGATGATTTCCTCTTCCTCCCATAGGATCTCGAGCTTTTTCCGCTCAAATTCTAGCTCGAGGTACCCACGATAAGAAGCCAAGCGTGTTGCGGCATTTATCTCTAGCATCCTAACCTGCTTGTAAGGAGATAGCGCCACCCAGCGTCGATTGTGAGGCAGAAGACAAAAAAGCACGAGGAGCGCGTGCGGAGGGGTACGCCGGGACAGGTGGACGAGGATTACGTGGCAGAGAAGAGAAGAGCGCGGAGGGCGACGGACGTGGACGAGTTCTGCTGGCTCCCCGAGTTCCGTGCTTGGGCCTCAGCCGCAGACGTCCGGGCCACCAGACCCGGACATCCGTCGTCGAGAGCCTTAACCACCAGGCCCAGGCGCCACTCTTCTCCGTCCATCCGTCAGCTGCTCCACACAGGCCGCCTCTGGTGCCTACGTGGCGTACCCGGGCTACCAGACCTGGGAACCGTGCTGGGAGCCCACAGACGCTGACGCTGCGGCAGCGTTGAATGCCAACGTGGGAAACGCCGGCAACAGTGCATCGACACTGGAACGCCCAAAGACTGCCTGACTGCCCGACACCCAGCCAGTCCTCCCCGCTCGATGCTCGTATGAGAGACAAGTAGTGTGCCTTTCCTTTTTAACTTTCTTTTTCCTGTATTTTTCGCGAGGATTTTGTACTGTTCTCCCGTGTGTTTTTTCCGTGTGTTGTTGCGTTGCTCTCTTGTCTCTTTCCTCTTTTCACGCCCATACCGAAATTAGTTTCCTTTCCTATAAAAGCCGCCTCGTTTATTGCTTACACCTTTAGTGTTTGTGTAAATTCAACCTGCAATCTTCCACATCCTCACACTGCTACACCATCAAAGTCAAGCCAAGCCAACCTCGATCAGGCGTAAGAAATCCCACTCACCCGGCACCAGCGTCACTGCAGGTTGTCGCCCAGAGCCCATATGTCGCGCTTTCGCTGGTCGTCCTTGAAACAGCCGTCCTTTGGCTGCTTCCTCCCGAGGTGTTACTTGCTGCCTGGCGAAGGGTTCCGGATCCTGTGGACTGCGCCAGTAAATTTAAAGAACGGCTTTCCTCGGTGGGGCTCAGACCTCTCCAAACGTGGTGATTCGGTGGTGATGAAGGAGGAGAATGAGGCTGACGATGAAACGAAGAAATATATTTACAAAAACATACAAAAGATAACTAAGTTACGAAAGGAAAATCACACAGAAAATACAAACTGTAAGGTAAAGGAACCGATCTCACACAGAAAAACAGCACTCGAACACCTTACCTATCCACTGAAGGAGTTGGTTAAAGCCTAGGTATTATGGAAGTACGCGCTAAGCACGCAGCTTCTGACTAGACTGCTGTCCAATGCTCTTGCGGCCCATTTTAAAGGTTCCACAAATAAAGATGTAAGGGTGGTCATGCTCCGTGGCCCGCCATAGACTTCGCTTAACCAATGAAGTTTTAATACCAGGTGGTTACTGCCCGCAAAGGTTGGGCACAACCTTGAACCGGGGGCTTGGCTAAAAAGAAAAAGGAACACAAGAAAAACATTCCCGACACCCCCTCCACGCGAGAGTCCTTGCCGTCTTCCCGTGATGCTTCCTCCCATTCCCGCTTTGCACGTGCATCCTCGACTCCCGGCATGTCGCCGCCGCACCTGTGAGCCATTTCTCGAAGGATGCCCTTTTCGGTAAACAACAAGGCGAGTAATTTCTTGGCTTATCGGGAAAGTGTCGGAAGGCGGAGGCAGGAAACGGGCACCGCGACGCTTCGGTGCTGCCAAGAATGCCTGCAAACGAAAGGGCTCCTCGCAGACCCGCATGTTTCCGTGGAAGTGGCAAGCGGATCTGCGGCGTGGGAATGTCCCACCGGATCAACGGCGCCGCCTGTCGACTACTACACTTTGTAAGCGTCACGCGTGCTTTTTTGGCGCCCGGCGGATGCCCGCGGTCAACAATGCTAGGAGTCATCGGTCCGGTCGTAGCGACGCTGTTCAGCCGGCAATGACTTCCGCACTTTTTTGTATGTTTTCTGGGGACGCCCGGAGCCCCAAGAACTGTCCGCATAGACTGGAGGCTTACGGCAACACCATGTTAAAGTAATTAAAGAAACTAAAGAGGGCCGTAAGGGAGGCGCGACCTTAGGGCCGTCGTACGATCGTTTTTTTTTTTTTTGCGCGCGTTCCGCCCAGCAGGCGGATGGCGGACCGCCCAGACCAGACAAAAAGGCATCCGCCCGGTCGAGCATAGGGAAAGCTGGTCAACTTCAATTGCGGGCGGATGAGCGGATCCGCCTGACGACCGGACTGCAGCGATTGGCTGCTTTTTACGTGACGTCGCAGGCCCGCCGCGCCTCCGCTTCTGCCGGGGCAAGATGGCCGTCCGTCGACTGAACCGGGGAGCGAGGCATAGGTGGTGGCAGCTATGCCGCGAAGCATATTCTATTGGCCACATGTTGATATTACGAGTGTTCAGAGCGACTGCGAACTTCTCCGCATGCAGCGACAGTTTCCCGAGTTCAATTCTGTAATAATCAACGCTGATGGAGTTGACAGAGCGTCTATTCAAACCGACGCAAGACCTACGCGTTGGCGGTGTCACAAAGTGTTTATATGGAGCTGTTTGTGGTTGTTGCAAGCGTTCCTAATTCCTCCGAGGATCATCACGCACAGCGGCGAGTAACAGCTGCTCACGTTGAACTTCTTGTGCGTGCATGAGCTGCCTAACACAGTGACTAGTGTCCGCGTAGTGAAAGTGGTCGCGATCGGAACGAGTGCTTTTACGTCAAGGCAACGAAATGTGCACCTGCGAGAGCTCACTACGCACGCCGTGCTTTCCGAATGCCGAAATGAACGTGGCGTTGTGCAGCTAGGCGCATTCGTTGCGATGGTTGCAGTGATCGTGACCGCAGTGTTCACATGACGTTGTTTCTGCTACGCATTCATTACCATTTTCATCACGATTTGTGCTGGCACTGTGCTTGAGAATTGCCGTGCGTGCAACGTGACGGAGTTTGGTGCACCATTCAGTACATCTTGAGATGATGGGTGCTCGTGTTACTACTCGCCGGAGGAAGTGTTTAACCAGTGTGACAACATCGGTGCAGTGCAAGTGTATCTTCGGGAGCGCCATTTCTTTTTATTTCCTGCCGGCTGTGCACACATTTGCCTGCAAGAAATTAGAGCACTGCACGGGCCTCAATCTGAGGCCCAAGCCCGGCCCGGGCCCGAGACCTGAAGCCCGAGTCCGGCCCAGGCCCGCGGCTTCAAGCCCGGGCCTGGCCCAGGCCCGCTAATTCATCGCTCTAGCAAGCCCGGCCCGGCCCGTGAATCCCGGAGTGAATCCCAGCCCGGGCCCGGCCCGGCCCGTTTCACAGTTACGCTTGAGGTATACTGCTCACTCTGAGCAAGTAGGCTTCTACTAGACTGATAAGAAACTGGCCGACAAAGGTTCTGCAACCACAGTTTACCTTGCAGAAAGTTGGTTCTTGTTAACTCAGAAGGAAGTGAATTTTTATTTATTTATTTATTTATTTATTTATTTATTTATTTATTTATTTATTTATTTATTTATTTATTTATACACAGTACCTACAGCGCCCTCACTGGGGCATTATTGTAGGGGGGGAACATCATAAATAAGAACAAACATCTAGTACACAATAAATTAGGCAAATGATGCGGTCTACAGAGAAAATACAGAAAACCATTGTAGTAAGGCAAACATACCCTAAACACACACACCCACGCACACAAAAAAAAATACATTTTAAAATACAGCACTGCTTAAAGAATAAAGATTTAGGAATAATCAACTTTGTAAAAATTTCAAAAAAAGCAACATGATACACTCGGACAAGAATTATTGCACTTATATTGACAGGTGGCTTTGCAAATCGGCCAGAAACGATGTAGGAGGAGCGGTAGCGACCCGAGAAGGGAGACAGTTCCAGTAATGCACTGTTCGTGGGAAAATCTATATTTGAATACGTTTATACGGCTATTGTACTCGCGCACCTTAAGTGGGTGGTCAGTGCGGGCGGAAATGTAGCTGGGTTCATTAATGTATTTCTCTTTTGGAATTCCAGTTTTATTATTAAGCACATTATAAAAGAAAGAGAGTCTCAAATATTTGCGCCTGTTTTCAAGTAACGGCCATCCCAACTTCTCGCGCAAACCAGAACTTTTTTGGAAATTGTAATCGGCAGACACAAACCTAGCAGCCCGTTTCTGGGCGCGCTCCAGCTCCTCAATATTCAGTTTTGTATGCGGGTCCCAAACCGCGCAAGCATACTCAAGTATCGTACGTACAGTAGACATGTATAATGTCTCCTTCAGCGTAAGGTGAGCGTCCTTAAAGTTACCTCTGAGAAAGTTTAATGTGCGGCTGGCTTTAGCAGATATGTAATTTACGTGTGTATTCCATGATAGGTCAGTAGAAAAAAAGACTCCCAAGTACTTATAAGTTGAAACTGTGGATAATTCAGTGCTACCAAGGAAATAGTCTGTTTGGAAGAATTGTTTCTTGTTTGTAAACCGGACCAGATTACATTTGGAGATATTTAGCGCCATATTCCAGTTGTTGCACTAAGAGAATACAGAGTTGAGGTCATGCTGTAGTGAAATTGCATCTGCTTCAGAAGAAATGTTGCGGTAGATACAACAGTCATCAGCATAAAGTCTGATTATACCTGAAATGTTACTAGTGAGGTCATTTATAAAAATGAGAAAAAGAAGAGGGCCCAAAACCGACCCCTGCGGAACACCTGAAGTTACACCGACACTTTCCGAGCTGACACCGTCGATAACCACGCACTGTTTCCTTTCAGCAAGATACGCTTCAATCCAGGACTCCGTGATCCAGGATAAGAGTGAGGTAGGAATATCTAATTCTGAAAGCTTCTGTAGCAATAGGTTGTGAGCAACTAAATCGAACGTTTTTCGAAAATCTAAAAATATACAATCTACCTGACCGGCAGAGTTTAAGGAAACAGAAATGTCATGTGTGAATTCCACGAGCTGTGTTTCACATGAGAAGCCGGACCTAAATCCATGTTGTGTCGAACAGAAAAAACTATTGTTTTGTAGATGGCTAATTAACTGAGTATAAATGACATGTTCCAGTGTTTTGCACGACACGCTCGTCAGCGATATGGGCCTATAGTTACATGTTTTAGTTTTGTCACCACTCTTATGAATCGGAACGACATTGGCACTTCTCCAGTCAAGGGGTAAAGAACAATTCTCTAACGATTTCTGAAATAATGCAACTAGATACGGGGCAACCGAAGCCGCACAATTTTTCAAAACGTAATTGGAAATGTTGTCAGGCCCTGGTGCTGATGTAACTTTAATTTTCTGTAATAAAAGCATGATCCCCCGTTCAGAAATTTCTACGTCATTCATTCTGGTCAGGGTGCTGGAAGATTGAAAGTCAGTATGTATATTAATGGGATCGGAAAACACCGATTGGAAACAAAGATTCAAACTTCTCGCTTTACCTTTTGAATCCCTTCCAAAATCAGTTTCGTCTAGTATATCAGGCACAGAGACCCTGCTGTTTCTCTTATTTTTAACATATTTCCAGACTGCCTTCGGGTTTGTCTTTAGTTGTTGGCCCAGTGTGCTGAAGTATGCCCTTTTTGCTTTACGAATTTCTTTCGATAAGTTCTTAGTTTGCTTTTTCATCTCGGAGTACAAAGTTAGTGCGGGCGTATCACAATATCTGCGAAACAGCCGTTTCCGCCGGTTGATCATTGCCCGCAACTGTCTATTCATCCAATGCATATCGTCACGACGCTTGGCTGAAATCAAGCGGGATGGGATGAAAGTCTGCGTCAGTGACAAAATTTCAGTTTTAAACAAGTTCCAGAAGGAATCAATATCCAGAGATGGCCGATGTGAAAGAAACTCAGGAAAAAATGCGTCGAGTTCCCGTGATAGCGAAGCATAATCCCCTTTTTCATAAAAATACACTTTGCGTGGTTGGGTGTAGTGGGTCTTCATAGCATTACAGGATACTTTTGCTAAAACTACATCGTGGTCGCTTATGCCTGGCAGCGTTATGACAGGCGAGTTTTCCATTGCAATGATTGTTGCTTTGATTCAGGATTCGATTCAGGAACACTTGAGTTGTCCCCATAGCATCGTCCTTGTACGTCTTTCTTAATATTTCAAGAGTTTCCATTCAACTTTTTCCGAGCAAAAATCGTAATTTCACCGGCGCACGCTGTTCACGAAAATCAGCCATTGCAAAAACGACGTTCACACAAAACAGTCGTCACTCTAAAACTCTACCTAAACTAGTCTGACCTCCTTCAACGACGGCACTCGGCTTACTGACTCTGGAATGTTCGTTCTATGCGCTCCTAGTGGCAAAACGCGGTACCACAGAAGCTTTGCCGAGCAAAAAATTTAGTCCGGTTTCTTTTGGGTACCCCCTCGTATTACCAAGCCTAGCCATCAATATGCTTCGCATCTGACCAGGGTTAACCAAGTTAAGCCTCAGCCATATTTCTTCTGCTTTCCTAATCAATTAGCTTTAAGCAATGACATATTAAGTAATATTCCAAATTGATCAACACCACAAAATAAATAAATTAATTTTTAAAAAAATCCCCTGTGCCCCTTGGTTTCCGTGGCTGTTGGCTTCTGTCATATTTACAACGAGCCCCTCATCCCCTTCCTTGTTTGCTTAATTTCTTAGCGAGGGCCTCGATTCTGGCAGCCTTGATGCCATAGGAAGCGTAAGAGGGTTCTCACACAGCTTCCATCCTCTCCGTTCGATGACGTTCTACGTCACACCTGCGGTAAATGAGGACGTTCCACGTCCGCCGCTTATGAACGTGGGTGGCGCTGATGAACACTCTCAAGGTTAGGTTACTTGTAAACATAAATACCCCCGAAAGCAGATGGTTTGACAGCCGTCGCCGTAGCTGCAGAGGTAGAGCACCGGACGCGTAATTCGGAGGTCGTGGGTTCGGATCCCACCGGCGGCATGTGGTTGTTTTTTCTTCTGCTTTCCTAATCAATTAGCTTTAAGCGATGACATATTAAGTAATATTCTTAATTGATCAACACCACAAAATAAATAAATTAATTTAAAATAATCCCCTGTGCCCCTTGGTTTCTGTGGCTGTTGGCTTTTGTCATATTTACAACGAGCCCCTTAATCCCCTTCCTTGTTTGCTTATATACAGAAAGAAGGGATTTTGCATAGGATCCTCTGTGGCACCTCTGCTATGTGACATCTACATGCCCGCCATGGACAAGCGACTCTCCGACCGCCTTACAGGAATGGGCGGTCAGAATGTCCTGAGGTATGTCGATGACTACCTTCTCATATTTCAAGTGCTGTCTGGCTGCGACTCTGATGCTCTCGCACCCAGAATTGTAGATATCGTCACTGCCGAAGCAAAAAACCTAAAGTTTGCCTGGGAGATGCCACAGAATCAGAAAATCACTTCCTAGATTTATTAGTCACCTTCAGTGAGTCTGGTTACGGCCCTTGCTACAAATATAATCCACGCAGCAAGAAAAGCCTCTTTGATTATCAAAGCGCCCGTTCGAAGATCATCAAACGTGGAATTATTACCGGTCTTCCACAAGGCGCATTCACCAGAAGCTATTCACACAACATGACGAACAGCTGTCTACACCAGATTAATCATTTTGAAAAAGCAGGGATCCCTCCACAGTCATCAACAGGGTTACAGCAAGTCTCCTGCAAAAAGCAAAAAAAGAATGGCAGTAAGGAAGCCTCAAGTGTGCCTCGGCCAAAAGAGCGGGTTCAAGTGATTCCTTATCTGCAGAAAATCTCGCATAACCTGAAGAAGATTGGCAACAGGAATGACGTCCAGGTGCTCTTCTCCGCACCTACCAAGCTCTCAAACGTTTGCACAGTGCTAATCAAGAAATATGGAGAATGTGAAAAGAAGCATGGAACTAGGTTCATCGAATGCTCGACCAACGTGGTGTACAGCCTGCCTCTCACTTGTGGGTGCACATACATCGGACAGACGGGTAGATCTGTCAATGATCTAATCATTGAACATAGGCGGAATGTAGAAAACTACAAGAGTGGCAACTCGTATGACCATATAGTGTCTCACAAATGCAAACCTGTGTACGGGGACACTACTATTCTTGCACGCGCCAAAACCAAAATGCAGAGGGAAATAATAGAGGCCTTTCTAATAGCGAAATCAGGTGAAAAATGTGTTCGGCCTCGTTGACACTACTAACTAAAGAAAAAGCCTTTTTAGAAGGACATGTGTGACTTGTCGCATTGCCTGTTTTAGATCTGAATGGTTTTGCTTTTACCACTGACGCGGTTTTTGCCTAGGAAAACTATTTCATCTGTGCAGCTTTTTCGTCTGTTTTTATCGGCTTTAGTTGCTTTCTTTTTCTTTGTTGTTATGGTTTCAGATATGAACTGGCCTTGCTATGAGATACGTTTTTACGTGTGCATGTCTCCGTGTGAGTGTGTGCGTCTGTGCTTGTGTGTTGGGCTGCCCGCGCGCGCGCAGTCTCGCATGCGCGTCTATGTGTTCGTAGGCTTGGCCTCCTTTCTTCTTTTTTGCAGCCGTCCTGGTGCAGCGGATTTTTCCTTGGTTTGGTTTGCTCGATGAGACATGGTGGTTTCCTCCTCGCTTGGCGGCGGTTTTCTTGCTGGTTGAGTTCGCACGTGTTTACCTGTCATGCCTGTGATAACTGATTTCACATTGGCATATAAGCAGTGGTTGTCTCAGAAATAAAAAATTAGCTGAGGTGTAGCTCTGGCTAAACCGGGCAAGTTGCGTAAGCAGCGTCGAGAGCGCGTGACTAGGCGCGCGGCAGCGAGTAAATTTTGTAGTCCACATTTGACAATGTAATGGGCCTGTAACCTTCTACGGAGCGCAGTTTTCCTTCATCAGTAGTTTTCGGAATTAGCACTGTGTGGCTTTTTGTAAAAGACTGGGGAAGGGCTCCCATATCGAGCCCCATCATGAAGACCCGCAGCAGGACAGGAGTGAGAATAGATTTAAAAGCCTTGTAAAATTCGCCTGAAATTCTGTCGGGACAAGGCGTTTTTGAGGCAGGTAACTGATCAAATGCATGTTCCACCTCCTCCTGCGTCAAACAGCCGCTAATAACAGAACAATCGTCTTCTGATAAAGGGCTCACTAAGGTGCTGAAATTCGCCAAAATTTCCGAATTATGCGCATCAGATGAAGCACTAAACAAGTCTGTGTAATAATCCACAAATACGGTCATCACCTCATTAGTACTGGACACCAGTTTGCCATTGGACAACATCCCCGAAATAAACTTTGTAGTCGCATGACGGTGCTCATTAAGCAAAGCCTGCCGTGTCGGGGGCTCACATTGCAGATCACGCTTGGTACGCGCTCGAACACGGGCACCCCTGTAGCGTTCTGCATCAAATCTTTGTAACGCATTTTTGATACTAGCAAATTCATCCGTATATAAGCCAGGTGCTTCGAATTCTATTTCATACAGGTTGTACAATTTTTTCCTCAGTGTCTGCTCCTGATGTTTCCTGTAAAAGGACCTCACGGAACCAATTTCTATAGCTGTAGCACACACGTCCTGCTTAAACTTTTCCCAAGCAGCGAACAACAGCATCTTGCTCGAGATACAGGATTCCATTTGCGAGCGGACACGAATGACAAATTGTTCATCATTAATTACTGAGGAGTTCAGCTTCCAAAGCGCCCATTTCGGCCTGAATTTTGAACAATCACTGCCTCCGAGGCGAGCAACCACCATACATGATCAGAGAATGATCGCACTTGTCTTCCCAAGTGAGAAAGATGCATAAATTCGATCTAGGCGAGCGTGAGAATGGCCCTGAATGCGTGTGAATAAGCGGGAACCAGCACATGAACTTTTGGTATCAATGAGTCCTGCATCTTCCGTAGCAAGTGACAAAATTTCACCGCTCCTATCCCTGGGTGTATCGGGGCCGGCGCGATGAAATGGGTCGCATACACAATTAAAGTCACCCATTAGCACAACATGCCGGTCACAGTCCAGGAAGCTAGCTATGCTTTCAAAAAGACCGATGCGCTGCTGTACAGTATTAAATGCATAAACATTGATTAGTCGTCATGGCTTTCCATAGAGCAGAAAATCACAGCACATTAACCGGCCCTCATTATCGATATTATAGGTCAAGATGGAACAGGGTAGTGTCTTGCGCAGAAACAAACAGCAACCCGCCGACAAGCCCACAGCATGCGTCACGAGGACATTATATTCTGAGAAAAAGGGCTGCAGGGCCACCTCGGTATCCTCCTCACTTTCAATTTTCGTCTCCTGGACGGCGATAACATCAGAGTCGGCGGAGTTGCACCTGCCTCTGGCGAGACCTAAGGCCACGTACATTCAGTGTTGTGAATACTAACTCTGTGAAAGCAGCCATGTGGCACTGTGGCACTTCTCCTTGTGCCTCGACGCTCGACGCCAACGGCGATGTGTGCTGCGCACTGGGTCCTCGTCGTCACGGCGCTTCTGAAGCGGCTCGTCTGCGGAACCAGGTTCGTCATCCGCTGGAAAAAGGCCCTGATCAGGAAGCTGCTGGCTAGCAATGAAAGGAGGAGACGAAGTGTCCGCCGTGGTATCCGTAGAGGCTTCAAGGAAGGCGACTGGTTCTCCACCAGCAGCAGAACTCGGCGCCTCACACCTAGGCGGCGCTGCATGGCCATCCGCCGGTTCTTTACACTCCGCGTCGGCACTTTGGAGAACAACCGGCGTACTGACACTCGAAGGCTCACCTACAGCGGCGACTGGCAAGTCCCCAGTCTCGTCAAGTACTTCTGTAGCGTCCATGATGTGCTCCTGTAGAGCGTCGTCAGGGGGTCGCACGCGATGCTGCAGCTTGTCGGCATACGTCACGACGCACTCCTCCGTTGTGTGGCCGAAACGCCGGCAGTCGTTACACCGCGGCGTACGGCAGTGCCGACGAATGTGCCCAACGCGGTTGCAACGTAGACACAGAGGAGGTCTGCCAGGAATCAAAACAGGGCTCTGGACGCCGCGCACAGTCAGCTGATGTGTCACTAACCCCGACTCCTTCAGCAAGAGACAGGACTGCATCACGGCTTAGAGTTCTCATCTGTTCCATGTCAGAAACTTTCCAGTTTTCCACCGAGGTGGATGCCACCTTCCCGTACGCCTGGAGTGCCTCACGGATGAAGCAATCTTCCAAGCGCTCGGGCAGCCACAGAAGCTTCAGCTTCACCTTCTTTGGTTCCGGGTCAACAACAACACAGCGGCGGCTCTTCACCAAGAGGTCGCCGCACGACAAGAGCATTTCTTTTGATTGCGCCGATTTGCAAAAAACCATCCAGACGTGAGACATCTGGAATTGTCTGATAGAGCTAATTTCTTTGAGGTCCACGACATTTCTCAGCGAGTCTCTGAAATCCTGTGCCCTGTACGGGCGCCCGGCAAGGTCTGCATGCAGAAAAACGGAGTCCGTCACCAGCTACAAAATTTACAATTTTGTGGATTGCAAAACTTTTTCTAAAGTCTTGTCAAATCGCCTGCAATTCGCAATGTCGGTACTCACTGGATCTCACCAGACGTGCGGTTTGAGAGGCCGCTTCATTCAAATTAATGTTCACACTGCTCGTAAAATTCTTGAACATTCCTCCTGCTGTCATGAGCAGCATGCATTGATTCAGATCGACCTTGCGAAAGCATTTGACCGCGTTCGCCATTCATTTCTGTTTTCACTTCTAGAGCGAGCAAACGTGGGTTCTACTGTACTTAAGGGGGTGCAACTTTGCTACAGCAGCTGTTCCACACAGTTAATCCTTAATGGCCAGCTCTCGAACCCTGTGCCAATCCGCTCTCCCGTGAAGCCAGGCTATCCGATGTCTCCTCTGCTTTTTGCTCTTTATCTAGAACCACTTTGTTTGAGTGTTTTACGTAACAGTAACATCCATGGGTTCCCTGTTTTGGGTAATGATGTCAAATTTCTAGCATATTCTGATGATCTTGCATTTTTCTGCATTGACAAGCCCAGCACTTATGATGCGTTGTCCACGATACATTGATTTGGCATCATTTCTGGTGCTCAAATGAATCGCTCCAAACGTTCTGGCCTATGATTTGGTTCATGGGGCGCAACTCCGCACCTGTATGCTGGAATAGATCTCCTCCTAAAGATCTTGGTGTTTCACTTCATGTCCACAAATCAAGTGCGCATTACTGGAGAGAGTGAGTTCCGGCCGTTGAGCGTTATGCTCAGATGTTTGTACCGCATCGGCTTTCAATTATTGGTCGAACCCAGGATTGCAACACCTTTCTGGCAACAAGGATTTATTACGTACTCCAGGTGCTTCACTGCGCCAGACATTACATACATCGTTTCCATCGTATATTTGCGACGTTTATTTGGTCTTCCAAATTTTAGCCCATGCAGCGTAATAACCTTTACAGGTCTGTTTGTGCAGGAGGGCTGGGCCTAGAGCACCTGTATGTGAGACAATTGGTTGCCCGTTTCTTATTTTTTCGTGAATGTTCCCATACGGTTATTAGAGCATTCTTGCAGGTCAACTTCATGACTGTACTTCCGAACTCAGTAGTTTCTTCCAATTTTAATGAACACATCCATTTACTAGGCTTTATGCGGGAAGTTTATGCCTCCGTGCGTTTTTTGACAGTTCGGTTTTCAAATGAGTACTTATATTCTGTTTCGCGCAAAAATCTGTACAGGGATTTGATATCGACGCTCTTCCCGCCCCCACTGTATCGTTCTGTCTACTTTGGGCTCATGGGTCATGATTAGAGACCGGATTTAAGGCAAATTCCTATTTTTTTCAACGCTTCGTAGGCGCACCATTTTTACATATGAGCACGAATTAGGTGTTGACAATATGTTTAATACTCTTTTTATAGTGCCTATAAATGCCTATTTTGGGCGTCAGTGCCTATAAATGCCTATTTCTGACGTCGGTGCCTACAAATACCCTATTTTACAGAAAAGGGGACTGAAATACGCTGTGGTTTTGCTTTCACATTCTGTTTGCTTTCTAATCCATTGCGGTTTTGAGTAGAACACACAGGTGGCAACATTAGATGACCGCGTCAGTTGGCTGTGGAGAACACTGTACCTACGCCGGCTGCGTACACAATACCAACCACGTCAGCCGAAAATATCGAAGCAACCTTTTTCCTATTTTCTGCCATTTTATCGTAGCAGCTTCTTGACAACTTTGGCTGTTAAAGTGGTAGTTGACCAGATGGCACCACATTTCGGAAAGCATACGGAGTAAGGCATAGGCTCGTCCAAATAATTCCCAGACCAACTGTAAAATGTTCCATAAACCTGCTGAAAACAGCTGAACTGGTTAAAATTTTTACCTTGGTAACCTGCCTTATTTTCGTTCCTTGTGCCCCAGCCGCATGTCATCTTCATCAAATGGCATTTGGCGGTAATCTTGTTGGAGCAGGCCGTACTAGACAGCTGGCAGTCGTGCGTGCATACGAAAACGCATTCGTGCCCTCAAACCCTAGAGTAAATGACTCAATGACTGCTTCCATTGCTTTAACAGTGATTTCTAGACGGATGATGTTTATTTGACCATGGATCGTGGATGTACTACGTAGGCCGGTGCAGAACTATGAGTCTTTCCGGCAAATTCAACATCAAGCAGCACTGTGTATAACATTTTCTAGCATCTCGTATTTATGCTTTCCAGACCCTTCTAATGGCAAGCACCATTTGATAGTTGCGTGGTTCCGGACACGTGAAGCCACAAACTATAAAACACAGTTTACACAAATGACAACATATTTATTAATGTCAAAGCATCGTGTATACCTGCAATAAATAAGTTCAATTCCTGTGTGAGCGAAGACTGAGCTAAGTTGTCAGACGTTTTGAATTGACAATGTTTCTATCAATTTATAAATACATAAGGTGTTCATTGTTTCTACTTTTGTATACGACAAGCGAATTGTTTGTTTCGAGGTATACCAAAGTGTTTTAAAAGGGTTGGTAACCGTCCCTTTTGCTCTGCTGAAGCATGTGTATTGTACGAAAAGTTGCGCGACAGCCCTAAAAAAAAAAACGGCTTCTAATGTTCGTGAAAGACATGAGAGCGCAAAACGGGGACACGGACTAGGAAGGGAACAGGACGAGCGCTGTCTTTCACGAATATGCACCAACAAGCCCAGTTTCAAATATTTCTAATGTTCGCACCTTGCTTAAGGTCCCAAATCATTCCTGTTGTGTTTTTGTATTATTTTACGGCAGATATTTCGCGCTAAAGTTCAGAACTGTGTGCACTTTTGATAAAGTTTATAGTGCCTATTTTTCTCCATTAGGTGCCTGGAATGCACTTTTAGCCGCCTATTTATGGCGCCTAAAACGTGCTTTTTAGTGCCTAAAAATCCAACCTGCAGTCATGATGTTTTAACGCCAGTCCGTAAAATGCCAATTTCTTTTTGCACCAAAACATTTTTCTATAAATTACACACCGAAACTCTACCTGTCAACACGTGGCTCGATAGGAAAAACATTTTTGTATCTTCTGTAAACTGTCGCTTGTGCAATGTGCCTGAAACAATAAACATTGTTTTATAGACTGCAAAGACGCGAGTTTGTTTTATGGTGTGTTGCAGAGGACGCTACAGAAAGATTTTCTCCTAAATTCCTACCGTGTGCGCTACCTTGTTGTTTTCCAACCTGACTCGAAACCCTATGATATGGTTCTTCTGATTGTACTTCATAGCCTTTGGAAAAGGCGCATGCAAGACCGCGACGTTGAACGTGTCGTTTCGCCCAGAATTCATTTTAGCCGAATGTTGCTGCAGGTAACGGACATTTACAAAGAATTGGACTTTTTAGCGGATTGGTTTCCTCTCCTGATGCGCTGTTATCCTTACCGGCCTTTTAGTTCTAATATGTTTGCTATCATGTCGTGGCATGTAGTGCATACCTAGGTGCTCTGTAAATAGTTTTTTGTGTATACACACACACATATGTATATATATCCTTTCTGTACAAAACCATGTAAATAACTACCATGAAAGACAAAAAGAAGCCTTCGTGGCGGAGTAGTAGCGTCTCCGCTTCAAATGCCATAGGCCCTGGTTCGATTCTCAGCCTCAACACAGTTTTTTTTTTTATGTAGTGACGCCGAAACGCTCAAATGGTTGCTATGGCTACGGCACTCCATCTCTTTGACCTCGCTGCGGCTAAAGGTCAACCGTGGCCATGGCTGGGAGCTGCGCCACGGCTCGAAACCTGACGCAGTATTGCTTACGCAATAAAAACCAGTTGGAAGTTTGCGCTCTGTCCTGTCCTCACGTCTCTTTCTTATTCTCCTTCAATCCCTTTCCGCAAGTTTATTCCTTTAATTGATGTGAGTGGTGCAAGCGTTATTTCTGGCTCCCCTGGTCGTCGGATGTGAAAGACCAGGAGAGTTGCCGGAACTCTTGAGCCTGTTTGGAGCTTTCAAAAACAGTTGTGGACTCCAAGGGATCAGGATGGTCACGAAGAACGGTGTCGAGTGGTTAGGATGGTTCACGGCTGTACAGAAGGAAAAATGGTCAGAAACCAGCAATCCTCTGCGTAGCGGTGTTGTAGGCGTGGGTGACGAATGGTATCACTACGTCCCAGTTGGAATGATCCGCAGCCATGTACGCTAACATGCCACCTAATGTCCAATTAAAACATTCGGTCAGGCCGTTCGTCTGCGAGTGGTAGGCCGTAGTGGTGCGAAGATTAACGTTGCACTGCTGCAGAAGGTATGAAACGACATCAGACAGAAACACTCGCCTTCGGTCGCTCAGCAGTTCGCGCGGTGCACCGTGGCGAAGTACGAAGTGGTGCAAGAGGAAGGCTGAAACATGCCACCCCGTAGCCGCAGGCAGGGCGGCAGTTTGGGCGTACCGTGTCAAGAGGCCTGCAGGGACGATGACCCAGCGGTTTCCAGCAGCAGTGTAGAGAAGCGGTCCGTACAGGCTATTGCCAACTAGGTCGAGAAGACTGGATGGGCAAGGAAAAGGCGGCATGGGGCCAGTCGAGTGGTGGTAACCGGGCATGAGGCGTTGACGGGCGGGGCAGGAGCGAACGAATTTACGAACGTAGGTGTACACACCGCGCTAGTAATAGCGGCGACAAAGCCAGGTATAGGTCTTTGAGGCATCGGTGTCACAGGCTTGCGGATCACTATGAAATGCAGCACATACTTCCGAGCGTAAATGCCCGGGGATCGCAAGGAGTCATTTTTGGCCGTCAGAGAGGTCATTTCGGCGGTGGTCAGCCTGACGGAGGACTGCGCACGCGACCGAAAAGACCGAAGGTTTTTAAATATAGATGACAAGAGGAGTGATACAGGTGTCTTTGAGCTGCTCGGTGACCATATCATAAACGATAAGGGGGCGCAGTCGAGGGGGAAAGAGGAAGAACATTCAGTGGCCAGGGTGAGCGAGACAAAGCTTCGGAGACGTGATGCTTCATGCCAGATAGACCACACGAGTATCATACTCTTCATTGCATAAGGTCCAGTGGGCGAGGTGGCAGTTTGGGCCTTTCAGGGAGGACAGTCAACATAGGGAATGGTAGTCCGTAATGACCTCCAAAGGTCGGTCGTATAAGTAAGGCCGAAGTCTCCCGATCACCCAAACGATGGCCAAGCACTCTTGTTCAGTAAATGAGTAGTTGAACTCCGGCTTCGTCAGGGTGCGGCTCGCGTATGCAACAACATACTCAACAAACCCATGTTTGCGTTGCGCAGGAACATCACCGATACCAACGCCACTGGCATCTGAGTGGATTTCACTTGTACCATAAGGGTCCAATTGGCACAATATGGGCTGAGAGGTAGGCAGACGGCGCAACGAGCTGAATGCATCGCCATAGGCAGGACTCCAGCATGAAAGGTCGCTGCGCCTGCAGAGAAGGGTAGTCAGAGGTGCGATGATAGAAGCGGAATTGCTGATAAAGCGCTAGAGGGAGCAGCATAGGCCGATGAAATTGCAAAGTTCCTTCATCGTGGAGGGTTTTGGCAACTCAGTGACCGCACGAAAATTTGCTGTGTCTTAGATACGACGTGGCTAAAAATCGTCAACTGGCAAGCGGAGAAGCCACCGGCTGCGGTGAGACATGACCTAAGTGAATGAGGTGCGTCTGGAAATCCGGGGAGGAAACAACGATGTCGTCCATGTAACAAAAGCAGGCTTTTCATTTGAGGTTGCGCATTATAGTTTCCATGATGCGCTCAAAATTGGCAGAGGCATTACATAGTCTCAAGGGCATTACTTTGAATTCGTATAGCATTTCAGACGTCAGAAAAACTGTCTTGGCGAGGTCAGCGTCGGCCATCGGGCCCACAGCGTAGTCCTAAAGATGAGAAGAATTCAGCTCCCAGCAAACCGTCAAGGGCGTCATCAATGCGGGGCAGGCGATAGACGGCTTTGCTGGTGATTTTGTTGAGGCGCCTGTACTGAACACAAAAGAGGATAGAGCCGTCTTTCTTGACGACAAGGATGACGGGGGAGCTCCAAGGACTGAGCGATGCTCGTATAACGCCACGCTGCAGCATGTCGTTCACCTCTTCGTCAATGACCTGATGTTCGGTGGCCAAGACACGATATGGTCTTTGGCGCAACGGCGAATGGGTGCCGGTGTCGGTCCGGTAGGTAACAGCAGATGTGCGGCCCAAACGGTGATCGGAAAACTCAAATGAGGACCGAAACTTACCTAGCAAAGCCAGAACCTGGGTCTTCTCCGGCGGTGTAAGACTGTCGTCGATTGAGCGGTCGAAAACGTCTCAGGGAGCGGTATCAGCAGAAGGAGCAAGTGAAGCCATCGGGAGAGGGCAGAAGTCATCCTCGTAGACGACGACAGAGGCTAAAGGCTCGACGCATTAAAGGCATTCTTCGCGAAGCAGAGAAAATGGGCATAGGAATTGAGTCATGACGGGAAATGCTCTCCAGCCAGCTGCGAGAGTAAGCACAGAGAACGGCAGGGGCAGACAGTGGCGAGAAGCGAAGGTGTCGGATGGGATGAAAGTGAAAGAGCCGTCGGAAACAGAGTTAACAAAGAAACAGAGTTAACAAAGACGAGCACACCAAAGCGCAGCGGGATCTTCACGTCGTCAGCCACAGTCAGTTTGTTACACTGGTAGCGTCCACTGGTTCGTCACCGAAGGGAAGAGGTTGGACTTCGGCACGAGTGTAGTCGATGACAGCCTGACGTCAGGAGACAAAGTCCCAGCCTAAGATGACGTCGTGAGAGCACAATGAAAATACAATAAATTCAGTGGTGTACAGAGATTCCTGAATAGTGATACGGGCCGTACATGCGCTCAAAGGCGCTATAAATTCGGTATTAGTGGCATGAAGCGAAAAATCAGAGAGCGGCGTCGTCACTTTTCGCAGTTGGCGGCACAGTTTCTCGCGCAAGACAGATACAGCAGCGCCGACGTCAACAAGGGCGAAAGCATCGGTGTCCTGCACAGAAAGCTTGATCATATTGGAGGGAGAAAGCCGTTGACAAACACGCAGCTCTTGCCTCCGGAACTGCGGTCACTAACAAGTTTTCCGATGGCGAAGTGGGGCGAAGGCGCATCGGGGAAACCGAGCTGCGACGCGGAGATGGGGACGGCGGCGAACAGAGGGCAGCGATCGGAGGAGTCGACGGCCTCGGAAGGCGAATTACAGCAAAAAGGCTGGGGAGGGGCGCAGGCGTAGGCTCGATCGAGGGTCGGCACCAGCAGCAGGGGCAGGACTCAGCGGCGGGCATTCCTCAAGCTTAACAAATTGGAGGTTGTCAGGTGTCCGCAGTTGATGGCAGCTTTGATATGTTGGCTGGGCATATGATCGAGCAGGGGGAAGTGGGGTCGACCGCGTTGAACGTTGAAACGAAACAAATGGTTCTTGGCGTGGTTTCCTGACGGCTTCGGCGTAGGTAAGCGGCGCTGCAACGGGTGACTGGACTCGGGACAGCAGGAAGATGCGACAGCTCCCGAGCACCCTCGTCACGGACCACTGCTTTGTCTCAAACAGGAGCGAGCTTTCATCACGGCG
Source organism: Amblyomma mixtum (assembly GCF_055824585.1). Lineage (NCBI taxonomy): Eukaryota > Metazoa > Arthropoda > Arachnida > Ixodida > Ixodidae > Amblyomma > Amblyomma mixtum. The sequence goes on from NC_143014.1 coordinate 16,014,531, forward strand.
AGGCTAGTGAATCCGTCTGCGCAGAGGACAGCCGAGTGAAAACGCACTGTCGTCGCAGCTCATTACAGCTTTCACGGAGGTGGGGTTCTTGGCCCTACGCATGTGTTTTTATTTTGTTTCGTACCAGCAGTTGCCTTTCTTCTGCTCACTGCGTATAGTCAGGCTGTCATTTTGTAATTTCTTACTGGTATTATGTATTATTATGTATGTGTTGTACCTTCGTGCTTGGCTTCCCCCCTATGTAATATCCTCGACTAGAGGGCCTTTATGGGTATACTGAATAAAATATAAAAATGAATAAAAGCGTCGTCCTCGATGCCTTTGAGCACATCATTCATTTTATCAGCCTCCGTCATCGACACACTAACGCGCTTGCAGAGGTCGATGACATCTTCTATATGGCTGATGAAGGTTTTACGGCGCTGCTGTGCGCGAGTGCGAAGACGCCGCTCGGCGACAAGTTCGCACCGCCGAGTGGCCGAAGATGCCGGAAAAGCTAGTCTTGAAGGTGGACCAGGTGGTGAAGTCCGATTCGGGGCTCCTGTATTAGAGGTTGGCTACAGCGATTAAGTAGAAGGCTACACTCGTGAAATCCATGCTATCGTCCCACCGGTTTCGAACGCTCAGCCATTCGTAGGAGGACAGGAGGTCGTGCTCGTCTGTGCTGCTGAAGACGGCAGGGTCGCGCTGGCGGAGCGCACCATGGCAGGCAACGGGCGCCAGGGAAAAGCCGGCTGGTTGGTTGGCATCGGATGGCATGGTGGTAGCCAGGGTCCGGTTTCGCAGCTCCAAGATGGAATCCCGTAAGTCCAGAAAGATGAAACGGGTTTCATTTGTAGGAGAAGATCTTGTGCGAAGGCCGAGTACAGCAGGCAAGGACAGGCCCGGCCCAAACAGTTGGCCTTCTCGTCTCGCTGCAGGTGTGGGCTCCGCCGCTGCGGCTGCCAATCATCTCCCTCTTTAGAGACGTTGCTTTGCTCATCGGCAGTCCACTGCATGCACACATCGGAGCACTCTTGAGGAGTATATAAATATCAAGCTGAGATGAGGCTCAAAATGATGAAAGCGAAGGGCTCTCAGTCGTTCTATATTATAGTATCTTGTCCCACGAGACCTGGCGTAGTGCATACAAACGATGGCTACTGGTTCAGCAAAATATGGCAGGCAATGTGTTGCACTATTAGTGTAAAGCCACTCAGCTGCCGCTGGCTAACTAATTAGCGCACACATTTTTTGGTTGTTGTTGTTCATCGGTGGAAGTTCAACAGAAAAGCATCTTGTAGCTTTAAGATATGTTAAACGGATAATCAATAGAAGTTTGTACTAGGTATTCGACACATACACGAAACACATGAACGACTTTTAAACAAGCGCTCAACATGCTGCCAGCTCCAACCGAAACCCATATCTTTATCAACATGATTTCGACGCCACGGGTTGCATATGTTGCTGGGAGTTAACTGAGCATTTTGAGGCTCCTCTCGGCTCTTGCAGTAAAGTGCTGGCTCACTGCAGAAAGAATGTGGTAGACGTCTGTGCTGCTCGGCAACAGCTGCCGCCTGTGCTCATGAATGTCGCCGCACCACTTTCTTGCTGGCCAAGTTTCTTGCCGCATATCGCAATGTGATCACCGCTAGCGATGTCAGAAATGCGCCTGCATTCCTTGGCGCTGGACTATCGCTTACCTGCAGCCGTGCGAAACACGTATCTTCACATTCTGGCAGCAGCAGCGGACACGCACACAGCATATCAGGATACTGTCTCCATTTTTCAGGTTGGTGCTTGTTCGTATGCTTTATTGTAAACGGCATCGTCACCTTACCGTCGCTGCTGCTGCCAGGTGCGTTGTGGTGTAATTTTCGTCATCTCTAGAACTAACTTTGTCGGGTGCTTTCGCCGAGCTCCTCAGCGCGAAAACGGACAGTGCAAAGGACACCCTAGAAGATTTCAGGGCTCTCGGGGATAAGCCTCCACGGAGCATTAAGCAAAAGAATGGAAAGCTCGGCTAGTTGTAGGTTGTTCATGATGAAAATTTGTGGGCGCGAACAAACAAAAGACAGCGAAGAAAGGCGCTTGTCCTGTGGTTTCTTCGCTGTCTTTTGTTTTTTCGCGCCCACAAATTTTCATCATGAGCATTAAGCAAGTAGCGAAGGTCCTTACCGAACTTCTAACTAAACTTGATGTATTTGCATCTGACATGAAAAGCAGCGTCGAAAAAATGGGCGGCTGAAGCACTGAAATTCGTGCTGAGCTCTCTAGCATTAGAGTGAATGGACTTCATAAATGAGGGGTTTGAAAACTTCAAAACAGATGTGGGAGGTTTTCGTCGGGATCTCGCGGAAGTCAAAAAAACAAAATGAACATTATCAGAAAACAAACGAGCTTCTGTGAGAGGAACTGCAAGGGACAAAAAAAAGATGTTAGAGCTAAAGTTGAAATCAAGGAACTTCCATTTGCTCCGAATGAGGACCTTGACAACTCTATTAAGAAGGTGGCTTCTTGCCTGGTTGTCGAACTTGCCGAGTCTGACATTGATGTAGTGTATCGAGTGCGCTCTAAAGATAAGGACAAGCCAAACTTGGTGGTCAAGTTTATCACAAGGTCTATCCGAGATGAAGTGCTCAATGCTGCTAAAAATACCAAACTGAACACGAGACTTCTTGGTTTTGAAGAACAAGAACCCTTGTTTGTTAATGAGCACCTGTGCGTTGAGAACAAAGTACTACTATCTAAAGCAAAGGAAGCAGCTAAGGACCACAACTGGAAGTTTGTTTGGTTGTCACAAAGAAAAATTTTGATGCGTAGGGCAGACAACTCCACTGTTCTGCACATCACAAGTGAAGGTGACTTAGCCAACGTCGTGTGACTTTTCTTTTTTTTTTGTCGTTTAGATCTTAGCATGACAGTTTTTTCTGTTTCTTTTGACATGGCTTTTACGTTTCAACAAGTTGACGATTTGATGCGTGATAGCAATTTTTCAATTTTGCATTGTAACGTGCGCAGCATACGAAGCAACCTAAAAAACTTGATTGTACAGTCTTTGTCAAAAGTAACCAGGCTCCAAGGTTTCCTTCTCGTTCGCATAACGGAGCCCTGACGGCTTCCTTGAATATCAAAAAGTTCTTTGAAGGCGAAAACAGACGTTCTTCTTACCATACCGAGATTTAGAGCTTGAGGGCCGGCATAATAGCTTTAATACACGACTGAGAAGAAAAACGTGCAGCCTGGTTACTTTTGACAAAGACTTTACATATGGCAAGGTATGAATCCTGTTTTGATGTCATAGTCGTGAGTGAAACTTAGCTCAAGCCTGATGAAGCAGTCGCTTTCCTGGGTTATAAATTTTTATCCCAGCCACGGGATACACGAGGCAAAAAGCTGCTATCGCAGCTTTTTGCCTCGCCTCCCCAACCTTTGATGGAAATAAATGGAATATATTCATAAAACTTCAGGATGGTTTGATCGTTGGTGTGGTGTATCGGCGACCAAACACATCGATAACGTAGTTCCTTGAGAAGTTTGAAATCATTCTAACAGAATGTTTTCATGGACGTCGCTCTAATATTGTCATAATGGGCGATTTTAATTAGAGATGTAACACATGGCGTACAGAACAGCTACACTTTCCTTCTGGAATCATTTGCCTTACGTAGCCTTATTACAGAACCTACCCACGTAACACGTACTTCAACTACTCTAATAGATGACGCCCTCTGTAATATTGTCCCGGTTGTGCTGGCTGGTACCTGCGCTGAGGTGGTAGCCGTCAATTCACCCATTTTTCTTGTAATAGAAAAAGACCTGCCACCACAAGCGCAGATGACACAGTGTAAAATTCGTAGTAAGATAAACTATGTAGCACTACGTGAAACAGAACAAGCCGACTTCACTACGGCATATGATGAAAACGTCAATACTGAGTGTAAGAACTTTTTAGATATCCTTAAAAATGCCATCGAACAGAGCTCTCTGCCGAACACTAATAAATACAGCCAGCCAACGTGTCCTTGAATGAATACTGAATTATTAGCCGTGTTAAGATATAAGGACAAATCGTATCACAAATGGAAGCAGTTGAGCTCAAACGAATACTACCTAACCCAGTTTAAGCGTCGCAGGAACTTGCCTGTATCTCTTATGAGAAAAAAGGAATATTATTCCTCACTGGTGAAACAGGCGCATGGAAATACAAAAAAAAAACTTGGGACATAGTGAACGACGCAATGGGCCTGCGATCCACTGCAGCAACACTTCCTGAGACAGTTGACGAAGACGCTGTAGAATCATTTAATACCTATTTTATACCTCCATTGGGCCTACGGTTGCCGCGCAGGTTCATGCTGACGCACCTACGGCGAAGATGCCAGAGCGTGTTAACAACAGTTTTGCTCTGCCTGACATAGACATAGAGGAAATAATCACTGCAGTCGACAGCCTTTCAGCTGGCAAGGCGGCAGGACCTGATGTAATACAAAAACAACATTGATATACTAGCAATCCATTTACTACACATCTTCAACCATTCATTGGCAAATGGAATATATCGTGACGAGCTGGAGGTTGCAAGGGTTGTACCTATTTATAAAGGCGGTGAGCGATCTGATCCGCGAAACTATAGACCAATCTCGGTATTAAATGCAATTAATACAGTTCTTGAAAAGGTGCTTTGTAAACTTATACAAAATTTTCTAAATAAATATAACATTATATGTCATAATTAGCACGGCTTCAGGCCACCAAGGTCAACGTCATCCGCAGTTCTTGTCCTTACACAACTGATAAATACTGCACTGCGTAATAACACACTGGCCATAGTAGTATATTTAGACATATCAAAAGCTTTCGATACGGTTGATCACACAATACAACAGAAATTGGAAGCCTACTGTTTAAGAGGCCAAATTTGTGATCTAATTAAGAGTTATTTTTCAGGACGGAAACAACCTGTTGTCGTGAACAATTTAACCTCACTACCGCAAAGCATCAACCTAGGTGGGCCTCTGGGCTCCATGCTTGGGCCGCTATTTTTTTCCCTGTATATTAATGACCTTCCATCAACGCTGAAATATTCAAAAGCTGTAATGCCGATGACACTGCATTACTTTTTACAGGGGAAAATCTAGAGCTACTTAAATGTATAATTAATGAAGAGCTTAGTGAAGTTTCGCAGTGGTTTAAAAGTAATCGGCTAACCCTTAATACTGAGAAAATAAAGTACACCGTGTTTCACTCGCGCAGAAAGAACATGAACTACGAAGGGAAGGCAATGTCGACCATCACTCAACTAGTTACAACTATTGATGATTTTCTTAGAGTGCTGGACAACTCGGGACAGATCGATGTTCTTTTTTGGATATGGCGAAAGCTTTTGATAAGGTACCACATGCAAAGCTCCTTTATAAACTGCAGTTACTTGGTATTCCGTTGTATCTTATTGAATGGGTCAGAGCTTACTTAAGCGGTAGAACTCAGTGTGTTGATGTGAATTGTACTCTTTCTGAATCGCTTCCTGTTACTTCCGGTGTTCCTCAGGGCAGTGTGTTAGGACCTTTGCTGTTTTTAATATATATAATTGATTTAATAGACACTATTCCTCCGTATGCGTCAACAAGGTTGTTCGCGGATGACTGCGCTGTATATAAAGAAATAACCTCAATTGCAGATCAACAATTGCTGCAAGATTCTTTGCTCAAAATATGTCACTGGTGTGAAGAATGGGACATGGATTTAAACATTGATAAGAGTGCGCTTCTCCGAGTTACGAGAAAAAAAATGTTAGTAATTACCAATATTGCCTTCACCACAGCCACATCCGAGAGGTCTCAGAGTACAAATATATAGGAATTACTCTTAACAACCGATTAACCTGGGGCACTCATATTTCTGAGATCTGTTCAGCCGCTTTTTCTCAGCTGTGTTTCTTGAGACGCAAATTAAAACATACTCCTAGAGGTATTAAGCTTCTGGCTTACAAAACTTTTGTCAGGTCCAAACTTGAGTACTCTTCTGAAATTTGGGACCCGCACACCAAGAAACATATTTATCAACTAGAGCTCATCCAAAGGAAGGCAGTACGTTTCATTTTTAATAAATATAGAAGGTCTGACTCCCCAACACAGCTCATGAAAGACAATAGCATTCCGTTGCTTCGTACACGCAGAAAACTTAACCGTATTTCTTTCCTTCATAAAATGATCTCAGGCAAGCTTAACATTTCTCCCCCTTCATTCATCAAGCATTCCACTGCTCGAAGGACCCGCCATACTAGGGAGCGCTCCTTACAGCCTCTTTTCGCTAAAACACTCATTTAAGCACAGTTTCTTCCCTCAAACAATAGCAGATTGGAACGTACTCCCTGAATCGATTTTTAACTCTTTTGACGTAGAACAGGCCCTAAAAACATTTTTCCTTCGGTAAAAAGGAAGTGACTCTCCTGTATTCAATTTTAAGCATGTATTTCTCTTTGTCGTTGCTATGTTCATCTTTGAAGTTCCATTTTTGCTGTGTGTCACATGAAATGTTTTCACCTGGTGTTGTAATTTGTGTTTTCTTATGCCCCTCCTGCTTGGGCCAACGCTGGCCTGCAGTATTTTGAAATAAATAAATAAATAAACATATATCTCTATCGACAACACGAATCTGTGGAGGGTGCCCCAATACAAGTATCTTGGTGTCCTGTTCGCGTCTGACATGCACTGGAAAGAACAAATTAATAATATTTGCTCCAAATTAGCCTATGGATGTCATGTTTTACTAAAGGCCAGGGACTGCTTTGGTCTTTCAATTTTACGCATTCTGTATTTCGCCTTTGTGCACAGTCAATTATCTTATTGCCTGGAAGCATGGGGTGGTACATATAAAACATACCTAGATCCTGTTTCTCGCCTTCCAAAACGAGCTATTCGTATGATAACTTATTCAAATAGTACATACCCCAGCAGGCCAAGCTTTCAGCAGCTTCGTATCTTACCCCTATCAATGGCATATAAACTGAAGATAGCTGAAATAGAAAACAATGTAATAAAAGCTATCAACCCCCTGCCCCTTAGTTTATTTAGATAACCAATGAAACAAACAAGAGCTGCAACTAACAGTCTATTTAATTTACCACCTTTTTATAATATGTACGGCCGGAGAATATAGCAGAGCCCATGTGTGGAATGAACCCACCCTGCTTGGACCTGTACAAGCTGTGCAGTATTGAATAAAGAAAGAAAGAAAGAAAGAAAGAAAGGAAGAAAGAAAGAAAGAAAGAAAGAAAGAAAGAAAGGAAGAAAGAAAGAAAGGAAAAGAAAGAAGGAAAGGAAGAAAGAAAGAAAGAAAGAAAGGAAGAAAGAAAGAAAGAGAGAAAGAAAGAGAGAAAGGAAGAAAGGAAGAAAGAAAGAAAGAAAGAAAAAGAAAGAAGGAAAGAAAGAAAGAAAGAAAGAAAGAAAGAAAGAAAGAAAGAAAGAAAGAAAGAAAGAAAGAAAGAAAGAAAGAAAGAAAGAAAGAAAGAAAGAAAGAAAGAAAGAAAGAAAGAAAGAAAGAAAGAAAGAAAGAAAGAAAGAAAGAAAGGAATCCCAAATGAAGTTAAAGAAAAAAATAACTTCGGCATCTTTAAAACATTACTTAATTTCCATGGAAATGTGCGAATGAATTGAATTGCGTGCGTTAATCTTGAAGTTTTTGTTTGCACGGTCTGCAGTAATATTGTGGTTGTTTTGTATTTGGACCCCTCACTAGCCGTAAAGGCTATGGGTCACCAACTGTTTGTGTACTGTTTCTTAGAATAAATAAAGAAAAAAATTCAAAAAAAAGACGGGTGGTATTGTGTTCGTGAAAGGGCGCCAGTGGAGGATTTTCTACATGCTGTGCCTCTACCCTGTGCACCAGATGCTTTCTACACTTACCATTTTTGCACGCTTCTCGCTGCAATCTCATGAAGATATGCCGCGTCTAAATTCAGAAAAGTGCCAAAAAACGCTCCCACTGGAAGGTCCCCCGAAACCTATTTGAAGCTCTCAAGGTTTCCAGACTTTAACAACACACAAAAGCGAACTCGAGCTCCATCGCTGACGGCGACTGAGTGCCAAGCAAACGACAATGAACGCAGCGGTACCAAGAAGAACGATAAGCCAGAGAAGTGGACCCGGTGTCTTTCCTACTCACACGTACGGCATTTTTCGAGACGTTAATAATACAGCACACAGAATTAGCGCTTGAGCATGAAGAATGTGTTTTGTCTTTTAAGGTACGGCACAGACACGTGTGACCAGTCACATCATCATTGAATAAAAAAAATAATAGAAAAATACAATACACGTGGTAAAGTAGGTCATGCATAAAGATTATTGTTATTCAGGAGAACAGAAAACTGGGCGCGTTGGTAAAAGTTTGGCCTATTGAGGGGCGCGAAGAAACGAGGACTGAACCGGAAACACGCACTCATCAACTTAATTTGTATTCGGAACGACTCATGGCCTTCAAACCCAGTGGCGCCCAAGGCTTAAAAATCACGCACAGGAAGCAAAGGACACGCATGCAATAGCGTCATCCGGTGTCCTTTGACTCGTTTTTGCTTCTTGTGTGTGTTTTTTATGCCTTCTGCTCCTGAGCCGGTGGGTTTGAAGGCTTTATAACCATGAGTCTTTTCTAATAAAAATTGAATCGGTAGTGAGCGCTCCGTTTACGTGCGTATTTCCGGTTCAGTCCTCGTTTCTTCGCGCTGTTCAAATATGCTATACAGATTGACACGTGGACACGTGAACAACGCCTTTCCTTCCACTTCTGTCGAGATGCGGCAAATCTAGTTCCTAATTGCGGCCTTCTTTGTCATTGAAGACGACAATTCCAAACGCATTAGACCTAACTGAGCTTGTCCAAAGAACCACAAGAGAGGAAGTGAGCGGAATCCTTGTACACCGTCACATCAGCGAAAAAAATGTTGAAGACAGTGTGGATTCACCCAACAATCCTGTCTGTTGAGTTATGATTCCTGCAGGAGCACTTAATTCTCTAGAAGACCTTCAACGATACTTTACCTTTTACACAAAATAACCGCCCTTTTTAATAGCCCTTACAGTCGCAGTGGTTGCTATGTTACTAGTACTTTTTTATCTTCTGCTTCTTTTATTTTCTCTTATACTTCTCATTCTAATTTGATTAAGCCCGTTATACTTACTGGCACACGCCGGGTCAGTTATTTTTCAGCCTTTTACATTATTATCACCATAGCTTTAGTCTGTGGAAGATAAGGTTCTGAAAACGTAAATATTTGTAAAAAGGTTTTAAAGCTAACCAAGTATACCGCATTACCATCACTACTTACTTCAGCGAGTCTATATAATTTACAGATGTCCCAGACAGGCCTGTCAGCATACAGAGCTACTTGGAATATACTATTAGTTTCGGTTCTTCTATACTCCTTCCACCATCAACTTTCTGTACTCATCTTTGACTGTACACAATGTTTAGTACATTTCACATAGCGGTGCGGAAGCCAAACAGGACAATGCAGAAAGACAGGCACAAAGCGCTGGGTATGTGTTTTCTTTCCACATGGTTCCGTAATGTTTTTTGGCTCTCCTAGTATAAAAAAAGGTGCCCACGAGTGGTGCGTAGCTTCGGTAGACGATGACTTACTGCCTAAATGGAAAACGGAAGCGGTCGGCAATGGAAATGCACGACGGTATTCGTGTTAGCTCACAGTGAAGGACACCGTACCACTTTAGCTTGCAGGCGCGAAATTTCGGCGAGAATGCGCTCTGTCGAGCAGCAAAGAATCAAGAGAGCGCTCTTCGAAACGGCGCTCTACTCAGCTGAGAGCGTGCAACACATCTATAGCAGCGGACAAGAGAAGGGGTGCCACGTGCCTCACCTGTTGCCGGCTCTCGGAGAGCGCAGCAGCGGCGTCCTCCGGCTGGGCGGCGACTGGACCCTCTGCGGCCGCCGGCGGCACGCGCGCGGCCCCCGCCACTTCCGCGCCTGCGCGAATAGCGCCGCGCGCAGGTTGCCTTGGTCGACCGGGCGGCGCGCCTCCATTCGTTCGCTTCTTCCAGCATTCCGTGCAGCGGGACCGGAGGCATTTGGTTCCATCCGGACGCAAAGCAACGGTCGAGCGGTTCGAGAAACACGCGAGTGTTGGATTCGGGCCTCTGTTAGCAAGTGCGTCCTTCCTTTGGGGACCACACGTTAGGGGAACGCCATCGATGGCATCTGCAAGTAACCTCTGGGCTGCACAGACGACATCCTCAATAAAGCAGCTCGGCTCGAAGGCTACGAGGACGACGTGGTGTTGAAAGAACTATTAAGCATGAAATGCTTTTAGCTCCCGTTGTCAGCAGTGTGGTGACGTCACGCCGAGACCGAGAGCCAACATCCGGGCACTGAGTACCACACATCCGGGAGCTGAAGCGAGAGCATCCGGGTACCGTACGAGACTGAACGAGACTCTCTAAGCGCTCCTACAGGACCGGCATACAAGCGCCGGTAGCTCTCCAAACGAGTTACAAGAAAATAACTGCTTCCAATTTCTTCTCAATGTTCATCGAGATATCACTCGAGCTGTGCATTTGATAATGCGCCGAATTATAATTTCCAATTTCTAATAACGCGTGCAAAAAAACACATACATGCCACGATACACTTGGTTATCATACGTGATCAGTTAGGGGCTTTGAGAGAGGGCCGCTTAGAGCAAGCGCGGAGCCCCAGGGCCAGAAGGGCTTTGGGCGGAAAAACTGCTTCCGCGCCATCCCCAAGGATAGCGCTGCGGTCCCACACTCACGCATGTAAAAGACCGGCCGCTGGGCCTTCAGCTCATGACGTTTCCCCCTTTGGCAGGCAGATGTATACACGCTCGCGGAGTATTCGAACGCGCTGCATATACATTCTTGTAAGCCTGCGTCTCGTTGTGTCTGCGTATGCTTCTGCATCGTCCTGCATTTCAATGTCGCTACAACCAATGTGTTATGAACGTCAACATTTCATGCTTACTCTACTCTCGTTTACGGGAGAGGCAGAGATTTTTTCCGTGGGGGCCGTCGATGCTGACGCCATGCTCACTATAGGTCTTGCGTACCGTGTGGACGCAATGCTAGCCGATTACTGCCAGAAAATTCGCCGTTCCTTGACCTGAGAGTCAGGTATCGTAATCCGGGCGTTCGAAACGCAGCCCAAGACAATTCTATTCAACCTAATCATATAGATGGCCGCGGCCAAAATTGGCGGTGCAAGTTTTACCTAGGAACTACAGAAACATTTGAACGTGGGGAGGAAGCAGCGCATCCCAACCTCCAGTGAAGAGGTGCTGGGAGGGAAAAACCTTTCAACAGACGTGTTTCGCTACGCATGCGTACCCAACATACTTGGCAGTTGAGGTTTGGTCATTTGTCATGATCATCAGCCTGACTACACCCACTGCAGGGCAAAGGCCTCTCCCATGTCTCTCCAATTAACCCTGTCCTTTGCCAGTTGCCGCTACTGTATCCCCGCAAACTTCTTAATCTCATCCGCCCACCTAATTTTCTGCCGTCCCCTGCTATCCCGTTTGCTTTCTCTTGGAATCCACTCCGTTACCCTTAAGGACCAGCGGTTATCTTGCCTTCGCATTACATGCCCTGCCCAAGCCCATTTCTTCTCTTGATTTCAACTAAGATGTCATTAACCCGCGTTTGTTCCCTCACCCACTCCGCCCTCTTCCAATCTCTTAACGTTACACCTATCATTTTCCTTTCCATAGCTCCCTGCGTTGTTCTTAACTTAAGCTGAACCCTCTTTGTTAGCCTCCACGTTTCTACCCCATAGGTGAGTACCGGTAGGATACAGCTGTAGTATACTTTTCTCTTCAGGGATATTGGTAAGCTACCATTCATAATCTGAGAGAACCTGCCATATGCGCTTCACCCCATTCTTATTCTTCTAGTTATTTCCCTCTCATGATCCGGATCTGCGGTCACTACCTGCCCTAAGTAGACATAATTTATTTATTTATTTATGTATTTATTTATTTATTTATTTATTTATTATTCCTCAAAGGTCCCTTTCGGGACATTACATGAGGGGTGGGGATAACACGGCAAAAAAAAAATATTATACATTAATAAGAAAATGGACAAAAATTACGTTGATGAATGGGCTTCCTCGATGGTGGTCTTGAAAAGTCGGTGAATCATGATGGTGGCCACTTCAGCAGGGAGGTTATTCTAGTCACGGGCAGTATTTAAGAAAAATGATTGCTGGAATGTGGTGGTATGGGCACGTTCAGGGTAAACAGCGTTCGGGTGGTTATGGCGGGAAATGCGATGGACACGTGGAATTTATTTATTTATTATTAGTACCTCAAATGCCCCTTGGTGTGGGGTATTACATGAGGGATGGGCATAATGTTCAAGTGAAGAGTGGTTCGATGGCAGTCTTGAAGGAATGTGGGTCGGAGTGGCGCACAGCGTCGACAGGCAGTTTGTTCCAGTCCCGAGCGGTCTGAACAAAAAACGAACGAAGATGTGCTGTGGTCTGTGCTGGGGGCGGATAGACGGCTTTAGGATGGCTGGTGCGGCTTGACTGTCGATGAAGTGGTAAGATTGCTGAAACATTGAGTGACGTATGGTAGAATTTGTGAAAAAGGCACAGCCTGAAGATGCAGCGTCGCTTTTCAAGATTAGTAAGATTAGCCCGTGATTTGAGTGCAGTGACACTGGAATGATAGGAGTAGTCTGAGAAAATAAACCTTGCAGCGCGATTTTGTAGAGCTTCGAGGGTGTTAGAAGGATTAGCTTGATGGGGATCCCAGACTGAGCATGCGTATTCTATTTTAGGTCTGATAAATGTAAGATAAGTAAGTGTTTTCACGGATGCAGAGGCTAGGCGCAAGTTTCGACGGAGGCAACCAAGAGTGCGATTGGCTTCGTTAGTAACTTTCATTATATGCTCTGACCAGGTTAGTGTATCTGAAAGGGTGACGCCAAGGTATATGTAAGAGTGGACAGATAAGATTACCGAGCCACAAATGGTGTAACTTGATGCCTGATAGTTTTTCCGACGGTGAAAGGAAAGCAAAGATGTTTTCTTAGTGTTTAGGCACATTAACCATTTGTCGCACCAAGTTTCAATTCGTTTAAGGTCATCCTGTAAAATTCTAGAGTCAGAGGTGGTGTGGATGGGGCGGTAAAGTACGCAGTCGTCTGCGAAAAGGCGGATGTTAGAGGATATGTTACTAGGCAGGTCATTAATATAAATTAGAAACAGCAATGGTCCGAGTACTGTACCTTGGGGGACTCCGGAGAGGACTGGAGAAAAAGACGAGGAGCAATTGTTAGCGTACACAAATTGCTTTCGGTTCGTAAGGAAATTAGAAATCCAATCTAATACAAGGGGGTTAATGCACAATCTTGAGAGTTTAAGTAGTAGTCTCTGATGGGGAACTTTATCGAATGCCTTTTCGAAATCTAAGAACAGCGCGTCTACAGGTATGTTCAGGTCTAGGTTAGAGCTTATGTCATTTATGAATGAAGCTAATTGTGTATCACATGAGAGGCCCTTGCGAAAGCCATGTTGTCTAGGATTGAAAAAATTAACAGATATTAAAAATTTTACTATGTGAGAGTAGAGGACGTGTTCCATTACCTTGGAACAAACACTTGTTAGTGAAATGGGACGATAACTGGAACATAAATGTGAAGGACCTTTTTTCGGGACTGGAACTATTTTGCCCACTTTCCAGTCTTCCGGCACCACTCCTGATGACAATGACTGCTGAAAAATATTGCATAGGATCACACTTACAACAGTTTTTGTGCTCTTTAGTACTTTAGTGTTGATACCATCAATTCCGGATGAGGATGTTAGCTTTAGTGATTCAATTAATTGGTTGGCTTCTGTAAAGTTGTGGAAGAATTTGTGAAATAAGCAGAGACGTGCTGTGTTCCGACGGGTGACTAGAGTAGGCAATTGCAATCGTGATTTCAGACCTGAGATGCTGGTATGATAGGAGTAGTCAGGTGAGATGAACCTCGCGGCACGATTCTGAACAGACTCAATGGTATTAATTAGGTTAGTCTGATGGGGATCCCAGACAGAGTTAGCATATTCAAGTTTAGGTCTGACGAAAGTCTTGTAAGCGAGCGATTTGAGAGAACTTGGTGCTAGAGCAAGGTTGCGCCGAAGATACCCAAGGACACTGTTTGCGGAGTTAGTTATGTTGGGGATATGGAGAGTCCAAGTTAGATCACGAGAGATATGGACGCCTAAGTATTTGTAATGATTGACCGAAGAAATTGGGCAGTTATTAATAGTGTACACTGGCGCGATGAAGTTGGGGCGACGGTGAAAAGAAATCAGTGAGGTCTTTGAAATATTAAGAGACATGAGCCACGTGTTACACCAATGTTGCACTTGTGAAAGGTCTTCTTGAAGAGCGACGATATCTGAAGAATTTGTTATGGGGCGATATGTGACACAATCATCAGCAAACAGTCGGACGTTGGAAGAAAGACTAAGTGGAAGATCATTAATATATATTAGGAAAAGAAGGGGACCTAGTACACTTCCCTGTGGGACGCCAGACTTCACAGGTGAAAGAGATGATGAGTGACTATTAGCATAGACGAACTGATGACGGTCAGTTAAAAAGGCACGAATCCAATTAACGATGAAGGGGCGCAGATTCAGACGGGAGAGTTTGTGTATTAAGCGACCATGAGAAACTTTATCGAACGCCTTTTCGAAATCAAGGAACACAGCGTCACAATGAATATTACGGTCTAAGTACGAGTGTAAATTGTGTAGGAAAAGGGCAAGCTGTGTCTCACATGAGCGGCCTTTAAGGAATCCATGTTGATTAGGATGGAAGAAATTTACAGAAGTTAAAAAGCCAGCAACATGCGAGTACAAAATATGCTCCATGATTTTGCAGCAAACGCAGGTGAGTGAAATCGGGCGATAATTTAACGGGGATGAACGGTTACCTTTTTTGAACACTGGAATGATTTTGCCGATACGCCAGTCACGTGGTAAAGATCCTGATGATAGCGATTGCTGAAAAATGAGCGACAAGATCACACTGCTAATGTCTTTAGTATTCTTCAGAACTTTTGAATTTATGGCGTCGATACCTGAGGACGAAGTATTGGTTAGCGAGTCAATAATTTTTGCAATGCCTTGAGGTTCAAATGATATGTTTTCCATGACTGGATGATCCAAAGATGGGATATCGGGAAGGTTATCGGCAGGTTCATTGGTGAACACAGAAGAAAACGCAGAGTTAAGGATACTCGCCACATCAGAATCATTAATCGGAAATCCGGAATTATCACAGAGCGTAATGACAGAAGGTTCATGAGGCATAATGGTTTTCCAAAATCGCTTGGGGTTATTTTGTAGCAATGATGGTAAAGTATTGGAGAAGAAGGTACGTTTTGCTTGCGCTGTCTGCGTGTTGTAGTGTTGTTCGGCGCTGTAATACTTCGTCCATGCTAGGGGAGAGTTAGTGAGCTTAGCCTTTCGAAATAAGCGTTTTTTCTTGTTATTTAGTCGTTTTAACGATACGTTAAACCATGGGGAACCAGCCCGCTCGGTTATTTCTATGGTTGGTATATATAGCTTTAAGAGACGCTGAAATTCCGATTTGAAAAGTATCCAGTTTGATTCTACGGAGCGAGAAGGAAACCCAGGTGTAAACTTATCTAAGAAGGTTGTTAAGTCTTGATTTATGCTTACGTAATTGCCTTTATCATAAAGTGTAATTGTCTTTTTAATTCTTTTGTGATTATTCATGCTCCAAGAGAAGGTAGTGTGAACTGCCAAATGATCACTCAGGCCATGCATACAAGTTATGGAGGAAAAATTCTCTGGATGAGTCGTTAAAACAAGGTCCAAAATGTTGGCGGAGTGATCTGTTACACGCGTAGGAGTGGTAACTAACTGTGTTAAACCGAACGTAAGGCACGTGTTTAGGAATTCGCTTGGTAGTGTACATTTGTACATATTGTAATCTCTTACTACTTCCAGCACCTCGCTACCAATTGCGAACTGCTGTTCCCTTGCTAGCCTATTGAACATTACTTTGGTTTTTCTGCATATTAATTCTTAGCCCCACCGTTCTATTCTGCCTGTCTAACTGATTGATCATGCTTTGCAGTTCTTGTCCTGAGTGGCATAGTAAGGCAATGTCATCAGCGAATCGCAAATTACTCAGGTATTCTCCTTTAACTCTTATCCCCAACTGTTCCCATTCCAGTCCCCGGAATACCTCCTGTAAACTGGCAGTGAAGAGCATTGGCGAAGTCGTGTCTCCCTGCCTGACACCTTTCCGTATTGGAATTTTATTGCTGACTTTATGAAGAACTATAGTAGCTGTGCAATCGTTATAAATATCTCCCAATATTTTCACATAGCACTCTTCCACACCTTGATTCCGCAATGCCTGCATGACAGCTGAGGTTTCCACCGAGTCAAATGCTTTATCGTAATCAATGAAGGCTATATATAGGGGTAGGTTATGTTCTGCGCATTTCTCTATCACCTGATTGATAGTGTGAATGTGGTCTATTGTCGAGTATCCTTTACGAAAGCCTTCATTTGTCATTTGTCATTGAGTGCTTATGCGTATATGCTGTGTCTCGTCGAGAGCACACGAGGAGCAGACATCGTGGTCGCCCAATCCAATGGCGGATGATGGGTTCGTACCTGCGACTGTAGTTGTAGAGTACCGACCATGCTGTTGGCTTGCATGGGTATTATGCGTCGCGAGTGCCGGCCTTTCCACTGACCTCTTCGCATAGGTTATCTCACGTCCTCCTCGTGCTTACCTATACGGGACATCTATTCAGTGTCTTACGGAGCATGCCCGAACAGGCTACAGCCTAGCATTTCTGCTGGCAGCACTCACTGTGCCTAAGTTCAGAGGCTAGTATCCACTCACCGGGCACTCAATGTAACCAGTGGTGCGACTGAGTGCAATTAAGCCTCGTCTCTTTTTCTGGATCTGCTAAGAATGCGCGCTCTGGTGCAGCAGCCGAAGCGTCAGCAGCATGCACAACCGTCTCAAGCAGCCACTTTTTCCAGCCTATATGAGATAGGCCCTGATCCTTAGGAGTGACAGCCAAGCGGCCGGTAGCTCTTATAGCCCGGCTCTGCTCCTCAGGCAGTGGGCCTTAAACGGGCTAACGAAGCTGACCTGCGTCAAATGACTAATGAGAAAGAGCCTACCTTCACTTAAACGGAGATTTTACTCCGTTACCAGTACAAATCATATGTTTGCCTATGAGCGTGCGTGTGAAGCCGGGTGGGTGGGTGGGTGGGTGGGTGGGTGGGTGGGTGGGTGGGTGGGTGGATGGATGGATGGATGGATGGATGGATGGATGGATGGATGGATGGATGGATGGATGGATGGATGGATGGATGGATGGATGGATGGATGGATGGATGGATGGATGGATGGATGGATGGATGGATGGATGGACCCTTAGCAAAAACTAATACGTTTGGAATATACGGTGGGCTATTTAAAATGTATTTTAAACATATTTTGTATTCATGAATGCACTAAAAATATGTCGGAAATACGTTTCTGAAATTTTATGCTTGGTATTCGAAATATATTTTTAAAATGTGCCAAAAATACCTCACTTAAAGCATACTTCGAGCACTTTTCAAATACGTGAAAAAATATGTATGCACTTTTAGCATCTTGTCAGTGTATTAAAAGTGTATTTTCGGAAATATGAAATTAATTCATCGAAAGTATACTTCAATTCTAGAAAACGGGCAGCCCTTGTAAACGTATATGTATGCAGTTTTAGCATCTTGTCAATGTATTAAAAGTGAACTTTCGTAAATATGAAATTAATTCATCCGAAATATACTTCCATTCTAACAAACGGACAGTCCTTTTAAACGTTTTTGCACACTTCTAGCTGCCGTTGAACAGTCGAGTGCTCGAAATCGCGTTTCGGGAAATGGCATTTGCGTGTCGTCAATGTATTTGAAGTGTACTTCCGTAAATACGCAATTAATTCGTCCAAAGAACACTGAAATTCTAGCGAATTGGCAGTCCGCATTAGCATGTTTGCAGCACACTACAAGCGGTCGTTGAACAATCTAATGCTCGAAATCGAGTTTCGGAACATCGCATTTTGGTGCTGGCCATCGATTTAGAGCGTACTTTCGTAAATACGCAATTAATCCGTCTGAAGTATATTCAAATTCTAACAAATGGGTTGTCCGCGTAAACATATTTGCATTACACTTCAAGCTACCGCGGAACAATCTAGGGCTCGAAATGACGTTTCAGCGAAGAGTGAAAACTTTTCCTTTCTTGTCATCCTTTCGTTTATGGTAACTTCTAGCAGGAAGGGGATCACCACTTATAGCCCTGCTACACGGGCGCTTCGAATGCCTTCCAGCCGAATGTCATCTAAAGATGCTACATGTGTTCTGTCTAAGGGAGTGCTTGAAGATAATATTACGCCAATGAATATTAACCGCGTCAGCATGAAATTTCCCCGGGAGTGCGCCGATGAGGACGACTGCACTCATACTGTTGTTTACATCGCTTGTTTACATAACATAAAACGCAATCTGCGCTTACGTTCTATTAAACAATCTGTTTTCTTTTTTACTGGTTGTACTCATGCTTGTTTACGCAGTGCGACAATGTGTGGGAAGCGATGATGCGATCGCACACCTGAGAAAGCCGGGTTGTTTGCATCGCGCCTAACTTGTTATCCACAAGCAAGCGACGGCGACGACTGCTGCTGGCCGTAAAGCACGGCTCGGCAGTCTGGGTCACACCGGCGATTCCCGTTCATCGTACGCGTGCCCTGCGATGTAAGCAATAGTTGATTTCAGGTCACTTTTGCCAAAACTACACCTGGTGACCATTTGCATACGCTAAAGCTTGTGATTCGCTCTTCACAACCGCCGAAATCACAGATCCAACCCTGCGAACTCGCTGGGCCTAGCCGTCGCGGAAGGGAACAGAGCCGTGTCGATTGAAATTGATTTGGCAAGCGCTTATCGCTGGTGAGTGTTCATGTGTGCACACGTGAAATATAGCCGTTCGTTTCGCTCATTTAGAAGCCCAAGCATATACACACCACCAACGTTTAAAAACGTTGCACACCACCGCCTCATCACCGTGCTCTCGCTCAGCCGCCGACAAGGCTGACCGTCCGCCGACCGGATTCGTCGGTGTCGTTGGCCTGAAAAACGTGTCCCTCTAGAATCATATTATAGTTAACTAGATATTTCACTATAATTACATGCTGTTGTTCAGCGTGATATATACTGTCGTTGTCGGACTAGTGTGACCGCCGTCGTCGTCGTCGCTGTACACTGAAAACGAGCTGAGGCTTTCGAATGCGTTTCGAAAGTGTCGTGCAGCACCGCGGCAGTCCGTCGAGTCCGAA